>NC_141697.1:1233227743-1233827743 GCF_964263255.1 Lissotriton vulgaris
TTCCATGAGGCCTCAACCGCCCAATCCGACGCAATAATGTTATAAGGTGAAATCAGAATCTGTCAAAGCTGAAACGCATGTCAGTATTTCTTCTGTGTAACTTGTGATTAAATAAATATTGAAAACCCCCGAGAGTGCATGGCGTTCCTTCGTGTAGGATATAGATATATCTCCCGATGCCCACAACAAAAGCATACAGCTTAGATATCTTTTAAATATCCTAATTGCGATTTATCAAGTGTATCAAACCACAAAAACATAATTAAATGTTATAATAATTGCATTCAAAATATCAGGGCTCTGATAGTACTGCTTTGTATCAAAAGTGTCATGGGTTGCATTTTCTACTTAACCATATTTACAGTTCTTTACTTTAATCAAATAATGCTCTATACATCCATTTATCGCACTTACCAACAGTCACGCAAGGGCAGGAGGTGCAGGTAGATAAGATTACGGACAGTACTAAAATTATATTTGTATCATTCATAGGTGCTCAATCAGATGTATCTGTAAAAACCATTAAATAGTGCATTACTGTCTATAATTATTGCAAGATGCATGTCTAACTGGAGTAGTGTAAGGCATGTTGGCACCACTCACCTCTAAAAAAACAATTGATACAAATGGAAAACAGACCAGTACCTGTAGTAGGAAGAGGGCCGTGGAGGGGCATCAGGTGTGTCCTGGTCCAGGACTCGGTACACCACCTCGGGCAGCTTTGGGGTGGTGCCGGTTGAAGTGCTATGATGGTGGTGATTTGAATCCTTCCGCTTCTCCTTGCTTTTGTGCTTACCCATTTTCGGAGTGGTGCCAGAAATCTCATCATTCTCCTTATTGCTGCCATTTTCAGGCACCTCTTCAGGAACCTCCTCATCCTCCGACACAACGTCCAGGTTATCAAATATACTGATGCGATGGACTCGTCCATGCAAGTCCACCTCCACCAGCCTCTGAGCCTGGGCATAGGTCATCACCTCTCGGATAGGCGATCTTGAAACCTCCGAGTGAGTCGGGGAGGGGTTATTGGTCGATCGTTGCTGCCGCCCCTTTTTCTTGGGTTTGCGGATCGGAGTCTGCTGAAGTGGCGGAGGGTTGTCATGATCATAGTGGTAGAGGTGGTACTCGATACCACTGTAACTCTTGTAGATCCGACGGCAGGTATCCACAGGGCACTCATAAGGTGGCTTTGTAGCCCTCAAGTTGTGGCAAAATGTCTTCACGTCGAAGTCCACACCCATCCTGTTACATCTGAAAAAACAACGTGAACTGGTTTAAGCAGAGTCTTAATGTAGGTAGATGTCATTTAATTAACAATGAGCCTCAACCAGCAATAATAAAAAACAAGTGGATTTTAATTGTGAAACGGGCACAAAGATGAGTTCAAGTAACACCTCACTAGCGACGAGCAGAAATTCACTCAAATCATCGTGTAAATAGTGGCAGCAGATTTCTTATCCACTAGAAAGCATCAGTAAGGTAAGGAGTCAATGAAGCAAAATTGACCAATGGACTGCTAACTCCTGGTAGGTGAACTGGCATACGTCACCGTACTGGGTACTGTAGTCGGAATGATTAGTGGGAAAGGGACATGGTGCATCTGGCAGCTTGTGGTAGGGTTGCCGCTCTTCAACACTTAATACGAATACTGGGGTCCAAGGGCTGACTGTAATCAAAGAGCACAACAAAGCTGCGGGCAATTCACTCAGAAAGGGAGTTACAGCAAAGGGCTCAAGGCAAGATTTCATAAGAGAAAGAGAACTTCATGACTAGGGCCTCTTGCAGTTAGGGAGCAAACCAGTTGCTGTCAATACAGGTTTGTATGCCACAAGTATTCATTAGTAGTGTACAATGAAGGAAGACCCTTGTGTTTGATTCCCAATCACATTAGTAGCAGCATATTAGTCACAAACATTTGGTCTTCAAGACTGAAAGGGCTGGGGACTGGAGCAGAGGCCACATACAAACTTTGACCAGGAGAGGGAGTCAAGGCAGATTCCACCTACACGTAATACTAGTGAATGTGAAATACTTGAGTGAGATAGAATATTTGTATTCTGTAAAATCATTCAATAAACTTAAGAGAAAGCAAGACAAAAAAAACACCACTTTACTAGGTGAAAATAACAGATACTACAAGATTGGGTTAGTTGGCACCTCAGGCCGACGTGGCATACTGGAGTCGGCAGTTCCCACTCAAGGCTAAATCCTGCTGGTACAAGTGGAAGAGTTTGGTACATTGGAAACCCAAACAGGCTGGAACATGTGGGGTGACGGAAGGTCCTTTATAGAAACACTCCACCACAGCGACAATCCTCCCCTCTCCTCTGCCAGAACAATGCAGATGATTCTATGACATTGAGAGTGCAGCAGAGGCACCAGCTGCCATGTGGCGTGACATCAGCCTGGAGGGCACCTGACTAAAGTGGACATCAATGAAGGTGGCCCACCACCTGCAGGAGCGGCACCTGAGGTACCAGCCTTTAAGGCGGAGCAGTGCTTCGTCATAGTACAATGTAGCAGGAGAGTGAGCCCAATAGTAGACAGAAGGTGAGGCAGAGACCAGTCAGGGTTGCCTATGCTACAAGAAACTATCCAGCTTCATGACCGCTGTCTGATTACAAGATAACCAACTGCACACTTGGGGTGGCAAAAGAGCAGACGCCATTGAAAGCTTTAGTACTTTGCGGAAGTGGACCCCGCTCCAGTCAAATAGGTGATGTGGCTCCAAAACCCCCTCCCCCGTTCATTAAAAGGCCACAATAAGTTTAAATTGGGAGCCCCTGACCAGCGATTGCTAAAGGTTGGCTGCCACTTGCACAGACAAGTGGAAGGAATGAATGAAACAGCATGAGGACTTTTAAGACTAACTCAGAGTTGGTGTAACTGGAGCACAAAGTGGAGATGTTGGACAACATGGGTATGGCCATTAGTCAAGTTCTCCTTTGTAATGTTGTTGGGTCGAATTTTGCGCCCAATAAAAAGATTAAACCTAAAATACCCTAAACTTGAGCTAATGGGTGATAAAGACTCATCAAATGATTGTCATTTTCATACTCATTGTGCATCTGGTTAAAACATCCACTCAAGAGGCTTGATGTTCCTTAAATCTGCCCCATGTTGTTTTTAGTGCCTCAAGTAGCCCAATAAAAAATACAGAATTTGAGGACCAATGCAGAGCTGGAGGTCACCCTGATGTGAAAGCGGGAAGGGACTTACTTGCAAGTAAGAGGTGTAACCGAGGTAGATTTAGCTGACACAATGCTGCTAGCTCTGATCTCCAGTTTTACAATCTTACAAGGGGCTTTGAACACAATTTCTTTATTCAAGAAGCCTGAAAAAACATTGTTTTGAGTTTGCATACATTAGGCACAGCTTATAGCATGTATGATTAGTTTTTAGGAGCAAATAGCAAAATATATTGATGGTTGAAAAGAGAGAGCACGACAGTGGGGTCTTTGTGAGAAGAGAAGAAAATAGAGGCTATAATCTAAGAAGGGTGATAGTGACACCGGCATAAAGGAAGAGCATCATAGTGAATACGAGCTCCGGTTGATTAATTTATGAAGACTGATTTCAGTTTGGACTTGAATGAACGTCGTGGGGCTAGTGGCAGCTTTGCAGTCTGCTGGCAGGAAGTTCCCTCATTGGATGCCCAATGTTGTGAGTTGTTTGCCTCCAAAGCTCGGTCTTCTCATTTTGGTTGTGCCAGTGATATGATACAACTGTGCACTTACCCCAACTCCAGATTACAGTTATGAATACAAGTGCTGAGATAGCTTGAGCCTCAAAGGAGTTAAAAGAACAACAAAAATAATTGAACTTCTCCAAACCTGGTGATGTAACTTGAACATATGTGGGCTGTGAGGCTGAATTGAAAGAAGGGGTTAACACGACTCCAAGATGATGCGAATACAACCCACTCTGCCACAGAGAAGTCAGTATCAAAACCTTGGTGTAGGTCAGATACAAGAAGAGCAGCTTTCTTCCTGCTGATAAGGTTGTCTAGGAAGGGAAAACCGGGATGATGCAGGTCATCAGAGCTAAGACAATACATATTAAGCAAATTAGTTATTTGTGTGTTCTAAGGAAGTGGACACAGATACTGCCTGGATGTATAGGCGACTGCTGCAAGGCCCAGAAGACTGCTAGCTGTTTCACTGCTTCCACTTGGCATATTGCAACTTTACCATTTCCGGTGGGGTAAAGGTCTGCAGGATGGACTCTTACTGTTGAAAGGTCTAGCAGCAAGTGACTGGGGGCAGCAGGCTTAGATGGTAGGTCTTTCATGGGGTTTGTCAGTGTTATAATTACAAGGAATTTAGCATGTGTTCAACTGATACCAATATTGGATCAACAACATTTTGGGAACCCAAAAAAGATTTATAGCTTGGACAATGCAATCTTCTCTATATTTTGGCAGCACGAAGAGTGTCTGACCTTAATTACGAGGTTCACTGTGAGATGTGTTTGTGGAGGAGGTGGCACGGGCTTGGATCGATTTGTTGACAGCTGCTGAGGAGAGTCTTGACAGGACCATTTGATCTATGAAGAGCAAGGAGAGGAACTGGAGATTGGATTCGTGGTGAGACTGAAAGCAAAGATGGGTCCAAAGGGAAGGGCTGATGGGGGTCTGACAAGAACCAGTGACAAACTCGAAAGGAAAGCATATACACTTTGCCTTACGTGACTTATAACATTTTTTAAGAGAGTGACAGGTGCCAGTCTGTTTTAAGTAGGTAATACCATCTGAAGAGTATCCCTTTGGCAATCAGAGTATATTTTTGTCTAACTGTCCT
The DNA here is from genome assembly GCF_964263255.1 of Lissotriton vulgaris. Classification (NCBI taxonomy): domain Eukaryota; kingdom Metazoa; phylum Chordata; class Amphibia; order Caudata; family Salamandridae; genus Lissotriton; species Lissotriton vulgaris. The sequence continues at coordinate 1,233,232,543 of NC_141697.1, forward strand.
AGGTCACCCTCCTTCACATTATATTTAACTACCAACCATGGTAACGCGTTACAGGGGCAGTGAGGTACAATCCAGGGTTAGTGCAGTGAGCTGCATACACACTTCATGGCACATTAACTGACATCCTACAATATAGATGCAAACCGTTAGGAGACTTGTTACAGTAATACGTTCCACATCATTCTGAACACCATTGTAAGATTATAGTCAGGTGATAACACAACTTGTCCTCCGTTTTTAAATCTTGGTTCTGTATTAATTGTTCTTGTTCCAGTATTTTTTTATGTGCCAGGTCCCCCAGGAATACTTTCGATAGAAATCGGTCATTTTTGTGCAAGGTTAAACAACCCGCACCTGCAATCGGGTTCAACGTGTGGTCCCAGAAATTGTAATAAATGCCAGAAAATAACATTGTAGACTAAGTGAGAGATTAAAACTATTATAATAAAATTAAACGGCTATATGGAGCACAAGTAGAGCAAGCCATAGCAAACCTGGGGACGAGCAGTCGGGGGTGTAAAAGGCCCCTGAGGTGCCAGTGGATTCCAACAATTCAGGAGTCCCTCTTTCAGCCGCTCTATGTTCCGTCGCATAGCCCATTCCTACTCGTGCACTCAGGTTATATTCAGATGTTATGTTTATACTAGTTGATTCAATGCCCATTAGATCCCCCATGTTAGACTAATGTTCTGATTTGTTGCCTTTGCCTCAAATTGTAAAGCGCTCGGATATCCTTCGGGATCAAGTTTGCGCTACATAAAACTGTATAAATAAAAATAAATAAAGGACAATCCATATCTATGAGATATTAGACCTGGGGGTCCCCTCATGATATTCTGCAGGGGTGGGGGACATAATTTGGCGTTACACCACTGCGGGCAGTGCCCATTACTGGGCTGTGTGCTAAACTTCGTGAGACTGAATAGGACCATGAGCCACGCGGTGAAAGGGCACACATACAGAGAGACTGCTTTGGGTGGCAAAAGCAAGATATGTGTCACTGAGATGCTCTCATAGGTCTTGCGAGGAATTGTGTCAAATGTGTGGGTCTACTGAAGGTGGCAGGAATGTAGAAAGTGAACACAGATTGGGGTTTTAAATGTGGTGCTAGATTAAATGTGGTGCTAGATTAAATGTGGAGGTAGCTGTAGTGGAAGCGGAGCCGCGTCAGAGAGCCCAGGCAGTTCGACCAGAGTTATCGTGAGTAAACCGTTCATTGCACACTTATTTGTACTATATTCATTTTAAACTTTATTCAAGCCCGCCCGTTTATCTTCTTTCGGGATACAGACACACATTGATGGCTGATTAACAGATTGCTGTAAGAGGGCCAATGTTAACAAATGGACGGTCTGGTAGGTCAGCACAGGCTTATGCCAGTATGGCGATGCGTCTGGGCGGAGCTGCTGCCGCTTGGTCCCACCTGTTATTCTTTCACAATAATTTGCACTTTTGGGAACAAGGCGGGCTACCTTAGTGCTGAGCTTTCATTGCTGACGAGTCCATGAGATTATTGCTGCGAGAATGACAATGTCCAAGAGACAAGGACGCCCCACACGCATGTAAAGCCCCCCTGGACACTATAGCCTGCCTCCATTCAGTGAAGAACCCAGCACTCCAGCACAGTGGGTAGCAAGAAATAACAGGAGAATCAGTGGCTCCCACCAAAGAGGATGTGGCCCACGGTTCCAATACTTGGGCTCCCCCTCCAGGTTGTATAGGCGATGCAGCACCCGGGTCCCATATCTATCCCCTGACGTGAGAAGACATTTCGAAATGTCAGTACTCACTGCAAGGATGCCAGAACAGTGAATAACAAAACGGGTTCCCTTCTGTCCTATCAAAATAAAGTCCGTCTATTCACAACAGCGAGTTACAGGATGATTACTGGGACCATACACAACACTGTAAATGTGCGACTCACAGGACGGGTAAAGGGAGCATACACAACACTGTAAATGTGCGACTCACAGGACGGGTAAAGGGAGCATACACAACACTGTAAATGTGTGACTCACAAGACGGGTATAGGTAGAATACACAACACTGTAAATGTGTGACTCACAGGACAGGTATAGGGAGCATACGCAACACTGTAAATGTGTGACTCGCAGGACGGGTACAGGGAGCATATACAACACTGTAAAATGTGTGAATCGCAGGATGGGTATAGGGAGCATACACAACACTGTACATGTGTGACTCACAGGATGGGTATTGGGAGCATACACAACACTGTACATGTGTGACTCACAGGATGGGTATAGGGAGCATACACAACACTGTAAATGTGTGACTCACGTGATGGGTATATAGGGAGCATAAACAACACTAAATGTGTGACTCGCAGGATGGGTATATAGGGAGCATATACAACACTGTATAATGTGTGACTCACAGGATGGGTATATAGGGAGCATATACAACATTGTAAATGTGTGACTCACAGGATGGGTATAGGGAGCATATACAACACTGTAAAATGTGTGACTCACAGGATGGGCATATAGGGAGCATACACAACACTGTGCATGTGTGACTCACAGGATGGGTATATAGGGAGCATACACAACATTGTAAATGTAAAAGGGAACGTGTTTCACCTGTGGCTCTGAGCAACATGGTAAACAACAGGTGCTTTGCAGTCTTTAATTATTGAGTCTCAATCACGTTAACTGTAACGAAATGGAACGCTTTTCACCTAGGCGGTGAGAGTGGCATCCTACAGACGGCTGCACCATGGCACTCCTCATCTAGGGGGTGTCAATCATATGGAACTGTCTCTAAGAGGAGTGCGACATTCTAGACAACTACAGCTTAGTGTTTATCTATTGGATGTCACTCCAAACCTCCTGGCGGAAACATCCATTATTCACGGGACCCGTCTCTAATTCTAAGTACCATGTGCTTTCCCCTTTGTGATGTGGACACTGGCAGCCAAACATGCACCCCTCTAGGGATACTCACGAGCTATGTCCAATAAAGAACAGCTTTCAACTCAAGTCTCAGTTAACCCACGAGGGAGGGGCACGGGGTCCGCAGTTGTGACTGGGTGTAATGCTTACACTGTTACAGAGTCGCTGCTTGCTCAGATTTGGAGCTAATGTGGCGCTTTCAGCTCAGTGACAAGGACTTGTGAACAGCCTGCCAATGGTGCAGGCAGAGTTCACGGAGTTAGGAAGTGGGCGGGGCTTCGTGATAAGATACAGTGATATTAGATGAAGTGACAAGTGCTTCTATAGCGCAGTAGGTGGGGGCGTCCACCCGCTGTCAGTGACTGCGCCCAGCACTGCTGCAGCAGTGTTTAGTGAAGCAGCTTGTCATAATGGAGCAGGCGCAGCACAAGGGGGGGGGGGGGGGGGGCGACGGTGCTATGTAATGTGCAGTGGTACAAACACGTGGTTAGAGACTCAGTGACAAGGCGAGCAGTAAGTACAGTGTGATGAGGAGAGAGATGTACAGTGATGAGGGAAGTAGATTGTGGAGGTAGAGGGAGGCAGAGTATTAAATAGAGACGGTCAGAGGCACGGGATGAGGAACGGTGTGATGGTTGATAGGTGTAGTGGCATTGGGAAGGTAAAGTGGAAAGATGAGCGGGACCGTGTGAAAGGGGAGGGTACCGTGTGAAAGGGAGGGGTGCCGTGTGAAACTAAGCAGTGCAGAGTCAAGGCGAGGCTTACTGTGACTAAGGAAAGTAGATTGTGCAGGTGATGTGTAGTGACAGGGTAGCATGGGGTCAGGAATGGCGTGAAGGAGAGAACTGTGTAGGTACATGAAGGAGGCACATAAGCTGATCATAAAAGGCAGAGACATGAGAAGCACAGGTGAGGGACATTACGCTTGCATGGGAGGAGAGGGGAAGGCACTGGCTAAGAGGAGAGGCAGGGTGCCAAGGGGAGTAGATTGTGCAGTGCAGAGGTGCAGTGACATTCAGGAGGTAGAATGACAGAGTGTGAAAGGGCTGTTAGGAGAGTTGTAGTGACAGGAGGGCAGTGTAGAGGAGCAGTGACATTCAGGAGGTAGAAGTGCAGAGTCTAAAAGGAAGCGGCACATGCCAGGGGAGCTGTAGTGACAGGAGGGCAGTGTAGAGGTGCAGTGACATTCAGGAGGTAGAATGACAGAGTGTGAAAGAGATGTTAGGAGAGTTGTAGTGACTGGAGGGCAGTGTAGAGGTGCAGTGACATTCAGGAGGTAGAAGTGCAGAGTCTAGAAGGAAGCGGCACATGCCAGGGGAGCTGTAGTGACAGGAGGGCAGTGCAGAGGTGCAGTGACATTCAGGAGGTAGAAGTGCAGCCTCTGAAAGGAAGCATCACATGTCAAAGGCGTTGTAGTGACAGGAGGGCAGTGCAGAGGTGCAGTGACATTCAGGAGGTAGAATGACAGAGTGTGAAAGGGATGTCAGGAGAGTTCTAGTGACAGGAGGGCAGTGTAGAGGTGCAGTGACATTCAGGAGGTAGAAGTGCAGAGTCTGAAAGGAAGCGGAACATGCCAGGGGAGCTGTAGTGACAGGAGGGCGGTGCAGTTACATGAGGAGAGGCATATTTAGGGAACGTACTGGGTAAGGCGAGGTGCACAAGAAGGGAGAGGTGCACAAGAAGGGAGAGGTGCACAAGGAGGGAATTGCACTGGGTATTAGGATAGGCCCATGAGGAGAGGGACACCTATTGTTAACAGGAGAGGGGAGGGTATTGATTAAGGGGAGGCCCGAGGCGGCTTCAGTGAGGCCCATCGGGGAAGGGCAGTGACAAGCTGTGGGGACAGTGACAATGGAGACTGTGGACAAGGACAGCCGCAGCTTGAATCTTCGGCCCCACAGAGAGGAGCCCTTCGGCCCTGCACATTACCTGCCCTCCATACCACCTGCCCCTCCTGCCCCCACATCTCCTGTTCCAGTCACTCCTGTCCCCATCATTAGCCCCGTCCATCCTGCTCCCCACATCACCAGCCCCGGTCCCTCCTGCCCCCACATCACCAGCCCCGGTCCCTCCTGCCCCAGTGCCTCCTGCCCCCACATCATCTGCCCCGGTCCCTCCCGCCCGCTCACCTGCTCGGCCGGCCGGCTCATGGTGGCCCCTGCTCGGGCTCAGGAACACCTCCTGCCCGCTGGGGCCCCGGCCCCCGGGCCCATGGGCTGAGGCCTGCTAGGGCCGCGCTCACAGAGCGGCGCTGGGCCTGAAGCCGCGGCCTCGAGTAGCGCGCCCGGCCGGGGAGGCGGCGCGGGTCGCGGGGAGCTGCGGGGGCGGAGGGCGGCGCCCGGGTCCCGCTCCTGGAGGGTGCGCCCTGAGCTCGGAGAGGCCCTGGATCCCTCGGGCCCTCTGCGGCGCTGGTTCCGCTTCGGGGCCGAACAATGGAGCGGCTCTGCCGCCTGCGCGCTACGGGAGCCCGGGGCTCGCCGGCCTAGAGCGGGCCGGTGCAGCGGGGGAGCCCCGGAGCCGCCGCCGAGGGCTGTGAGGAGCCGCTGCCGCCCTGCAGAGCCGGGAGCCGCGGCCTGGGAACCGGCGAGGACAGGGGTCGGTAGCAGCGGGCTCCACGGGACCAGTGTGCGGGGAGGAGGAGCGGCGGCGGCCGGAGGAGGGCCCGGGAGGAGGGCCAGGGCGGAGCAGGCGGCCGGGGAGGCGGCCCAGGGGAGGGGCTGAGGCCCACCGAGAAGACCGGGGGCGGGCCGAGGCCCAGGCAGGAGGGGCTGAGGCCTAGAGAGGAGGAGCGGGGAGGCCCTAGGCGGAGCGGAGGGCCTGGGACGAGGAGCGGAGGAGGGCCCGGGAGGGGCTGAGGCCTAGAGAGGAGGGCCCGAGGTGCAGACGAGGCCTCGAGTGGAGGAGCGGGGAAGGCCCAGGGTTGGGCCGAGGCTCAGAGAGGAGGAGCGGAGGAGGGCCCGGGGAGGTGCAAAGGCCTACAGAGGAGGAGCGGGGGAGGGCCCAGGGCGGAGGCTCCGAGAGACCCAGAGAAGCGGCCGGAGGAGGGAACCACGGAGGGCCTGGGGCGGAGAAAAGCGGCGTCGGGGCCAAGGAGGGAGGGCCCCGCAGACAGAGGCCGCAGCGAGAGAGAGAGAGCTGAGGCGACGGAGAGACCTCAGGAGGCCGGAGCCGAGGAGGAGGGACACCGCTCTGAGGAAGAGAACTGAGGCCCGAAGAGGAGGGACACCGCTCTGAGGAGGAAGACTGAGGCCCAAAGAGGAGGGACACCGCTCTGAGGAGGAAGACTGAGGCCCAAAGAGGAGGGACACTGGCCTGAGGAGGAAGATACAGGCCTGAGGAGGAGGGACACCGCTCTGAGGAAGAGAACTGAGGCCCGAAGAGGAGGGACACCGGTCTTAGGAGGAGAACTGAGGCCCAAAGAGGAGGGACACCGCTCTGAGGAGGAAGACTGAGGCCCAAAGAGGAGGGACACCGCTCTGAGGAGGAAGGCTGAGGCCCAAAGAGGAGGGACACTGGCCTGAGGAGGAAGATACAGGCCTGAGGAGGAGGGACACTGGTCTGAGGAGAACTTAGGCCCAAAGAGGAGGGACACCGGTCTTAGGAGGAGAACTGAGGCCCAAAGAGGAGGGACACTGGCCTGAGGAGGAAGATACAGGCCTGAGGAGGAGGGACACTGGTCTGAGGAGGAGAACTTAGACCGAAAGAGGAGGGACACCGGTCTTAGGAGGAGAACTGAGGCCCAAAGAGGAGGGACACTGGCCTGAGGAGGAAGATACAGGCCTGAGGAGGAGGACTGAGGCTCAAAGAGGACTGAGGTCCAAAGAGGACTGAGGTCCAAAGAGGAGGGACACCGGTCTGAGGAGGAAGATACAAGCCTGAGGAGGAGGACTGAGGCCCAAAGAGGACTGAGGTCCAAAGAGGAGAGACACCGGTCTGAGGAGGAGGACTGAGGCCCAAAGAGGAGGGACACCGGCCTGAGGAGGAAGATACAGGCCTGAGGAGGAGGGACACTGGTCTGAGGAGGAGAACTTAGGCCCAAAGAGGAGGGACACCGCTCTTAGGAGGAGAACTGAGGCCCAAAGAGGAGGGACACCGCTCTGAGGAAGAGAACTGAGGCCCAAAGAGGAGGGACACCGCTCTGAGGAGGAAGACTGAGGCCCAAAGAGGAGGGACACCGCTCTGAGGAGGAAGACTGAGGCCCAAAGAGGAGGGACACTGGCCTGAGGAGGAAGATACAGGCCTGAGGAGGAGGGACACTGGTCTGAGGAGAACTTAGGCCCAAAGAGGGGGGACACCGGTCTTAGGAGGAGAACTGAGGCCCAAAGAGGAGGGACACCGCTCTGAGGAGGAAGACTGAGGCCCAAAGAGGAGGGACACTGGCCTGAGGAGGAAGATACAGGCCTGAGGAGGAGGGACACTGGTCTGAGGAGAACTTAGGCCCAAAGAGGAGGGACACCGGTCTTAGGAGGAGAACTGGGGCCCAAAGAGGAGGGACACTGGCCTGAGGAGGAAGATACAGGCCTGAGGAGGAGGGACACTGGTCTGAGGAGGAGAACTTAGACCGAAAGAGGAGGGACACCGGTCTTAGGAGGAGAACTGAGGCCCAAAGAGGAGGGACACTGGCCTGAGGAGGAAGATACAGGCCTGAGGAGGAGGGACACCGGTCTGAGGAGGAAGATACAAGCCTGAGGAGGAGGACTGAGGCTCAAAGAGGACTGAGGTCCAAAGAGGACTGAGGTCCAAAGAGGAGGGACACCGGTCTGAGGAGGAAGATACAAGCCTGAGGAGGAGGACTGAGGCCCAATAGAGGACTGAGGTCCAAAGAGGAGAGACACCGGTCTGAGGAGGAGGACTGAGGCCCAAAGAGGAGGGACACCGGCCTGAGGAGGAAGATACAGGCCTGAGGAGGAGGGACACTGGTCTGAGGAGGAGAACTTAGGCCCAAAGAGGAGGGACACCGGTCTTAGGAGGAGAACTGAGGCCCAAAGAGGAGGGACACCGGTCTGAGGAAGAGAACTGAGGCCCAAGGAGTACAGACAGTGGCCTAAGGAGAAGGGCACATGCCTGAGAAGGCTAGAAGGAGGGACAGTGGCCTGGAACACACACCAAGAGCAGTGTAGGGTGAGGGGCACTGGTTAAAGAACTTAGAAGGAGGGACACTGTCCTGGGGTAGGGATTGTCACCCACTTCCACAGGGCCTCGGCCTCATCTCGCCTGTCTCCTGATTTAGCGGGGCCATGAGTGTTCGTAGTATGATGGATGAGGGGTCTCTGCGAAGTCTGCCACAGGCCATCATTTCTCTTTTTTGTGCCCTTGGGAGGGGCCTCTCTCGCTGTGCTTTACTAGATGTCCAGCTGAACATTTGTTGCACATTTGCTTGAACTTTCAAACCTGCCACAGCTACATTCACCTGCTCCTGTTTCCAATATATTCCTAAGACATGTCACCAGAGGCGGCTCTCCCTGCAGAGGCCTTTCTGTGTTGCCCCTAACTGTGCTCTAAATGGCACTTTAAAACACATTCCCAGTGCTGTTTGGACCAATGCCTGTGTGGGGTCTGTTTGCAGACCATGTCTCATGCACTGCTATCAGCCTCTCACTGATGTGCTGTCAGTGAATGTTGCCTTATGCCTGCTGCAATGTTTGGTTGAGCTACATCCATCTATACTACACCCTTTTATACTGAGCCTATTGCCGCCCCTGTGTTTCTACTAGTAGCTATAATGCCCCCCACCCGGATCCTTGGTAACGAGTTGCATATTGCCTCTACAAGATGAGTGTTGCTCTGCCCTGGGGTGCCTGTTCTTTTATCAGTTTGTCTGACACTAGTGTGAGCTGCTGGCTTTGTGCCTGTGTACTGGTGATTCCTATTTGTGGCACACCTCCTTAAACATGTGGAAACCCTTGCTCCATTTATGACACTGGAAGGGGCCCACAGCCACCAAGCACAGCTGTCCTGACTGCAACCCCGTTGTTTCCCTAGGTTAAAGCTGCTCTGTGCTGGTCAAACAGAGGCACTTCAGGGTTCCTTGTGGCAGGGTTAATTTCCCCTGCTGCCCATTCCCAGGGATGGTGGCTGGTATGCCACTCCCTCGGGTCCTCTGTGTCTTGAACCATCTGCTCCCACCTCAACCAATCAATAATGTCAATAGTTTTACATTATAAGACCTGTACTCTCCTTAACCCGTTCTGCGCTGCGTGAATTTTCGCGCTGTGCGGGCGTTTTATTGAGTGGGCGGAGTTCGGACAGCCCCTGGCCGCCCTCTGCACTCTCCCAACGTGACGTTGGGCAGCCTTGGGCCGATGCGCTTCTACAGATGATGCTGCCACTTTTGAATGGATTCCTGCACAGCCACCTCCATAGCGGTGTTTCAGTTTATGCTGCATGCGCTACCCAAGAGCAGCTACCAGCTCTTCTTGCTTCTGTGTTTGTCCATATCCTCTCTTCAGCCAACCTCTTGGTTGTTGTGAAAACGAATTTAAAATCTGTGACAATCTGGCCTGGTATATGATGTATAGGTATGTAAGTGAGCACCTTGCACCGGTCCAGACATCCCTTATGGTGATTTAAGAGGTCTTAGACAGCCATAGAACGCTCTCTAAGTGGTAGCTGTGGAGAGCAGCCTTCAGGCTTAGTCCAGAAGGAGTGTAAAAACTTGTTTTTTACCAGAATGCAATCTTATAGTATAGATTAAGTGAAAAAGAACCACATCAAATATTTATAAAAATATGTATTTATTATATAATACTCTCTAGAATGTTCAAGTATATCCAACAAGGAGATAAAGAGAGAGAATACTTCACTTAAAAATGCAGGGAATAGCACATTATACACAGTGGACCCCGGGGGGGAACAAACCATATATTAAGAAAGTGGTATAAGAACCACGAGTCAGGACGATGTCGAGAGGATGTAGAATTGCTGGGGACCCACAGAACAACCCCAGGTAAGTAGATAGGGACCTCACGGAGAGCGTGTGCAGTGTGAGTACACCACTCTATGTGAAAGTCGCAGTTGGATTTTTAAAGATTAGGGACACTTTCCAACAGACCCTGAAGAAACCCCTTGGGAGTTAGAAGGTTGGAAAGCCACCCCACCCATGGATACCCTAGTAGCCACGTTACCTACACCAGGGACGCCGGGTGCACCGGGGTGAAGTGGTGTCTGAAACCGCAGTCAAGCCCAATGGAGGACTTCAAGAAAGTGGCGCTGCTGGAAGAGGAGGCAGTGTCCGTGGGAATCCAAACATGGATTCTTGAAGAGGAGTACCTGAAAGCAAAGGGGACAGAGTCTATGTCACTCAGGAATGACCAGGAGGTCTGGAAGACAAATGCCCTCCGATGTCGGGTGCTTCAGGAAAGAGGATTATGACCTTGACTCTGCAGCTGCGAGGACCAGGCGATGCTGAGGATGACCAGGACCCGAATACGAGCTTTCCCACGAACGATGTAGAGTGCTGAGTGGTCATTGTCCGACGGAAGCACCAACAAGCCTTGGTAAATGCAGAACATGCTCAAAGTCAAGAAGGTGCAAAGTTGGGACCAGCAAGTTCCAGGGGACTCACCACAAGCAGGGGAGTCAGGGCAGCCCCCAAGCAATCAGGAGAGCCCAAAGGAAACAAAGGTGACCCTCAAATGGACCCATAGGCCGGAGGCACTGGTGTCGCAAGAGGACCTCAAGTATCTCACCAATGGAGCAGGCCGGTGCCCACGAGGCAGTGTGGCTGAAGATGGTGGAAGAAGTTGCCGGAGGTTGGGGCTACTCGGAGCAAATGCACTTGTCGCAAAGTTGCCAACATCATTTGCACTTGCAAAAGAACGTGGTTCACAGGGGTTCGGTTAATGCAGCCCTCACAAGGGGTATTGGACTCAACCTCGGTGAGAGTACAGCTCGGGCCTCGAGGGATGTAGGAAACCACCACCTGTGTTGTTGAACCCTTCGGATTCCGCAGGAGCTCGAGATCAGCAGACCGGTCAGCAGTGTTGAGGTGCCTGCGAATGCAGGGTAGTGACTCCACTTCAAGGTAGATTCCTTCAAGTGTCTTGGATGCTCTACAGGTCCTGCACGGATCCTGTATGGAGCACAGGCACAGACGATGCAGCTAACTGGAAGAGCGATGAAATCAGGACCAAACGAAGTCCAGCGAAGTCCAAAGTACCCAGACGGTAAAAGTGCAGTGGTGTCAGTAATGAATCTTATCCCATGATGAATCTAAGAGCCTACACCCAGGTAAGCCCTTAGGTATCCTAGGGAAAGGGTTGGGAAGATTCAGGGGACCCTCCAGGGGAGGGTCAGGACAGGGTGGGGAGATACTCCCATGTCCTTTGTCCAGTTTTGCGCCAGAGCGGGAGCCAACGGCTCACAGGACTGGTATGAGTTGGACTATGCACAGGGACACCAAATATGCCCCTCTAGCAGACTCTCTGACGCTGCCAAGCGCACCCACGCGGTTCCAATACACTAAATCCTGTCTGGAAGGGGGCCACACCTCCCTGTGAAAGGATGCCTATTGTTCCACTTTCCTCTGCTCGAACTTGGCTCAGCAGCAGGAGATGTGTTTCTGGTCGGCAGCAACCACTTTGTACTGTCCGGGGCTAAAAGGTTGGCACCAGGAACACTGTGAACCTAACGCAGGGCTCTGCCAGTGCTTGGAATCATAACTCCCACACTTATACCTCCCGTATGATTCCAACATGTTTGATACCCAACATGATGAGGTTAGTTGCAGCTGGTTTCGAGATGGTCATCGCGTAATTACACAATACCCCTCTATATAGTATATGGCTGCTTCATTGACAACCCGGGAGAATGGATTCCGTAGGCTGCAGGGGTGTCCTACTCGTGTGGGGGCACCTTCTCACTTAGAACCAAGCACCCTGCCTTCAGGATGGCAAAGGCCTGCTATAGAATTGACTTATAGGTTTTAAGTGCAGTGACCCAAGATATAGTAAACCTATATCTTTAGTAAGTGGTGTAAGCACCAACTTACACAGGCTGCAATGGCAGGGCTGTAGTTCCATTTTGAATGGTCTCTCATGGGTGGCACAATACATGCTGCAGCCCATGAGAGACCTGTGGGGTACCTATGCCCTGGGTACATGGGTATCATATACTTGGGACTGACAAGGGTACCCCAACATATAATCTGGGATGCACCCAAGTACTGAACTGGGGTCCTGATTAGCAGAATCCCAGTCAGACTAGTCAAAACACAGCTTAGTACCAGGCAAAAAGTGGAGGTAGGGGGGCGTGGCCAGGATGCGAATGGAGCGAGACGTGTCTTGCTGAGTCTTCGCTCCACCGCAGCCTGCTAAAGCTTTGTAATCCGGCCGCCCGGCACACCGATCTATACCGAGGGTCTAGTCTGCTCTTGGACGGATGAGAGACACCCCTGCCTACCTCTAATCTGCCCACCGAACATCGAGGGGGCTGCAGATCGCCGTCAGAGGGAGCAGTCACCTGCTGGGCTGCCCCCATTTTGATCTGGGAGCGGAGAAAATAATCCTGTCCCTTGCCCTTGTTCTTCGGCTTGCTACGTTGTTGTCTCGCCCAGAGAAACGTTGCAACGTAGGTGAACTTTATTTGTTGGGGCTTGCTCTACCCCATGGCTGCCAGGGGGTCTGGGGGCTCCTGCTGAGTGGAGCTCTGGTGGATCGTACAATCCTTAATTTATCAGCTTGGTGCCCGGGGAGATCATTCCAGATGCAGCTGGCCCACATACAGGTACGCGCACCCAGTGTCGCGGGGCAACCCAGTTGTTAAGCCCGCTAGTTCTTGGACACACCTTAAGAGGGGCGATACACAGGCTGATCCCTGGTAGAGTTGGACCAATGAAGCTGAAGGGAATAGCACAACGCACTCCACGAACCACCCGGAGGCCTCTCCTGTGACCCAGGGGCCAAATGTGAACTGGGGCTGTTGCTTTGGGACAGTGGGAGTCCCCGGTACAGCCGTATGCTGAAGGGGCCGGGTGGTCTGGCCTAAGAAGGTCTGTGACATCACTGAACACCAGGCACCGCTGAGGTTAGTGTGCATTCCCCCTGTGTAAGGCCTTGGTGAGCTAGGCTTGGTGGACTCTGCTGGCTGGAGACCCCTTATTCCTTTGGTCTCTCCATGCTGGCTTGTTTTGACCTCATTAGACTATATCAAGCACAGGACCCTTCATTCTGCTCGCTAATTGTGGCTGCCCAGGAGGTTGTGCTAGCACTGAGGGAGTGTTGTTAATCATTATTGGTGACTGATGGCCCAGGAGGTGTGAGCCGTCTGTTTGACTGGGCGGTGAGGGGTCTTGGTGCTGGCAGCCTGTTATGCGTTCTGTAGGGAGGCCTGTTTGTGTCGGCCACCCTTGGTCTCTTTCTATCAAAAAGACACGAAAAATGAATAGCAAGTATGGGAGAGAGTTTTATTTCTTTATTATTTTGATTCCTTTTGTTTTAACGTTTCCCCAATATTTTTGGGTAGAAGGTCTTGTGGGGAAGGCAGAAACAAGGTATATAGAAGGAGGAGAAATAAACACACAGGGAGTCTTCCAATGGTGGAGTCACAGTCCTAGCATGGCTTTTGGTTTGAAGCTTTTCCCAGGGTTTTGGGTTGGTGTTTCTGTGGTTCTTTGCTTGCCTCCGTCGAAGGAAACCGGGGAAAAAAGAGAAAATAACGTCAGGCTGCCATACTGAAAGTAAATGCACATGTGGGAATAGTGTTTCCCTCGTACCTCCCTACTCCCTTGATGTGCCTAAGTGAGGGAAGGAAAGAGGTGCTCATGGTTTGGTGCCCCAAATTCCCGCCCACCAAACCCCGTTCATTTGCCTGAACCCACGGTCCTCCTGGACCGCGGGGAGGGAAGTCTCAGCCTCCGCTTCCCTTGCTGGAGTACTGGACTCGGGGGCACTGCTCCAAGAGCGGATGACTGCGTCTTCCTCTGCCTCGTCTCGGGGTGAGGTCCCGGTCTGTGTTGTCTCCGTCACTCTTTTTTCCTGTACCTCTCGTGTGTGGTGCTTTTCTTCCTGGTCCAAACTGACAGGCCTTGCTTTATAGTTGACAGCACTTTGTATGGAGCGTTTTGAGTAAATATTTTTAAAAGGAAAGGGTAAGCTGCATTTAAGCGAATGAAAATGACGTGGAATAAAAATACCAGAATTGCTGAATGGCGCCTATGTAATTTCCCTATATGTCTGCATTCGGAGGCATCGACATATCAACGTCTCCAGGTGCTATCGCCCTATCCCCCCTAAGACGGACCAACTTCGATAGCCAGTGATTTAGTGTCTTTATTTTCTCAACATACATTCCATGCACTTCACTTCAAGCAGTCTCGATCGAGCATAGCAGAGCTGAGCCTCTCCCAGACATGACCTAACCCCCTCCCCAACCAGCGCCCCAAATCTCCTCAAAAGAGCTCCACACTCACTTCGGTCCACAAAATAGGCTCCAAGATGTTCGTGGTCCTCCTGCGGACCCCGGGCAGTAGCACTGGAAGCTGAAGCGCCTCTCAAACCCGGTTTCCACCAGCCTCAATCCGCGGAAGACATGGCAATGACGTCATTCGTGTGTGTGTGGGGGCGGCGGCGGGGGGTAGGAGGTGTGATGTGTGTCTGTATGTGTGCGCTCGTGTGTGTGCATGCGTGTAGGTGCGCTCGTGTGTGTCCCTGTGTGTGTGTGCGCGTGCGTGTGTGAAAGCAGGGGGAGGTGTGGCTGTGTGTGTTGGAGTCTTCCAAGGGAGACAGGAGATGTGCACATGCGCGCGCGGCCCGCTCCGATCCGATTCTTGAAGATGCGCATGGCCATCTCCTGTCTCCTGGGAAGCTGAGCCGGTGACTATAGGTCGCTGGCGAGACAGCGCTTTCGCACTGTAATCGCCACAAGACCTAAAAACGCTATGAGTGATCTAGGACTACTCGATGCCTGGAGGTACATACATCTTTGCTCTAAAATCTTTACATTCTTTTCTCATTCACATCGCTCACTCACTTATTGACTATTATTTACTCTCTCTGTCCCATCTTCATTCACTAGCTGCTGCTGAGATATCTGACATTTCCCTATCTGATCATGCCCATATTTCGATCTCACTTCATCTTCCCACTCCCCAAAGCAGCACACAATCCAGGTGGAGATTACCTACTCAGGCCCTCCTGGACCATGTCGACCTTGCGGATATTCGGAAAGAGATCGAGTTATATCCTCCATAGCGATAGCCAGATCCCGAGAAGCCCATCTTGTAGAATCCTCCCTTACTGTCAACATCAAAATCTCAGAACACAAGGACCATCAACAGCCTTCTATCCATAATAAATGGGTTCTTGCTGAACTATGTGGTCAGCTTGCTTACACTGCACTAATAAAGCAGAGCAGCTATTGCTCGCCCTTAA
Source organism: Lissotriton vulgaris (assembly GCF_964263255.1). Taxonomy (NCBI): domain Eukaryota; kingdom Metazoa; phylum Chordata; class Amphibia; order Caudata; family Salamandridae; genus Lissotriton; species Lissotriton vulgaris. The sequence continues at coordinate 1,233,247,826 of NC_141697.1, forward strand.
ATACAAATTTTACGTGGGGTGACAAGGTTGGGGCATATGTAGCGCGAGGCATGCAGGCCCAAACTACGCGAGCCCACATCTCCAAACGTCTGTGTCCCAATGGCACCTGGGCCATCTCGGAGCTCGACAAGAACTTAACCCTTTCACATTTTTACAGAGATCTATACGGAAACGAACTAGAGGTAATTAAGGACTTTCTCTACTCTTGCCCTTGGGAAACTATCAGCTCTCACCACACGAAACTGTTAGAAGAACCCATTTCACGTGAGAAAATAGTGAAAGCCCTAAAACAGCAGGGAAAATGCATGGCCCTGACGGCCTCCCTGTAACCTTTTATCGCACCTTCTACCCACAGCTCCAAGACCACCTTCTTCAGCTTTTAAATGGCTTCACAGATGTCACGGGCCTAACTCCAATTATGTCGGAAAGCGGAGCTAGTGCTTATTCCAAAGCCGGGAGAAGACCCTTCCCTGCCTACCTCGCACCGCCCCATCGCCCTCTTAAATGCAGACACGAAGATCTATACGCAGATCATCAAGAACCGCTTAGAGCCCCATCTTCCATGTCTCATAGACCCGGATGAAGTTGGTTTATCCACCAGCGCCAGGGGCAGACAACATTTGCCGGATAGTCCACCTTATTGAAAAAGCACAGTATAGAGACATACTTGCCTGCCTGGTGTCATTAGACGCTGAGAAAGCCTTTGAACGGGTGTACTGGTGCTTTCTTAGGGAGATTCTTCGTAGTGTGGGGATGAGCCCCACATTACTGATGCCTCCTTACACGCAACCTACCACACGCATTCGCATAAATGGTCTCCTTACCACCCTCATTACGATATATCACGGCACCAGGTAAGGATGCCCGCTATCCCCTCTCCTGTTTGCCCTTGTGGTAGATCCTCTGGCGGTTGCGATCCGCTGTTTACCTGCTATCTCGGGCATTCCCCTGGGAGGATAAGAACATAAAATGTCAATCTTTGCGGATGACCTCCTCCTATCCCTAACTACCCCGTCCTCCTCTCTCCCAGTACTAGCTACTCTCCTGCAATCTTTTGAGGGAGCTTCAGGCTTTAAAATCAATCTAGCCAAATCTCAATCCCTCAATCTCACCCTTCCAGCCTCGGAGATACAAGATTTACAAAATCTGTTCACCCTAAAATGGTCTGATAAGACGTTACGATATTTAGGCCTGGACCTGACCCCTTCGCTCTCTTCCTGGACTCCAACTAATTGGCCTAGGTATAGAAGTGCCATCTGGGAAGTGCTACGGAGATGGCGTTGCCTTCCCCTTTCTTGGCTTGGACGTATTAACACTGTCAAAATGTCACTTATCCCAAAGATACTATACTTATTCCAAACCCTCCCTACCCCAATCCCACAAAGTGACAGCTTATCTCTCCAGCAAGTTTTTACTAACTTTATCTGGGGTAAGTCCCTCGCACGCTTTTCTAATAAGGTATTGATTCTGCCTCGAGAGTGAGGGCTCGCATGTTCTAACCTCCAGGAGTATTATTGGGCTTGCCACCTCTGCTACATTTCAGAATGGGTGGTCCGAGAGAGTGAAAAGCATTGGTTCCATATAGACCAGGCTGTAGCATGTAGACCTCTATGGGACCTAGCTTTGCTCTATCGGGAGGCTCGCCCCTGTAGTGCATACATAGCCACTTCCACAAAAACAGTCCTAGATATGTGGGACAAATTTTCGATACCTCAGGTCCTGACCTCGTTCCCTTCCCCTAACACGCCCATACCACGCAATCCCATTTTCCCGCCTGCTTTGCATCCTCGTTCCTTTAGTGCATGGAGAGATGGCGAATGTCGAATAATACAGGATTTATTTCAGGGTGACAAATTTCTCATGTTTGACCAGTGCAAAAAATCATTTCACCTTACCGAGGGGGCTCGGATACAAGACTATCAAGTCTGCCTTTGGCTACTCTCTCCTGCCTACACACATGGAGCGACCAGACAACTCACTGCCTTTGTTCGCAAATTTGAGGGCTCGAGGGGTCTAATTTCCGATATTTACAAAGTCCTGCAACGCTCGTAACTGCTTTAACCCCACACATACCAAACACAATGGAACATGGACCTTGGCGAAGAGGTCTCCCCAGAGAGCTGGGATCGACTGTGGCGGGACATCCCGAAAGCTACCAAATTATTACTCTGCACGAGTCGGCATATAAGAATATACTGCAATGGTACTTTACTCCGGCCCGTATACAACCAATGATACCAAACTTTCCCCCGACCTGTTGGAGGTGCCAGGGTAATAGAGGGGATTTCATCCACATATGGTGGCCCTCCTGTCCCTGCTTAACTGTATTCTGGAAAGAAATCCTCAGTCATATCAAGGACACAGTGGGATTCCCTATTCCTAGCTCCCCAATTGTGACTCTGCTAGGTATTAGACCTTCGACATTGGCTGCTATGACTCACTCGGATTGGCATTTAATATCACAGAAGTTAGGAGCAGCACGACAGTCCATAGCCTTATTCTGGAAGAAGCCTGACACTCCACCTGTTGCCGTGTGGTTTCTCCGCTTACGGCATGTTCTAGCCCTTGAGCTACTTTCTGCCCGCATTAACCGCACAGACACCAAATTCACTCGCATCTGGCAGTTATTAATTCAAAATTTCTCGCAGATAGAGCACTCTAGCTTGGTTCCCCCTCACTTGCGAGCTCTACAGCTCTTTGATGATCCTCTTGTGCCCTACTTTAGAGGTCAACAACCAGCATTCCCAACCCCATTGGAAATGTAGGGGGATGTCTTAATGTGAGAAAGTGCCATCTTTTTGCATTGGTATGCCCCCACTTTTTTCTGACCTGCTGATGTGCTTTGACTGAGTGTGCCCTGGGCTCCTGCCAACCAGGTACCCAGGGCCCGTGTTCCTTCCCTAAAACTGTGTTGAAACTAAAACCCAATTGGCATCTCTGGCCACCTGTCAGCCCCTAGTAAATGGTAGGTACCCAGGGCATGGTGACCAGAGAAGACCCCTGAGGGCTGCAGCACTCATTGTGCCACCCTCAGGGGCCCTGTACCCTGACACCCACATACTGCCTTTGCAGGCTGAGTGTCTAAGTACAGAACTAAACAAAGAGTCGACATGGCACACCCTGTGTGCCATGCCCACAGAACCCACTGCCCTGGCATACTTCAGTCACCCCTCTAGCTGGGTGCCGTATGCCAGAGGTGTGGGCACAGGTGCATGAGCCCTGTGCCCCTACAGTACCCAGGGCCATACCTGGGCACTGTAAGTGCAGTGATGCCATTAAGAGTATATGGTGCTGGGAGGCTGTCATTACGAACTCCACAGCACCATAATGCTGACAAACATTATTGGTACCAAACTTCTCAGCACATTAAACCCGCACTGATACCAGTGTGGGATTTAATGTAAAATGCACCAGAGGGCATCTTCGAGATGCCCCCTGAAAACCTAACCTACAATCCAAGTCTGGGCTGAGTGGCTGCAGAGGCTGCCACACAGCAGACATGTTGCTGGACCCCTGGGTGGAGAGCCTCCCGCTCTCCTGTGCCTGCAACAATGCACATCCTGGGCGAGGTGCTAGGTCTCCTCCCCCAGGATGGGCAGGGGGAAGCTTCAAAGGCATGCCGCCTCTGTGAGCTTCTCCAGACCATTTGCTGTACCCAGCAACTGGCTCCCACCCGTCCTGATCCCCACTCTGGCGGGAAAAACTACGTCATGGAAGGGGGGGTTTGCCAGCCTGTGCCAACCCCACCCCTCAGGTGGGGAAGACGAGGTGAAGCACGACCCCTGGCTCTGGCCATCTTGAAGATGGGGAGCATGCCCAATCACAGCTAGGCTCCTGCCCCCCTCCCACAGGAGAGGAGCAGGCTAGGGGGTGTACCCACCCCAGGGCAGGGACCTATTCGTCCCTGCTCTTGCCCTACCTGTAACTCCCTTAAATTCAGTATTTAGGGGCTCCCTGAACCTTCCTTCCTCAGATCCCGATAAGAAAAGAAGAAAGAAGATCAAGAGGAAGAAGACCCGCCATGCAGCTGCTAACAACAGGATGACAACAACTGACTGGGCCCCAGCCCTACCGGCCTGTCGACCCTGGAACCTGCTCCTGCCTAAATCCCGGCAACTCCTGCGGACAGCAACCTTGGGACCCAGAGGACCTGCCTGCCTTGACCCTCTTAAAGACTGGGACCTCCATCAGCAGAGGCTCTGCTGCAACAACACCCCTGGTGCCAGTCAGGAAGCTCCGGACCACCCCACTCTGCACCCGCCGAGCCCGGCCCGAGCCCGAGTGAACAAAGACCACGAGGACATCCCCCCGGCGACTGGTACCGTAAGTCCAGTGCCCAAAGACCCTCCTCGACGAACCAGACGACTCCTGCAGACTCAGAACCAGGGGCCACCCCAACCGTGAACAGCTGAGAGTAAGCTTTCCTGACACCCAAAGACACCCCTGTACCTGGCGCCCTACAGCCCCCTGTGCCTTCCTTTGGGGTACCTACCTGTCCTCCAAGATCCCAACTTACCTCTCGAAGTGATGGTCGCCTCTAAAGAGTCTCCGTCCCGAGCCTGCAGCCTTTGTTCGTTTGTGACCCTTCCCATTGAATAACATTGAGCGCCCAACGGCTCAAAAGCACCCTGCTCCCAGCCGCCTGAGTGCCGCTGGCCGTGCCACCTTTGTCCTATCCTACTTCCCCCTTTGTCCTGAGCAAGTGACCAGGAGCACAGTTCCCACAGCCGCGTGGCCTGCTGGCCAGCTGTCACCAACCGGAGGCCCCCTTTCCCTCATTGGATAACATTGGGCCTAACTGCCTCTGCACCAGGCCGCCCCTGAGCCGCTGAGGGTGAACCAACGGTACTTACCTGACCCTGGGGGACCACTGAGTCTATGTACAGAACCCTAAATACACCAGCCAAGTACTCGCCTGGAAACCGGGAACTCACTTACCTGCCATTGGATAACATTGACTTGTTTGACTCGAAAAATCTTCTAAGTGTGAAGTTTTGGAAACTAAAAATATTCATATAAAATCACCCGAATTCCGAAGTACTCACCTGTGATCAGGGGAGAAGCCAGTACTGTACCTTGTAGCCCAGTACTGAATCGCAAAAATAATCCTTACCGGGTTTACTAGTAATCTGTATTTTCTCCATAGGAATCCCTTGTCTGCTTTTCTATGAAATTTCTTCTGTCTACTTTTGAAAACTTTAAATGTTCTTTAAAAATCGTACGAAATACTGAAACACAATTACTTACCTGTTTTAAGTTGAGACCCCAGTACTGGACCTAGGAGCCCAGTATTGGATTACAAAAGTAACGAGATCTTACTTTACCTGTAACCTGAATTTTCTCCCATTGGATAACATTGCCAGATTTTCATTGAAAAGTTTCTGAATGTGAACTTTGAAAACCGCTTTATATTCCTGAAAAATCACTACAATAACTTAAACGATTTTACTAAATTGGTTTCAGCTTAGACCCCAGGACTGAACCTAGGATCCAGTCCTGGAACTACCAAAGTAATCTACAAAGTAATCAACTGTACTTATATGATGAAAACCCTTTGAGCTCAATGCTATGGTGTGTTTAGAATTGTGTTGCCTACTGCAACCCCTGTATATATTGTGTTCACAAAGTTTATTGCCTCTTTGCAAAATAATTACATGAGAGTACTCATATCGAGAAAAGTATATTTTGATACCTGTTGGTTCTAAATATAAAACAACTATATCTGTTGATATAAAAACAATTGGCCTGGAGTTCAGTCCTTGAGTGTGTGAAACCTTTTGCTGACTGAGTGTAAACAACAAATGCTTTACACTGTCCTCTGGTACCGCCTTACTGGTCGGCCAAGCTACCACTTTTGAGAGTAAGGTCAGCCCTGACTTTAACCCTTTCGACGCTGATGACGGAACCGCTCCGTCATCAGCTGCGGTTGGGCTGTGCTGATGACGGAGCGGTTCCGTCATGGCCCTGCCGCCGTGCCTGCGCGGCGCGTTCTATTGAGTGGGCGGGGCCATGACGGAACCGCTCCGTCACAAGCACAGCCCAACCGCGGCTGGTGACGGAGCGGTTCTGTCACCAGCATGCGGCCGCCGCCCCGCCCACTTAGCGATGCAGCGGAATAGCCGCCGCAGCGATGTGGTTAACCTCTCTTATACCTCTGGGGTGTGTGGACTCTATACACACTGTACCTTATTCTGGTCCAGTATATATAGAGCCACTTTTTCACACTTACCTCCCCCCCTCAAGATATTCTGTGTGCATCCTCCCTTCCCCAACCCCCTTATTTGGGGTCTGTTTACCCCTTCCTTGTTAGCAGTTTGTGATATACACTTATTTCTCCCAAACTGCACTAGCAATAATATCTAGAGATGAATACATGTATAAAACATTTCATAGACATACTTGAACCATATTCATTTTAGTGTTTTCCTTAGTGGTGGGCCCACATGACTCTCTTGCATTAATGCGTTATTGAATTGGGCCTTCTTACCAAAAGCAGTATCCACCTATAACCCTTGCTAGGGAAGCATTGATTATCTTCCTCCTTTTCTTATTTTGCTCCTACATTCTGCTTTGGTTTATAGTGTAATGTCTATTTCTTATAGGATTCCATTGCTGTATTCTGCTACTTGTGATGAGTTTCTGCCTTGCTTTTTGTCATCTATTTATTTGTTTATTTCTGTTTTCAATATATCCAGTAAACAGATTTGAAAATAAAAAAATTGGGGTAACCATGCAGAAGGATCCTACCTTCCTACAAAATCTCTCTGTATATCGTTGGCATACTCATGAACTGCAGCGTTAGCAACTGTTTATGTGTAAAATTAGGTTATTGGTTCAGGTGGGTGGAAGCCTTACTCAGGCAACAACCACAATCCTTGTCAGGGAGAATCACAAAAGTAACCAAATTACTCTGTGTTTAACCCTCTGGTAGCTTGTCACAAAGCTGTCAGGCTTAACCTAGAAGCAATATGTAAAGTATTTATGCAGCACACAAACAGTAATAAACTGAAAAAACATCAAAAACCCAGATTTAGAAAAAATCGAGCACATTTTAATTAATAAAATATCAGGACAAAAATCCAATCAGTAGAACTGGAGATAAGCAATTTCAAAGTTGTTGATAGATCGCGCACCTAAAAGCTCAAAGCGCCACATCCAGTCATCAGAGCGTGCAAGTCCAGGGTAAAGTCGCAAGTTAAGGCTGACCATGGTGGAGTGCAGGCTGGATACAGTGACCAGGTTAGTCTTGCTGAACAAGTTACCTTTTCAAAGAGTTCTGTTCTCAGTTGAGGAGGCCGCGACGAGCAGGAAAAGTGTTGTGGATGGTCATCACTGTAGAGCGAAGAACAGTCCTGGCGTTGTGAACAGTCGTCTCTGAAGTGAGAAGATCCGGTTAGGGGTCAAATACAGTTGTTACTTGAACTTTGCTTTGGCGGTAGGTGCTGGCTGTTATGGCTGTAGCACGTAGTGCAGATCATGTGTTGCTGGCCATTGCTGAGGGTTGCTCTAGTGCAAAGAGTAAGGTTTATTGGAGCTTTACTTGGTAATTGTCACAGACGGCAGAGTTCTACACAAACCGTCCCGTTTATGGTTGCAAAGAGGCCAACACATCAGGATTTCAACTTGTTCACAGTAGGAGCTCAACCTTTGTTAGCCAAGAGTCCTGTGGAGGCACTTCTTGGGGATCAGGAACTCACTCCAGCAGGGATCAGGCAAATTGAGTTGCAGGTTCAGTTGCAGAGAGGTCTCTGGAGTTTGTTGTGTCTCTGTAGCTCAGACAGTAGGTCCATCTGACCCTTGTAAGCACTCTGGCATCCTGGGCTGAAGGGAACAGATAGACTATTTCCTTCTCAAAGAGCAGGGCATTCCTCAAGCAACATTGCAGATGACTAAGAGGCAAGGCAGACTTCAAGTAGTGGCAATTCCTCGGGTAGCAGCCGGACAGTCCTCTGGGGAGCAAGGCATTTTTTCTTCTGTAATGTCCACAGGTCCAGGGGCATATTGAATAGCGGCTCTGGATGTCCAATATTTATACCCGGTACCAGCTTTTTAAATGGGAGGATTCCCTATGCTACAACCACATCTGGTTCTGGAAAGTTCCTCCCTTCCCCCCTTCAAGGTTCCAAGAAGTCTAGGGCGGCAAAAGACTAGTGTCATTGTGAGAGGGATGGGCGAAAGGAAAAGCGAGGAGGCCAAAGTATGGGATCAATTGTGACTGGATTTTATTCGAAGCCAACTCTTTGTGAATCAAAACAACAACAAAAAAGGTATTGAGGATTCTTTTCTCCTACAATTTTCGTGTGCTTCCTTCTGGTGGGCAGTTTTCTCTTGAGGTGGTTGGACTTCCCCCAGGTAGCCTAGGAAGTGAAACAGAAGAGGAGAGAAGGCGGTAAGTCCCCTAGTCTCATAAATCTGCTGAGAACCCTTCACCGGTGTCAAGAAGATACACTCGTTGTGCTATACAGAAGGATAGTCGGCAGTGGGCGTGAGGGTTTATAGAAAACAAAACGGGAGGCTTGAAAATACGAGGAGAAGGTAAGGAAACTGCAGTTTTTCAAGGGTAGGACGAGGAATACACAAGAGAAGAAGAGGTGATGGACAGTGCTCGAGAACAATCCAGTTTGGGCCAGTGCAGGGGTGCAGGAACGGGAATAATCAGTGCCCTACGAGGATATTTACAGTGCCCACTTTTAGCCCGCAATTACTCCCTCCCCCCTCCCGTATCACGTACCGCGGTAGCCGCAACTCTCCAGAGTTGCGGCGGCTCTTTAGCGTACTCTGGGGGTGTCCACCACTTTTCGGACCAGGTCTCCGCTCCTCCCGGCTCCAGGACGTCTTCAGGATCGGTGTCTGGGCTTGGGTCCTCTCATTGTCCTCGTTCTGATGGGTCCAGCTCCCTGTCGCTGTTCTCTCCCTCGTGGCGCCTGGGCGTTCTCCGCTACTCCGTTTCGACAATGCGCCACTCCTCTTCTGGGATTCCCTTATATGTCATTCGTCCTGCTTCTCCATCATCCGATTGGCTCTTGCCTACCCTGGACGGGGCTTCTCCCTGTACGAGAGAGGCAGTGGAAGGGATCAACTCTTTCTCTCCCTGTCTTTGTGTGACAAAGTTGCTCTGTTCAGAGACGGTCGGAAGGAGGGGGATATCGGTCATGGAGGCGACCTCCTCACATCCCCCTTCCCTAACTTTCTTGCCAGCAAGAAAACATTCAAGGGGGTACCTAGACAAGTAGTCATCATTGGAGTGCTCCTTCCCCTTTCGATGAAGAGTGGTGAACCTAAAAGGTTGCAGGGCCAAAAACCGCCTCTTAATTCTGTCATTGTGACCTTTGTTGCGAGAGAGCCACTCTAAGGGGGAGTGGTCTGTATACAGAATGAATTCCCTACCTTCCAGATAGCAACAAAGGGTCTCTATGGCCCATTTTATCGCTAAAGCTTCCTTCTCAATGACCGCATATTTCACTTCCCTGGGACATAGCTTTCTGCTGATGTACAATATTGGTCTTTCCTGGTTGAGGTTGTCGGTTTGGGATAGGAAGGCACCCAATGCTTGGTCCGATGCATCGGTTTGTAAAATAAACAGCTTGCTGTAATCCGGACTCATCAGTACAGGTTCGGAAATTATGGCTGTTTTCAAGGTCTGGAAAGCCACTAGATGCTGATTGGAGGGAGAGCGTTAATTCTTTTTCGATATTGACTTTTTTTTGCAGGAGGTCTGTCATTGGGGCTGCCTTTTATGAGAAATCAGGGATGAATCTCCTATAATAACCTAAGAGACCGAAAAATGCCCTTAGTTCCTTCTTCGTTCGGGGAAAGGGTATATTAGCGATGGCTGTTACTTTTTCGCTCTGGGATTTAATGAGGCCCTCCCTAAGGAGATACCCTAGGTATTTAACTGACCTGGCTGCTAGCTTACTTTTGGCTGGGTTAATGGTTAACCCGCTGTTTTTCAGAACTTGTATAACGGCAGCAAGATGGTCAAGATGTTGTTCCCATGACTCGCTATAAATGACGATATCGTCAATATAGGCTGTGGCATAGTCCGCACAAGGTTGCAAAACCGTGTTCATTAACCTCTGAAAAGTGGCGGGAGCCCCATGCAACTCAAAGGGTAGGATGATAAATTGGTACAGACCCCCAGGGGTTGAGAATAAGCATGGGCGGAAAATCCGTTACGCTCGCGGATTTTGCGGATTTTCGGTAAATTCGCAATCCGCGAGATCCGCGAATTTACCGCAAAATCCGCAAATTCGCAAGCAGCGGATTTTTTGCTGTGTGCGGTGTAAGTTCGCAATTGCGAACTGGTACAAAACCCTCGCGAACTGGCAGAAATCCTTGCGAACTGGCAGAAATCCTTGCGAACACAAAAAAAGCATTCAGCAGGTTCAAAAGTTCAAACTCATCATTAGTAACCATTCCCTGTAGTGCTTCCTGACAAGGGCCCCTCCAGAGTTCAGTTGCTAGTTGCAACAATTATATGACCCTGCTCTGACCCTCACAGCAGGCTCATAGAATAGCTACAAGTAGGCCACAAAGGTCTTGGAAAAAAAAATTGCACTGCAACAGAAAGCAAATTACAGATAAGGAAGCAGGTGCCAGACTGGAATTTTAAAACAGTGACACATTAATAAATCAACCCCAAATTAATTCATGTCAGTTGAAGCAGGCAGGTGTGCTTGCTTTTCCCCCCCATAATCTACAGTGATGATGAACCAGAGGGTGGCATTGATGCACCAGAGGATGGCATAGGTAAAACAGAGGATGGCAGGGGTGAACAGAGGGTTCTGGGAACCTGTGATGATGAACCAGACGTAGAAACAACATACAGACCCCCCAGGATATAGCGGCATGGATTAGCAAATTTAGCGGCACAAAGAAGGAAATTTAGCGGCACAAATATGGAAATTTAGCGGCAATTTTGCGGCATTTTTTGGGCCATTTTTCATACAACAAACACAGATATCTTTGTTTTTGAGTTATTTAGCAATATGAAGCTATGAGACTCTATTGCTGCTGCTTTCTGTCCCGAAGGGAGACAAGAGAAGGCACAAGCGTACAGGAGATGTGCACGCGTACGGACAGGAGATGTGTATACCATATGCATGTACATCTCCTGTCCCCGGAGGCTGGCAGTGCCTTCAAACTCTTTTATACAACAAGACTTCATTTTACTACACAAAATGAACCCCTTCTTCTCAGGTTGTACTGCCCATTCATCTGGGTGATGGAAGAGTATTTTTGGATTTCAAGGCTAGTCCTCACAACACCGCATTCATGCTTCCAGAAGTGATATGCCTGCTGAAACAGGATTGCAGTGACAGCATATTACACTGTCTGTGTACTTGCGTTACAACAATCATTTAGAGTAAAATCATGCAATTGTTCAGAGTGTGACAAAGCATCATCTCATTGGAGAACAAGGGGCCTCATTTATGAGGCCTTGCGTCAGTTTTGCGCTTCCGATGCGTCACTTTTTGTGACGCATCGGCGGCGTAAAACATGCCTCCTGTTGCGCACTATTTACAAAGTGATGCATCTAAGCAGATGCGTCACTTTGTAATCCCCTGCGCTACATTATACCTGCGTCAGGTATAATGTATGCAGAGGGGGCGTTCCCCCGCAAAAAGCCTCGTAATAGTGACGCAGTGAAATCTATGAGATTTCACTGCGTCACTTTTAGGACGCTGTTGCGTCAAAACCTTGCGCCTGCCTCACAGCAGGCGTAAGACTGACGCAAGCCCTTTCACATGGGGCTTTCCCCATGTGAAAGGACGCATTGCTGGAGTTGCGTCACTTTTGTGACACACCCCAGCAATGCACCACTTTTGCGCTTACAGATACGCCAGAAATACTGACGTATCTGTAACTCCTTGCGACATGATGCGTCATACTGTAAATATGACGCATCATTGGTGTCGCAAGGAGGACGCAGTGAAAAGTGACGCATCACCGTTTTCATGTAGCGATGCGTCACTTTTCATAAATGAGGCCCAAGATCTCTAAGTAACCAGAGGGGTCAAGAAGTTAAAATACATTGTTGACTCTGACTTTCAACCTTCTGAGGCTGATAACAGAAAGAGTGGCTCAGTTGGCAATATTTAAAGCACAATAATGGCAGCGTAAGGCAACCTACGCGGCTTGTAGGGCTAATCAAGATCTTTCATGCAGATTACTGACTACAGTGAAGTCATTAATTAGAAACAAAATACAAACGTTTCTTTTGCCTAAAAGTACTTTCTCTAAATGGAATGACTTTTATAACCTCAATAAAAAATAAAAGAAAACTAATGAGTCAAATAGTTTATCAGGAAAACTATCCGGGCATTTATCAAATGATTTGTCAACGGTGGGAATCTCTGGCTTTCATCAACCTTTGCGGCAGGTGAAGGCTGCTGGCACAATCATACAAACTTGGCAGCAGCTGCCCCTGTAATTTTCGTAGGATGCAGCCGGCATGGTTATTGATTTGCCATTACCCCCTTTCCACATATCAGATAAATAATTGGTGCGTGCATTTGCCACTATTATTTATGGTATGTGCAAAACAGTGGCAGGCTCAAAGGGCTTCAGCCCCCCTCCCTCCCCCGGAGTGTTTGTCAGCCCGGGCTGAGACAGCCCCGGGCTGGCGGCCTTCTTGTTTTATGGCAGCTGCAGGGGGGGGGAGGGGGTGTCTAATTCCTACAGCAATAGGCAGGGTGTAGGGGCAGGGGGCTCGAAGGGGTGTAAACAGAACAAAGCCTAATTAACAAGTGAATGGTCTTTAAAGACCTGTTAAGTACTCGGTGCAGCTGCCTTAAGACAAGACGGCCGCCAGCCCTGGGCTGTCTCAGTCCGGGCTGACAAACACTCCGGGGGAGGGAGGGGGGCTGAAGCCCTTTGAGCTTGCCACTGTAAACAGGCATGCCTTCAGTGTTTTGGGTGCTTTTTCTAAATTTCGCGGGCAGTTTTGTAAAAATCGCGGCATTTTTACAAAACTGCCGATTTCGCGATTTTTTTGCAAATCGCGAAATCGCGAAATCCTGGAGGGTCTGAACATAATCGTGACTGTTGCGAGCCGACATGTAAGTTTGCAATTGCGAACTGGTACAAAACCCTCGTGAACTGGCAGAAATCCTCGCGAACTAGCAGAAATCCTTGCGAACACAAAAAAAGCATTCAGCAGGTTCAAAAGTTCAAACTCATCATTAGTAACCATTCCCTGTAGTGCTTCCTGACAAGGGCCCCTCCAGAGTTCAGTTGCTAGTTGCAACAATTATATGGCCCTGCTCTGACCCTCACAGCAGGCTCATAGAATAGCTACAAGTAGGCCACAAAGGTCCTGGAAAAAAAATTGCACTGCAACAGAAAGCAAATTACAGATAAGGAAGCAGGTGCCAGACTGGAATTTTAAAACAGTGAGACATTAATAAATCAACCCCAAATTAATTCATGTCAGTTGAAGCAGGCAGGTGTGCTTGCTTTTCCCCCCCATAATCTACAGTGATGATGAACCAGAGGGTGGCATTGATGCACCAGAGGATGGCATGGGTAAAACAGAGGGTGGCAGGGGTGAAACAGAGGGTTCTGGGAACCTGTGATGATGAACCAGACGTAGAAACAACATAATCGTGACCGCTGCGAGCCGACATGTAAGTTCGCAATTGCGAACTGGTACAAAACCCTCGCGAACTGGCAGAAATCCTTGCAAACTGGCAGAAATCCTTGCGAACACAAAAAAAAAACGCAAATTCGCGAGAATTCGCGGATTTTGCGGATTGCGAGTTTGCAAATTCGCAAAATTCGCGAACGCCAGATTCGCAAAATTCGCCCATGCTTAGTTGAGAAAGCAGTCTTCTCCCTGTCTTGTTTTCGTAGAGGTACCTGCCAGTACCCTTTGCTTAAATCCAGGATGCTATTATGCTGTGCTTTACCCAGCCTTTCAATCATTTCATCAACCCGTGGTAACGGGTAGGAGTCGAATTGTGATATTTTGTTTACCTCTCTGAAATCAATACAGAAGCGAATGGACCCATCTGGTTTTGGCACTAAAACAACGGGTGAATTCCACTCACTTGTTGATGGTTCTATTACTCCCATTTGGAGCATCTGTTGGATCTCCGTCTCAACAGCCAGACTGCAGGATTCTGGAAGGCCATAGGGACGTAATTTCACTCTCTTTCCTGGCAAGGTATTAATGACATGTTCAATTAAGGTGGTGTGTCCAGGAAGTGCAGAGAATACCCCTTGAAAAGGTCCTCATCGGTTATGGAGATCCTGTTTCTGGTCTTCTGTCAGGTCGGGGTCTAGGCTTCCAGAATAAAAAGGGGGTGGGTACTAGCTAAACTCACTAAATGGGGTACCTCTCCTTCCCATTTCTTTAACAGATGTATGTGAAAGATTTGGGTATTAGTTCCCTTTTTGGTTGGGTCCATTTCCAGGCGATAGGTTACAGGAGTGACTATCTTCTATAACTCGATAAGGGCCCTGCCACTGCCCTAGGAGTTTATGATCTGAGGACGGCATCATGAGTAAGGCATAATCGCCTACCCTCAGCGTCCTTTCTCTGGTGTTTTTATCATAGTAATGCTTCTGGGCTTCCTGTGCCTGTTCTAGGTGTATCTTACAGATGCTACGTATTTCTTGTAGGTGTGTTTTTAGGCTTAATACATATTCATGTAGGGGTTTGGTCCCTTCGGGTATTTCCTCCCATTCCTCCCTTGCCATGTCTAGTAGGGTGCGTGGGGTCAGCCATATAATAGCTAGACCGGTGAATACCCTGTGCTTCTTTGAGGCTTGCACTGTATCGCAAAAAGAGCCAAAGGTAACGTGTCCTCCGAACGGCGGGTTTCTAACTCTAGCAGCTTTTTTAGAGTGGTTTTGAGGGTAGCGTTGAACCTCTCTACTAACCCGTCTGTTTGGGGGTGATAGGCTGCTGTAGGAATCTGTTTGATTCTCAACTGTGTACAGACTTGCTTCATGAGCTTGGAGATAAAAGGGGTCCCTTGATTGGTTATAATCTCCCAGGTAAAGCCTACTCTAGAAAAGATGTTTATCATGGCTTTCGCTATGTGTAAGGCATTTGGATGACGTATGGCCACTGCCTCGGGAATCGAGTGGCATAATCAACTAATACCAACACAAACCTACAGCCGCTTCGAGAGGGAAGTAGAGGTCCTATTATGTCCATCCCCACACGAGAAAAAGGCTCGCTAATGATGGGTAGGGGACGCAGAAGGACTCAGTAGGAGGTGGGTCTACTGTTCATTTGGCAAACAGAACATTCCCTACAAAATGTATGGATCTGTTGGTAGATTCCCGGCCAAAAGAAGTGTTTCAGGATCTCTTTCTCTGTTTTTTCTTCCCCGAAGTGCCCCCCTAGGAGATGACTGTGTGCGAGAAACATTACTTTTTCCCTATAGGGTAATGGTACTAGTAATTGCAGGGGTTAATTCTTTCCTCCCTTCCTGTACAACAACCCTTCCTGTACAATGAACTGGGGAGCTACTTGATTCAGGTCTTCATCGTCTGTGGCCTTGTTCCAGGCTTCCCTCAGGGTAGTGTCCTCTCGTTGTGCAGCGAAGAAACCTCGATCATATTGCCACATGGTTTCCTCCTTGTTCTGGGCCAGCACGACTCAGGCCCATTCCCTTTTCTCTCTTTTCTTTTGGTTTCTACTCTTTTGTGGTTTCTCTCGAGGGGGCTTAAGACAAGTTTCTTTGGAAAAGGGGGCGGTCAGACACCAATTTTCCTGCTCAGTGGTTGTTTCCGCTACCACCTTAGAAAAAAAGGGTACTTCGACCCAAGAACTAGAGGCTCAGGTAAACGGGGTATCAGCCCTACTCTTAGGGGAACCGGAGCATACGTTGGACTGTGTTGGATCTGTATGTCGGTAGTGGGATACTGTTTATTGTCCCCGTGTACACACTGTATGTTTACTGTCCCGGTGGTATGTGTAACTCCTCCTGGGATTACAGAGGGTTGTATCACGCTCTGCAAGCATCCCGTATCCATCAAGGCTTGTCGTGTCTCTCCATTGACTTTCACGGTGTGATAGTAGGGAGGCCTTTTTCCTGCTGGATTACAATAGTAGGAACGGGTGAGCCCGACCTCCATGGGCTCTTCCTTTTGGGAACATAGCCTGGCTATGTTCCCAAAACCTCTGCAGGAAAAACATTGGGGACCGGTTGGAGGAGAGGGCTGAGGGGGAGCAGGCAAGGGACCAGGTAACAGTATGACTGTGTCCTGTTTTCGGGGAGCTGTTGGCTTTGTCGCTTTCGACGGTCCTCCACTAGGATTCTTCCAGTAATGGTCATCTCGTCCTCTTTGGATATCTTGGGCGCGACTGTATGCTCCAGCAATTTTGCCCGCCCTGTCAAAAGTTAGTCCAGTATGTTGTCGTACCCATCGTTGTATTGGGGGTGGAGAGAGGATAGAAATTGTTCTAAGTATATCTTCTGCATGATATCCTCCTTGGTGGCGGTTAGCGGTTTCAGCCATCGGTCAGCTAGATCCCGAATACGAAAAGAAAGGGTTCTGGAGTTTCCTGGGGGCCTTCTTTTACCTGTTGGAGACGTATTCTATAAGTCTCATCGTCTATCCCCAACCTTTCCAACATTATTTTCTTCACGCCATCATATGGGGTAAGGCCTAGGGGATTAGCAAAGAGGTACAAAAGGGGGTGGTGATGGACGGAGCATCTGAACCAATTAAACACTCACACCCAGTCAACAGATCTGGGTTTAATCCATCACCGTTCTTTAGCCCACTTTGCCACCCCAGTTCAGACATGGCCATATGCAAATCAATCTGACCCTGTGCCTCATGGGAACAGTCCAGCCCGAACTGGCAAGCCATGCTTTCCCTGGACCGGAAACAAGCTTCCGAGGACCAGTTACTGGCATTTCAGCCGTCTTCAGCCCGGCTTGCTTGAATCCAGTGGCAAAGTGAGCAAGGGACTCACGTCTGAGCATACCCTGCCAACTTATGGCGAACAAAGTGGTACAAAAGGGGGTGGTGATGGACGGAGCATCTGAACCAATCAAAAACTCACACCCAGTCAACAGATCTGGGTTTAATCCATCACCGTTCTTTAGGCAATGGATGTGGCTTGGCAGAGCCCTCCTGTTCATGTGGCCATGTCTGAACTGGGGTGGCAGAGTGGGCTAAAGAACGGTGATGGATTAAACCCAGATCTGTTAACTGGGTGTGAGTGTTTGATTGGTTCAGATGCTCCATCCATCACCACCCCCTTTTATACTGCTTTGTTCGCCATAAGTTGGCAGGGTATGCTCAGACGTGAGTCCCTTGCTCGCTTTGCCACTGGATTCAAGAAAGCCTGGCTGAAGACGGCTGTAATGCTGGTAACCAGTCCTAGGAAGCTTGTTTCCGGTCCAGGGAAGGCATGGCTTAGCAGTTCGGGCTGGACTGTTCCCATGAGGCACAGGGTCAGACCGATTTGCATATGGCCATGTCTGAACTGGGGTGGCAGAGTGGGCTAAAGAACGGTGATGGATTAAACCCAGATCTGTTGACTGGGTTTGAGTGTTTGATTGGTTCAGATGCTCCGTCCATCACCACCCCCTTTTGTACCGCTTTGTTCGCCATAAATTGGCAGGGTATGCTCAGACGTGAGTCCCTTGCTCACTTTGTCACTGGATTCAAGCAAGCCTGGCTGAAGACAGCTGTAATGCAAGAAACCGGTCCTAGGAAGCTTGTTTCCGGTCCAGGGAAGGCATGGCTTGGCAGTTCGGGCTGGACTGTTCCCATGAGACACAGGGTCAGACTGATTTGCATATGGCCATGTCTGAACTGGGGTGGCAGAGTGGGATAAAGAACGGTGATGGATTAAACCCTGATCTGTTGAGTGGGTGTGAGTGTTTGATTGGTTCAGATGCTCCGTCCATCACCACCCCCTTTTGTACCGCTAAGGTATTAGCAACCTGATAAGCGGCCTGTAGGGCGCCTGTCAACAATGGTCCCAAGAACTGACCCCAATTGTCGGTGGCCCATCCTGCTGCTCTGGCCATTCTTTCAAAATTTGCAAAAGAAAAGTCTGGGTCCTCCCCACTCACATACTTTTGGAGGACCACTGAAGGTAGTGTGGTTTGGCTTCTTCATTGGCCCAACGTATCAGCAAGTCTATTAAAGATGGCCTCCTGATTTTGGCTTTGTTCAGACATGGATCGGTGGAGTTTTTCTCGGTCCTCCTCGGCTACGGCCAAGAATCTTTCCATGACCCGACTTAACTTCTCCTGTCCTTCTGCCATTTTCTGTATTGCGGCCTCCATCCTTTCTGATCCCACTTATGACACCAGGTGTGAGAGGGATGGGCGAAAGGAAAAGCGAGGAGGCCTAAGTATGGGATCAATTGTGACTGGATTGTATTCGAAGCCAACTCTTTGTGAATCAAAACAAAAAAAAAAAGGTATTGAGGATTCTTTTCTCCTGCAATCTTTGTGTGCTTCCTTCTGGCGGGCAGTTTTCTCTTGAGGTGGTTGGACTTACCCCGGGTAGCCTCTGAAGTAAAACAGAAGAGGAGAGAAGGCGGTAAGTACCCCGTTCTCATAAATCTGCTGAGAACCCTTCAACGGTGTCAAGATACACCCGTTGTGCTATACAGAAGGATAGTCGGCAGTGGGCGAGAGGGTTTATAGAAAACAAAACAGGAGGCTTAAAAATACAAGGAGAAGGTAAGGAAACTGCAGTTTTTCAAGGGTAGGACGAGGAATACACAAGAGAACAAGAGGTGATGGACAGTGCTCGAGAACAATCCACTTTGGGCCAGTGCAGGGGTGTAAGGAATGGGGATAATCAGTGCCCTACGAGGATATTTACAGTGCCCACTTTTAGCCCGCAATTACTCCTTTCCCCCTCCCGTATCACATACAGCGGTAGCCGCAACTCTCCAGAGTTGCGGCGGCTCTTTAGCGTCCTCCAGGGGTGTCCACCACTCTTCGGACCAGGTCTCCGCTCCTCCCGGCTCCAGGACGTCTTCAGGATCGGTGTCTCGGCTTGGGTCCTCTCTTTGTCCTCGGTCTGCTGGGTACTGCTCCCTGATGCTGTACTCTCCCTCGTGGCGCCTCGGCGTTCTCCGCTCCTTCGGTTCAACAATGCGCCGCTCCTCTTCCGGGATTTCCTCATACGTCATTCATCCCGCCTCTCCTTCATCCGATTGGCTCTTGCGTACCCTGTGAGGGGCTTCTCCCTGTACGAGAGTGGCAGTGGAAGGGATTAACTCTTTCTCTCCCTGTCTTTGTATGACAAAGTTGCTCTGTTCAGAGACGCTCGGAAGGAGGGGGATATCGGTCATGGAGGCGACCTCTTCACAGTCATGTTCCTGTGTGTGTGTTGGAGGCGAGCCATTTGAAATGTAAGTAAGGCTGGCAACAGCTCCACTTCAGCCATCCTGGCAGGATGTCTCACCCTGCCTATACCTAGTCCCCTTTGTGTCACTGCCTGGAAGTGTTAGACCTGTCAACTTTAGGGTGGTCTTTTTTCCTTCCTCCTCCATTTTTCTGACCTAATTTTTGCTGGCCGTAGGACTCAGCACTTTACCACTGCTAACCAGTGCTAAAGTACATGTGCTCTTTCCTCTAAACATTATAACGTTGGCTCATACTGAATTTGACTATTTATTTATGTACAAGAACCCAGTACTGTGCACTACATGTGCCCAAGGCTTGTAAATTAAATGGTGCTAGTGGGCCTCCAGCACTGATCATGCCACCCACTTAAGCAGTTCTTTAAACATGTCTTGGGCCTGCCTTTGCAGAGCCTGTCTGTGCAGTTTAAACTGCCTTTTGGACCGGGCAAAATAAACCTTTTGCTGGGCCCAATCCTTCTTTTTTAAAACAAATAAGCCGCCCCTAGGGTAGGCCTATACAGCTCAGAGGGCTGAGTAAAATGTATTTAAAAAGCAGATCATGTATATTTAAGTTTTACATGTCCCGAAATTCCTTTTTCACCACTGCAAGGCCCGTTCGTCCCACAGGATAATATTGGGATTACCTTATTATATTTAATAAGTGTAAATTCCAAATTGGAAGATTATGATTGATTCAAGTTTGGGGTCTCTAGAATGCTAATTGAAAATCTGGGAAGGCGGACTTTAAATTACAACTCTGAAAATGCTAGTTTTAGAAAGTTGGCATTTTCTTGCCTTATTCATCTGGTTCCTGAAGCCTGTCTCTAGTCACATTACTGGGTCTAGTTGGCAGTTGGGCTTTGTATATTCCTCCTAGACAGTCATACAAAATGAGGGCTTAGGTGGGACTGAGTGGAGTGGACCATCACTGACAGGACGGGAGGGAAGAGCTGGGCACAGCCTCACTTACACCTGAATAGGCTGTGTCCTGTCCCCACACAAAAGGCTAGTAGTTAGTCTGTAGGTATTCTGGAGCCAGGGTTGGCAGGACAGAGCATCTGCGCACTTCAAAGGCATGCCTAGAAGCTTCTCCCCTCTTCAAAGGCACAACTGTGTATAAAAGAAGCCCCCCCCCAGGCACCACTTCTTCTGGACCTATGGATACTCTGCCAGGAAGAAGGACGTCTGTGCTGCCGAAGGACTGCCACTCTGCTGGACTGCACTCTGCTGGACTCCTGCTCTGCTGTGATGACCTGCTGCCTATGCCCTCTTGCCTGTGTGAGAAAGACTATACCTGCCTCTCTTGAACCCAGCACCCAGAGTGTCTCCAAGGGCTTGTTGGCTGGCCTCCAGACCTGAAGACTCAGGGACATAACCAGCTTCCAACCATCTTGCACGTGCAGCTGGACTCTACCATCTGTAAGTCTGCCCTGCCAAGTGGTGCCACCATAGGCCTTGATTCTTGGAAGTGGGCCTAAGGTGCTTGCCAGCAAAACCAACACATCTTTTCTGGCTGAACGATGCATGCCCAAGCTGAACTGACGCTTCGTCACCTCGGCGTGAAAGGTGCTTGTTGTAAAGACCCTTATCACCCACTTCAGTTCTCGGGACCGACGCATTGCCACTGTGGTGCAGTACATCTATAGCCCAGGTCCTCACATCTCTTGTCGACGGCAGCGTTGGTTACGTCGACAGACTCTGCTTCACAGCATTGTTGCTGCTTGGAACCAATGCATCACCGCATTCCAGACGTTGGTCTTTGCATCGCAAGATCCGGTGATGGAACCCTCAAAGATGACGCAATAGGACCTCTCACCGTCACCTCGTCACATCTTGGATCCAACGCACTACTTTGGCTGTACGGAATATTTTACGCAACATTGCACAACCAGGATTTAAGGTGCTCTTTTTAGCAGACCTAACTGGATCTCTTTAGCTGGCCGGCGCTCCATCGTGGTCTGCCTGAACTTATGGCTTTGCCCCAGTCCGGCACGACCATATTTCCCCGATTAACGCTTTGTGCTTTTCACTGCTATTGTCAGGCTACTTACGTTTCCCCAGGAACATGATACAAGTGATGAAGAATTCCCAACTTCACTTGGTCATCAAACACACCCAACTAGGTCAAAGTGCAAACAATAACTCGGGGAGGAGAACAAAGGAAAACACAAAAAGGCTCCCCGTGACATCCCAAATCTGAGATGAGATCACTGTAAAATATAACAGGAAACTTAGGTAAGTATAAACTCATAGTAGACCTATTGAATATATCTATTCTCTAATCTAGTGTATATTTCTGATTTTGCAAATACCTTATTATTCCCCTTCTTCTGTTTTCTCAAATAACTAAGGTACGTTTTAGAATATAGATGTGTTTGGAACAACAGAAAAGCTGGATAAAAATAAATGCAAAATACATATATAATGAATAATAGTATTTTGTTTATATGTCTGGAATTAAGTGCTTATAGAAATGGAACCGACCCACTGTTTTATGGGAACTGATCCATAAATGTCCTGGTTCATCACATAACTTAAATTCCCTTGACTGCAGGTAATTTGTTCTATTCAATATTTCATCCTTCCCTTGTTTTCAGGAATCAAGAATAAACCAAGGAGTAAAATGTAACCTTCATCCACTTGGAGCCCAAATTAGATAAGTAATTTTAAATATTTATAATGGAGGTCTGAAATCAATTGTAAAGTCTTAAATCAATTTTCAGCTTTTCTTCCTTATGTCTTTACTTTAGGAGGTGCTGGAGAAAAACCTGAAGCCTACCACAGAAGGAGACATCGATAAGGAGCCAGAATGTCGCAGGAAACGAGGCTTTAAATACAGGGGACGTCGCTAGAACACCCCAATGAAGGCACAACGAAGCAATGACCTTCAGGATATTAGAGATGCCAGGAAAACACTGTGAGAACGCCGTAATCAAGGACCAACGCAGAAATGTCCCTTTGTATTCGAGAAAAACCAGGAAAATGCGGTGAGGACACCGCGATGATGGGGAACCCAACGGGAGAGTGCAAGGTGACCCAGAAGTCACGTGAGTATTCCAGGAAGCAAATCTGATACGGAAACTAGAATGCGAATCGCTGTTTCCCGAGAGTGGCTTGCTTAAGTGCATTGTGCTCTTGCGCATGTGCAGGGCACGAGTCGGCCATTGCTGAGGGCCGACTGTTGCTCGCGCTCTGAAAACCTGACTGCTACTTTCACAAAAAACTGTCAAATTTTATATCTCCGGTTCTACTAATTGGATTTTTATTTATTAAAACTTGATTATTTTTCTAAACCTGTCATGGGCTCCTTTTGTGGTGTTTTTTCACTGTTTCACTTTTTGAAGTGTTCCACAAATACTTTACACAGTGTCTCTAAGTTAAGCCTGACTGCTCTGTGCCAAGCTACCAAGGAGGAGAGCACAGGTTAATTTGGGATTTGCTTGTGCCTTACTTTGACAAGGATTGTGGTTGCTGCTGTTAATATTGATGTCAATTTAAGACACCTGTAAATTATAAGACAAGATCATGTCGCTGTTGTCGAAATCTCCCGAGATGACTTTTCCATCATCGCAGAGTAAGAAGTACTGATTGACAGATAACAAGTGTAGTGGCACGTAAACAGCCTGACAAACACACAAACAGGAAAAAGCCAGATTAGTCCCACAGATAGGCAGCACCACCACAATGGTCCCAGGTGATTGGCCCAAAAAAAGCACATATGACCGAAGGGGTGCGCATGTTCTCAAAATACCATAAAGTTTTATATCACACTAGCAGCCCGCCCCAGCGTTGCCTGGGGCAGAAAGGGGCTGGGGACAGTACACCCGCTCCCGCCCCGACCCCCTCCCGCACCGACTCCCTCCCGCCCCGACTCACTCGTGCCCCCCTCCCGCCCAGACTCACTCGCGCCCCCCTCCCGCCCAGACTCACTCGCGCCCCCTCCCGCCCCGACATTTTCATTTACTGCTGCCTCCTTCTTTCCTCCCCCTGCATCACAGTCTCACTTTCCCTTTCCTTACCTGTGCTGCCGCTCCTCACTGTACAGCCGCTCGTCACTGCACCGCCCTCCTCCTTCGTCGTCATCATGCACGTCGCGTCGCGGCCAGCGCTAGGTCCCGGTCGGCGCTACTTTCAGGTGACTACTTTGTTTACAAACGTAATTTTTTTTATTTAGTTTGAAAAAAAATATTTATAGCCTATGTCCATCTACACACCCTGACATTTTCATAGATGTATCGAGTGTGTAGATTGGCGCTGAGGTTCCTAAGTTTACCTGGCCAAAAGGTGCAAGTTCTCTCTTTATAATAGTAGTATAGATAAATTTAGGAACACTCAGCCATTCAGAGCACAGCACACATAGTACACGCAGCTATCATGTGTTCCCCATACCAGACATCTGGACACTTCACCCACTGGCCCTCATTGTGTCCCCACAAGGTCGAGACCCACCTGCATTCACTATTAGGTGGCCTAATTTACAACCCCATGACTAGGCTTGCATTCCTTTCCCTAAAAACAAGAGCTAAATCATTTTACGATGCTCCAAATACCGTATATAATAGCACTCAGAACAAATGTATGTTGAGACAGTCTTTAGACTCATTTCTGTGGTTGTTTCCAGGCCATAGCGTTTAATTAACCAACTGATCCTGTTTTTCCAAACTCCACTTTTCATAATTTTTTTCAAGGTAAAATGATATTCTAGCAACACTACTTGACCAGGACTTATACACCCGTCAACCAGCAACCCAATTTCTTACACTGGTGTTTAACAGTGAGATTTCAACTTGTGTTTGTACAGTGCCATACAGTAATTTTGTGTTACACCTCCACTCTCATAAATAATTTAAGACCAATTTCTTTCTATTTTAATTCTACCTAATTGGCTTTCTTTTGCTTTTTCTAAATCCTTTCTCTGACTGTTGAACTTTAGATCACAGCTGCAAGAATAGAGTTTGTGCTCGCCAACATGGATGTCTACACTGTGGCCGAGCTCAAGGAGTTCTGTAAGGACAGAGAACTACCTGCAAAGAGCACCACCAGGAAGGTGGAGTTGCAAAAGGCGCCGAGGGCCTGGGGGAAAGCCCACCAAACACTGGTTGAAGCTACAGGAGAGGATAATAGGATGGAGGAGCTTGAAGAGGACCTTCCCGAGGGGTCACCTGCAGTGGAAAGGGATGACTTGCTACCTGGAATGGAACCCTCTGTCAGGGCAGGGAGCATTGTCTCTACCCGCATCCTGTCCCCAGAAGAGCTGGAGGGAGGAGAGGGAATTCAAGCTGCAGATGACCCAGTTAAGGATGGAGGAAGGAAACTGGTGTTTGAGGAGAAGAAGGCTGAAAGAGCCTTGGAGGGGAAAGGGTTTTTACTGGCTCATGAACTGAGTGTTAAGGAGCTGGACATCAAGGCCAGGCAGGCTGAGTCCATCAGTGATGGTGGCAGCATACCTGAAGTCCCTGAAGAAGACAAAAAGGTCTGCATCCCTAAGGATCTGGTGCCCAGTTGTGTGGTGTGAGATGACATTGACAAATGTTTTTCTACCTATGAGGTACCTTTGAGGGTGGACAAGATCCCAGAAGAGTATTTGGGGGTGGTTAGTGGAAACATGTGCCTAGTGTGGGGTGGGTCACAGTTCTTACTTTAGAGGTTGAGGCCAAACCAAGTACACTCCCATGAATTAATCTTGATAGCTAAGTTCGGACTGACCCCTGAAGAGCGCAGTTAAAGGTTTAGGGACAGTCAGAATCTCCCCAACCAGTTCAGAGGAGATGTTGTGCATTACCCCAGCAAGGCACTTGGTGCCAAAAGCCCATATGCCTGCCAGTACATCTAAGTACAGGCAGTGGGTCACCGTCAGTGGCAATGGATGGAGGTTCAGAGAGACACAGAAGCCAGCATGACTACTGCAAGATGTCAGCTGGTGTCCTCATAGTAGGTCCTCCCTAACACATTCCACCAAGTCATAGTTGCAGACAATCATGAGAGCCATCTACCAGTGGCTCTGGTTTCCTTTGAAGGAGGGAAGGGTTCTCAGTTCTCTAAAAGTAGCTGTGAGCACTGCCATGCTAGTGGGTTGTTGAGCAACAACCTGGAGCACACAATCTGGAGGGAGGTAGAGCTCAGGTCACACTTGGAGATGTTGGGTTTGCCTGAATGGGTCTGTATGACTGGGAAGGGTGTTAAGGGTGTCTGAAACCTGGAATAATGGCCCAGGCAGCTGCCAAAAAGGATAGTGGCAATGGTCGTGGGAAACCAGCCCCTGAAGTTCCCACTGTTGCGGTTGATGGGGACATGAGGAGGATGCCACTGAGGGAACCAGGAAGGTCATTGCCATCCTGGGTGACCTGCCTGAGTTTGCTGGTTGGCAAGCTGTGGGGTGGGCCCACCAGGGAGGAATTCTGCAAGGCACAAGAAGAGTACTGCACTATAGAGCTCTTAACACTTTATTGTATCTCACCTGAGAGAGAGGCGCCTCTAAGAGAGCCTCACAGCGGCTTTAAAAGGAGCACACAATTGCACTAAAAGGACATTACCATATTGTTGAGAGCCCGCAACAGATGCTTTCCAAAATTAATTCTGCAAGACATCGTTTTTATTTGCAAGAGCCTACCATAGCAATTTCCTAAGGAACTAATAAGGGGAGTCTCGCCCCTACAAGTCCATGAAAGAAGCAGCCTTTACCTACCAGGCATAATAACTGTTACAACTCTTTAGTGGGTCCCCACCATGCAGATCTGATTCTCTACATTTCCAGCCAACCCCAGGCCATTTCAGTCCAGGTGAGACCCTTGTATTTGTGTAAAGCTCGAAACAACGTCAACACATGTACAAAGACAGACTGATTTTCATAACTTTGATACAATGATTAATTCCCTGTGTCCTTGTTTGTACTGAATATAAACTGCTGTCTTTTGATATAACATTCCGTCCATCATCTGTGTGGTCTTTTGCTTTCTCGCTCTAAGTGCGCTGGGTATGCCCAGACGTGGGTCTCGGGCTCACTGTGCCACTTGATTGAAGCTAGCCTGGCTGATGAGGGGTGATGCCCCAAAACTGGTCCCAGGATGCTTGTTTACAGTCCAGGGAGGACCTGACTTGGCAGTTTGGGCTGAACTGTTCCCAGGAGGTACAGGGTCAAGACCGATTTCCCCAGTTTAGACCCAGCCATATGTATGTATGTATGTACATACATACATACATACATACATATGGCTGGGTCTAAACTGGGGTGGCATGGTGAGCAAAAGAATGATGGATTTAACCCAGTTCTCCTGACTGGGGGTGAATGTTTGATTTACTCTGCATTCCGCCCATCATCTGTGTGTCCTTTGGTATAGAGCATCCAATATACCATGGATGTTCACATTCACGAGCAACTCCTCACCTCTGGGTAGGTCACCCCCATCCGCGCAGCGCCACCTGTGCGTCCAGCTCCCTGCTGCAGCTGAATCTGAGGCCCTCCTCCACCCGTAGGCTACCACCTGCGACTCATCCCTGGTGGCCAGTGGTAGGCCGCAGGTAGGTTCTTGTCATTGTGAGCATCACTGTTACTGTCTTGCCCCTCTGTATTTGTGCCCCCACTGTTCTCCACTGGTTATGCCCTTCCTTTCTGTGTCCCCACTGCTGTTTACTGCTTTTCACCCTTACGTTCTGTGCCCCCACTGCTGCTTCCTGTTTTCGTTCTGTGCCCTCACTGTTTCCCCACTGTTTTTGCCCTTCCATTCTGTGCCCCCACTGCTGTTCACTGTTTTCGTTCTGTGCCCCCACTGTTTTCCACTGTTTTTGCCCTTCCATCATGAGCCCCCACTGCTGTGCACTGTTTTTCATTCTGTGCCCCTTCTGATTTCTGTACCACTTCGCCCTCCTGTTTCCCACCGCTGTGTCCCCTGCGGCCCTGCCCCCCTCGCTGACCATATGCTGCCCCTTCCTCCCACCTCCCGCCTCCCAGCTGCTCCTCCCTCCCTCCCATCTCCCCATATATGGCGGCCGCTGCCCAGTGAGGTGAGCGACCCCTGACCTCTGGGTAGGTTGGCCCTCCCATCCGCGGAGCGCCACCTGTGCGTCCAGCTGCCTGATGCTGCTGAATCTGAAGCCCTCCTCCACCCGCAGGCTACCACCTGCTCCTCAGCCCTGGTGGTCAGTGGTAGGCTGGAGGTAGGTTCTTGTCATTGTGAACATCACTGTTACTGTCTTGCCCCTCTGTATTTGTGCCCCCACTGTTCTCCACTGTTTGTGCCCTTACTTTCTGTGCCCCCATTGCTGTTTACTGTTTTCGCCCTTACGTTCTGTGCCCCCACTGCTGCTTACTGTTTTCGTTCTGTGCCCCCACTGTTTTCCACTGTGTTTGCCCTTCCCTTCTGTGCCCCCACTGCTGTGCACTGTTTTACGTTCTGTGCCCCCACTGTTTTTGCCCTTCCATTCTGTGGCACCACTGCTGTGCACTGTTTTTCGTTCTGTTCCCCCCTGTGCCCCTTCTGATTTCTGTACCCCTTCGCCCTCCCGTTTCCCGCCGCTGTGTCCCCTGTGGCCCGCCCCCCTCGCTGACCATTGGCTGCCCCTGCCTCCTGCCTCCCAGCTGCTCCTCCCTCCCTTCCACCTCCCCATATATGGCGGCCGCGCCGAAGGTGCGTTCCTGAAGCAAGCCCGTCTGCGCCCATCCATGCCTGGACAGCGCCCAGCGCCAGATCCCCAGCCACCCACATCCACCACGAAGGCCGCCTCCAATACGATGCCAGCACCATCCGCTCTCGACCCAAGACAAACCTCCACCTGCTTCAAAGCCACCCCAAAACACACCCATGGTCCCTTCACCTGCGGGAACTGCAGCTTCACCTGCCTCGCAGACCCCGAGACTCCCGCCAAGAAGGACCTCAACCATCCCTGGTGCATCCTACTAAACACCCGCTCCGCAGGCAAACACGCCGTCGAGCTCTGGGACCTACTCGACACCTCATCACCGGACGTTGCCTTCCTGACAGAGTACTGGATGAACGAATCCTCCGCACCCAACATCGCCATAGCCATCCCCGACGGCCACAAGATCACCCGCAGAGACCGCACCAACGGAATCGGAGGAGGAATCGCCATCGTCCACAAAGGCACCATCAGAGTCTCGACCAGCATCTTCGACACTCTCAGCACCGCCGAACACATGCACTTCCAGATCCACACAGATCCCAACACCACCGTAAGAGGCACCCTCATCTACAGACCCCCGGGGCCCGACCTCAGTTCAGCGACTCCATCGCCAACTTCATCAGCATGCACGCCCTGACCTCCACTGACTACATCTTCCACGGAGATCCGAACTTTCACTTGGAGAACAACAACGACAGCAACTCCTCCACCCTGATCGACAACCTCACCAACCTCGGACTGAAAAAGCTTGTCACAACGCAGACCCACATCGCCGGACACATGCTCAACGCCATCTTCTCCTCAACCTCCCACGTCTCCTTCAGCCACACCTCCGACCACCACTGCATCCTCTTCACATTCCGGAAACCCGCCGCACACCACCGCGCCCTACAGATCCCCCTTAGATGCTGGAGCAAAGTCACCGTAGACCAACTCTAGACAAACCTCGCACTCAGCCCACCCACCGACCCCTCCAACCCCGACAACGACGCCCACAATCTCAGACGATGGATGGACGACTGCGCCAACACCTTACCCCCACAGAAAAAAACAACCTACAAAAACACCAGCAAGAGAGCCAGCTGGTTCACCCCAGAACTCCTAGCATCCAAGAGCACCTGCCGGAAACTGGAGAACAAATAGCACAGCGAGAATGAATGAATGAATGGATGGGGAATTTATAGTGCGCAAACTTAACCCAGAGGGCATCAAGGCGCAAGACACACACAAACATACAGTCTCAGAGAAGCGGATGCCAGGACATTAGTAAGCCTGAGAGAAGAGCCAGGTTTTTAAAAGTATTCAGAAAATCCCCAGTGAGGGTTGACTAGAGAGTTCAGGTGGGAGGGAATTCCATAGCTTAGGGGCCAAGGTGGAGAAGGCTCTTCCTCCCCACTTCGCCTTTTTAAATCTGGGAACCTAAACAGATTTCTAGAGGCCGAGTGAAGGGTTCTGCTGGGAATGTAGGAGCTGACAAGAGACCTGATACCTTCAGAGCCCAATCCAAAAACTGCCCTGTGGGCCATGCAGAGGAGCTTGAAAGAAATTCTGAAATGGATAGGGAGCCAGTGAAGATCTTTCCTGGCCTGAGTTGCAGATGCAAGCCTAGGGAGGTTCAAGACCATCCTGGCTGCGGCGTTTTGCACCATCTGAAGGGGATGGACAGACCTCTTATTTATGCCGTAATAAACAGACCCCCCAGGATATAGCGGCATGGATTAGCAAATTTAGCGACAGAAAAATGGGAATTTAGCGGCATTTTATTTGGTGGTTTTTCCTACAACAAACACAGATATCTTCTTTTTTTAGTTGTTTAACAACATGAAGCTATGTATTTTTGGTTTATTCACAATGTAGACACTTTGTTTGGCTTCAAGGCTGCATATAGGACATAAAATAATGAATAAATGCCCCAAAAGCAATCCCCCCAGGGCCCACCGCACACTGGGCACGCTGCAGAATTACTTAGAGTAGTGGTGAGTGGAATAGTATTGTAGAGTGGCATAGAGTTGGCATTGAGTGTTGTAGAGTAGATTTTCCACCCAGAATGTGAACAGTGTCTAGTACCACACGTGCATAATTATGTGTGCCAGGGTGTGGTCACGAGCTAGTAGGGCTACAGCAAGTTCATGATAAATATATGCAAACATGTGTACCAGCTTCTACTTAGCAAGAAGATCTGTTAATGCAAGCGTTGGTTGAAATGAAACTCATCAACTGCACTGTGTGCATCTGCCAACATTAACCGAGGATGCTAGATTCGAGGTTCCCCACAAAAGCTCCATGTTTTACACAAGACGTTTGTGATCTGGGATGTATTATGGTTAGTCAATTCCAAGCAGCTCCGACCACTTAGCAGGGCGCTTAGTGCCAGGATAATGGAAGAAATACTGCTTACCCGCTCTTGCCTCTCACTATTCCTAATTGAATAATCATGTTTCAAATCAATGTGTGTTTGATGAAGCCCATCATAAGGTAGCTTTGAATTCAGTGCAATCTTGAAAGCAATGTCAGCTAAGCCACTACATTTTGTGCAATCACACATCCGTGCTGGGGGAGCTATGCTCATACAGTCATGTGAGTTCCTAGCAACATCACAGCGGATTCGGATAAAAAAACAGAATTCTTGGTATTTCGGATAGATAGTCCGAAAGTTCGTCTATGGTGGACGATTCCCTGGCAATTCCAACTGGCCTAGAGTAAATGTTTATTAGGGCAAGTTTCGCTTGATTTGGCCAGGACAATAGAACCACAAGGATGTCGTCGGAGGGGGCCGGTAACCGTGTAGCCTTGCACCCTAGGTGGGATGCCACCCAGGTTGTGAGCCCGCCTGAAGGGCGTCCTTTGCCCTCCCGCCTGGCCGGGATGAAAAATGACTGATAACCTTGGTGCCCATAGTCTTCCCTTGCCCAGGTCTCCTGGAATATGCAAACATCCCCAGTCTCAATGTAAGTTTCCCAGTCTTGAGCAGCCAGCTTATTAGCTAATCCGGCCACATTCCACCAAATTAGTCTCAAATGTTCAATGGTTGGAGTTGCCGGGATGGGAGAGTGGGGGGAGACAGTTCCGGGTGTTACACCAGTTGTTGCATCGGGAACATTATCCACGACGAATTCAGATTGCTCAGGGAGATTACAGGAACCATTGTCCAAGGTCGCAAAATTGTTGGTGGACAGTCAATCAACCCCGTCAAGCCCGCTCAAACAGTTGAAGCGGTTGAAGTGGAAATAGGGTGTTTCAGGTGGCTGGTAATTTGGACGTCGGACATATTCTTTGTATCTTGGTCTCCGTTCCACCCTTGTCCAATTTCCTTGTGGCCGGTCATAATGCATGCGGATGGGTGGAAAAAAGAAGGAGACTGGCAAGGTCTGTATGGTGGAATCCAATGATCTGTTTGACCCTGCGCAGATATGTAAAACAGTGCCAGGGTCCCTGAAGGTCACCATTATACAGTCCCCTATTATTGTTTTCCTCGTCTTCCCCAGCCATGGCACCCTTCTAACCATAATGATCTCATTATTAAAGTGTGGTGGTAGGGGTCTGTTCCAATTCAGCCATTTAATGACTTTCTTCTTGAGGGATTGGAAATCTTCGTTTTCACCCCTTTGTAGAGAGGGGGCACCCGCTAAAACCACCATAAGACTATTGGCTTCCGGTGGCAGATATGGTCTCCGCGGTCTTTGAGCGGGCTGGCCAGTAGGGGGAGAGGGAATACTAGCAATGGGGGGGAACCCATGATTTATGCCAGGCTCTAAACTGGGGGGGGGGGGGCCGGGTCTATTAACTGAGGAGGCATGATATTTAAGATGCTTTGTGGGGTCGGGACAGGAATAGCCATAAGTGACTGCAGGGGGGGGGGCAGTGGTGGCGCCCTGTGGAGCTCCTGCATTGGCACCCTGTGAGTCTCCTATATTAGAAGGGGGATTTTGTTTGTTAGGGAAAGTTCCTGTAGGTGGATTGGGCCCCGTAGTTCTAGTCTGCTTGCTGACCGAGGTGTTCAGGGTAGTTAGAGTTGCCTCTAGGATGGTAAGCCTGATCTCTACTTTTTTCAGGCTTTCACTAATGGGCTGCAAGAGTGAACGGAGTAGAAATTCTATACTCCCTAGGGATATAAGAGGGGGAGCTGCGTTAGATGGGTTAGCCCCTGGGTCACTGCTAGTAACAGCAGTGATAGCACTTGTGTCCTTAGTAGAAATAATGGTATTCACATTATCTCTAACCCTAACGGGGGTGAGTGCAGGCTTGTGTTTTTTACCAAAATCTAAGTGGGATATTTTGGTTTTCCCCTTTCCCTCCCTCGTCTTTCTTCTGCGCTTGTTGGGTGGGGGGCCATGCAGTTCCGCCACAACAGTATGCTTAGGCTTATTTTTCTTGATTTTGTTTAGAGGGGGGGTTTAGGTAACCAAGTCAACAGCCATATTAGTAGAGGTTAAAGGTGGAATGGCCTCCGTAATCTCTTCGGACAATGTACCCGGCATGGTAATGCTATCCCGTAACAGTAGGGGGACACCATCTTGGGTTGATAGATCCTGGCTGTCATTGGGGGTGCCTTCTTCTTGGGAGATGGGATAGGGAATTATCTCGCTAAGGGGTCTGCTTTTCATGATTTCAATGGAGCGGCAGCGCTCTGCCCTGCGCTTCTCTAACGAGCTTTCTTTTCCCCCTTCTCCCTTAGCAGATTTAAAATAGTTGTCCAGAGTCCCGGTGTTGCTTCCCCCCACCCTTGATGGAGTTTCACATAGTGCAGGTGAGGGCATGTTCGTGATCTGTTCCTTGGGTCGGCTAGTATCAGGAAGGTGCGGGCGAAAGAGAGTGGGCCCAGCCCAGCCTCCTTCAGCCCCGGACGGCCACAGACGGTCCCGCCCTTGTCCCTGGCTTAGCCCGGCGGCCGCCCGCTCACGTCCCGCGATGCGCGTCTGTGAGAGTGAAGATATAGTTGATTAGGACTAGGAGGCGTGGCCAGCCGGGAAGAGTCTCCAGGTGCGGCGTCTCAGCAGCCGCTAGGGAACCTGGAACTCGCAGTCCCGCTGCGCCACTGTTGGTGGTGTCTCTGCCTCTTTCCGCCCTCGTGGAAGCCTTCACTGAAGCTCCCTCGGTGAGTCTGTAGCACAAGCAATCCTCCGGTGTCCCTCAGCCTCGAGCGGCTCCCGCGAAGCGGGGGCCGCGAGGCGCGGTTTTAACAGCCCAGGAGGGGGACGCACAAGAGAGGGAGGCGCGGCCAGCCGGGAAGAGTCTCCAGGTGCGGCGTCTCAGCAGCCGCTGGGGAACCTGGAACTCGCAGTCCCACTGCGCCGCTGTTGGTGGTGTCTCTGCCTCTTTCCGCCCTGGTGGAAGCCTTCACTGAAGCTCCCTCGGTGAGTCCGTAGCACAAGCAATCCTCCGGTGTCCCTCAGCAATATGTTTTCCATATTAAAATTAATACGTTTCAATAAAAATGACACAATGTAAATTGAATGTTATCATAACAAGTTTCCATAAATTCCCTTTCTTCTGAGATTGCAGCAACGCCCGACGGGTAAGCTAGTGTGCTATAAAAGGTATTCATCCAAAGTACACAGACATTGTAATTTCTTATTCTGGTACCTCTGGAGGACTTGCCCTAAAGTCAACAATAGTTGTATGAAGTCCTTATATTATGGAGGTAGACCGCACAATTCACTAAATGTAATTATTTAATGTCCTTTATTCAGTCATTAAAGTATCACCTGTGTCATGGTGTCTTATTCAGAATACTTTACCACATTTATGTCAAAATGGGTACTCCGATTCCCAGAATCTTGTTAGGTTTCACATTCTTTTTAGCTTAACTCTATTTAGGTTTTGAAAAGCTTGACTGTGGTCACTAGAATTGTGTCTGGGTAGGACAGTGCTTTTTTGGTTTTTTTAAAAAAGTGCTAGGGCCCTTCTCAGAAAGCCACTGCAGCTTGCACCGCCCATTGCCACTAAAGCTCTGCCAGTTCCAATATAACTACAAACCATCACATTCTTCCAGGAGTGACAGTGTGTACTATCCCAGGCCACCCAAAGCTAAGAAAATGTCCTGGGCTAGAGGTGGTATAATTTTTTTTAATGTATATTGAATTATAAAATCCTGTTGATGTGCTCACCGTAGAAACAGCTAAACAGTGCCACCACGCGGTTTACTGTCATGTGTGCCATTATTGAGATTTAAGTGCCATTGTCACGCACCAGTGAACACCTGCTCAAATTAAGCACTGCATGGAGGATCAAATTATGTGCAGAACTGACTAAATTATGTAGCAGATAAGACAAATTATGCGGTGCAATGCTGCACAAATTGTGGCAGCATTCCTTCATGATTTTGTTGTTTTTACAAATTAACGTGGTCTGGGCAAAGGTTTGATATCCTGAGTGTCAGTTTAGCATGTAAATACAGCAATTAGCAACTGAAAGGTGACTCGGTAAGTTTAAGAGGCTTGCCACTGCACAGAAACCCTCATGGCAGTGTTTTTAGGTACTTTTGAATCTCTAGCTGAAAAGGGCACTCTCTCAGTATAATTTTAGGTTTGTGAATAGGGGAAAAACAAACCATCAAACAAATATATACATTCATGCTTAACCTATCTATTTTAATGAAGGTAGTCACTCCACAACGAGCACTGACCCAACTAAAGCATTTTAATTGCTTGTTAATAAATCCTTTTCAATTTCGTACATTTTATAGTTTCCTTCTTTTTTTATCTGTTTCCCTCTTTTCAGAGTCGGGGAAGATAAGGCTTCAATAGAGTTGTAAAACATCGACTGTCGTGATTGCCCGTGATTAATTATTCCAGCCCTAGGCAGAGGGGTCAAAGAAGGGGCGAAACACAAAGCCTCGTTAACGAGTGAAAGGTCTTTTAATGACCTGTGAAGTACTCGGATGGGGCTGGCAGCTAAAAAACTGACTGTCTGTGTGTCTCCGGGAAACTGCTGACACACACGAGTGGGGAGGGGCGCACAGCCAATAAAAAGCATTGTTTGTTTTGCTGTCTCCCGGTAGAGATACTTTTCTCTAAATATCGCGGCCAATATGGTCATTATCGCGGCCATCGCGGTAGTCTGCCGATTTCGCGATTTTTTCGTGAATTGCGAAATCGCGATAAACTGGAGGGTCTGAATAAAGTGCATTGCAATAATCGAGCCTGGAGGAAACAAGGGCAACTGTTGACTGTTTGCGGGCATCAGGCGACAGATAGGGGGCAATCTTTCTAAGCGTCCGAATGATGGCACAACAGGTGGACACCGTTCTGTTGACCTGGAGGTCGAAGGAGAGGGCCGGATCTATCAATACGCCAAGATTCCTGGCGGAACGGGTCGGGTGGGGGCAGTCCCCCAAAGAGGAAGGCCACCAATCCTCAGACCAAATATCTTGATTTCCTCCAAAAGTCAAGACCTCTGTCTTTTCCCCGTTCAATTTTAAAAAGTTTCGTACCATCCATTGTGATACTGCCTCCATACATGCTCTGAATTTAAGGGCTGAGTCGTTTACTGACTGAGCAATGGAGACCATAATCTGAGTATCGTCGGCGTACGACAAAACCTGGAATCCAAAAGATCGTACCACTTTGGCAAGTGGGGTTACATAGATGTTAAATAGCAGCGGGCTTAAGGAGGAGCCCTGTGGTACCCCACATTGCACAGACTGGGAGGGGGACAGAAAGTTGCCCAATTTTACTCTCTGCTTTCTTTGGTGAAGGAAGGAAGAGAGGAGACTAAGGGCGATGCCGCCCACCCCTATCCCTTCAAGCCTGTCCAACAGGATCATAGGAGACAGGGTGTCAAAGGCTGCCGTGAGATCGAGTAGCACCAGTAGCGTAGTCTGGCCCCTGTCGACCTCAGAACGGATGTTGTTGATCACAACAGTGAGGGCCGACTCAGTGCTGTGAGCAGCACGAAACCCATGTTGAGAGATGTCCAGCAGGTCCGAGCTCTCCAAGTAGGAGGCCAGATGGCAATTGAGATGGGCCTCAAGTGTCTTGGCCGGGGCTGGGAGTAGTGAAATAGGCCGGAAGTTTTTTAGGACTCCCGGATCCAGAGAAGCCTTCTTAAGAAGAGACTTAACAACTGCGGTTTACCAGGATATGGGGAAAATCCCCTCGGTGATGGCCAAGTTCATGACCTCTAGAAGGGGAGGAAGAGCGACCTCTCTGCAGGCCTTCAGAGTTTTTAGAGGACAAGGGTCCAAAGGCGAGCATGACTTAGTGGCGTCAAGGAGGCAATTTAGTTCTTCCAGGGTCAGAAGAGGAAAGCCTGCGAAACCGAAATTGGGGCCAGATTCAGAGACCTCATCCTGGGAAGGGAAGGGAGGAGGAAGTGGGGATGCACAGTTAGTATCCAACTCCAAATTGAGGATTTTCAGGGAGTTGTAAATATCGGCAATTTTTGAGTGGAAGAAGCTCGCGATATTATCGCAGAGCTCCTTTGTCTCGACTACGGGGTCCGCTGCTTTAGGTGACGACCGAGTATAAATGATTTTAAAGAGCTCTCTTGATGATTTTAGCGAGGCAGTGAGATTGCTAAAATAGTTCTTTTTTTCGTCGGCTATGGCCCTCTTGTATTCCCTCAGGGAGAGTTTGTGTTGTATTTTTCCCGAAGAGTCGGGATGTGCATGCCAAGACCTTTCCTTTTATCTGCACTTCTGCCGTAGGAGTCTTAGATGTTCATTATACCAGGGCAACGAGGGACTCTTCCTGGCAGAATAGTGTTTCTTGGGCGGCACTAGGGTGTCCATCGCGTTAGAGAAGGCGTTGGACAAACCAAGTGCAGCTGCATTGGGATCTGACAGAGAGAGGGAATTAAAGGCATCCATAAATGGCGCAAGGGAAGTATTATTGACCTTTTTATAATTTCTTCTGGTTTCCCATACATTCCCATTCAATTGATTCGGGGCAGAGGGAGTGATGTTAATGTGAAAGGACACTGTCCGATGGTCAGACCAGGACAAAGGAATAGAAATTCCCGTCACCAGTCTGGTGTCATTTCAAAAGATGCCATCCAGCGTGTGCCCAGCAAGATGCGTAGGGCCTTCAACCAATTGGGTCAGCCCGCAAGCGGTCAGACCCTCGACCAAGGACATCGTATCTCTGTCATCTACCGCCTCCAGATGAAAATTGAAGTCACCAAGGAGGGTTAGATTGGACCTATTAATGAAGGGCTCTAAAAGTTTAAGTATGTCGTGAGAAAAAGTAGCCCTGGGGCCAGGGGGCCTGTAGCAAAGAATGCCAGAAAAGGAGGCTGTGGGGGCACACTTTATCGAAAAAGACAGTGCCTCAAAATTATCAGAGGAAGAAGTGATAGGGTCAATGCGACAGGTAAAACAATCTTTGAATAGAATTCCCAGCCCTCCACCCCTACGACCGGTTCGATCCATTCTGGTCAGGGCGTAGCCCTCCGGGATGGCATCAACCAAGTCTGGGCCTGAGGAATCCGAACCCCAGGTCTCAGTTATAAAAACCCAGGGGGGTTTCCTCTGTAAAACAAAATCACTGAAGTCTACATTGTATCTGACCAATGACCTGTCATTAATAAGAAAACCTGCCTCCTTAGCGGCATTTTCTGAAGACTTCACTACCCCCGGAATAGCCTGATGTTTTCTAAGATGCCGAATCCGAGCTGGTCTAGGGACGCTACTGCAACAGTTTTTGGTTAAAAGATCATCCGGGGATAGAGTGTGATGACATAGCTTTGGAGGGGGCCTAACAGAGAGCAAAGTAGAGAGAGTATAAAACTCACGGTCGGCAGGAAGGGAAAAGCGGGGCCCAGCCCGTCTGGCCTGTGGCGCGGTCTCAGCGCGGACGGGCGCAGACAGGCTTAACTTTGGCGCAACTTTGGCACACGCGCACGCTGTGCGCGACCGCTGTGCGCGGAGAAAGCCATCCATACCAAATAGGGTGGAGCCTGCGTGTGGATACCCGCGTGACCCTGAGGAGCCAATGAGATGCGGGACCCCCAATGTATTGCCTGCGCCCTCCACAACAATTGGGAGATCCCGTGGTGGAACGGGGCGCCGGCACTAATGATGTAAAAGTGGTAAGAGCTGCGGGGGAAAGTGCACAACGAAACAGAAGTGGTGATTTTAAAAAGAAACACACAGTATTATTATATCAAGGCAGCAAAGCTAAGCAACATCTAGATCATGCGCTACAGGGCGATGCTACGCAAACAATACTGGCGACAATTAAAAAGGTTCCAATAACTTTTAAAACAGGATATCACAAGCATCTAATTCATGCACGTGAACCTGAGACACAAACAGGCGCAATTCCAGCCACCAGGACTAAATAGGGTGGAGCCTGCGTGTGGATACCCGCATGACCCTGAGGAGCCAATCAGATGCGGGACCCCCAATGTATTGCCTGCGCCCTCCACAACAATCGGGAGATCCCGTGGTGGAACGGGGCGCCGGCACTAATGATGTAAAAGCGGTAAGAGCTATGGGGGACTGCGGGGGAAAGTGTACAATGAAACACAAGTGGTGATTTTAAAAAGAAACACACAGTATTATTATATCAAGGCAGCAAAGCTAAGCAACATCTAGATCATGCGCTACAGGGCGATGCTACGCAAACAATACTGGAGACAATTAAAAAGGTTCCAATAACTTTTAAAACAGGATATCACAAGCATCTAATTCATGCACGCGAACCTGAGACACAAAACCCGAAGACGCCCGACAGCGGCACAGCCCAC
This sequence comes from Lissotriton vulgaris, assembly GCF_964263255.1. NCBI lineage: Eukaryota > Metazoa > Chordata > Amphibia > Caudata > Salamandridae > Lissotriton > Lissotriton vulgaris. The sequence goes on from NC_141697.1 coordinate 1,233,286,494, forward strand.
AAAGACGCCATCCGCAACCACCATCACTTCATCAAGTCCCCCAAGAGGACCTCCTTCAAAGACCGCCTCGACAAAAACGCACACAACAGCAAGGAGCTCTTCAGCATCGTGTAGGTACTTTCCAACCCCAGCTCCAACGCCAACGACATTCCGCAGACGCAAGCCCAGTGTGATTCCCTCGCCACCTTCTTCCACCACAAGATCGCCGACATCCATGACAGCTTCGACTCCCAGACGAACCCAACAGGCCCGACACATCAGACCCGCCGCACCCCATCGACCACGACCCCTGACAGCCTGGGTCAACGTGAACACCAAGGACACAATCAAGACCATGGGCACAATCCACTCCGACTCCCCATCAGACACTTTTCCACACCACATCTTCAACTAAGCCGGCAGCTCCATCGCACCCTACCTGCGCAACGTCATCAACCTCTCCTTTGAGACCGCGACCTTCCCAGAGAGCTGGAAACACGCAGAGATCAACACCCTACTCAAAAAACCCAAGGCGGACCCGAGTGACCTCAAGACCTTCCGGACCATCTCCCTGCTTCCATTCCCGGATAAGGTCATTGAGAAGATCGTCAACAGACAGCTCACCCGCTACCTTAAAGATAACAGCATCCTGGACCCCTCCCAGTCAGGATTCCGCAGCAACCACGGCACCGAGATCGCCCTCATCACCGCCACAGACGACATCAGGATCCTGCTGGACAACGGCAAGATGGCGGCCCTCATCCTCCTGGATCTCTCCGCCGCCTTCGGCACTGTCTGCCACCGCACACTATGCACACGCCTCCATGATGCAGGGATCCATCCACCTCCTTCCTCTCCGGCAGAACCCAAAGCGTCTGCCTCCCCCATTCCGATCCGAAGCCTCCGAGATCATCTGCGGCATACCCCAGGGATCTTCCCTCAGCCCGACACTGTTCAACATCTACATGGCTCCACTCGCACGCATCGCCCGACAGCACGACCTCAACATAATCTCCTATGCCGATGACACTCAACTGATCCTCTCCCTCACCAAGGACCCCCTCACTGGCAAAACCAACCTCCACGAAGGAATGAAAGCCGCCGCCCACTGGATGAAGTGCAACCGACTTAAGCTGAACACAGACAAGACGGAGAGACTCATCCTCAGCTCCGACCCATCAGCCTGGGACGACTCCTGGTGGCCCTCGTCACTAGGGGCACCCCGACACCAACCGTTGACGCACGCAACCTGGGAGTCATCCTCGACTCAATGCTCACCATGACCAAGCAAGTCAACCCACTCTCCTCCTCTTGCTTCAACACCCTCCGCATGCTCCGCAAGATCTACAGGTGGATCCCGACAGACACGAGAAGAACAGTCACCAAGGCCCTCATCAGCAGCAGACTCGACTACGGAAACACCCTCTGCGGTGGATAATGAACCACTGTAATCTGGTGCGCTTTGACCACAGTCCTACTGATGACACCTGGATTTAAGCTCCTGTAAAAACGTGCCCCCTTATGTATTGTGTCGGATTGGTTCTTGGCCATATTTGATTTTATCCTTATTGTATATTTTCATGACAGCTTTTTGTATTTGTGTTGATGTGTGTGTTCCTATTTGATTTGTCTTTCTCAATAAAAAGATTTTTTTTAAATAATGGACTTAAACACTGTAGGTGCTCAAGCAACTGTACCCTCACCTTGCTAGACAGGTGACTTACCCAGGCCCTGGGCAGTGGGCTGCAGGCATGGCACTTAGGGAAGTGTGCCATGTCGACTCTACACTTTCCTCTGCACCAAACACGCAGCCTGCAATGGCAGCAGTGTGTGGGTATTACGGTGCAAGGTCCCTATGAGTAGCACAATAGGTGCTGCATCCCTTTGAGGCCTGCCCCAGTCACAGTGCCTTTGGTACCCATGGTACCTTTTACAAGGAGCTTACCTGTGGCCAGAGATGTGCCAATTGTGGGTAAAAAGGTACAGTTTTGGGAAAGAACATAGGCCCTTGGAACCTGAAGTGTCAGGCTAAAAGTGAGGAGGTTACTGTAACAGAAACCCACTTTCGTACAGGCGTCCCTTCCTAACAGCGATTTGCAGTGCCATGTACGAATGTTTTGTGACTGAAATGCGATCGCAGAATATTCACATTTTACTGCCTACTTCAAGTAGGTGGTAACACAGGAGACCCCTTCCCCTTGAGAATGGTTGCAAAAATGTTTCTTAAGAGCAGGCAGTGGTCCCACGGACCGCTGCCTTCTCTACAAAATAAAACGGAAATATTTCATTTTTCTTTTTGAAACACAACCCCTTTTCCTTTAAGGAAAACAGGCTGCATTAAAATGTTGCTTTATTTAAAAGCAGTCACAGACATGGTGGTCTGCTGTCCCCATATATTAGGAATATATTATGAATAATAATGAGGTAGGTCAATTGCGACCCCATTATGAATCGCTAATTGTGTAAAGAACACATTCGTACATAGGTGTTTGCAATTTCCTAATGACAAATTGCAAAATTTGCTATTAGGAACTCGCTAAATAAAACCAATCGAACCACTCGTATTAAAATTCAAGAAAAATTCTTCAGTGTAAAAAAAAGCCTCTTGAAAAAGCAATACTGATTGCAAAGAGGATTGAAAATACATCAAAGTATGTAAAGTAGTTAAATCAGCGTGGGATACATCCTCCAATTTAGATAACGTAGCGATGAAATGTAAAAACTGGAGGTGGGAAAGACAAATTCCTCTAATTATAAATATAAGAGAAAAGAAAGAATGGAAAGTAAAGTAGTTCAATATTTCCCAATAGATACTACAACTGTTGCAGTAAAAAAATATGTTGCATCAACCACTAACTGTCGAGCCGTTAATGGTAGATGTTATAAATGTAAAAGTATTGGTCATTTCTCTTGTGTGTGTAAAGGCACAAGAGCATTTGAAAAGTGGGGTGAATGTTATGAGTGATTTTATGGAATCTGAAAGTGACAAGGATTAAGTGTTAGTGGTTGCTGAGTTGGAAGTGCAAACCTTAGTGGAATTGGAATCATATTATCCTCTTAAGTGTAAGATACAAGCTTTGGGGAGGGATATTGAAGTTTGGGCTGATTCGTGTTCTCCGTACACCATAATTGTTAAGATGACATTTAACAAAGTGGGTTTGGTTGAGCTAAAAGATGCCAAAATCAATCCTGTAGGGTATTGTGGTAAAAGATGACCTTTGTTTGGATGATTTGTTACAAACATTGATTTTAAGGGATGGAGAACAGTATATGTGGGTAGTTTTGCTAAATTTGATCAATTAAGGTGGTCAGATCAGAAAAAGGTTTTTATAGTTCTGATTCCTGACTATCCTGATCAGGTATTGTTCACTGATCCAAATTGTGATTGAAGCCAGAGGTGCATCTAAGGTAGGTTGTTTGAAAGGTTTTTTTGCCACACAATTGTTCTACAGAATGCTGTAAAGCCCATTGTACATAAAGTTAGAGGTGTACCCATGACTATGAGAACTGCTTTACGGGAGGAGTTGAATCTGTTGGAGGCAGAAGGTATTACTAAACGGGTGGCATCTATGGAATGGGTAAGTCCTGAAATGTTAGTAAAAAAAACAGATGTCAAAGTTTGTATGTGCATCGATCTCCGGGATCTTAATACGTCCAACTGGACGGATCAGTATCCACTTCCTCATATAAATCAAATATTATCAACTAATGGAGACGCCAAATTGTTTATAACTCTTGCTCGTTTCCAAGCATATCATCAAATTAAATTACACTCATCATTGAAACACTTAACAACTTTTAGAATGCCAGAGGGTATATACAGGTGTGTTTGGATACTATTTGAACTTACTTCTTCTTTGGCTGTATTTCAGATGATTGTATAGTAGTTATTTGGTAAAAAGTCTTATGCAAATAAAATTCCAGGAAGAGGTAAGGACTTGATTGAACATCATGTGGTATTGAAGAAGTTATCAACAGTATTAAATAATGTGGGTTTGACAGTAAGTTTGGGTAAATGTTGGTTTGCAGTGGAGCAGGTGAAGTATTTGGGCCATACTATTTCTGGAAAAGGTGTGAATACCAAGATGAAACTGGTGGAAGCAATTAAGAGTGAGCCATCCCTGTTGAAAAAGGAACTATTGAAGTCTTTCCATGAGTATTATGCTAAATCTATTGTGCATTTTTCTGACATGATTAGGAGTTATGGGAACTTTTAAAAAAAAATATGAAGTTTGAGTGGATTCTTGAATCCACTCAAATCATACAAATCAAGGCTAATATTGTGATTGCAGTGAATTTGAAACCCTTTAATGATCGATCAGTTTTAGTGACTGATGCTAGCTTTTGTGGCTTGGACGAAGTCCTTATGCAAGAAAGGAATGGCATTGGAAGGGTAGTAGCACATGCTCCCCGTATCCTTAAGGGGGCTGAGAAAACATACAGTGTGATTGAAAAGGAAGCTCTTATTTGTTTTTCGGGTGATGAAACATAAAAAAAATTACATTTGGGGTTACCCATTCGAATTAAGAACTGATCACAAACTTCTACTGGACTTATTCTTTACCAAGGGAGCTGGCAAGGTTAGCAACATGGCTTTATTACTTGGAAGAGTACTCTTTGGTGTATACGTACCTGGACATACAAATATTAGTGCTGACTGTTTGGCCCGTCTACCTCTTCAAGTTGATGACAAAACAAGAAATGATGGTGATGGAAAGGGTGGCACATTCGTGGCCTCATTGTCTGAGTGTTTTATCAGAGTTATCACTAAGAAAGAATAGGTGTCTGAGATGAATTTGGATGCTGAGATGTTGAAGATTATGAAGTGTTTTATTGATTGATTGCCGAGCTAGAAGACTAAGGGGCATATCAGCAAGGAACAGCGATGAATAATGCAAAGCGCCCTTATCGCTTTGTTATTCATCGCCGTCTATCTCTGAATTCATCGCCCTGGTAGCGCGTTATCAGCAACGCGTTGGTCCGGGTGAAAAAAATTCCAGAGATAGTGCGAGAAATCGCTGTTTTGCAGGGAACATCACTGGTTTTCCAGTGATGTTCTCTGCAAAAGGGCGATAGCCTTGCTGATACGACCCACAGGGTCGTATCAGCATAATCCACCCCCTATGTTGGGGATAGGTAAGTCAGGATTTTAGCAGACGTTAGCTTCTTTGAGAAAACAGCAGATTTCTCTAAAAACTAACGTCTTCTACAATGCTGGGGCAGTCTTGTAAATATCGCAATGTGAACATCAGCAATATTTGCAAGGTAGTCCATCCAGGGTACGCCCAGTGACGCCCACTTTGCATCTCATTAGAGATGCAAAGGAAGGCGTCGGGAAAAAGGGTTCTAACATGCGATTATGCATGTTAGCACCCTCTTGTGAATAGGGCAATAGTTTTATCTCTGCTTTTTTGTCTTTTAAAGCCAAAAAAGCGGAGATAAAGCCCTTGTTAATATGCCCCTAAGGCCTTTTTGCTGAATGATTACTGAGCCACTTGGGATGAGTTGATCTGGGAGGACAACACATTGTATCAAGGAGACAAGTTGGCTGTGCCTGTGGCATTGAGAGGAGGGTTGATTGATATTTTGCGTGAAGGTCATGGTGGAAAGTCGTGGATGAAGAGGAAGGCCAGGAATCATTTTCGGTGGCCTGGGATGGATAGTTTGATCGAAAGGCATGTAAGATATTGTTTACCATGCCAAAGAAGTTACAAATCATATATTTTCCTAGGAAATACCCATCACTCCTACAGAATTGACAAGCAGTCTGTTGCAGAAATTACGTCTGGATGTTTGTGGACCATTTTCCTTAAAAAGATGTTCATGAAAGAAAGGTTTGATATCTGTGAACTCGTTTTATAAATAGGCAGAGGGGAATTGTGTGAGTAGTGTAAATGATGACACCATTATGAAATGATTGGGTAATGTGTTTGTGCGGCAGGTAAGGCCTAAGGATATAGTAACTGATAATGTCCCTTAATTTGTGTCGAAGCAGAAGGAAGATTTTTTTGCTTGATAACCGTGTTAGCCAACATCGCACAGACTGGTATCATCCAAGAGAAAATGGCCGTGTGGAAAGGTTTAACCAAAAACTGTTTGAAAGTGCAGTCATTTACAAAGAAGGAATATAATTCAAACAATGTGCGATTCTAGAACTGCGCCTCATTCCACTGTGAGTGTTACACCATTTTGTTTGCAGAGAAGCACATTCCGAAGTGTACCGTGGTTGTCTGCAGTGCAACAAGGTAGCTGGATGCAATTTGGGAGATGTGAGATAGTAAGTAAATATCAGAAGGTTTATCATGCATGAAATGAGAGAATATCGAACTATAAACAGAACAGTCAATGTAAATTAATCGGTTTGAGCCAGGAAGGGAAGAATTGTCAAGAAAGGAGAAACTATGTGGTCACCTCCGTGCAGAGTTTGCAAGGGGAAAGGAAGTACCGTGGAATTGAAGGGCCCAGATGTTTGGAAAGCAAGGAAGGTGCCGAAATGTCACCCTGCAGAAGTGTAGGAATGTTGTGCCGAATAGTTATTGTTCTTGTCGTGACTGAATATTGAAACATTGTTGCTATCATCCGGCATTTTCATTTTCTTGCACAAGGAAAAGGGATGCGTTGTGTTTCGAATCTTCTTTTTGAGCGGAGGCTTGGAACTGTGGGATGGAAGGTTCTGGGAAGGGAATGTTCGGGGCAGTTGCTGCTGCTGGGGACGGCTGGAGGACGCTTGTCATGTGCTGAGTTTTAGAGGTGTAAAGTCTCACTAAATTGTCATTTCAACCAACCTGAGGTCTCGCCCATACAGGTTAAAGGAGCGTGTAATGCTAAGATGCACGCAATCCGGAACAGATGTATACACTTTTGCTTCTATGCAAGTCTACGGAGCACAAACACCTGCCAGAAACGAATGCTTTAGCTACATTCATCTAAAGAGCAGGTGACAGGTTCTTCTCACGGAGAAAAGACACCCTGTAAACTAAGTGGCAGATCTACAAGGACCTGCCGCAGTGTGCCAACGCCAGCCCTTAGGCTGCGCCACGCTGCGGCACTTTTGAAGCACAGGAATGCGACATATTTACAATAATATGTCGCATTCCTGTGCTCTCCCCTGCGCTGGCGCACAAATTGCAGCCATGCTCCGGCGCAGGCACCCTTGCACCATGGTGCAAGGATGCCTGCTTCATGGGAAGATTGTTTTTTGTGCGGGAAGGGGCACCTTCCTGCACAAAAACAACCACTGAAGGCATTTTCCTATTTCAGTACGTGCTGTAGAATGCAGCACGCTCTCAAAGAGGAAAAAGCGAGGAGAAAGGAAAACAGTTCTCCTCGTTGCGCCTCACTACGGGGAGGCGTAGCATTGACATGGATTTCCAGATTTACGATTCCTCATGAATCTGGAAATGTATCTCGTTCTATGGGTGTTGTGTGGGAACACCCACAGCAACACCCATGAAGTGCCCCTTCCATGCAAAGTGCTGCGTGTGAAGGGGCCGTATTTACAAGGAGAGGAAAAGTCACGCAGGATGTAAATATGGAGAAGTGAAATGCGCCTCCAGTGCTTCACAAAAAATGACATACTGGTGGCGCAGGGGGCTCGTTAATCTGCCCCCAAGATACAAGGGCTTGAACACGCCAGTAAATTAATCAATTTCCTAACACCACTCTTCTAGTTGCCAGCACCGAACACGCAGCCCTGCTTTATGAGATGCAGGAAATGTGCCAATGTAGTTCCTCAAATAAAATGTCTTCTAGGCCTCCCAGAGTCATGCAACTTAGCAGGCATGTTGAGTCTAGTGCGCCCTTCAGATTGATGGAAAACAACATCCACATTTGATTATAAAATATATTGGTGAACGCTGTTAATTACTGCTGCAAGGGGGTGTTAACTTTGCAGCAATAGGAATACTTGATTATGTTTTCACAAACCCCACAGGCACAGGCATCTATCTTTGCAATAATTCAATTGCAAATAATCTCAAAACTTCTTCTTTTGCATCTTTATTGTCAAGCCCCTCATCATCCTCAAAGGTTGCAAGTGGAAAAGTATTGTCAGTCCCTTTATTCGCACAATTGTATAGGATTAATGATTTTTTCAGCACACATAGAGCGACCCTAGTTTGCATGATTGTAATGCTTATTTCAAATATTTGAATTCCCAAGGGTCCAAATATTCTAACAAGCCATGTCCAGATACCCCACGTCCAGATGCCCCATGTCCAGATGCCCCATGTCCAGATGCCCCACATCCAGATGCCCCACGTCCAGATACCCCACGTCCAGATACCCCACGTCCAGATACCCCACGTCCAGATACCCCACGTCCAGATGCCCCATGTCCAGATTCCCCACATCCAGATGCCCCACGTCCAGATACCCCACGTCTAGATACCCCACGTCCAGATGCCCCACATCCAGATGCCCCACGTCCAGATGTACCACATCCAGATGCCCCACGTCCAGATGCCCCATGTCCAGATGCCCCACATCCAGATGCCCCATGTCCAGATGCCCCACGTCCAGATGCCCCATGTCCAGATGCCCCACATCCAGATGCCCCACGTCCAGATGCCCCATGTCCAGATGCCCCAAATCCAGATGCCCTTTGTCCTGATGCGCCATGTCCAGATACCCCACGTCCAGATCCCCACGTCCAGTTGCCCCACGTCCAGATGCCCCACATCCAGATGCCCCACGTCCAGTTGCCCCACGTCCAGATACCCCACATCAGGATGCCCTTTGTCCTGATGCACCACGTCCAGATACCCCACGTCCAGATACCCCATGTCCAGATACCTCATGTCCAGATGCCATTGAGATAAAAATCTACCCAGTGCTGTCTATCTTGTAGTTTCTTAGCATTATCCTTAATATGGTCTGTATTCTGAGCGAGGTGTTGGGATGATGAGTGCACCTTTCAGAACCCACAGTCGCACAAACACCTCCCTCTTAATACTGGAATATATCCCAATGCCACCCTTTTCTGGACCAGCATCTTGGTATGTGCAGCTAATTGATCCACCGCTAACCCTAATGCGAAGGATTGAGGAATCTCTTCCATGATGTTTGCATTTCTTTACGCTTCATCGTAGACAAACGTTAAACCATATGTCTGAATAAACCGTACATGCGCCCTGGACCGACCCACAATTGTGGAATCAATCTCCTCCTGTCTGGCCTGTCACATCCCTCGCGTGGCGCAGCGGCCAGGGCTGCTGACTCCGGAACCCGGGGCTCACGGTTCGATCCCCGGCGCTGGTGGCAGATGAGCCCAACGCCATGTGACTCTGGGCAATAGCTCGCTTAATCTACCCGACAGCCCCCAGCGCCTTGACGCCTTTGGGTAATTGTTTGTGCTTTACAAATACTGGACATTTACATTTACTACACACTTATTCGTATTGCGGCCCTCACATGTGCATTCCTTTCTTGTGCTCCCATTGATGGTGGTCCCACAGACGCGTCTTTATTTCTGGGTGTATCAGTGGCTGCACCCCCAGCCCTGTTGGCCGGTATGCGGAATATAAGGCATGAAACATAGTACGCACATTGAGCCTATTGGGCACTTACAAATATTAAAAAACAGCACCCTCGTTTGCTTATTAAACACATCATATGCAGGGGGACATTAACGTTAGAGCAGTAGGAACACATGATTATGTTTTCACACTGTCCACCACTGGAAATGTGAAGGAACAACATTGAGAACAGTGATTTGACTTATAGGACATGAACCCAGTCTTATCTCGATTCTTTGTGAAGCAAAACATCTGAGTGTTTTCTAAGTGGGTTCATAGCCTAGGGATTTTTTTGTGTATGAGCCTTGATTCCATATAAATCAATTTCTTACAGGCACAACAAGCAGCCTGTATCCTCCTTTCTTCAGTTCTTCCTTCTGTACTTGGGATGTGTATGCTTCCCTGCTCAGGTAAGAGAAAATCTTGGCCTTACATATGCTTGTTTTGTACATCATGGAACTCAAAGTGACAGAGCAACCATATTTTCGGGATCTACTCCCCAAACTCCTTCTTCCAACACCTTCAGTCACCTGTACAATACAAGGTGCCTCCGTTCCTGCACAAGAATTCATGATCCAATAATACTGCATAAAGTCTAAACGTGAGTTTTGAGTTAAAAAAAAGAAACTTCACACTTTGGCGAAGTTTATGGTTTAGTGCATTATTCTCTGTGACGTGTCTTCGCATGTTTTTTTCGTCAGCTCTGAAGTCTAGAAGGATAGGCACTGGAAGGGATTGGGGAAAGAGAAACAGCTGATCTGCGCCCCTTCAGTAGCTATTTCAGCAGAATGCAGAAGATGAGTTGAACATGTGTTCAGTGTTGTTTAAATCAGAGGAAAAATTAGGTATTCTGCCATACAAAACAATATTTAACAGTGCATCACAGTATTATTTACAGTACATCACCGCATTAATTTACAGTGCATCACCGCATTAATTTACAGTGCATCACAGCATTAATTTACAGTGCATCACAGCATTAATTTACAGTGCATCACTCCATTAATTTACAGTGCATCACAGCATTAATTTACAGTGCATCACTGCATTAATTTACAGTGCATCACTGCATTAATTTGCAGTGCATCACAGCATTAATTTGCAATGCATCACTGTATTAATTTACAATGCATCACTGCATTATTTACAGTGCATCACAGCATTAATTTACAGTGCATCACAGCATTATTTACAGTGCATCACAGCATTAATTTACAGTGCATCACAGCATTAATGTACAGTGCATCACCGCATTAATTTACAGTACATCACTGCATTAATTTACAGTGCATCACAGCATTAATTTACAGTGCATCACAGCATTAATTTACAGTGCATCACCGCATTAATTTACAGTGCATCACAGCATTAATTTACAGTGCATCACCGCATTAATTTACAGTGCATCACTGTGTTAATTTACAGTGCATCACAGCATTAATTTGCAGTGCATCACTGCATTAATTTACAGTGCATCACAGCATTAATTTACAGTGCATCACTGCATTAATTTACAGTGCATCACAGCATTAATTTACAGTGAATCACCGCATTAATTTACAGTGCATCACTGTGTTAATTTACAGTGCATCACAGCATTAATTTGCAGTGCATCACTGCATTAATTTACAGTGCATCACTGCATTAATTTACAGTACATCACTGCATTAATTTACAGTGCATCACCGCATTAATTTACAGTGCATCACAGCATTAATTTACAGTGCATCACAGTATTATTTACAGTACATCACCGCATTAATTTACAGTGCATCACCGCATTAATTTACAGTGCATCACAGCATTAATTTACAGTGCATCACAGCATTAATTTACAGTGCCTCACTCCATTAATTTACAGTGCATCACAGCATTAATTTACAGTGCATCACTGCATTAATTTACAGTGCATCACTGCATTAATTTGCAGTGCATCACAGCATTAATTTGCAATGCATCACTGCATTAATTTACAGTGCATCACTGCATTATTTACAGTGCATCACCGCATTAATATACAGTACATCACTGCATTAATTTACAGTGCATCACAGCATTAATTTACAGTGCATCACAGCATTAATTTACAGTGCATCACCGCATTAATTTACAGTGCATCACAGCATTAATTTACAGTGTATCACCGCATTAATTTACAGTGCATCACTGTGTTAATTTACAGTGCATCACAGCATTAATTTGCAGTGCATCACTGCATTAATTTACAGTGCATCACAGCATTAATTTACAGTGCATCACTGCATTAATTTACAGTGCATCACAGCATTAATTTACAGTGCATCACCGCATTAATTTACAGTCCATCACTGTGTTAATTTACAGTGCATCACAGCATTAATTTGCAGTGCATCACTGCATTAATTTACAGTGCATCACTGCATTAATTTACAGTACATCACTGCATTAATTTACAGTGCATCACCGCATTAATTTACAGTGCATCACAGCATTAATTTACAGTGCATCACAATATTATTTACAGTACATCACCGCATTAATTTACAGTGCATCACCGCATTAATTTACAGTGAATCACAGCATTAATTTACAGTGCATCACAGCATTAATTTACAGTGCATCACTCCATTAATTTACAGTGCATCACAGCATTAATTTACAGTGCATCACTGCATTAATTTACAGTGCATCACTGCATTAATTTGCAGTGCATCACAGCATTAATTTGCAATGCATCACTGCATTAATTTACAGTGCATCACTGCATTATTTACAGTGCATCACCGCATTAATTTACAGTACATCACTGCATTAATTTACAGTGCATCACAGCATTAATTTACAGTGCATCACAGCATTAATTTACAGTGCATCACCGCATTAATTTACAGTGCATCACTGTGTTAATTTACAGTGCATCACAGCATTAATTTGCAGTGCATCACTGCATTAATTTACAGTGCATCACAGCATTAATTTACAGTGCATCACTGCATTAATTTACAGTGCATCACTGCATTAATTTACAGTGCATCACCGCATTAATTTACAGTACATCACTGCATTAATTTACAGTGCATCACAGCATTAATTTACAGTGCATCACAGCATTAATTTACAGTGCATCACTGTGTTAATTTACAGTGCATCACAGCATTAATTTGCAGTGCATCACTGTGTTAATTTACAATGCATCACAGCATTAATTTACAGTGCATCACTGCATTAATTTACAGTGCATCACTGCATTAATTTACAGTGCATCACTGCATTAATTTACAGTGCATCACTGCATTAATTTACAGTGCATCACTGCATTAATTTACAGTGCATCACTGCATTAATTTGCAGTGCATCACAGCATTAATTTACAGTGTATCACCGCATTAATTTGCAGTGCATCACAGCATTATTTGCAGTGCATCACAGCATTAATTTACAGTGCATCACAGCATTAATTTACAGTGCATCACCGCATTAATTTACAGTGCATCACTGCATTAATTTACAGTGCATCACAGTATTATTTACAGTGCACCACCGCATTAATTTACAGTGCATCACATCATTAATTTACAGTGCATCACTGCATTAATTTACAGTGCATCACCGCATTAATTTACAGTGCATCACCGCATTAATTTACAGTGCATCACTGCATTAATTTACAGTGCATCACTGCATTAATTTACAGTGCATCACAGCATTAATTTACAGTGCATCACAGCATTAATTTACAGTGCATCACCGCATTAATTTACAGTGCATCACTGCATTAATTTACAGTGCATCACTGCATTAATTTACAGTGCATCACAGCATTAATTTACTGTGCATCACTGCATTAATTTACAGTACATCACTGCATTAATTTGCAGTGCACCACAGCATTAATTTACAGTGCATCACTGCATTAATTTACAGTGCATCACAGCATTAATTTACAGTGCATCACTGCATTAATTTACAGTGCATCACTGCATTAATTTAGAGTACATCACTGCATTAATTTACAGTGTATTACTGCATTAATTTACAGTGCATCACTGCAATAAAGTACAGTGCATCACAGCATTAATGTACAGTGCATCACTGCATTAATTTACAGTGCATCACAGCATTAATTTGCAGTGCATCATAGCATTAATTTACAGTGCATCACTGCAATAAAGTACAGTGCATCACAGCATTAATGTACAGTGCATCACTGCATTAATTTACAGTGCATCACAGCATTAATTTACAGTGCATCACTGCATTAATTTACAGTACATCACTGCATTAATTTACAGTGTATCACTGCATTAATTTACAGTGCATCACTGCAATAATGTACAGTGCATCACAGCATTAATGTACAGTGCATCACTGCATTAATTTACAGTGCATCACAGCATTAATTTGCAGTGCATCACAGCAATAATTTACAGTGCATCACAGCATTAATTTACAGTGCATCACCGCATTAATTTACAGTGCATCACAGCATTAATTTACAGTGCATCACCGCATTAATTTACAGTGCATCACTGTGTTAATTTACAGTGCATCACAGCATTAATTTGCAGTGCATCACTGCATTAATTTACAGTGCATCACAGCATTAGTTTACAGTGCATCACTGCATTAATTTACAGTGCATCACTGCATTAATTTACAGTGCATCACTGCATTAATTTACAGTGCATCACCGCATTAATTTACAGTACATCACTGCATTAATTTACAGTGCATCACAGCATTAATTTACAGTGCATCACCACATTAATTTACAGTGCATCACTGTGTTAATTTACAGTGCATCACAGCATTAATTTGCAGTGCATCACTGCGTTAATTTACAGTGCATCACAGCATTAATTTACAGTGCATCACTGCATTAATTTACAGTGCATCACTGCATTAATTTACAGTGCATCACTGCATTAATTTGCAGTGCATCACAGCATTAATTTACAGTGCATCACTGCATTAATTTACAGTGCATCACCGCATTATTTGCAGTGCATCACAGCATTAATTTGCAGTGCATCACAGCATTAATTTACAGTGCATCACAGCATTAATTTACAGTGCATCACCGCATTAATTTACAGTGCATCACTGCATTAATTTACAGTGCATCACTGCAATAATTTACAGTACATCACTGCATTAATTTACAGTGCATCACTGCATTAATTTACAGTGCATCACTGTGTTAATTTACAGTACATCACAGCATTAATTTACAGTGCATCACTGCATTAATTTACAGTGCATCACTGCATTAATTTACAGTACATCACTGCATTAATTTACAGTGCATCACTGCATTAATTTACAGTACATCACTGCATTAATTTACAGTGTATCACTGCATTAATTTACAGTGCATCACAGCATTAATTTACAGTGCATCACCGCATTAATTTACAGTGCATCACTGCATTAATATACAGTGCATCACTGCAATAATTTACAGTACATCACTGCTTTAATTTACAGTGCATCACTGCATTAATTTACAGTGCATCACTGTGTTAATTTACAGTGCATCACAGCATTAATTTACAGTGCATCACTGCATTAATTTACAGTGCATCACTGCATTAATTTACAGTACATCACTGCATTAATTTACAGTGCATTACTGCATTAATTTACAGTACATCACTGCATTAATTTACAGTGTATCACTGCATTAATTTACAGTGCATCACTGCAATAATGTACAGTGCATCACAGCATTAATGTACAGTGCATCACTGCATTAATTTACAGTGCATCACTGCATTAATTTACAGTGCATCACTGTGTTAATTTACAGTGCATCACTGCAATAATTTACAGTACATCACTGCATTAATTTACAGTGCATCACTGCATTAATTTACAGTGCATCACAGCATTAATTTACAGTGCATCACCGCATTAATTTACAGTGCATCACTGCATTAAAATACAGTGCATCACTGCAATAATTTACAGTACATCACTGCATTAATTTACAGTGCATCACTGCATTAATTTACAGTGCATCACTGTGTTAATTTACAGTGCATCACAGCATTAATTTACAGTGCATCACTGCATTAATTTACAGTGCATCACTGCATTAATTTACAGTACATCACTGCATTAATTTACAGTGCATCACTGCATTAATTTACAGTACATCACTGCATTAATTTACAGTGTATCACTGCATTAATTTACAGTGCATCACTGCAATAATGTACAGTGCATCACAGCATTAATGTACAGTGCATCACTGCATTAATTTACAGTGCATCACTGCATTAATTTACAGTGCATCACTGTGTTAATTTACAGTGCATCACTGCAATAATTTACAGTACATCACTGCATTAATTTACAGTGCATCACTGCATTAATTTACAGTGCATCACTGTGTTAATTTACAGTGCATCACTGCAATAATGTACAGTGCATCACAGCATTAATGTACAGTGCATCACTGCATTAATTTGCAGTGCATCACAGCATTAATTTACAGTGCATCACTGCATTAATTTACAGTGCATCACTGCATTAATTTACAGTACATCACTGCATTAATTTACAGTGCACCACTGCATTAATTTACTTGAAAAAAATGTATTTGTATGTTCACAGCAACACATTAGTGCAGCATAAGAGTTGAAACCAAAATATTATATGAGCAGTACACACAGTAGCGAATTAGACAACCTGATACATGTAATTATATCATTACAATACTTAAGACCATTAATGACCAGTGTAAATCCATTATAAACAATTATAGTTCATTCTTATATCCATTCTCAATCTTCATAGTAATCAAAGAAAAACCCCAAATTTTCATACCAATCTTTTTTTTTCTCCTTGATCCACTAATTGAGAAAAGCCCCCACTCCAGTTTATATAAGCTGTACATTCTTGCTTGCCATTGTTGATAGTAAGGCGGCTTTTCCTGAAGCGACTCACTAGCTATACATAATCGTGCCACTGTCATAGAAAAAAAAAAAAGAAGCGGTATGGGTATAAGCTCTCTAAGGAGCTATTTATGGGTATTTTCCCCAAAAGCATCATAGCAGGTGTAATAGTTAAAGGGATATTAATGACTAATGAAATTGACTTTTCAATTCCTCCTATAAAGCAATGTAGCCTGGGGCAAGAAAAAAATATATATGATTACTATCTGCATGGTCAGCCTTACATCGAAAGCATTTGCCATCATAGCCCTCGCCCCACTTGGCCATGCGTTCGGGTGTATAATATAAATCAAACACCGTCTTAAAAAATTGGGATTTTAAATTTGCAGACATTGATGCCTCTTTTGACAGCATAAGTAGATCTTCCACCACTATATCTGAATCTCCTAGAGTGTTAACCCACTTTGCCCTTACTTTCTCAAGATCATCTGTTTTTTCCCTTAATAATATCTGATACAAAAACCCTATTTTAAGCTGTTTATTAACCCCTTCTACTACTTTGTTAATTTGCAAAGTTAACTTCTGTCTAAAGAAAAAATCCCGTATTTGCAGAAATTTAAAAAAATAAGCTCTAGGAAAAGAAAACTGTTCCCTTAACTCATCAAATGATTTACACGCGCCATCTTCCAAAAAAATATCCCCCAACCACCTCACCCCTTTCCTCTGCCAATTTTGTGACCTTCCATCTGAAAATATCGTAGGCAGTATCCTAGATGCTTTAAAAGGTGTATAGTACGATAATTTCCCTATATCCATTATTCTGGCAAGCCATCTCCAGACCTTATATGCACCCAGCAAAACCTTGAAGCGCGTGCGTTTATAATAGCTTTCGTCTATTTCAATAAATAAACTCTGCTTCGCACATGACCCTAGTACAATTTCAAAAATAGATGGGTTGTTGGGAGTATCATTGACTATCTTCCCTGTAAGCAATACCCTCATTTTTAATAAAAAGCAAGTCACATAGTAAAGAAAAATATCCGGGACCGGCAACCCCCCCCCCCCCCCCCCTCTCTAGTGGTAGCATCATATAATTCATCGCCCGCCTTGGCTTTCCAGGACTCCAGATGAATTTGCAGCATAAGGATTGCAGGGCCTGTATCCTTTGTTTGGGGAATCCCAAAGGTATCGACCTGAACAAGTATAAAACCTTAGGTAGGACATTCATTTTAATAATGTTAGTCCGACCAATAATGGTAAAATACAGTCGTTCCCACCTATCAAGAGACGTCTTAATTTTAACATACAAATCTTCCCAATTAGCATCAACCAACTCCGTCATATTAACTTTAATCAATATCCCCAAATAAATGACTTCTTTAACCACCCTTTCATCTTCCCATGCTAAGGCTTCTGAACACAAGATCTGGGTCTTTGATTCATTGAGTTTGTACCCTGTTACAGATCCAAACTCCTTAGCAAGCCTCTCAATCTCTACAATGGCTGTTCCTGGATTAACTGTTACGACAGCGATGTCATCCGCATATGCGAAAACAGAAAAGAAATAATCAAAAACATAATATGGGGGGATAATTATGTTCCGGCTTAATTGTTCTATAAAAGGATTAATATACAGGGCAAATAATAACGGGGAACAAGGGCAACCGTGGCGAGTCCCTCGGGTAATATTCAAAGAGTCTGAGAGTAATCCCATGGCAGATATCCTAGCCTTGGGTGAAGAATAAAGGGATTGTACTGATACAATAAATTTCTGACCAAATCCCATTTTGGCCATGAGTCTCCACATATAGCCCCAGTGCACCCGGTCAAACGCTTTTTCCGCATCAAGTAAAATAAGCGCTAATTCTTTATTATTCACAGCAGCAGTATCAAATAAAGTAATAACTTTATTTATGTGATCTACCGTACCTCTTTTAGGTATAAAACCATGCTGTTGCTGAGATACTAAAGATGCCATAACTTCAGATAAGCGATTGGCCAGAATCTTTGAATACATTTTATTGTCGGCGTTTAGTAGGGATATAGGCCGATAAGATCCCACCAAGTCAGGGGCTTTGCCTTTCTTGCAAAATACCGCAATAGTCACGTCCGACCAAGTACTAGGAGGATTTCCCAACTGGGCCATCTGCATTACACTTAGCAGTTCTTCCTTGATGTTATTAAAAAACTGTCTATATACCTCCCCAGGAATTCTGTCAGGGCCTGCCGCCTTACCAATTGCCAAACTCTTAACGGCAACTTTCAGTTCAGACATCGTTATAGGAGAATCCAAATGACTAGCTAGCGTAGGCTCTAGTGCCGTCAACCCCACTTCCAACATATCGTACCAATCTTGCTGGGTGTATAATTCAGAGTAAAACTTCTGGACTATATTAAGAATCTGCTGCGGCACCGAATGTAATGCCCCCTCACTATCCCTCCTTACTTGAATATTCCTAGCTGACTCCTTCATCCGCAGTCGAACAGCAAGCCTTCTCCCAATGTTTTCCCCAAACTCATGACTTTGCATTTTAGATGGTAAGAACTTTCTAGCGATCTCAGTACTCCAAAAACCAAGAACATTAGCCCTGGCCTTAGCCACCTTATTCTCTAACTCCCATAACTCTTTCCGGCCGCTAACTACTTCCCTCATTAATAAGCTCTCTGCCTCTGCTAGCTGGTCATATAGCATGGCAAGCTCTTTTTTGAATGTCTTTTGCTGCCAGAGTGAAAAACTCATGCATTCACCATGGAATTCCGCTTTAAATGTGTCCCATACTGTGCAAACGTTGGCCGTCCCCTTGTTATAGCTAAAAAAAGACTGAATCCAACTGTCCATATGCACCTTATATTCCTTATTCAAACCCAGCTTCCGGTCATACGTAAAGTTAGGGCACTTAGGGTTATTCACACCCCCTGTAATTCCAGCACTATAGGAGAATGGTCAGATGTAATCCTAGAATAGGTTTTTATTGTAGCCCCGCCCAATATAGTCTCTGGTGAAAAAAAATAATCTAATCTAACCAGCTTCTTGTGAGGATGTGAATAGAATGTAAACCCGCTGTCTTGCCCCTTAAGCCGCCCCCATACGTCCACTAAACCTTGATCTTTTAATAAATTGACAAGTGTTTAATACATTCTCGGTTTCCGGCCTGTATATTTATCAAAACCATCCTGTATTGCACTATTCGATAGATTTATATTCATATCCCCACATACCACTACTGGTTGCGGGAAAGTAGCTCATTCTAAATTTATTTCATTCAGGGCTGCCGGATCGTCCAAATTAGCTCCATAAACTGTGCATATCGTTAGCTGCCTCCCTTCGGTCTTGCACTCTACCATAGCCCACCGTCCATTTTTATCCATTATTTTACGTCCAATATTTACATAATTTTGTTTAACAAGAATAGCTACTCCCCTTATCATACTGGATTGGCCGGACGCGACCACTAATATAAACCCTAATTCCTTTAACACTCCCCTTTTTGACCAAGGGATGTGAGTTTCTTGTAAACACAGTATGTCCGGCCGAATAAATCTCAATTCCGCAGCTACTTTTTGTCTTTTTATAAAGTTATTCAGTCCGGACACATTCATAGAACAAATTCTTACACCTTTATTCGCCATTGTGCCAATCCGTTCGCAACCACCCAACTATCTACCGCCCATCCTACAGAAAATCCAAAGCTTATAATGAAGATACTCAAACATTCAATTTGTTTTTTACTGCCATCATATTTTTCCAGTGTTAATTGCTGTGAACAAATTTTTCCCCCATTTTCAACCCACACCCACACCGAAGTGCCCCCTTCCACCCCCATACCAACCCCTTTGACCCAACCCCCCTCCCCATCCCTTCCCTTCTCCCTTTATAGAGACTTTAGGATTTATGGTCCTCTTGATGCGAGCTTACCCCCAACCCCCTGCCTTTGCCCGCGGGGCATCACCCATCATGCCTTCACCATACTCACACCCACTTCACCGGATGAAGAGCTAAGAGAGAAAAAAGAAATTACTGACTTCATGCTTGTTAATCTCAATACCACCAATTCTTATATCTCTCATAGATTACAGCGACCCCAAGAATTCTTTGGCAGCACTGGCAGTCGTAAAGAATCGGGTGTGCTCCCTATGAATAACTTTTAATTTAGCCGGAAACATCAGATAAGCCTGCACCCCTTTAGTTTGAAACTCGGATATTACCTGCCGAAGCTGCCATCGTATTTTAACAGATTGTTTACATAAATCGGGCCTCACAAAAAATTCACAGTCAAGACCACTACATTTTTTATCCGGCCGAGCCTACAAAAATATTTCCTCACAAGCTTGAAAGCTGTTAAAAGCCACTAAGATGGCTCTTGGCTTTTGATCACGCTGATTAACTTTAAATTAAATCTTTGGGCCCGCTCAACCTCCCGGTCCCAATCCCATTTTGTAGCTTCCGGCATTTCTTTTTTTAAAAGCTCAACTATAAACCCTCGAATGTCCGTCCCCTCTTTCCCTTCAGGAATCTGCAAAAATCTCAAGTTATTTCTGCGGGAACGGTTTTCTATATCCACAAGTTTCCAATTAATGTCCTCCTTAGTGGCCACATGTAGTTCAATCGTTTTCTTTTGTTGCGCTAGCTCATCTTCTAAGGTCGAGATGCGTGTTTCTGCTTCATTCGCCCTAGCCAAAAACTCAGAGTGTGACTTAACCAAGCGTCTCACAGAGTTCTGTAACTTCCTACAAATTTGTCATTATATTGACGATATTCTGATTCAAGGTGAGACACAGGATCAAGTTCAGACTCAGCTAGATCGGGTTATCAATCATTTACGTAAAAAAGGTTGGGAAATCAATCCCGATAAGTTGCAAGGTCCATCACAAAGTGTGAAATTTTTAGGCATCAATTGGCATAAAGGTAACAGAGAAGTGATTCCACAGGTGAAGCAGAAAATTCTTGATTTTGCAGTTTCTCGGAACCGAAAAGAAGCCCAGAAATTTATTGGCTTATTTGGTTTCTGGCGTCAACACATCCCACATTTGAGTCAGATATTAGCCCCTTTGTACAGAGTCACTCATAAAAAGAATGCATTCGAATGGAGTAAATCGCAACAAGATGCGTTTGAATTGGCAACAGAAGCAATTCAGTATGCTTTGGATTTGTGGCCCGTGCGTGATGGTGATGTGGATCTGAACGTGTCTGTGCAAGGTCCTTATGTAAATTGGAGTTTGTGGCAAAAACAAGGCAAAAATAAAGTACCGCTAGGTTTTTGGACAAAAAGTTACCGGATGCTGGTGAACGTTAACACCTTTTGAGAAACAGTTACTTGCATGTTACTGGGCTCTGGTGGATACCGAGCAATTGACTTTGGGACATGATGTGATGTTGAGACCTGAAATTCCTATTATGCAATGGATTTTGAGTTCGCTGAAAACTCATCGAATTGGGCATGCTCAAGAGGCGAGTGTGATTAAATGGAAATGGTACATACAGGACAGGGCACGCGTGGGACCGAAAGGTGTTGCGACGTTACATGAGCAAGTGGCGCAGGCGCCATCGAATGAGACTTGGAGTGATTGCTCAGTACCTATGGTACAGGAATCCCCCGTTAAGTGGGGTAAACCATTTGATGATCTGTCCGCGGAGGACAGAAACCATGTGTGGTTTACGGATGGTTCAGCGAGGTACATAGGAGAGAAGAGGCATTGGAAGGCAGTGTCCTATAATCCTATCACACAAAAATTGCTGAGTACAACTGGTGAAGGAAAAAGTAGTCAATTTGCTGAATTGTATGCTGTTTACCAAGTTTTAAAGCAGGAGTTACCTGGTACGTGTCACATTTTTACTGATTCCTGGTCCACTGCTAATGGATTGGCGGTTTGGTTACCAACATGGCATTCTCGTAATTGGGAATTGCATTCCAAAGAACTTTGCGGTAAAGAGTTATGGCAGGAAATTTGGGAGCTGCTTCCGCAAAGTACTGTTACAATCTTTCATGTGGATGCTCATACACCAATAGATTCCCTTGACAAATTCTTTCATAACATTGCAGATGAGAAATCTAAAATTGCTGAGGCAGTGGTGGACGTGCAGGATTCTGATTTAGCGGGATTGGCGAAATGGGCCCACCAGAAAGCAGGACATTTTGGAGAGAGAGCCACTAGCAGTGGGCTGCTGATCGAGGAATGTATATTCCTTTAAATTTGATTAAAGATACAATACTGCATTGTCCTATCTGTCAACATTCTAGACAACGAAAAGTACCCCAAATTGTTAAAGGACATTTACATCGAGGAAAATTTGGCAGATTGATTATATTGGTCCACTCCCTATGAGTAAAAATTGCCAAATTTATTTGTACCATCGTTGACACATACAGTGGTCTTTTGGTGGCCTTTCCCTGTAAACGAGCTACCCAAGTAAACACCATTAAAACATTGGAATTGATTATGCTGTATTATGGTGTTCCATTTCAAATTCAATCTGATAATGCATCCCATTTTAAGGGAAGATTGGTGCAGGAATTTTGTGTGGAGAACAACATTGAATGGGTGTTTCATATACCGTACTACCCACAGGCAGCAGGCCTTGTGGAGAGAATGAATGGTTTGCTAAAAGATCAATTGCGTAAATTAACTGATAATAAATATAAAAATTGGAGAGAATATTTGTTTCAGGCACTGTTGATTTTGAATAATCGTCCCTTTTTAAATGCTGAATCTCCATTAATGCGTTTATTTCCTCCAGCTGTTGATGCTATACCAAACACAATGCATAATACTGTAATGTATTGGGAGATTTCCCCTGGAGCCCTGGCTCCATGCAGAGCAACCCCAGGTGCCATTGGCTTGGACCTGCATGCCATGAATGACATTATTGTAAAAAGCAGAGATCGTGTTATCATTGAGACTGGCATTGGTGTCTGTATACCAACTGGAAATTTTGGCCTGATAGTGATTATCAGGGAGAGATTAAGGTTCTCCTGCTAAATAGCAGTGAGGTTGATTTACCAATTCAAAAGACTGACCGAATTGCTCAGTTGCTAATCATGCCTGTTTTTAGTGGTGAGAGTCAGAAAGGCACTGCCCCAACTTTGTTAACTGTTCGAGGACAAAAAGGTTTTGGCTCCACTGATAATCCAGGAGCGAGAGTGTGGGTGCAATCGCCTAAAAATCCCCCTGAACAAGCTGAAATTATTGCAACCGGTCATGATAATACAGTACTTGTCATGAGACCAGGGAAAGATATCTGGGAAGCTGTCCCGGCTGACAAATGTTACTTACGAGAATGAATAATGCCTGTATTTGATTTTCTTTCAGATCATTCTCTGGACTGCTGTTGCAGGATGTGCCGGCGTTGGACTCCTTTTGGCTTGCTACGTCGGGAGAGGAAGGAACCCCCAGACTCTGGTTGATCGGAGAATCAGAGTGCCAAGTTCCTTCGCCGCGTGGGATCATCATCTAACTTTTGACTACCCTGGCACGAAGGGAGACAAAGTCCCCACATTTCTGTTTAACACCGATGCGTTCGGTGACGGACATATTAGCAACCTGTTTGGTTGCCGTCCCGGCTTCTCTGGAGACCCTTGCCCATATTTTCAATATATCAAATGCCC
The DNA here is from genome assembly GCF_964263255.1 of Lissotriton vulgaris. Classification (NCBI taxonomy): domain Eukaryota; kingdom Metazoa; phylum Chordata; class Amphibia; order Caudata; family Salamandridae; genus Lissotriton; species Lissotriton vulgaris. The sequence continues at coordinate 1,233,310,470 of NC_141697.1, forward strand.
GTCCTAATATTATTCTTGGAGATTTTGCGACTCACGAGTACTGTCCTTTATGTACTGTGCTATTAGATCCAGTACCACCGATTCATTCTCAAATAACTACATATAATATCACGCAGGGTGATTTATGTTTTTTCCTTACAAGTGATCCAAACACCATAACTGAATGTGTTCACCTAAAGCTAAATGGTGCTACTTCATTTACCGATCATGAAAGAACTTTGTGTTCCCGGAGATCGCCCAAAATGTGTGTTTCTGTTAAAAACAATATGACCGGTAAAAGTCTTGTAGTTACCCCTAGCCATTATCGCACAATGCTATTACCTTCTGGATGGCTTTTCTCTTGTGGTAATACATCTTGGCCTTACATTCCTGCAAATATTACCGGAGGACCTTGTGCCATTACCAGATTGAGCTTGCTTATGTTTTCCTCACATCCTAATGCAAATTCCCGTATTGTCCGTGATGCAGTTATGTTGAAAGACGATTGTGATTCTACACTACATTTATATTCTAAGTCTGAATATCTTAGTTTGGCTTTTTCTATTCTGGGTGTCCCTGCCTTAGCAGTCTACAATGCTAAATCTATTGGAAAAATGGCCTGTTGGATGGTTAAATCCATTAATCACACTTCTACAATTCTATCTGACATGCTACTGGACGCCCAGGGTGAACGCAGAGCTATTTTGCAGAACAGGGCCACAATAGATTATCTTTTACTTAAACATGGACAGGACTGTTCTGACTTTGAGGGTCTTTGTTGTTTCAATTTATCTGATCATACTAGATCTATTCAGGCTCACATTGACAAACTTCACGACTTGACCAAAGAAGTTAGAAAACACATTGACCAGGGCTGGTTTGATTGGCTCTTTAATTGGTTACCAGACTTACATTCTTTACGTCAGATATTAGGGTGTATCCTGCTTACTATTTGTATCTTAGTTGCTATTTGCTGTTTTATTCAGTGTATTCCTTCTTTACTTCAAATTTGTAGATGTAATACTAGAAATATATCAGTTAGTTTTGTTTCATATTATTCCTCGACAGATGTTAGTTCCATTTAGCGAATGATTAGTAGTCTAAAGTCAAGGGTGAAGTGTTCTGACCGGATTTTCTGCCCCTTTTTGAGTGAAGGTGACTTTAGCCTGCTATCATTCTAATAGGAGGATTAGAACCTCAGACCTGGCCTATTTACCAGGTGTTTGACGTAATTCCCTACCCTTTTCTGCATCTTAGGGTCTATAAACTTATGTTAATGAATAGATTCCTTAGTATTAGTATTAATCCGTCCTCGAACGGGAGAGACTCCATCTTTCTTTCTGCCTCGGCTGCTTGAGATGCTTTTAGGTCAAATGTAATGTTTTAGTTATAAGGTGTTGTTCGCTTGGAGAGAACCGGCTCAGGCTGGCCCTTATCAAAGGATTGTATTTTTCTTTGTGTTGAAGACATAACATCAGGCCGGCTGGCTGAGAACGTGTCCTTGGCACGGGGTGGTACAAGAATTTGGTGGGCGGCAGGTTACTGGCCGTAAATTTCCATGCATGAACACGGTTCCATATTAGCGAAAGCACGGAGAGTTCAGGAGTCAGTTAGTAGACGGCAGCTAGTCGTTAGCATTATTGCAGTTAATCAACTTAAGGCAGACAGTCGCCATTTTGAAGGCCGAGAAAGACCGAGGGCTGATACTCTCTTAGAAAGATTGAAGTTATTTTAGTTGGAGCAGCTGGCGAGCTTTGATACTAAGATCAGGGCATACAGAGGGAAGAAGTTAGCGGAGCGAACGAATACCAGAGCGGCAGAAACTGATTTATAAGATCGACGTTGGAAGGTGAAGATAGTCCGTGGTCGAGAGGAGAGAGGAGTAGTGCAGAACAGCGAGAGTGCAGCAGACGACACAGAGAATAAGAGGAAGGTTCCAGTGACTTGGAGGGAAGTAGAGGAGACAGAGCATAGCGGTGCAGACGTGTATCCGTGACTGCAGGGGTGATCCTAAGATGAGCCAAGGCACAGATGAGAAGGGAACCCAAATGACAACTGAGTCCAGACTTCGTACTCATAAGGTGATGTCGACCCTTTCTTATTAGTGCGCACACACATTCTAATCCTTTCCTTTTGCTTTTCAGGCTATATGTTATATTGCAGTATTATATTGTTGTTATATTTTACTATTGTGGAATAAAGGTACCCTAGTTCTTAGTGAACTATTGTGTAATTGTTGTTGTCCTATGATAAAGTTATAGAAAGTAAAAGGAGGACCCCTTATCTCTTAGATTTGGGACAGGGGAAGTATGTTGTAAAACAAAAATGTCCCACACATTTGCCACTGAGTGGAATAATGTTGCTAAATTGGTTGTTGTTGTTTAGCAATACCAATCACACAGATATAGTTTGAAACAGAAGTTATATTACTAGACATAGGCCAACCATTCTAGTCATTTGACAACCGGCAAATAAACCAATATATGAAACATAGCATTTAAATTCAGGTCAAAATTAAAACTGAAAAGAGAAAGCCAGAAAATTGTTTTTTGGAAAAATATATATCCTTTGAATATTTATTCAAGTGTTTACAATTTATCACAATCATAACAAAACATTACAAATTTTCACATACAGTATGTTATACATTTCATTAAAAGCATAAAAAAGCAACAAGATAGACAAAACAAACGTTGATTTAAAAGTTCGTAAGAACAGGGGTCGACGCAGCGTTTCGGTTAAGAACTAACAATAAACAACCTTCTTCAGGACCAAGTTCTAAAAAGAAACAGACAATTACTTTTATGCACATAAACTTTTTTGTTACAAACACAACATATCTCCAAAAAAACATTTCTAGTTGGCTAAAGTTTTATTAGTTAGCTAAATTTTTAGGTGGTTGGCACTAGTCAGAAGCTGGTGATATTTATTAATTTTGTTGGTATTGTTAAAACAACTATCCATTCAAGAAGAGTCAATTATTAAATGGATCTCAGAGTCTATTACTGGGTCAATTATATTGCAAAAGGCGTCTTATTCATCATGTCCAAGAGACAGCACAATTACCTGTATTTAGCATTGGCTTCCAGATCTATCATGGAGTGCCTGTGTCCGATTATAAAATCCGGACAGTGCTTTGTAAATTCGTAGTGCTTTTGATGTAGCATACACAATATTGATCTCTGTGGGTAATAGATGAAAGTATGGATAAATCATTAATGTGCTTATATTCTTCTTTAGTAGTACTAGTTCATATAGCACATAGCTACCTTGTGTTCGTATTGGGAGGGTTCACGCTCTGGTAGTAGGAGCCACCGATATTGGTTAAAAAAGTGCTGTAAATAAATATACCTCTGTTACCATAGTGCAAATAAAGGAGTGATTATCAAATATCCCCTGTGGTTGTAGTTATTCGTACTTACCCAGGTATTGATTTACTGGCACCTAAGAACTTTCACGAGCTTTTCAATTTGCTTGTGATACAGATATGACGTTCCTGCCCTGGCGGGGATTCACCTGCCGCTGCTGGTATAAAGTAAGGAACTATTGTTAGAATCACTATTCATTTAATCTTAGTCCTATATGTTATTACCATAGAGTATCCTGACACTACCTCTATTATATTAATGTGCAACCTCGTACTATTGGCGTTGCTGAGGGTTTTAGTGGTTCTGTATTTTAATTAAGGTATAGCGGTGTACTGGCATTCAATATTCTTGCAATTATATTTTATAGGGCTAATTTTTCACCATATATCTCTTAGCAGTTATATTTTTATAGGGCTAATTTTTCACCATATATCTCTTAGCAAATAGTGGTAATAAAATCCTATGGTTGCGTATAGTTTTATAACATGTCTGGTTCTTTTTTCTGTGTATAACACGTTACATTGCGTTGTACTTTATATAACTACTGGGCAGGTACACTGCAGGGTACAACCTTTCAGTGTTTATATCAACATCCGTTTGTTAAAACTTAATCTGGTGTCTTTAAGAGCCCACTCGCTAGCGTGTCGGGCAGCCCGTCTAGAAATGAAAACACATCACTCGGTGGAGGTTAGTTAAATATGTAGAACTCCGCTCGCTGAATTAGCGGGTTCAAGAGATCAAGACCTGATGCGTAATAAAGCGCCGGGCCGCCGGAATGCTAACCGGACTTAGCTCGGCGCGGGGCGAGTACGAAAGTAGCGTGGCATTTCGCAAAGCCGCTTACCTGGGAAGAGAGATTCGGCCTCCCTGCTCCTACTCCGTCCGCGTATCCGGGATTCTGGTGTAGATTGAAAGTGACAGGGAGACGCGTGTGTTGCAATATTTATAGCACCGCATTCCTGATGGGGCGGGCAGTCTCCAGATCATTGGTTGGATAACGGGATGTCACGTGACACCTCGTTTGTTTACCTCCGAGTATTGGTAGCGTTTTCAATAGCGTAACTAACGCTGTGTAGCCCGTTTGCTGTATGCGGTGTGTATATCGCATTTGGGCAATTGTGTCTTGTGAATTTGGAACTACAATAACATTCTACAACAACGTGGTGACCACTGTGCATACCGCTAATGTATTTAGTATGTTTGAAGTATTTAGGCGATTATGTTTGACGCTTGGGAAGACTGTATGAAGGTAAAGTTCTATGTTTATGCAGGCAAAAGTAGATAGTATGCTGCATGAAGTAATGAGGATCCTAAGGCGTGATGATTGCCACAATAAAATAAAATTAAATAAAATTAAATAAAATAAAGTCACTCTCCGATCTGTTCTCCTTTTTGGGGTTGGGTCTATGTAGTGACATGTGGGGTATTCACGGGCAGTCAATCCCAAAACATATAATAGCATTATCTCCATCTTTATATGTCTATGAGTCAGGATGTCATCTTAAATAACCCACTAGGACTCAATCGTTGTTACTACGGCTGGGTGCTATATACTCAATAATCTATTTTGTGTAGGTAAAATGTACAACGCGTTGTGAGGGCAAAACTACTTGGACTGTCAGTATGTGATGTAAAGAAAAATGTAGGACTTGTTATTGAGAATATTGGTGCCCATTTTATTCTAGCGATGAATAATACTGTTTACACTCAAATTATCTTTTCCCAATCCTCTCTACTGTTGAGGCCGGCACGGACACTGTTGCACCTTGACATGTAAAATTGCTCATGTCTTTTTCTTTTCTGGGTCAGGTTACCGCCTCTTGCACTTAGGGTAACGTGCTCAAGGCAGCACCACTGAAGATCGCTGATGTCATGCTTAGCTGTCTTCCAATGTTCAGTTAAAGGGGCCCCTACCTTACTTGTGCGGAGGGCCGATCTGTGTTCATTAAGTCTAGTTCGGACTTCTCTAGAGGTTTCCCCTATGTAAATAAGTTTACATGGGCAACTGATAAGGTAGATTACACTACTAGTTCGACAGTTCATGAAGCTAGTTGGTTTCAAGACTATATCTTTGATGGTAATGGTGTTCCCGCGAATGATATTTTTGCAATTACTGCAACCTGAGCACGGGAAGGTGCCCGTTGGCATGGGTGCATTATCAATGCAGGGCTGGATTGCTTTCTTATTTTCCCTATATGTGTGCACTAAGCTGTTTCTTATTGTTCTGTTCCTCCTGTAAGAGAACATAGGTTTGGGAAGTCTGTTTTGTTGTTTATCGTTAACCAGATGCCAATTTCTGTTAATAATATTTTTAAGTTTGTTGCTGATTGGATTGTAGTTAGTGACAAAGATTATAGGCTGAGTGGTGTTTTCTTTCTTCTCTTTAGGTTCGAATAGACTCTCGCGATAATAATATTTAGCACGCTTGTACGAGTGCCTGATGAGTTTTTTAGGGTATCCACGTTCTAGAAATTTGGTTCTGAGGGCACTAGCATGTTTTTCAAAATCTTGGGATGTCGTGCAGTTTCTCTTAAGTCTCAGAAATTGACCAAATGGAATATTGTTAACTTGATTGGGTGGGTGGTTACTTTTATGATGAAGCATAGTATTTTTATCAGTGGGTTTTGTGAAAAGTTCTACGTTTAAAGTTCCATTGGAGTTTTTAATGATCAGGTCAAGAAATTCACAGCTGTTGTTGTCTATGTGAGAGGTAAACTTAAGATTGTTATCTCCAAGATTGAGCCATGTGATGAACTCTCTGAGTGTCTCTATAGGGCCTGTCCAGATAAAAAAGACGTTGTCTATATAACGAGACCACACCGAAATGTTCTCATGGAATGGTGATATCGGATTGAAGATGTGGTGTTCCTCGAAGTTTGATACATAAAGACAAGCCAGACTGGGGGCACAGGTGGCCCCCATGCTGGTCCCCTTAATCTGTCTAAACAGTTGCTTATTGAATAAGAATAGGTTATGTCTTAGAACTACAGAAATACAGTCTATAATGAACTGTTCCTGGGCTGTGAGATCCCTATCCTCTTTGTTGAGCATGGAGGTAATAACTTCTATTGTTGCGTTTTGAGGAATATTAGTATATAAAGATTCAATATCTAGTGTGACTAGAAATTGAGAATGGGGGTCGAAGGCTACGCCTTCTACTTTGTGGATGATGTCTGTTGTATCTTTAGTATATGCTCTTTGGGAGGTGACCAGAGGTTGCAGAAAGACATCTGCATACTTGCTAAGCGGTTCCGTGAGGGACCCGATGCTTGAGACGATGGGTCTACCCGACACGCTAGCGAGTGGGCTCTTAAAGACACCAGATAAAGTTTTAACAAACGGATGTTGATATAAACACTGAAAGGTTGTACCCTGCAGTGTACCTGCCCAGTAGTTATATAAAGTACAACGCAATGTAACGTGTTATACACAGAAAAAAGAACCAGACATGTTATAAAACTATACGCAACCATAGGATTTTATTACCACTATTTGCTAAGAGATATATGGTGAAAAATTAGCCCTATAAAAATATAACTGCTAAGAGATATATGGTGAAAAATTAGCCCTATAAAATATAATTGCAAGAATATTGAATGCCAGTACACCGCTATACCTTAATTAAAATACAGAACCACTAAAACCCTCAGCAACACCAATAGTACGAGGTTGCACATTAATATAATAGAGGTAGTGTCCGGATACTCTATAGTAATAACATATAGGACTAAGATTAAATGAATAGTGATTCTAACAATAGTTCCTTACTGTATACCAGCAGCGGCAGGTGAATCCCCGCCAGGGCAGGAACGTCATATCTGTATCACAAGCAAATTGAAAAGCTCGTGAAAGTTCTTAGGTGCCAGTAAATCAATACCTGGGTAAGTACGAATAACTACAACCACAGGGGATATTTGATAATCACTCCTTTATTTGCACTATGGTAACAGAGGTATATTTATTTACAGCACTTTTTTAACCAATATCGGTGGCTCCTACTACCAGAGCGTGAACCCTCCCAATACGAACACAAGGTAGCTATGTGCTATATGAACTAGTACTACTAAAGAAGAATATAAGCACATTAATGATTTATCCATACTTTCATCTATTACCCACAGAGATCAATATTGTGTATGCTACATCAAAAGCACTACGAATTTACAAAGCACTGTCCGGATTTTATAATCGGACACAGGCACTCCATGATAGATCTGGAAGCCAATGCTAAATACAGGTAATTGTGCTGTCTCTTGGACATGATGAATAAGACGCCTTTTGTAATATAATTGACCCAGTAATAGACTCTGAGATCCATTTAATAATTGACTCTTCTTGAATGGATAGTTGTTTTAACAATACCAACAAAATTAATAAATATCACCAGCTTCTGACTAGTGCCAACCACCTAAAAATTTAGCTAACTAATAAAACTTTAGCCAACTAGAAATGTTTTTTTGGAGATATGTTGTGTTTGTAACAAAAAAGTTTATGTGCATAAAAGTAATTGTCTGTTTCTTTTTAGAACTTGGTCCTGAAGAAGGTTGTTTATTGTTAGTTCTTAACCGAAACGCTGCGTCGACCCCTGTTCTTACGAACTTTTAAATCAACGTTTGTTTTGTCTATCTTGTTGCTTTTTTATGCTTTTAATGAAATGTATAACATACTGTATGTGAAAAATTTTAATGTTTTGTTATGATTGCGATAAATTGTAAACACTTGAATAAATATTCAAAGGATATATATTTTTCCAAAAAACAATTTTCTGGCTTTCTCTTTTCAGTTTTAATTTTGACCTGAATTTAAATGCTATGTTTCATATATTGGTTTATTTGCCGGTTGTCAAATGACTAGAATGGTTGGCCTATGTCTAGTAATATAACTTCTGTTTCAAACTATATCTGTGTGATTGGTATTGCTAAACAACAACAGCCAATTTAGCAACATTATTCCACTCAGTGGCAAATGTGTGGGACATTTTTGTTTTACAACATACTTCCCCTGTCCCAAATCTAAGAGATAAGGGGTCCTCCTTTTACTTTCTATGACTTATACCCAGCTGGTTAGCTGAGGAGGCACACTTCTTTCACAAATATCTTCACCCTCATTACTCATATTTCCTCCCATTATATCGCTAAAACACCTCCGAAAGACACCAAAATAGGAAATTAGGATGGAAGGCATAAAAGTACTTAGCTACACAGAAGATCACTTCAATAAAATAATCAATGGTCCCTCAGTTAAAAACATCTCCACTATCCGCCTGGATAAATCAGACGAAGAGCAATGGCGGGCTCTATGGAATTTAAAAAAGAAGGTAGTTAGGGCTGAATTACACGCAGAATTCTTAGTGGAATATTGCAAAAAAGGAGTGATTCCCAAAGGTCTTCAGGTAGTTAACGAACCTGGTATTTTTATTAACAACAGAAAATTTATAGAGAATTGGACATTGGTGGCAAATCGCTGTAGTCGCGATTGGATCATCCTCATTATAGAGACTGCACAAGAAGTACTGGTTGTAGAGCGTAAAGAAATAGAAGATATGGAGACCAAACGAAATAGTTCTGCACTTCAAGAGGCAAAGCAAAAGTTAGAGGAAATAGAGAAGGATGTTTCCGGCTATACTGATTACTTAGCCAATAAAAAAAGTAATAAATTACGTAAAGACATCTCCAATTACAATCCGGAATATGTCTATCCTTACTTGCAGAAAGACTTTTATGAGAGAAGTAGGGAGAACCATCCACAACGCAGACCGTGGCAGAATCAACCACGCACTTTCCAAAAAAAAGTAAGGTTCTTTGATACCTCGTACACGAGCTCAGACTCGGAGGGGGAACAACAAAATGATACTGGCAACACTAAAGATAGAGAAACACCTAATACCTCCAATGCCAGCAGTCTTTCTTTTTTGGAACAACGCCAACAAAACTTCGGTCCTCCGAAAGGGAGGGGCCGGGGTCGAGGGACCTACAATACAACACCCCAATTCCAACGACGTCCAAACACTCGGAGCCAGAAACACTGGTATTAACCAGCCACAATAAAGCACCAATCATAAATCTTTCCAAACATACACTAACCGACCAACAGATCACTCTATTAGAAAAAGGATTAGGGTATGCAGTGGCCTCCAACATCGATAGATATTCACTAGAGAGAGATCTCCAAAGTTTTTTTAGGAAAATCAGGTTAGCTATGTACTTCGAAGGAAAAGAGAAACAACCGAATAATAATAAATCTGGCCTTAAAAATAAGTCTGTATGGACCCCCAGTATTAACATGGTCCCCAAAGACATCGAAGCTTTCGAACGAAGCGTTGATAAAAGTGTAGATGATCTACTTAGACAAAAACACTGGATTAACCATAACCTCAGCAAAGATGAGGCTTTAGCATTACAAACACTACAAAACAACAGTGAACTGACCATTAAACCGGCAGATAAGGGGGGTGGCATTGTGGTGATGGACACCCCCGATTATAACAACAGAATGCTGAACCTATTAGACAACAAAGATCACTATATGACAGCAAACATGGATGAATGGACATCCTTGAAATTATTGATTGCCAACCTCTTAAAACATGCCAGAGACGATGGTGTAATCTGTGAGGAGGAATTTTCTTTTCTCTTCAACCAGGATCCAATCATTCCAGCCCTCTATGGACTCCCGAAAGTCCATAAGGACATCCAGAACCCCCCTATGAGACCCATCGTCTCAAGCATCGGGTCCCTCACGGAACCGCTTAGCAAGTACGCAGATGTCTTTCTGCAACCTCTGGTCACCTCCCAAAGAGCATATACTAAAGATACAACAGACATCATCCACAAAGTAGAAGGCGTAGCCTTCGACCCCCATTCTCAATTTCTAGTCACACTAGATATTGAATCTTTATATACTAATATTCCTCAAAACGCAACAATAGAAGTTATTACCTCCATGCTCAACAAAGAGGATAGGGATCTCACAGCCCAGGAACAGTTCATTATAGACTGTATTTCTGTAGTTCTAAGACATAACCTATTCTTATTCAATAAGCAACTGTTTAGACAGATTAAGGGGACCAGCATGGGGGCCACCTGTGCCCCCAGTCTGGCTTGTCTTTATGTATCAAACTTCGAGGAACACCACATCTTCAATCCGATATCACCATTCCATGAGAACATTTCGGTGTGGTCTCGTTATATAGACAACGTCTTTTTTATCTGGACAGGCCCTATAGAGACACTCAGAGAGTTCATCACATGGCTCAATCTTGGAGATAACAATCTTAAGTTTACCTCTCACATAGACAACAACAGCTGTGAATTTCTTGACCTGATCATTAAAAACTCCAATGGAACTTTAAACGTAGAACTTTTCACAAAACCCACTGATAAAAATACTATGCTTCATCATAAAAGTAACCACCCACCCAATCAAGTTAACAATATTCCATTTGGTCAATTTCTGAGACTTAAGAGAAACTGCACGACATCCCAAGATTTTGAAAAACATGCTAGTGCCCTCAGAACCAAATTTCTAGAACGTGGATACCCTAAAAAACTCATCAGGCACTCGTACAAGCGTGCTAAATATTATTATCGCGAGAGTCTATTCGAACCTAAAGAGAAGAAAGAAAACACCACTCAGCCTATAATCTTTGTCACTAACTACAATCCAATCAGCAACAAACTTAAAAATATTATTAACAGAAATTGGCATCTGGTTAACGATAAACAACAAAACAGACTTCCCAAACCTATGTTCTCTTACAGGAGGAACAGAACAATAAGAAACAGCTTAGTGCACACATATAGGGAAAATAAGAAAGCAATCCAGCCCTGCATTGATAATGCACCCATGCCAACGGGCACCTTCCCGTGCTCAGGTTGCAGTAATTGCAAAAATATCATTCGCGGGAACACCATTACCATCAAAGATATAGTCTTGAAACCAACTAGCTTCATGAACTGTCGAACTAGTAGTGTAATCTACCTTATCAGTTGCCCATGTAAACTTATTTACATAGGGGAAACCTCTAGAGAAGTCCGAACTAGACTTAATGAACACAGATCGGCCCTCCGCACAAGTAAGGTAGGGGCCCCTTTAACTGAACATTGGAAGACAGCTAAGCATGACATCAGCGATCTTCAGTGGTGCTGCCTTGAGCACGTTACCCTAAGTGCAAGAGGCGGTAACCTGACCCAGAAAAGAAAAAGACGTGAGCAATTTTACATGTCAAGGTGCAACAGTGTCCGTGCCGGCCTCAACAGTAGAGAGGATTGGGAAAAGATAATTTGAGTGTAAACAGTATTATTCATCGCTAGAATAAAATGGGCACCAATATTCTCAATAACAAGTCCTACATTTTTCTTTACATCACATACTGACAGTCCAAGTAGTTTTGCCCTCACAACGCGTTGTACATTTTACCTACACAAAATAGATTATTGAGTATATAGCACCCAGCCGTAGTAACAACGATTGAGTCCTAGTGGGTTATTTAAGATGACATCCTGACTCATAGACATATAAAGATGGAGATAATGCTATTATATGTTTTGGGATTGACTGCCCGTGAATACCCCACATGTCACTACATAGACCCAACCCCAAAAAGGAGAACAGATCGGAGAGTGACTTTATTTTATTTAATTTTATTTAATTTTATTTTATTGTGGCAATCATCACGCCTTAGGATCCTCATTACTTCATGCAGCATACTATCTACTTTTGCCTGCATAAACATAGAACTTTACCTTCATACAGTCTTCCCAAGCGTCAAACATAATCGCCTAAATACTTCAAACATACTAAATACATTAGCGGTATGCACAGTGGTCACCACGTTGTTGTAGAATGTTATTGTAGTTCCAAATTCACAAGACACAATTGCCCAAATGCGATATACACACCGCATACAGCAAACGGGCTACACAGCGTTAGTTACGCTATTGAAAACGCTACCAATACTCGGAGGTAAACAAACGAGGTGTCACGTGACATCCCGTTATCCAACCAATGATCTGGAGACTGCCCGCCCCATCAGGAATGCGGTGCTATAAATATTGCAACACACGCGTCTCCCTGTCACTTTCAATCTACACCAGAATCCCGGATACGCGGACGGAGTAGGAGCAGGGAGGCCGAATCTCTCTTCCCAGGTAAGCGGCTTTGCGAAATGCCACGCTACTTTCGTACTCGCCCCGCGCCGAGCTAAGTCCGGTTAGCATTCCGGCGGCCCGGCGCTTTATTACGCATCAGGTCTTGATCTCTTGAACCCGCTAATTCAGCGAGCGGAGTTCTACATATTTAACTAACCTCCACCGAGTGATGTGTTTTCATTTCTAGACGGGCTGCCCGACACGCTAGCGAGTGGGCTCTTAAAGACACCAGATTAAGTTTTAACAAACGGATGTTGATATAAACACTGAAAGGTTGTACCCTGCAGTGTACCTGCCCAGTAGTTATATAAAGTACAACGCAATGTAACGTGTTATACACAGAAAAAAGAACCAGACATGTTATAAAACTATACGCAACCATAGGATTTTATTACCACTATTTGCTAAGAGATATATGGTGAAAAATTAGCCCTATAAAAATATAACTGCTAAGAGATATATGGTGAAAAATTAGCCCTATAAAATATAATTGCAAGAATATTGAATGCCAGTACACCGCTATACCTTAATTAAAATACAGAACCACTAAAACCCTCAGCAACGCCAATAGTACGAGGTTGCACATTAATATAATAGAGGTAGTGTCAGGATACTCTATGGTAATAACATATAGGACTAAGATTAAATGAATAGTGATTCTAACAATAGTTCCTTACTTTATACCAGCAGCGGCAGGTGAATCCCCGCCAGGGCAGGAACGTCATATCTGTATCACAAGCAAATTGAAAAGCTCGTGAAAGTTCTTAGGTGCCAGTAAATCAATACCTGGGTAAGTACGAATAACTACAACCACAGGGGATATTTGATAATCACTCCTTTATTTGCACTATGGTAACAGAGGTATATTTATTTACAGCACTTTTTTAACCAATATCGGTGGCTCCTACTACCAGAGCGTGAACCCTCCCAATACGAACACAAGGTAGCTATGTGCTATATGAACTAGTACTACTAAAGAAGAATATAAGCACATTAATGATTTATCCATACTTTCATCTATTACCCACAGAGATCAATATTGTGTATGCTACATCAAAAGCACTACGAATTTACAAAGCACTGTCCGGATTTTATAATCGGACACAGGCACTCCATGATAGATCTGGAAGCCAATGCTAAATACAGGTAATTGTGCTGTCTCTTGGACATGATGAATAAGACGCCTTTTGCAATATAATTGACCCAGTAATAGACTCTGAGATCCATTTAATAATTGACTCTTCTTGAATGGATAGCTGTTTTAACAATACCAACAAAATTAATAAATATCACCAGCTTCTGACTAGTGCCAACCACCTAAAAATTTAGCTAACTAATAAAACTTTAGCCAACTAGAAATGTTTTTTTGGAGATATGTTGTGTTTGTAACAAAAAAGTTTATGTGCATAAAAGTAATTGTCTGTTTCTTTTTAGAACTTGGTCCTGAAGAAGGTTGTTTATTGTTAGTTCTTAACCGAAATGCTGCGTCGACCCCTGTTCTTACGAACTTTTAAATCAACGTTTGTTTTGTCTATCTTGTTGCTTTTTTATGCTTTTAATGAAATGTATAACATACTGTATGTGAAAATTTTTAATGTTTTGTTACGATTGCGATAAATTGTAAACACTTGAATAAATATTCAAAGGATATATATTTTTCCAAAAAACAATTTTCTGGCTTTCTCTTTTCAGTTTTAATTTTGACCTGAATTTAAATGCTATGTTTCATATATTGGTTTATTTGCCGGTTGTCAAATGACTAGAATGGTTGGCCTATGTCTAGTAATGTAACTTCTGTTTCAAACTATATCTGTGTGATTGGTATTGCTAAACAACAACAACCAATTTAGCAACATTATTCCACTCAGTGGCAAATGTGTGGGACATTTTTGTTTTACAACTATGATAAAGTTAACCTTTCTTCTAGTCAGATGCTGTTATGTGAACGGATGCATCTCCCGTCCAGGTAAATGGTAACTGAGCAAGGGAGTAGAGGAGCACTTAAATTAGGAAACAACCTTTGCACATTGTGATTTGGCCATTCTTGTGTGAGAGGATCGACCTGTCTATCCATCACCTAACCTATAATATTATATTCCCAGTAGATAGAGAAACTTCCCAACATAGAGAAAGAGAGAGAGAGAGAGAGCTGACGGTATTCATAGGAAAGTGATCGTCGTTGTGTAGTGGCGTTAATGAGAGCATTGACCGTGGTAAATGTGCATAACCACAAGATTGTGGCTTGCGAGAGCACCGGAGGAACCCGGTGTGTAATGAGATCGCCGTTAGGAAAAGTGGCGTTAATGAGAGCATTGATTGTGGTCAATGTGTATACCCACCGGATTGTGGCTTGTGTATGTATGAAATAGTTAGAGCACTGGGGGGATACAGTGCCTATACCCACCGGATTGTGGCTTGCGTGAGCACTGATTGTGATCAGTGTGTAATGGTAAGTAATCGGAACTGCCTCAGGGTAGTCTAGTCTGGGCCTATGCTGCCGCGAGACTATAAGGTACGAGTGTGGTATTTTAGAAGATCTAAGCTTGTATATTGCTAATTCCCCATCCTCAGGTAGGTACCCAGGTGCCTCTGGTAAATAGGTTCTGAGGAGGGAGGTGGTTACGTTTCGGCTGGATTGGTGATGTCCTAATGAGCTGATTCTATCTGGTCCGAAAATCCGGTCGTTACAAGTCCGGAGCTCTGGCCCTTCCGTCTCCAACAAATCAGCATCCAAATTGCTATGATTGCTTCCATCCTCCATCCTGCCATCCTCCATACTCATATGCATGGCATACTGTTCCGTTAGATCCTCTGAGGAGGACATAGATTGTTCAGATAATGAATAAAAGTCGGCAGAGTCTGTCTCCCCACCAACCACTGTCGCCTCTTCCTTGTTCACCAAATTCGTCACTGTAGCCGAGTTTTCCTCAGAGATTACAATTGAGCCATTCATGTCAGGTGCAGAAGCTGAGAGTGCTAAAACTGCAACAGTTTGGAGGGGGACACTCCCCTGTGCGTCCTCTGCCACAGCCCCCAATGCCCCGGAGCTCGATAGTAAGGTCTCAGACTTTTTGGTCTGCTGTTGTTTTTCAGCCTCTTTAGCTTTTATGGCTGAAAACAGCTCCGGAATTTTTTTCCTCACACTCGCCGTGGCCCCCTCCTTAGACCGCACTGCAGCTGACCCCGACCCAGCCTCTGTCGCCTTACTTGCTAGAGGTGCTTCCTTCGACCCCTCCGTTCCTTCCATCGGGTCAGCAGCAGCTCCCTGTGCGCGACCTCTCTGTCCTTTCGGTGCCATTCTCCTCAGAAACGCCCGCTGCCGTGAAGCGTCTCCAACTCCTCCACCACTCAACGCACCGCGGCAGACCGAGTCCTAGGTAAGCCAGCCAGGTAAACTGCCTCAGCAGAAACGCCCACCGACTCCTCAGCATGCTCCAGGCTTCCGAAACTACAGCTACTCGAGGCAACAGCATCCGGGTCCGGGCTGCAGCGTTCTCACTTACAGCGCAGTAACAAGCTTATTCCCGTATTTTTTTCCCTTTCCCGGTTCATTGATCAAGTAGGCAACAAATAGCTCTATCGCTTTACAATCAGCTTTCTGCCGACCCCGGTTGCTCCACTCTTCACCCCGTCAGTAGCATGCCCTGGGAGGTCCGGCAGGAGCGGCTTGCTCACACGTCCAGCGTGGACGCATCACAGCATTAATTTACAGTGCATCACTGCATTAATTTACAGTGCATCACCGCATTAATTTACAGTGCATCACTGCATTCGTTTGCAGTGCATCCCAGCACCTTAATGCACTTTGTCCTCTTGGGAAGTGAACACACTGCAAGGAAGGTTAGATTAAGGGTTAGAGGAGGATCACAACGCCTTATGGTCCTTCTTTAAGGAGCAGAGAGATATAGTAAAGCTTGGAGGAGAAGGGAAAATTGGATGGAGAAGTTGAGAAGCACAAGATATCTATCAGTAAGAAATGTGAACTACAGTCCTAAAGAAGAAAGGCAGGCTACATACACAAGGCTAAGGAGGGTACAGCCCCTGATGGAGGAGAAAGGAAAGGTAAAAGGTAATAATACTGTAGTGCTCGTGAACTCAAAATTTTACCAGTAAATCAAGTCATAAGAAGTACTTTCCACTTCCTAAAAACTCTTTAACACGTTGGGCCTCATCTAGGCTGTTCACAGAAACTACACTGGTCTAGAGTGGACCACAAAAGTGATCTTCATACTTTGAAAATGTGTAAAAGATATAAAACTGGGCCGTATGATAGCCCCTACACCTGACTCCATGGGAACACAGAATGCTAGGTCTCCAAGCAAATGGTTGGTTCTGTTCAGCCACACATTTCATCTTTTAGATACTCTGCATTGTCCGCGGGGCCATCGAGACAAAGGCGCATTGTTCTTCTAAGCCATAACCTGGAGGTATCCACAGGATAGAACAGTCTGCTGCAGAATAACACATTGACTCTTCTGGCAGGAGGCAAGTTTACCATTGGGCATTCGGAGAGTGCAGGATGCTGTGATCCTTTTTAGTAAAGTAATTTACACTTGTAAATTTGGCTTCACCCCTTGCTTCAGGGGGAGGAGACACGTAAGTCTAAACTTTGAAAATGTTTGCCTGTGAAACTGTTGACTAGCCAAAGGTGAAAAGGTTACTTAAAAGTGTAAGAGAAAACTTACAAATGTAAATTACTCACGGATAGAAGTTACCTTTGTCAATAGCACCCATTATGTTTTGTAGCGAGATGTGTACTCCCCGCCTCTCAGAAGTGATAGCAGAACTATTTCACAGGTTGCATTGGCCTGTGCTGGCATTGGATGCTAGCCCGTACGTAACACACATTTTCTTCCCCAAATATAGGCTTTAAGCTTTCCTGTTCCCCATACACATGCCAACATTTTGGCATGTGATCTGTGTTAAATCCATTGTTCCTTTGCTCATTACGCCACCCCAGTTGGGCTTAGACTTATGCAAATCAGTCTTGACCCTGTGCCTCATGGGAAAAGTCCAGCCCGAATTGCTAAGTCAGATACTCCTGGGACCAGAAACAAGCATCCTGGGACCGGTTTCGGTGTATCACCCCTCATCAGCCAGGCTAGCTTGAATCCAGTAGTACAGCAAGCAAAGGACCCAAGTCTGGGCATACACATCCCACTTAGGGCGAAAATCGCTGCAAATGATACCCTGAAACCGGTCTCAGGATGCTTGGTTCTGGTTCAGAGAGGACCTGGCCTGGCAATTTGGTCTGGACTGTCCCAATGGGTAACAGGGTCAAGACTGATTTGTATATGGCTCGGTCTAAATTGGAATGGTGTGGCGTGCAAAATAAAACGATGGATTTAACCCAGATCTCTGACTGGGTGTGAATGTTTGATTTTTTCAGCATTCCATCCATCATCTGTTTTTTTTGCATGTGTGCACTGCTGGACACCGCTGGAGTGCATGTGGCGGGCACCCCAGCAGTGCACTAAGGGTGTGGCAGAGGCAAGCCCATCCGTGACCGTCTGTGCCTGGACCGTGCCCAGCCCTTGACCCCTTGCATTTTTGATGCCCCATCCTGAACCAAGGATGAACTATTCTGCTCCCACCTTCCTTAAATATAAGCCCTGCTTGCCCTCGCCTCTTTGTACAGAAGCCCCCCTCCTCCATTGAAGGGTCTTTCTCCAGACCTCACTGCTACTTCACATATTCTCTCCCCACTCTAACCTCTGCCTATGACCCAAGGGCTACCGGGCCTGTAATTCTCCATCCCCTTCCATCAGTTACAGAATCTGTTCCAACAGAGATTCCATCGCTTTGTTTAAAAATGCCTCTTTATTTAATAATTCATTATAAGTGTTATTTATTAATGCCTTCTCTCTAGCCAAAGACGCTCTGGGAGTCTGTATCTTACTGTTTCAAACACTCCAGACTTGCTTTTCCTAATAGGACCCTGGCTGAACCCTTTCTCTGCCCTGGACCTAACCATTGTGATTTCTTCCGGCTTCAACATAATGAAACAGGATAGAATTCATAAACCTGGAGGTGGATTGGCTATCATTTACCTTTCCACCTTCAATTATTCCATTGGCTCAGCATTGGTTAAAGACTGGATTGAGTGCCTTACTTCCAAAAGTATCTCCCCCGTTCCCTTTGCTTTGAGATTACCTTTGGTGTATTGTCCCCCTGGATCAGCCCTGACTTCATGGAACTGATTTCACCTCGTACTCTGGCTTTTCAATCATTCATGCTTCTTCCTGGCGATCACATCTTAAAACACTATATTCTAGGCCCGTGAATACAATTGTATCCCAGGGTTTATTGGATGTTTCTCTTATTCCTGTGAATGTGGCACTGTACACTGTTGGAAGTAAATCTAGCACTGGGTAAGCTGCTCCCTAATAAAGCACCTGGTCTGGACAGGATCCCTGGTGACCTGTTTAGATCTGAACGGGGAATATAGGCTCCTTACCTCCAGTCTTTATTTAACTCAATATTTCGAGGTAAGGAGCTCCCTTCAACCTGGCTTGGTGCGGAGATTATTCCAATATTTAAAAAAGGTTCACCTTTGGACCCAGCTAATTATCGGCCCATTAGCCTCATTGATGTCACCCAAAAGATCTTCGCCCGCGTACGTTTAGGGCGTTTGCAAGCATGGATAGATGAGTCAGATATTCTCACCAGATATTCTCACCCCCCTACAAGCAGTCTTTAGGTACAGAACATCGACCTTAGATCAAATTTTCAGACTTCAATTAATTCATTGGAAGACTGTAATCTTGGGAGGGGGCTGTCTTTACCTGACTTTTGTGGACCTCAAGTCCGCATTTGATTTGGTCCATCGAGAGCAGTTATGGGGTTTGTTACATGACATGGGGGTTCCGGCCTACCTTTGCCAAATTTTAAAACGATGACATGAAGGCACTTATGCTAGGGTCAGATTTGGAAAAAAGGGTGAACTTACAGCACCTTTTCCAGTGGAGCAAGGGGTTAGGCAGGGATGCATGTTGGCTGCTACTCTTTTTTCTCTTTTCCTGAACGGTCCAATAGATGCATGATTGACCGCAAAGGACATAGATTCTCCAAGGTTGGCAAACAGGAAAATACCAGCTTTGATGTTTTCCAACAACGCACTACTCCTCTCTAAATCATCTATGGGGATGCAGCATGTCCTGGATGAGTTTAGCTCATTCTGCAGGAAAAGGAATCTGGAGATCAACATCAAGAAAACCAAATATATTGTTTTCCACGCAAAACTGCCCACACCCCCAATTCGATGGAAGACCGTTAGAACGAGTCTCTACCTTCGATTATCTGGGTATTTCTTTGAATTACACTATGGATTGGAGAACCTAGATAACAAAGGCAAATTTGTGCTACCCCAGTCCTTGGGAGGCATCCTTAAAGTGTTTAAAAAGAGCTCCCAAAAAGCAATAGGCCCACCCTCTGAAATTTATCAAATACAAGCAAGGTGAGCATCTCTCTATGGTGCTGAACTTTGTGGCCATTGTTCATCCCATTCACTACAGGTAACGGAGAATTCTTTCCTCAGACAGCTGCTAGAGCTGCCAAAGAGGACGCCTTTAACTCCGCTGAGAATGGATCTTGGCATTGGTCCCATCTCTGATGTTATCAGCTCTCACCCTCTCCTCTTCTGGCCCCGCATATGGAGTACGCCAGAGCTAATTAACTACAGAGAGGAATTGCGGGATGTAATGTGCATACTGGGGGCAAACAATGTGCCTTGGCTATCCTATGTCAGGAGCTTGTGCTTTTCTCTAGGTATTGTAATCTATGGGTGAACCCAGAGGACTTTTGTCCTAGTATCTCGAAAAAAGACATAGTTACAGCGATGAAGGAACACAAACTTGCTAGCTTAGTTAGTGGTACAAATTCATGCTCCTTGACATCAAGGTTTCTTGACGTCAAGCAGCAGTATACATTGGAAACGTCTTTGGATGATATCCAACCTTTTTTGGCAAAAAACCTATTTATTCAATTCAGATTTGGAACACTCCCACTGGGTGCTTTTGTAAATAAATGGAAGGGTTCAGCTCAATCCCTCTGCCCAGGCTGCACTGTAGCGGAGGAGACAGAACTACATGTGATACTTTTCTGTCCTGCTTACCACAGGCCTAGATCGAAGTGGGTCTACCGGTTGAGTAGAAATCTAGGGTTAAGAAATTATAGTGAGGTTTTTAGGCTACTCAAATACGAAACATCACCACTTTTTGTAGCCACTACCTCAAAATTCCTACTTGCGATGTGATGTACCCGCAGAGGAATCCTAAAGAGAAATGAGCAGGATAATTGATGATGCTTCTGTATGCATTAATCGTATATCCCCTTTGCTGCTATGTAACAACATCGTGAATGAGATGATAATAATCATGTCCCTGTTCTTTTTAGTATGAAAGTTTTACCTTACTTTTGTAATCTATTTATTTTTTTAACATGTAGCTTAATAGAACATGGATTGAAGTATTACTGATGTTTTCACCCTTTTTTACATATTATATAATAGATTGTGCTCTGGGTTTGTGGGATTGGGCAGTTATTGTGTGTTTTGGCTGTTATTGCTGTAAGTTACTGTTGTAATACTATTTATCTTGGTCTTTGATGTTACATTTTAATTTGCTCCTTTGTAATTCCATCTATTTTAAATATTGTTGGATGACTGTACATTTTATCTTGCTTTTATGGCTGTAAAGCCGAATAAAAGTATTCTAGACTTGACTTGACTTGCTTCTTTGGGACCTCATCTTTGATCTGGAAGACACTTCTGAGTCAGACTATATCAACGTTTTGTATAACCTAGGGGGAGAGGGTGTAGCATTACGGCTAGAGCGGTTGACCTCGAAGCTGGGGAACCGGGTTCGAGTCTCGGCAACAACGCTCGACATCCTGTGATTCTGGGTAAAACACTTATCTCCCCATGCCTAACAAAAATTATTGTGTCCTTGTGTAACAAAACTGGTTCTCTAGTAAATCACTCTGATACCTGATATCTTCGGGCCTAGTTTGCGCTATATAAAACTCTACAATGTAAGAGTGCTGGGACTTCCCACCACGTTCAAGGAACCACCAATCCGACAAGCCACTTACTTAACTCTATCTTCAACCTTCAATGCACCCACGCATAATCTTTACTGGCGCTGATAGTACAAAATCTCCACAAATAGCTGTAACTTAGACCTTAGCATATTCCCTCCGCTTCCATCGAACTGTCTACTGTCAGCACTAGCTTCAACACTTGGCTTACAAATGCAGCTGGTACCCATGGCCCAACTTGCGTAGTAAAGGCTAAGCGTTGTTACATCAAATGCGTTGTAACTCTTGAGAAGTAATGGTATGCGGAGTAAAGCCTCCGTGGTAATGGGTAATTACCCCACTAAAGACATGCTGCACATCAGGGTGGACCCACCTCCACTCTAGCTGCTATACAGAGGACCTCAGTGGCTTCCTACTGCAAACACCTTGAGCGGCACTGGCGTAGCTCACGTAAGATTCCAGATGAATGCACCTTTAAATCAATGCAACGTAATTATCATTAGCTTCTGAGACAGACCATGTACCTGTCCCTACCTTCTGGGATCTAGGAAAGCGCCAACTCCACTCAGAGAACTTTCAGCCTATAACAGTGAGGTTTCTGTCCTCTGCCTCTTGTTGAGCCATCACCCCGTCCCAAGCTCTTTGCTCTTTAGTTACTTCTATGCTTTCTAGTTATTTCTATGATAAGATCAAGCAGATTTATATTAATTTTTCCACATAACGTACTCTATACTCTGTGATCTTCATTGGTATGTCCGCCTCTACCTCATTGGGGTCAGCCATGCCCACCCTCACAATTAGGAGCTGTGAGAGGGGACCCGACGGGAACCACCATTTTTCCGGACTGCATTGCCCAGAATTCCCTGCACGCATAGGACGCCGAGGTAATCGCGTCCAGCTGGACGCACGGGAAGAGATACCCACCTCTCGTCTCTCTTCACAGCCAGGACGGGAACCAAGGGGAGGAGCAGAAGACGAGGCACCAGTAAAAAGAGACGCCATCCAGGAAGAAGCGTCGCTGATCATCCTGAGGGCGGAGTCAAGCTCGAAAGAAGCAGACCACGCGAAGGAGGACGCCGAATCTCGGAGCCAGGAGCCGGAGCTGAACGCCGAGAGTCAAGACAGCGTTCCTGACAGCGAGGAGGCGGGGGAGACCGAAGACCGCTGGACGGAGGAGTGGTGGTGTCCCCCGGAGGTAGCTGGAGAGCGCACCGTGACTCTGGAGAGTTACGGTGGGGCCAGGGAGTGAGACCGGACCTGGGTACTGTTGTTTGTTGTTGTGGGAGGCGGGCAGTTCAGTGTGCTATTGTGGGAGGAGGGAGGACTAGCGTAAAGTAGGGAGGGGTGACACTGGGGAGACCTATGCATCATGTTTGAGAGTGATTTTTGGGCACTACGTAAGACACGCTATGCAGCACGTTTGAAGGATGATTTACATAGGCACTGAGTGAGGCACGCTTACTTCTGGAGTATCGGTATCTTGCACTATCTTTAGCCACATCTTTCCTTCCTTACCTGGACCTCACTTCATTCCCTGAGTCCTTTCTATTAACTACCCAAACCCCTTTTCCCCTCCAGTTTATAAAATCCCCTCACCATCCTTTTCCATACTTCTACGCACTACCGGGTGTAGGAAAAGGGGTAATATTTTCAGGGCAAATACACTGACGGGCTACCTTTTCTTTCCTCTCGGTGCCCTCCAGGTAAAACCAATGCCACGGAGCCCACATCACCCCAAGACCTATGTCTTCAGACTGAAGAGGGAAGAACAATGCTGAGCGCCTCAGCCGGCCCTTCAAGAAATGAGAAGACACCTGCAGAGAAAGAAACTCTAGAGCCTGTAGTTAAACCTAAGTCTGTGCCATCTGGCAATAAAGAAGTCCCTGTTCGACAATATATTCAGCCTCCGCGTCTGTATATCCGACCTGCCCTCCCACAGGAGCCTAGAGGGAAAACAAAGGACCCAGGTTACCCTCCGCTCAAAATATTCTCAACATCAAAACCTGGTCCTGGTTAACAAAGGTGCTCACTGTAGCATCACCTGCCTGCTTCTGTGTGAAGATATACTTAATCTGCAGCACATGTTGCTTTCCTAGACAGGGTGTGCCTCAATTCTATTTACTAAAAACTCCTGTGTGTCTGCATATGTTCCTACCTTCCAAACACTGCACTTGGTGTTATGGAAAAAATGTGTGTGAGGAAGGAAGGAACCTCACAGGAGCAACCACCAGGGAACTGCTGACTGGTACTCGTCAGTTTGTTCCACTTATCATCATTGGCTCCTTCCAACCATGAACGAAAATAATGTGAAAAAGTGTCAGTGATTCATAGAAACTGAAATGTGATCCTAACTGCTTACATCTATATTCACCCAAACCCCCCGGGGT
Organism: Lissotriton vulgaris; assembly: GCF_964263255.1. Lineage (NCBI taxonomy): Eukaryota > Metazoa > Chordata > Amphibia > Caudata > Salamandridae > Lissotriton > Lissotriton vulgaris. The sequence continues at coordinate 1,233,334,389 of NC_141697.1, forward strand.
AAGAGAACCGCTATTCGACGCTCAACCCTGCTAAAAATGAGTTGGATACCTCTAGAGTCTAGCTCAATGATACTCTTTATTAGTTGCTGGGTATCTACTCCTATTAAAACCTACACTCTCCTGTTGAGCTTCGTTTTAACCTATAAGAAGCCAACATGTTTCGTTGCCTGTCTTACTTGGTCGGCAACTTCTTCAGGGCTGGGGGTTTTGTGCCACACACTGCTGTAATTTTACAGCACTCAAACCTGGTGGTGGCCACTCTCTGGCATACCTGTGGCCACCAAAATACTGGACTTCAATGTATTTCCTCGTTTGTTACTTGTGGTCGCTGTACGTCAACCGGCACCTTCAATAGGCTGATGCTCTATCAGGCTCCCGTTCCATGCCCAGCCAGACTCTGCTTACAACAGAAGATGTCATGAGGATGATGCATTTGATTATATCCTTATAGAGCGACATATCCCCAGCACAGCTCCTCACATTTGTCTGAGTAGAGAATAAGTTGCACTAGGGTGTATTGAACAAGGTTGGGGTGAAGCGCCCTCCTCAAACAAGTCTCCGTAAAGAACTTTGCACTAACAGCTCCAGAGCTGTGCCTTCCGATAGATCACTCCTCACCAGGAAGAAATGAAAAGGAGAAACATCTTCAGTAGGGGAGCAGTCTTTTAATGAAGCCACAGCAACAACACAGTCAGTGGTGAACAACAACAACCCCCACCTGACGAGCCGGAATGTTACAAGTGTTACCTGTATGGCATTCCATGATGTCATAAATTAATCCGCATTTGTAGAGTGTGGAACTGTCACCCCTGAGGGTATCCGGGTGCTGTGGTGGGAGATCTCGATCAGCTGTGGGAAGAGGGAAGAAACTAACAACAAGCATTGGAAATGCAATAGGTCTCGCAATAGGAAAGTTTGAGTTTTTTGTGTTGAACATTTTTGTTTATTATTTGCTAAAAATAAATCTTTTATTTAATATATTTGAAATGGCAATATTTTTTTTTTGCACATGTGACATGTATAGCAGTAGTAAAGCTACAATATATATTTCCCCCCTGTCTTACATGTGATGCCTTCACAAATTTTAAAGTGTTAACATGATTTGAAGTGAAAACATTTAACATATTATTTTGACATTTGTAATAAAGTTTGAAACATTGGTAGGATATATTTGAATATATATATATATTTTTGGACATATTGATGATGTTGTTGCTCTGAGTGATGTTGTATTGTGTACAAGTGATGCTGTGGTGTTTGAAATATGCTGTTGTTGCGCATAGTGATGTGTGGGGCCCCTGAGTGATGCTGTGGTGGTGCTGAGTGATGCTATGTTGTTGCACTAGTTAGAGTGAGTTTGCTAGATAGATATAGGTAGTATATTAGATAGAGGGAGGGCGATAGAGGGTGGACGTTAGAGGAAGAGCGATAGAGGGAGGGTGATAGAGTGATGGCGATTGAGTGAGGGAGGTTGATAGAGTGATGGATGTTGTTAGAGTGATGTTGCGCGACAGATTGTTTGAGGGCGATAGAGTGAGACAGGGCGATATAGTGAGGGAGGGTGTTAGAGTGATGCAAGGGAGATAGTGTTTGAGGATGGTAGAGTGATGTAGGGTGGTAGAGTGATGAAGATCGATTGAGTGATGGAGGGCGATAGAGTGAGGGAGGTCATGAGTAAGTCATTAAGATTGAGTGGTTGATGTTGGTAGAGTGAATGACAGTTGTAGAGTGAGAGAGGGCGTTATAATGAGTGATTGCGTTAGAGTTAGTGAGGGTGTTAGAGGGACTGTGCTACAATGAGGGGGATAGAGTGATTGTTGTTGAGTGAGGGTGGTTTATTGTGTGTTGTTGAGTGAGGGCGGTTGAGTGTTAGTGTGACGTTGGTAGAGTTGTTGAATGAGTGTGTGAGAGTGAGGGTGTTGTAGTGTTAGGGTGAGGGTGGTAGAGTGAGAGTGATAGAGAGATAGTAGTAGATTGGTAGTGTGCGGGTGGTAGAGTGCTAGATTGAGGGTGGCATAGTGGTAGAGTGTGTGAGGTAGAGTGTTAGAGTGAGGATGGTAGAGTGAAAGGCGTGAGGGTGGTAGAGTGAGCGCGTTAGAGTGGTAGAGTGTTAGCATTAGAGTGATTGTGTGAGGGTGGTAGAGATGTATAGTGTGAGTTGTAGAGTTATTGCGTGAGGGAGGTAGAGTGTTAAAGTGAGTTTGGTAGAGTGTGGGAGGTAGAGTGAGTGTAGTATATTGAGGGCGTAAGGGAGGTTTATTTTTAGCGTGAGTGTTGTAGAGTGTGAGCGTTATAGTGTTAGAGTTATGGTGGTAGAGTGAGGGTGATAGAGTGCTATAGGAAGAGCTGTTGAGTTGTAGAGTGATGTTAGATACAGTGAGGGTGTGAGGGCAATTGAGTGAATTGAGGTAGAGTGAGGGCGTGCAAGCGGAAGAGTGAGTGTGGTTGAGTAGTAGATTGATGTCTGTACAGTGAGGGTGGTATAGTAGAAGAATGAGTTTGTTTGACTTCTAGTAATTTTTTTTTTTTTATTTAAATTTTTTTTTCTGACTGATGTTGTGGTCATGTTGAGTGGTGTTGTGTTGTTTCATTTTTTGTATTGTAAATGTTGTGATTGATATAGTTAATGTCGTTTTGTTGATTGTTTCAGGTGTTTAGCGTTTCCCAATTTTTTTTTTGTTTTTTTTGAGGTATGGTACTGAATGATGTTGTGTTGGCTCTGAGTGTTGCTGGTGTTGCGCTAAGTAATGCTGGTATGTTGCAGATTGATGCTGGGTTTGTGCTGAGTGTTGCTGTGGTGTTGTACAGTGATGTTGGTGTTTTGTTAAATGATGCATGTTTTTTGCTGAGTCTTTTAGTGTTGTAACTGAGTGTTGGTGTCGTTGTGCTGACTTATGTGTTTTTGATGGGGAGTAATGCTGGATTATTTGTGAGTGGTGCTGTCCTGTTGCTGACATGTTGATGTGTTGGTGCTGAGTGTTGTTTGAGTTTTGCATAGTTGAGTTGTTGTGTTCTTGTGATGGTGTGTGTTAATAGTTTTGTATATATGTTTGTTATGTAGTGTATTATATGTTGTTGCGTTATGCTTTGTGTTTGATGCTTTATAGTAATTGTCAGATGTGATGTGTGAGTGTTATTGTGTTGCATGTATGTTTTTTATTCTAACATGTCCTTGTATGTATTTATTTTTAAGTATGTGTTATGTGTTGTAATGTTTTTAGTTTTTACGTTGTGTATAAAGTTTTATTGAAATAAAAATGGCGGGCGCTATGTGTTTCCTTTACGTGATTTACGTTAAGTGTTTAGCGTTCTAGTCTTTTTGTGTATTTTGAATGTGTTTGATGTATGACGTAATCCTTAGCCAATCGCAGCGCTATGTTTGGTGACGTAGCGTTGCGTTTGACGTGCGTTAATTGGTAAATCCCCAGATGTTCGGGAACTTTCGTGGGGGAAAGGCGTGTTGTTGTTCCTGTCTTCTTCCGGCGTCGTTTGACAGGTAGGATTTTTTTTACAACTATTTAATGTATGATGTGAATGTATTATAGATTATGTAGAGATTTATTTGATTAATTTTTAAAGTTTAATATTAATTTTTGACTTTTGTGTATCACAACTTTTTTTACGTTATCGTATGTACTTAGTATATTATTAAATATGTATAGAACTTTCTAAATTGTGAATGTGAAATGTTTTAATGTAATTTTATGTAATGTATAGCAATGTATTGATTTTAAGGTATAGTCAAAGTGTGTATCGTATGCATTTATTGATTTTGTGTACTTTTTTGTTATTGCAAATAGTATTTTCCTTTGTTTCTGAGTTGTTAATGATTAATAAAGTAATGTATTAAAGTATTGTCATGCTTCGATAGAATCGGTATATATTAAGTAGGTGTTGGGTTATTATTCCAGGTATTGTATGTACAGTATTGGTCTTGTATTTTTAATAACATGAGTATATTACTTCCGTCCCTTTTTCCAAGTGTTTTTTTTTTGGTGTAAATTGATTTTGTGTTTTGGCGTATGTACAGGAATGGTCTTTTAATTATAATTTACAAGAGTTTTTTATTTGTTAGCAAGATCTTATTGTGTAGGTGTTATTTTTGGCGTGTTATTTAGTCCATCATTACATGAATACACTGTATTGTTTATTATTTATTTAAATGTGGTGTAATCATATTATTGTATAGATGTTGTTGTTAATTTGTGATCTATATAGATAGTTAGATAGGTATATTGAGGGCGATAGCTAACAACACATGCAGCATCACTTTCCAGCAGCCTAGCAACACTTACCAACACAGCCGCATTAATTTTTAAACAATAGTATCATTGTGGTGTTGTTGTTTTGTCCATGTGGTGATGCAGAGTGGTGTTGTGATGATGCTGAGTACTGTTGTATTTTGGAGTGTTGGTGTGGTGCTGTGTAGTGTTAATGTGGTGTTTGCGAGTGATGATGTGGTCCTTGAGAGTGATGTTGTGGTGTTATTGGGTGTTGTTCTGGTGTTGTTGAGCGATGTTGTAGTGTTGCAGTGTGACAATGTTAATGTGCTGAGTGTTGTTGTGTTGGTGCATTGTGTTAATGTGTTGTTGCTGAGTGATAATGTTGTGTTGATTCGTGGTGTTGGGGTGGTGGTTAGTAGTGCTGTTGTGTTGTTGAGTTGTGCTCTTTTGATGCTGTTTGATGCTGTTTTGGTGTACGGTGTTCCTGTGGGTGTGCACTTAGCACCATCAAAACACTTCGTGCAACAGCAGCATGAGTCAGAGCAACACCAGAGTCTCGTGCTTTTGTGATTACGCACTTTGTTTGCGTTTTTGATTTTTTCTGGCATTGTTTAATGATTTATTTTCCCTTACTTTAGTAAGTGCTTTATGTTGTGATTTTTTTTCCTTTAGCTCACTTTGTCCACTTTTAAATTGTTGTATTATTTGCTGTGTATTCAGATGTTTGCCTATTTTGTGTGCATTTATGATGTTTGTGAAAGAAATGTTTTATTTTACAATCCCTTTATTCATTTTTGTGTATTAATTGCTGCACTGTCCTTGCGTTGCATTAAGTTTTAATTTTTGAATAGCTACAAGTGTGTAATCCGAAGTGTACGTATTAAAATAAATGTTGCCTAACGTTATTTATGTGTGGAGTTGGAGGGTGGAGTTGTAGTTGGAGGGTAGAGTTGTAGGGTGGTATAGTAGTTATAGGGTGTAGTTGGAGGGTGGACTTGGACGGTGTGAGTGTGAGGGTGAGTGGATGTGAGTGTTTGGGTGTTTGAGGGTGTGTGATGGTGTGTGAGAGTGATTGAGGGTGACTGTTTTAGTATGATTGAGGGTGTGAGTGTTGTGAGTGTGTGTGTGAGGATGAGGGGGTGAGGGTAAATGTTGTCTAACGCTATTTATGTGTGGAGTTGGAGGGTGGAGTTGTAGTTGGAGGGTAGAGTTGTAGTGTGGTATTGTAGTTTTAGGGTGTAGTTGGAGGGTGGACTTGGACGGTGTGAGTGTGAGGGTGAGTGGATGTGAGTGTCTGGGCGTTTGATGTTGTGAGTGAGGCTGATTGTGTGTTGTTGAGTGATGGTGTGTGAGGGTGTGAGTGTGATTGAGGGTGTGAGGTTGTGTGAGTGTGAGGGTGTGATGTAGGGTGAGGATGAGGGAGGGTGTGTGAGGCTTAGGGTGAGGGTTGGTGAGGGTGTGAGTGGTTGTGATGATGCCTATAAGTGATCATTTTTTCTCCATGAATATTGTACACTTCAAATGTATTAATGTTGTGAAGCGTTGTTTTAGAAGCTAATCAAGACCTATGTAATGTTGATTGATGCTGTTGTTAACGCTAAATCAAAAAACAAACACATCAGTAACGTTTTTTATATAATGCATGTAAAAAGTTATCACTTTTTTGTAAGGTACAGATCAATTCGCACTGCAAAAGCTTGGCTTGCATTAACATAGATGCGCAGTGATTTTGTCTGTGTTTGCTCATTAGAGACAATGTTTACCTCCTTTTAAATTTCCGACTACAGATGCGCATTAATTGTGGCAAAGTATAAGTATGAAGCCACCTTTAAAAATTGTATTGTTTTTGTTGTGTAGTTTGAGTGGAATACTTTGTTGTACTTATGGAAGAATTGCAATTAGGATGTGAGGTCTCGTGCTCTTGTGATTACGCACTTTCTTTGTTTTGTGGATTCTTTCCACCATTGTTTAATGGTTTATTTATTTCCCCTTACTTTAGTGACTGCTTTATGTTGTGAATTTGTGTCCTTTAGATGTCTTTGTCCCCTTTTAAATTGGTGTATTACTCGCTGTGTATTCAGATGGTTCCCTTTTTTCTTTGGATTTATTTTTTTTCTTAAAAAATGTTATATTTAACAATCCTTTTCTGCGTTTTTATGTATTAATTGGTGCACTGTCCTCGCGATGCATTAAGTTTTCATTTTTGAATACCTACAAGTGTGTAATCCGATGTTTTGTTATTGAATTAAATGTTGCCTAATGCTATTTACGTTTGGAGTTGGAGGGTGGATTAGTAGTTGGAGGGTGGATTAGTAGTTGGAGGGTGGATTAGTAGTTGAAGGGTGGAGTTGGAGGGTGGACTTTGACAGTGTGAGTGTGAGGGTGAGTGGATGTGAGGGTTAGGGGTGTGAGGGTGTGTGATGGTGTGTAAGGGCGAGTGAGGGTGACTGGGTGAGTATGAGTGAGGGTGTGAGGGTTGTGAGGGTGAGGGGGTGAGGGTGTCTGAAGATGAGGGGGTGAGGGTAATGGGGTGTGAGTGTGTGTGATGCTAGGTGTGGGTGAGTGAGGGCGAGTGTTGTGAGGGTGTGAGTGTGTGAAGGTGAGTGAGGGTGTGCGAGTTTTAAGGTTGAGTGTGTGACTGTGGGTGAGGGTGGGTGAGGGTGTGTGAGGGTGAGGGGGTGATGTTGAGTGATGGTGTGTGAGGGTGAGTGGGTGAGGGTGAGTGAGGGTGTGTGAGGGTGATGTTGTTGAGGGTGAGGGTGTGTTGGTGAGTGATGGTGTGTGAGGGTGTGAGGGTGTGTGAGGGTGAGTGAGGGAGTATGAGGGAATGAGTGCGTGAGGTTGAGAGTAAGATTGTGTGAGTGTGAGTGTGACTGAAAATGTGTGTGTGGGTGATGGAATGAGTGTAAGGGTGTATGAGGGTGAGGGGTGTTGATGGTGAGAGGGTGTGAGGGTGAGAGGTGTGAGTGTGTGTGAGGGTGTGTGAGGGTAAGGTTGTGAGGTGTAGTGAGTGTGAGTTTGTTGTGAGTGTGTGGGGAGCGAGGTTGTATGAGCGTGAGGTGTTGTGAGGGATAGGTAGTGTGAGGGTGCTGTTGACTGAGGGGGTGTTTTGCTGAGTGTGTGTGACGTAGTGTGCCGGTGAGGGTGTGTGAGGGTGAGTGAGGGTGTGAGGTTGTGAGAGTGTGAGGGTGTGATGTAGGGTGAGGATGAGTGAGGGTGTGTAAGGGTGAGGGTGAGGGTGGGTGAGGGTGTGAGTGGTTGTGATGATGCCTATAAGTGATCATTTTTTCTCCGTGAATATTGTACACTTCAAATGTATTATTGTTGTGAAGCGTTGTTTTCGAAGCTAATCAAGACCTATGTAATGTTGATTGATGCTGTTGTTAACGCTGAATCAAAAAACAAACACATCAGTAACGTTTTTTATATAATGCATGTAAAAAGTTATCATTTTTTTGTAAGGTACACATCAATTCTAACTGCAAAAGCTTGGCTTGCATTAACATAGATGCGCAGTGATTTTGTCTGTGTTTGCTCATTAGAGACAATGTTTACCTCCTTTTAAATTTCCGACTACAGATGCGCATTAATTGTGGCAAAGTATAAGTATGAAGCCACCTTTAAAAATGGTATTGTTTTTGTTGTGTAGTTTGAGTGGAATACTTTATTGTACTTATGGAAGAATTGCAATTAGGATGTGAGGTCTCGTGCTCTTGTGATTACGCACTTTCTTTGTTTTGTGGATTCTTTCCACCATTGTTTAATGGTTTATTTATTTCCCCTTACTTTAGTGACTGCTTTATGTTGTGAATTTGTGTCCTTTAGATGTCTTTGTCCCCTTTTAAATTGGTGTATTACTCGCTGTGTATTCAGATGTTTCCCTTTTTTCTTTGGATTTATTTTTTTTCGTAAAAAATGTTATATTTAACAATCCTTTTCTGCGTTTTTATGTATTAATTGGTGCACTGTCCTCGCGATGCATTAAGTTTTCATTTTTGAATACCTACAAGTGTGTAATCCGATATTTTGTTATTGAATTAAATGTTGCCTAATGCTATTTACGTTTGGAGTGGGAGGGTGGATTAGTAGTTGGAGGGTGGATTAGTAGTTGGAGGGTGGAGTAGTAGTTGTAGGGTGGAGTTGTAGGGTGGTGTTGTAGGGTGGAGTTGGAGGGTGGACTTGGACGGTGTGAGTGTGAGGGTGAGTGGATGTGAGGGTCAGGGGGTGTGAGGGTGTGTGATGGTGTGTAAGGGCGAGTGAGGGTGACTGTGAGTATGAGTGAGGGTGTGAGGGTTGTGAGGGTGAGGGTGTCTGAAGATGAGGGGGTGAGGGTAATGGGGTGTGAGTGTGTGTGATGCTAGGTGTGGGTGAGTGAGGGCGAGTGTTGTGAGGGTGTGAGTGTGTGAAGGTGAGTGAGGGTGTGCGAGTTTTAAGGTTGAGTGTGTGACTGTGGGTGAGGGTGGGTGAGGGTGTGTGAGGGGGTGTGAGGGTGAGGGGGTGATGTTGAGTGATGGTGTGTGAGGGTGAGTGGGTGAGGGTGAGTGAGGGTGTGTGAGGGTGAGGTTGTTGAGGGTGAGGGTGTGTTGGTGAGTGATGGTGTGTGAGGGTGTGCAGGAGTTTGAGGATGAGTGAGGGTGTGTGAGGCTGAGGGTGAGGGTGGGTGAGGGTGTGAGTGGGTGTGAGTGAGAGTTGTTGTGATGATGGCTATAAGTGTTTATTTTTTCTCCGTGAATATTGTACACTTCAAATGTATTAATGTTGTGAAGCGTTGTTTCTGAAGCTAAGAGACCTATGTAATGTTGATTGATGCTGTTGTTAGCGCTGAATCCAAAAACAAAGACATCAGTAATTTTTTCTATATTATACATGTAAAATTTTTTCATTTTTTTGGTAAGGTACACATCAAGCCGCACTGCAAAAGCTTTGCTTGCATTAACATAGATGCGCAGTCATTTTGGAGGGTGGAGTTGTAGGGTGGTGTTGTAGGGTGGATTTGGAGGGTGGACTTGGACGGTGTGAGTGTGAGGGTGAGTGGATGTGAGGGTGTGTGATGGTGTGTGAGGGTGAGTGAGGGTGACGGTGTGAGTATGAGTGAGGGTTGTGAGGGTGGACTTGGACGGTGTGAGGGTGATTGGATGTGAGGTTCAGGGGGTGTGAGGGTGTGTGATGGTGTGTGAGGGTGAGTGAGGGTGACGGTGTGAGTATGAGTGAGGGTTGTGAGGGTGGACTTGGACGGTGTGAGGGTGATTGGATGTGAGGTTCAGGGGGTGTGAGGGTGTGTGATGGTGTGTGAGGGTGAGTGAGGGTGACGGTGTGAGTATGAGTGTGGGTGTGAGGGTGATGGGGTGAGGGTGTGTGAAGATGAGGGGGTGAGGGTAATGGGATGTGAGAGTGTTTGATGATAGGTGTGGGTGAGTGAATGTGAGAGTTTGAGGGTGAGTGAGGGTGAGTGTTGTGAGGGTGTGAAGGTGAGTGAGGGAGTGCGAGTTTGAAGGTTGAGTGTGTGACTGTGGGTGAGGGGGTGTGAGGGGGTGGGAGGGTGAGGGGGTGTTGTTGAGTGATGGTGTGTGATGGTGAGTGGGTGAGGGTGATTGAGTGTGTGTGAGGGTGAGGGTGTTGAGGTTGTGGGTGAGGGTGTGTTAGTGAGTGATGGTGTGTGAGGGAGGGTGAGGATGAGTGAGGGTGTGTGAGGGTGAGGTTGAGGGTGGGTGAGGGTGTGAGTGGGTGTGAGTGTGAGTTGTTGTGATGCGCAGTCATATTGGAGGGTGGAGTTGGAGGGTGGAGTTGGAGGGTGGAGTTGGACGGTGTGATTGTGAGTGGATGTGAGGGTAATGGGGTGTGAGTGTGTGTGATGGTGAGGTTGAGTGAGGTGTTGTGAAGTTGAGTGTGTGTGTGATGGTGCGTGATGGTGAGGGTGTGTGAGGGTGAGTGAGGGGGTTTGATGTTGAGTGAGGGAGTGTGAGGGTGTGGGGGTGTGATGGTGTGAGGGTGAGGAGGTGTGAGGGTGAGTTAGGGAGTGTGAGGGTGTGTGAGTGGGTGAGTCTGAGAGTTAGGGGGTGTGAGGCTGAGTGAGGGTGAATGAGGGTGAGGTGATGAGGGTAAGGGTGTGTGAGGGTGACGGGTGTTGATGGTGAGAGGTAGCGAGGCTGAGTGTGGCTGAGTGTACGTCTTCTTTCCTTTCTTTGGGCTGTATATTTGAGTGTATGCTGCTCAATGGTAGAGAGGCTGGCTGATGAGGACTTTAAGGAGTTTGCACGTCTTCTTTTAAATGTTTAGGCTGTATGTTTGAGGCTAGAGTCTGAATGTATCCAATGTATGCTGCTGAATGGGAGAGAGGATGGTTGATTTCTGTTGTAAGACGTAAATGTTGTGAAAGTTGTGGCGAAATGGTATGAGCTGATGTATGCAGCTGAATGTGAGCACGGCTGTATTGCATTGCCTGTTGGTACACAATTTTTTTGTATTGAAAGTTATACCCCCCTACAGTGACTCGAAGTTGTGATGCGAGCCTAGAATATGAATGTATAAAATGTATGGTGAGAGGTGGCCAGGAGGGGATAGACGGCCCGGCGGCGATTTCTTTTGTAAGTCGTTTGTGAAGTCGTTTGTTTTTTGGATGCGATTTCAGTTTCAAGTCTATTTTGTACTGAAAGTTAAACACCCCTACATTGACTCGAAGTTGTGATGCGAGCCTAGAGTATGAATGTATAAAATGGATGCTGAGAGGTGGCCATGAGGGTATAGACGGCCCTGCGGCGATTTCATTTGTAATTCGTCTGTGAAGTTGTTTGTTTTTTGGCGGCGATTTCAGTTTCAAGTCTTTTGTTTTTGTGTTGTGTGAGCCTGGCTGTGTGCAGGGAGAGAGAGGGGAGGTGCTGGCGTCTGGGGAGGGGGAGGAGAATTGCGAGCCTGGCTGTGTCCGGGGGGAGAGAGAGGGGAGGTGCTGGCGTTTGGGGGCTGGGGAACAGATGTCGAAGGCTGGTGAATTTTGTTTAAAAAATAGTCTGTTTCAGTGGTCAAAAAATGAGTTCTGCAGGTTTAAGGGTTTAAGACGAGACAAGGTTTAAGGGTTTAAGACGAGACAAAGCCCTGATACTGCAGGGAGAGAGAGGGGAGGTGCTGGCGGATGGGGGCAATAGGTCTTGTATTGGAAAGAGTTTAAGCTATCAATGCCGTTCATTTATCTGTTTAGATAATTAACAAATAATTACAATGCCAATAGCCAGCGTTCAAATGCTGGTGAGCCCAACAAAATCAAAATACAATGGCAGCCCTCTATCTGTTTCGTGTGCCTTGATGGGGTGGGGCTGAGGGGGCTTTCAATGCGGCTTCCCTTTGCAGGCTCAGTTTGAAGCCCTGGTCTTAAGTATGCAGCCTCGGCACTCGATACAAACGGAGTAGCAGCAGAAAGGAACGGGCTGCAACTTGCAACCAGCATTTGAACGCTGCCGTTCACTACCACACATCTAGATAGTGTATTTTTTGTTTTCGGTACAAGGCTAATTAATGTGTGTTAGTTAATACAAATTCTTTTAAGAACATGATGCTTCCAACATGTTTTAGTATTCAATGCGAAGATGTCAAATGCGGGTTTAAGACGAGACACGGCCGAGATACTGCAGGGAGAGAGAGGGGAGGTGCTGGCGGATGGGGAGGGGGAGGAGAAATGCGAGCCTGGCTGTGTGCAGGGAGAGAGAGGGGAGGTGCTGGCGTCTGGGGAGGGGGAGGAGAATTGCGAGCCTGGCTGTGTCCGGGGAGAGAGAGGGGAGGTGCTGGCGGCTGGGGGCTGGGGAACAGATGTCGAAGGTTGCCGAATTTTGTTTAAAAAATAGTCAGTTTCAGTGTGTAAAAAATGAGTTGTGCATGTTTAAGGGTTTAAGATGAGACATGGCCGTGAAACTGCAGGGAGAGAGAGGGGAAGAGCTGGTGGCTGGGGAGGGAGAGAAGAGAAATGGCAGCCTGGCTGTGGAGAAATGCGAGCCTGGCTGTGTGCTGGGAGAGAGAGGGGAGGTGCTGGCGGCTGGGGAGGGGGAGGGGGAGGAGAAATGCGAGCCTGGCTGTGTGCGGGGAGAGAGAGGGGAGGTGCTGGCGGTTGGGGGTGGGGATTGCCGTGGGAGGGAGCCTTGTCGCTTTCATGTGCACGCGCTTTTAATGTCAATGCGCTTGCGCATTGAGCTTCGATTTTGACGGGCACTGCAAGGAATCGCCATGGAATCGCAAGTTGGTTAAAGTCTGTTTAAGCCCCCATAGTCTCGCAAGCTCAATGTGCATTCGCATTGACAGGCGAGACCTAAAAAAAGGCAAAGTAGAAAAGGCAAACAGAGCAGAGGAGAGCAAAACAGGGGGCAGGAAAATGAGCAGAAAAGGCCAAACAGAGGGAAGAAAAACGAGCAGAAAGGCTAAACAGAGCAGGAGAGGGAAAACAGAGGGTAGAAAAGGGCAAATTGAAGGGCAGAAAAGGCAAAACAGATGGCAGAAAATGAGCGAGCAGGAAAGGCAAAACAGAGCAGAAGAGGGCAAAACAGAGCACAGGAAAACGAGAAGAAATGGCCAAACAGAGGGTAGAAAAACGAGCAGATAAGGCCAAACAGAGCACAGGAGGGAAAACAGAGGACAGAAAATGAGCAAAAAAAGGCAAACAGAGGGCAGAAAAATGAGCAGAACAAGGCAAAAAAGAGGGCAGAAAAACAAGAAGAAAAGGGAAAACAGCAAGAAAAGAGCAGAGGAGGCAAAAACAGGCAGCAGAGGGTAGCGGACTGTGGACAAGGTGGACAGGAGAACTGTTGCAGGGGGAGCTGACACAAGGACCCGCTCCCCACATCATGTGGTCACATCATGGAATCCCACGCAGTGACCACATACCCCTTAACTTTTGTCTTGCGGCAATCCATCTTGATGTTTCTGACATTCGTGAATAACCCTGGTTCGGTTTTTAGTGTCCGTGGCTTTGAACCTTTTTAGTAGTTTGTTTAGTGAGAGCTTTACCCTTGGATACTCCACCCTGAGCAGATGGGTGGGCAGTACATTCGACAGCAGCCCCTCTGAGGGGCAATTGAAGAGCATCAAGCAGACATTTTACATAAAACCTATTCTTGATGGGAGTTTGGGCTGAGTTGAGGAAACCGTGCTGCAGCCAGAGGAGGTCAGAAATGTAAAGTCTTCCAAATGTGTATTTGGAATCGGTGAACATTGTTACATCTTTTTGATTAACTACAATGCAAGCAAGCACTGGCAAGACTGCTCATGTGAGCACCTGAGCAGAGTGTACCTGCGGTAAACATTGACTCTTTCAACAACCTGGTACAATGTAGAAAGAGCATAGCCGGCATCCAGGACTCCCTTCCATCTCTGAGACAGGCCCATCAACATAGTATACAAGATCACACTGCGCCAAAGGGGCGTCAGGGGATCAGCGCGAGGTTTGGTTGGCAGCGGTAAGCAAGCAATCATGTGGCTCCCCTTAGATGGTGGTAGGGAGCAAGGAAGCTGGATTTAGCAGAGGGTATTGAACGTGAGAAGCAGAAAGCAGCAATATTTCATATTTAGACAACCTAGACATAGAAAGGTGACCGCGTAAAAACTCAATAGTGCAGCCTGCATGGCGTAGTCTTTCTTCTTTGAACGCTGCATTTTAAACTTCCCATATTGATCGAGATTGCTGAGATCAGCGTCTTTTTGGCTATGATTGCAGTGCCACAGTCTTTAGTGGAATGATTTTCACTGAATCTAATCTAGGACCATATAAACCTTATTGATCCATGAAAGTATTTCCAAACTGGGAATTGTTCCAAATCCTTGGAGTTCTGGGATATAGTTCCCATTCCAAGATGGCTGCCATATCACTTCCTATTCCTGTGTGAATCATTTCCAGGTTATAATTTACGATCACTAATAAAGGAGCGTGGGAAGGATCCTCAGTGCATTGCAACTTTGCTGTCCATCAAGTGATCGCTCCAGGAGATGTTCTTGTTGCCTTCTCTGTGTCCAGCATCCAGGCTTCAGTGCATCTGGAACTCTGCTCCTACTGGCCTGCAGGGTTTGTTCTGGGGTGTGCTGTTTGCCCTTCTTGGATAGTAACTGCTGTCAATCTTACACCCTGGATAGAAGAGTTGACTCCGAGATTCCAAGAGTGGGAGGTCTTCCCTTTCAATTAGGAGAAGAGCTCAACCCATGCCACTAGGAAGACCAGCTCTTGACACCTGTGCCCCTTAGACCAAGACAACAGCTTAGGAGTAACTTTCTTTAAAAAATCTTGCTACAGTTGGACAGTCCATGTAAATCCCAGAATCCACTGCGTGGCACTATCCAGCCATCCTCAAAAGCGTGCACGCATGAGGGATCACGACACCTTACGGGCAGCTTTGATCTGATTGGGAAATAGGTGTTCATCAGGTGCCACAAGGTTGTGATCTAGATATCAAATACGGGAAAGACAAAACTTCAACTTGTCTTTGGAGGTGTTATGGGAGGGGTGCGGTGCCGCGGCCAGGGCAACTGACGCTGGAGTCTGGGGATCACGGTTCGATCCCGGGCGCGGGCGGCAGATTAGCCCAGCACCATGTGATTCTGGGCAATAGCTTGCTTCATCTTCCTGACAGCCCCCAGCGCCTGGAGACCCTTACGGGTGATTGTTCGCGCTTTACAAATGTAGATTATTATTATTATGCCTTTTCCTAGCCAGTTCAGAGAGAAAATGCAGAGAATCAACCTTGCATTGGTCCATGGAGTCAGAAGTGACAATCAGTTCATCAGCCTATTAAACCAAGGTAGACCCACCAGGTAAGAACAGGTGGTGCAAATCTTTCATAAGTGCTTGTGTGTCAAGAATGTCCCTGTTCCTGGAAGCGAGAGCCGGGCTTTGAACTCCGATAATAATCCACCAGTCTCCCCTTAGGACTTACCGAGCGGAGGAATAGTAACCTAACATCCCGGACCAGTCCAGAACAGTTAAGTGAGGTAGATGGTTTGGTAAGATGAGAGAGAAACACACCACACCAATGAGGCCCATCTCAGGAGATGCTCTTTGCATGACCGAAATGGGTGGTGTTGTAATAAAAAATCTTAGAGTTGGGGCTGAAGACCCTGAAAGAACACCTGCCACAATGACAATATATATATATATATATACCAGTAAACAGTACACCCAGAGGTCCACAAACATCTGGAAGGTCACCAGGCAAAGCAGCAGTAGGGATGGGTCCAAAAGGACCAACGATCATGAAGTAGAGGAACCTGGTAAGTGAAGGAGGCAAGATAACCAGGGTAAAAGAAAAACACGAACCGAGGAAGCGAATAACACATCCAAAGTGGAGGAAACAAAATACAATAATGCACTTAGGGACAGCAGAATCCATACAACAAGCGGAAAGATGAAAGGCATCTTCTTACTGGGCAGCAGCCTTGTTTAATGTGTCCAGGACCTACTGGCCCTGGCCTGGAACTGCTTGTTCTTGACTTTGTGTGTGAGCCAACCACCAAGAGTCAGTAGGGAACAGCTTTTCATCCATCCCTTTTATTCAAGGATCTCTTGAACAGAAATGAGCAGGCTTGCGCCTAAATCTCTTTACCATTGTGCACCGAGATGTAATCCTGACTGTACTCCCCTCCCCAAGATCTTTATTTGGCTTTTGGGGATGTGTGGAATGAAAGACCCCAAACAATCTGGATGCATGCACACACGCTGCTGGTTCCCAAGGTCTCTCTGAAGCACCGTGCCCCTTCCATGACACTACATCCTGCAGGATACTTTGATGACTTCTAGAGTCTAATATTGGCTCACACTCTTGTGACCCATCTATCAGGATCTGTGGAGGTGGGACTTTAGGTAGTTCCTGGTGCAGTGTCCTTGACACAGGATGCATGTACTACATGATGGATTTGTCATATGTTACGTAAAGCAACTCATAAGGCAGAAGTCCCCACCCCCTTTTTGATTTGGAAAGGCCCCACACATTGGGATGAAAACATTGAATGGCCCAATGGAATAGAGAGATGTTTAATGGAGAGCCATACTTTTTCCTCCATCTTTTAATTAGGGAAGCACCTCATATGGTGATAAAAAAAAATCTCTTGCAGCCTCCTAGGCCTCACCCAAATGTGCAATAGCTGCTCTGTGGGTGTGATGGAGCTAAGTAGGGTTGTAATAGGAGGTACCCTGGGTGGAGACCATAGGTACAAAGTGATGTGTTGAGAGTTGTTATAAACTCTAAGCAACAAATTTAGCCCATTATTCTGCATGCTCAATTATAAAACGTTTTAAATACTGTTCCAAGGACTGGTTGAGTCTCCCTCATGGGCCATTTATCTGGAGGTGGTAACTGGTGGATTTGTAGTTCGCAGTTCACAATGGCTTTAGCCAGGTATTCAAAAATGTTGCTATGAACCGGGACCCTCTATCTGTAAATATCACTTCAGGGAGTCCTTTTGATCGCACTGCACTATCTGAATCAGAAAATGCTATGCCAATTCTGGGCCAGTTGGTTATTTAGTCAAATAGATGAAATGACCAAGCTTGCTCAAATAATCTTCCATGACTAGCCCTGTAGTGTAACCTTGAGATACTGACAAGTCCACAGTTAAATCCATAGAAATGTTTGCCCATGGAGCAGACGGAGGAGACAAAGGTTTCAGCACTTCCACTAGCCTCTGATATTCACTTTTGGTTTGGGAACAAACTTCACAACTCTATGTAATGCATAATATCAAACTCCAGAGGCTATCGTAAATGATGCAGTTATGAAGTTTCAGTGATTCCCAAATGCCCTGCTGCTTGGGAATCATGAGTCGAGACAAGGATACATTTCTGCAATCCCCAATGACACTCTTTCAAATAGCAAAGTGAGCCCAATGTACAAATATATATATGGAAATGATGTTTTATTTACGTTATATCTTTGGTTTTCCTTTTTTATATACAATTCCTTTATAAAATACATAAACATGCTAAACACAGTAAAACATAACCAGAACAAATGTACACAGACAAGTTAATTGGTCTTTAAAAACAGTCACATCTCCTATAATACATCACTATACAGTTACAAACCACTTTGGCATGTAAAATTGTTCAGTAGAAGTAGATTGTGAAATTAAGATCGCCAACGTGTTTTGGTGGGGTGATCTGATACAGTTCCATCTGCTTCAGAGTATTACATTATTTTGATCTTAAATTAGTTCTAGTAACACACAGAATACAGAGACAATGTTAGTAATTTGATGAAAAACAGCAAACTCCAAATGCGTTCTCAATCCTGTTATTGGGACGTATCCCCTAAGGGCACTTCTTAATCACTCACTATTTTTGTCCTTAGGGATGATGGTCAAATTATGGGGGTCATTAGGATGGAGGATTTTCCGCATCCTCCACGCCGGCGGAAGCCACCGCCGGCCCGGAGGATGCGGAAAATCCTCTGCGGACCCACCAGGACCCACCGCCACATTAGGATGGCTGGTGGGTCATGGTTTAGGTCCGCAGCTTTTCCGCCTGCGGCTGGCTTACAACCGCGGCGGAAAAGCACTAAAATGGTGAAGGTGTCTCTTAGACACCGTCAGCCAGATTAGGATGTGCTCGGAAACATGCTTTTCCGCGGTGGGTTTTCCGCCGTGGAAAAGCATGTGTAACTGCACTGCAGGGGCCCATTGCAGGCCCCCTAGGTGTAGTGGGGGGTGGGGGGTGCACATGGGGGGTACCTATGGTACCCCCCTGCATTTGCGTGCACAATGCAGCAGGCACCGCACGGTGCCTGCCGCTTTGTGCACGCAAATGCTGTGCATGCATTTTTAACATTGCTGCGGGTGCAGCTTGAAGCTCCACCCGCAGCAATGTTAAAAATAGAGGATGTGACCGCCACCCTGGCGGTCACATCCTAATCTGCACGGAGGGAACGCCGCAGCCCATGCGGACGTTCCCTCATGCTCTGGGGTCGCGGACGGACTCAAGTCCGTCCGCGATCCTAATGACCCCCTTAGTCTTTAATTGTCAAATGTTCCCTCACGATGGGCCAGATTCACAGAAGTAACTTAAGACAAAATCCTAAACTACTACTTTTGGTATTCACAGAAGTTAGGATTTTGTCTTCAGTTTGTCTTACACAGACTTATGACAGACTTAAGTTAGGATTTTGTCTTAAGTCTGTCTTAAGTTTGTCTTAAGCCAAACTTAAGACAAAATCCTAACTTCTGTGAATACCAAAAGTAGTAAGTTTAGGATTTTTGTCTTAAGTTAGTTCTGTGAATCGGCCCCATGGATTTCTTTACTCTCCCTTTATTGTTTACTGCTTTCCTGGTCTGCAACTTGTCTATGTCTAAAAAAAATTTAAACCGTGTGTATGAAGGGAATTCCAATTTGATAATATTCTCCTCTTTACCTTTTGATGTGGAAAAGCTCTGGTATAGCATCCTTGCTTTTCAATTCCAAAATGACTGTAATTGAGGCAGAAAATCTCACCATCACCCCATAAGACATCAATTAGTGGGTGAGTAAGGTCATACATCCCAATAGCAAGGATCAGATACTACTTGGTAGTTCACGACCTCCAGTCCTTCCCTTTCTCACAAGGATATCTTGAACCTAAACTAACAGAGTTATAGTTAAGTTTATTTTCCTAATATGTCCCTAGATAGAACCCTGACATTGAGAGAAGGCTGAAGGTGACATTTTTCCCCTACAACCACATTGGTTGGGACATTGAAGACGTCAATGAGAAAATGAACTGTGTTTCCGGGTGTATGGGACTAGAGTAAAAGACAGAGCATAAGTTGACAACAGTAAACCAAGTGGCTTCCTCCAGTGGGCATGACAAAACAGTCACAGGGCTCGGAACAACAGGAAAACTTTGTGAATCAGCAGCATTAATGAAATTCAGCTCTTGGACAAATTGACAGGTTTCTTTTCCAGGCTTCTTGACAGGCAAAGTAGGGGTATTATGGACAGTGGACCCCAAACCTTTTGTATTATCAGAGCAACAGTGATCAGCAGAATTCCTGCTTCCGCCTTGGGACATAATTATTATTAGGGTATGTGACGAAGCTTTTCAATTGAATTCAACCTATTATAAACAGTTCATCTGTCACAATCCAACCTACAGCGCTAGTATCAGATAATCAAGTACCTCGAACCTTTCACTTGATTTCCACAGGAGCAGAAGATCTAGTCCCAAATCCCAGACTCCACTGACAAGAAAATACATTTGAACGCAGTAAAGAAGGGGAAGGGGGAATGGGGATGAAAGAAAGACTGCTACTGCTGTGCTCTCCTCACAAGGAACGCAGCTAGGATTCAATCAATCAATCAGTGACACTTATAAAGCGCGCTACATACCCGTAGGGTCTCAAGGCGCTGGGGGGGGGGGGGTGCCGCTACTGCTCGAACAGCCAGGTCTTCAGCTTCTTCCTGAAGGAGAGGTGGTCTTGGGTCAGGCGCAGGTCGGTCGGGAGGGAGTTCCAGGTCTTGGCGGCCAGGTAGGAGAAGGACCTTCCTCCTGTAGTCGCTCTTCGGATGCGGGGGACGGTGGCGAGGGCGTGGTTGGCTGATCGGAGGTAGCTCGGGCCTTGGTCGTGTAGGGCTTTGTGTGCGTGGGTGAGGAGGCGGAAGGTGATTCTTTTGTTGACGGGGAGCCAGTGAAGGTCTCTCAGATGTCCGGAGATGTGGCTGGTTCGTGGGATGTCGAGGATGAGTCTGGCTGAGGCGTTCTGGATCCGCTGGAGTCTCTTCTGGAGCTTGGCGGTGGTACCGGCGTAGAGGGCGTTGCCGTAGTCCAGTCGGCTGGTGACGAGGGCCTGGGTGACGGTCTTCCTGGTCTCGGTGGGGATCCACCAGAAGATCTTCCGTAGCATGCGAAGGATGTTGAAGCACGCCGAGGAGTCGTTGTTGACTTGCCTGGTCATGGAGAGGGAGGAGTCCAGGATGCAGCCCAGGTTGCGTGCATGGTCTGTCGGTTTGGGTGTGGTGCCCAGGGCGGGAGGCCACCAGGAGTCGTCCCAGGCGGAGGGTGAGGAGCCCAGGATGAGGACCTCCGTCTTGTCCGAGTTCAGTTTCAGGCGGCTGGTCGTCATCCACTCGGCTACCTCTTTCATCCCTTCGTGCAGGTTGGCTCTGGCGGCGGCGGGGTCGTTGGTCAGGGAGAGGATCAGCTGGGTGTCGTCGGCGTAGGAGATTATGCTGAGGTTGTGTTTGCGTACGATGGCCGCGAGGGGGCTCATGTAGACGTTGAAGAGGGTGGGGCTCAGAGATGATCCTTGGGGGACGCCGCAGATGACTTCGGAGGCCTCTGACTTGTACGGTGGTAGGCGGACTCTCTGTGTTCTTCCGTCGAGGAAGGAGATGATCCATTCCAGCGCCTTGTCCTGGATTCCGATGTTGCTGAGGCGCCGTACTAGGGTGCGGTGGCAGACCGTGTCGAATGCCGCGGAGAGGTCTAGGAGGATGAGGGCCGCTGTTTCTCCATTGTCCATCAGGGCTCGGATGTCATCGGTGGCGGCGATGAGGGCGGTCTCGGTGCTGTGGTTGGCTCGGAAGCCGGACTGTGAGGGGTCGAGGGATCCGTTCGTCTCGAGGAAGGCGGCCATCTGCTTGTTGACGGTCTTCTCGATGACTTTGGCTGGAAACGGGAGGAGCGAGATGGGGCGGTAATTCTTGAGGTCGGTGGGGTCCGCTGTTGGTTTCTTGAGTAGAGCGCTGAGTTCGGCGTGTTTCCAGCTCTCAGGGAAGATGGTGGTGTCGAAGGATGTGTTGATGATGTCTCGCAGGTGGGGTGCGATGACAGCGTTGGCCTTGTTGAAGACGTGGTGAGGGCAGGGGTCGGTCGGTGATCCGGAGTGGATGGAGTTCATCGTGCGGATGGTGTCTTCGGTGCTGATCGGGGTCCAGGCGTGGAGGGTGGTGGTGGGGGGTGGTTGCTCGGTCATGGTGTGCGTTGGTTGGTTGTTGAAGCTGTTGTGTATGTCCGCGATCTTGTTGTGGAAGTATGAAGCGAGGGAGTTGCAGAGGTCTTGCGATGGGGTGATGTTGTTGTTTCCTGCGCTGGGGTTGGAAAGCTCTTTCACGATGTTGAAGAGTTCCTTGCAGTTGTGTGCGTTGTTGTCCAACCGGTCCTTGAATGCTGTTTTCTTGGCGGCGCGGATCAGCTGGTGGTGTTTCCGGGTGGCAAGTTTGAAGGAGGTCCTGTTGTCCGGTGTTGGTTCCCTTCTCCAGACTTTCTCGAGGGCTCGGCAGTTCTTCTTGGAGCTCTTGAGTTCGTCGGTGAACCATGGGGCCTTCTTGCTGCCGGGTCTGCTAGGTGGGGTCCTCAGTGGGGCGAGTTCGTCCGCGCAGTTGCTGATCCACTTCGTGAGGTTGTCGGCGGCCTGGCTGGGGTTCGCTGAGCTGGCAGGAGGGTGCTGGCTCAGGGAGGTGGCGAGCTGGTTTGCTGTGATCTTGTTCCAGCTTCTGCGGGCGGCCTGTTGCTGGTGTTGGTGGGTCGTCGTTCTCTTGAAGGTGAAGTGGACGCAGCTGTGGTCCGTCCATTGAAGCTCTGTGGCGTGGCTGAAGTCGATGTCTGTGCTGGAAGAGAAGACTGCGTCGAGTGTGTGTCCGGCGAGGTGGGTGGGGGTGGACACCAGTTGCTTGAGTCCCAGGTTGGCGAGGTTGTCGAGCAGGGTGCTGGTGTTGTGGTCGTTGTTGTTCTCCAGATGGAAGTTGAGGTCTCCCAGGAGGATGTAGTCAGCGGAGGGGAGGGCATGCGGGCTGACGAAGTCGGCGATGTCCTCGCTGAATTGCGTGCGTGGTCCAGGGGGTCGGTAGATCAGGGTGCCTCTGAGGGTGGTGTTCGGGTTGGTGTTGATCTGGAAATGCAGGTGTTCGGCGCTGGTCAGGGTGTTGTCGGTGCTGGTCGTGAGACGGATGGTGTCCCTGTGGATGATGGCGATGCCTCCTCCCATCTGGTTGGCGTTTCGGTCCCTCCGGACGATCTTGTAGCCCTCTGGGATAGTGATGGCGATGTCGGGAGCTGAAGAGGCGTTCATCCAGGTCTCCGTGAGGAAGGCAACGTCAGGGGCTGTGGCGTCTAGGAGGTTCCAGAGTTCGATGGCGTGTCTGTGGACGGAGCGGGTGTTGAGCAGGATGCACTTGAGGTGGGTGCTGCTGGTGTTCGACTTGGCGGGTGCTGGTGCGAGGCTGGTCCGGATGCAGGTGAACTTGCAGGCGTGGCAGCTGAAAGGTGGAGTGGCTTGATGGCATTCTGGGAGTCGGCCGGTGTTGAGAGCGGTGAGGGTGGCGGCGGAGTATGTCAGGCGGGTCGGTCGGGGTCCTCGTGGGCCAGGGGTCCTGGCACTGGGCGCGGTCCAGGCGCGGACGGGCGTAGACGGGCTTACCTTTGGCGCGCCTTCGGCGCACAATCGGCGCGCCCGCTGCGCGTTCGCACGGTCGCCATTTAAGGCGAAGTGCGCGGGTGGGCGGAGCAGCTGGGAGGCGGGAGCGGGGAGGGTACAGAATAGAAAAGGGGCGGGGAAAAGCGGCGGTGGCGGGAAGGGAGGGCGGAGGGCGGCGAGGTAGGCGGACAACAAGGAAGGAAAACCAAAACACGGGCAAAATGAAATAAAACAAAACAGGCACAAATTATCGACAAAACAAGGAAAACCAAAACACGGGCAAAATGAAACAAAGCAAAACAGGCACAAATTATCGACAAAACAAGGCAATAACAACCGCAGCGGAGGCAGCCGGCAACCGGCAAACGAGGCAGCAGCGAGGCAGAGGGCAGGCAAGGGGCACACGCAGCAGCTGGTGGCCGTGCGGCGCGGGGGTGTCCCACACGAACACCTGTAATTACAAGGACAGAGTTACTACTTCTTCACTTCGCCCTAATAGCCCAAAACACACTTCTCCTCCCACTGTTGAGTTACCTTTTTAAAACAAGTAGCAAGCTTCTCTCTTAGTGTTGCAAGTTGAATGACTGCATAAAAAAGTCTTTACATAAAAGCGCTCTGCCTGTATACTCTTTTTATGCTGTTTTAGTTTGTGTCTTTTCAGTTTATTTACTCTTGTCTCTTTTCTCTTCTCCCACAGGAAGATGAAATGATGATAAAGGTGGTAAGTATGAATATATATATATATATTTGGAATTACTTGTTGCAATGCAGAAGATGGGATGACTGAATCTCCCTGCGCAGCTTGCTTTCTCACTGCAGATTTTTTAGGTAATTCTATATGATGTAGTGTAGAATAGGCAATACGAAGTCTGTAATCTCCCAGAGAACATGTGCTCTCCTAGTAGATAATATATGTATATTGATATCTACTGTTCAGAAGGTACTTGGTAGCTTAGGGTGACTATGCGGATTCCGCTACAAGCTGTCTAATAGCTAAATGTCTAAATTGCCTGGTTAACAATTCTGAAATTCACTTAGCCCAAAATTCTGTCGTATATTATCTATGTCTCAGCGTAAGTCCAATTATTCTCTTCCCACTGGGCAGAGTGACAAATGCATGTATTCCTCACTAAAACAATTTATGGGGACTTACTTGACAGTTCACCAGGAACCTAGAAATGCTCCTCTTCTTTCTGTCAAAACTCACCAGGTTCCAGGCTCTAGGTTTACTTGAAATACCTGGCGTTGGACTCAAAATTTCAGAATTCAGGAAATGATGAAGACTCTCTTTGAGAGTCAGGCAGAGCAGCGAAATGCTGACGCTACTCCCCTGAAGAAAAATTCTGACTGAAACGATGCGCGAAGCAGAGACGCTTCTCGCGCCGAAAGTCCAACGGTTGAAGTGCAGAGCGCGCCCGCGAAATACTGTACTCGAAAAACTCGGGGCAAACACTAGAGCGAAAATTGATGGTAGAACTGACGGTAGCCGCCATCTTGGAATTCCTCTGTAATCTGAAACAAGAACTCCTAGATTTCGATAGTAAAGATCTCCCAGCGGGTAAGCGATGTTTCCAACTGGGTAAACTACCAAACACTCTCTTTCTATCTTGACCAGAGAGTGGGTGTTTGACCCTAAATTGAGACATCATGTGGCCAGTCCTGACAGCTAGCATGTTGAGATCACAATGAAGATGGTGTATCACAGCTCATCTTCGGATGTAACATTCACAGCATCATTGGTTTCTGAGGGATAATTGTTTTCACATAGCACAGCCAAAACAGTATTTTAATTTTTAAGTTCTGTATTTAAACAGAGACCATCAGTGAAACAGAACACTGTGCAATTTAGTGTGCATGAAAGGTCCCTTCCCAACAGCTCTGAAGGGAAAGTGGGAGTAATAAGGAAAGTGTGTCAATTAGTATTTGTAGTCAAGGAAATAGGCACACAATCAGAAATATAGTAAATTGCATGTGTGTTTGAATTGCCAATCTGTGGTTTCACCCAATCGATCAATCGATCAATCAATTAATCAATCAATCAATCAATCAATCAGGAGGCTTGTAAAGCTCGACTACTCACCCGTAAGCATCTCAAGGCACTGGGGTCCCAAGACCCATGGGAGAAAGAATAGGAAATAGAGAGGTTTTTAGAGATGATTGGCTGGCACCAGTATCAAGCCAACATGATGTGGGCTTTCCATTAATGACATACCTTAAGTATGACCCATTCTGATCAGCAGGGATTGAAGCATGAGACATGCCACATGTTAGAAGCAGGTGACACCTACCATCATCATCCTTGGACTTATCGGTCGTATCGTAACTGCTACCAATACACTATGAATTTATACATGTCCCTATTACGGCACTTACACTCATATGGCCATGTCTTGATGATATGTTTAATATGTACAAGTGCCATGTACCTGATCTCATTGTATATTTTCTCCCATGTAACATGTGAATTCTGCACTAGTAATGTTAAAATATGATAAAATGCAAATAAAGAAATGTAAGCAAAAAAACAAAACAGGGATTGAAGCATGTCCAGAGCAGTCTTATCCCATTAGGCTGCCCTAAAATGTTGGATATCAGTTTGGAGGTGGAGGGAATTCAGACTGTTCTGGTTGTTCACATGAACCCTTGGATAGATTAGGGCATTCTCATTTCCGGTGACCTCTTTTACCACAATTGAAACATGAAGAAGTACTCATTGGAGCAACACGTCCCCTTTCCCACCCGTGCACTCTTCCTTTTTTTTTTTTACATTTTTACAACATAGTTATGGATAATATCTTCCCTTAATCAAAATTAGTTACATAACGATTTTTTTGCAAGTCAATACGTGTAAAACAGATTGTGAGAAGTTGGCCTGATATATGATGTCAGGGCACCTTGTATCAGTCCAAACAATCCCTTATGGTGGTGGTTGTAAGTCAACCTTATAGACAAGCTATCCTAGGGGTAGCATGGACTAAGCAGCCTTCAGGCTAAACACAAGAGGGCATGTGAAGCCAGCTGTTTTACCAAATGAAATCCTGTAATATCAAATGAAAGGACACTACACCAGTTATATATTATAAAAATATATGTATTTATTATTAGAATAATCCTCTGTACTCTTTATGAGTATAGAAGCACAAGCGTTTAAACAAAAGCACAGTAAAACATATAAAAGTTGCACAATTATGGATGAGGCCAGGAGCCACTCGAACCATATACTAAATAAGTGGTATAAGTATCACTAATTGAACAGTGGTAAGGCCTAGGGCCTTGGGAATCACTGGGACTACTCAGGACTAGCAGTTATGAAGTCGGGAAAAGCCCGCGGGATTCGGGTGCAGCGCTAAAAGCACACAAATGCACCAATGCAAAGTCAATGGTGCGTAAAAGTTATCGAGTTACAGTTTTAGGAGTCTTCCGACTGGACTAGAAGTACAAAACTTTAGACTTAGACATTAGAGGTGTAAACCACTACAGGAGCACCGGCGTTCAAGAGTTACCTCACCCACAGGAAGCGGGTGCACAGGTGCAAAGTCGTGTCGGCTGTCGTCGTGTAGATCTATGGAGCCTGGAGATGAAGATGCTGCAGGCGGCCAGAAGAGAAGTGTCCGGTGTGATACAAGGGTGGATCAAAGATGTAGAGTACCTGAAAGCAGAGGGGACAGGGTCTGGGTCACTCAGCAGTGACCAGGGTGGAACCAGGAAGGAACCAGGCAATGTCGGGCGCAATCAGGTGGTTGTTGAGAAGTTTGTCTCCGCTGCCACGTAGACTCTGGGGCACCGAGGATGTCCAGGAGTGGATCACGAACTCTCCCACAAAGGCTCTCGCTGTCGGCAGTGTCGGCTTCCGGATTGGAGCAAACAAACCTTGGCAAGTGCAACCCACGCAGGATTCGAAGATCGCTTCTTACTCGGACCAGCAAGGTCAGAGCGGGTGCTCCTTTTCAGGGAAGCGAGGGCCAGTCTGGAGCAACCAGACTAGCAGAGCAAATTCAAAGGTTCGTCGGTACTGGGGCCGCTAGCCAACGGGCAAGCGACCGGACCAACGTGTCGAGCAGAAAGATGCAAAAGGGCCCCACGCAGCACTTGGTGAGTGTGGAGGGGAGAGCTTTGGTGCAAAAGCTGCTCGGGGCTGTGGCTTCTCAAACCCCAATGCACAGCATTGAGGGAGCCTTGGGAGCTGCACGGTCAGCACTTTGTGGTTTTTCCAAGATGGCCGGCCCCACGCTTCAGATTGCCTCCACGGGTCTCAGATTCACTGGAACTGTGGGACAGGCTGTTGGAAGGTGGGAAGGCTGGGTCTTGTTGATCTCTGTTGCTCGAGTTCTGGCGGGAACTGCAACAAAGCAAATGGTGAGGCGCTGGATGGTGCCTATTTGCACAGGGTGGTCACTCCTTGACCACAAGGGAGATTCTTCAGTCTTCTACGTCGAGTAGGATGTCGAAGGGTCCAGAGTTTTGTTTCATAAGTTTCAGTCAGGATAATCTGATGTGCGTTGGCACAGCTCCTACCTTTATTCCAAATCAAGGGGCTGGATTACTTGCTAGGTCCCTCCTATGGGTGGGACCCAGGAAGGGGGTGGTTACACCCCTTTCCCTTTGTCCAGTTTCGCGCCAGAGCTGGGGCTGGAGTGCCCCAGCACTGGTTTGAACTGAACTATGCATGGGAAGCCTTGTGCTCCCCAGGCAGTGTCTAGTTTCATTTAACCCTCCCTGCTGCAATCCACTATCTCCTGTCTGGGGTGGTGTGACACCTCCCTGTGACAGGATATCTTTTGTCCAGGCCTCCCCTGCCGTAGTTTTGGTCAGCAGCAGGAGGCCAGACTCGTGTCTGTGGCAGCAGCATCCATTTTGTGATGCTTGGGCTTTGGTTAGATTTAACCGCGTTAAAGCAAAGTAACATGTCTTCTCCCTCTAGAAGGGTGGAATGCTACCCCCGTCGCCAGGACTGGGGAGAGGGTAGTATTCCAAAACGCATGACACCTTACACGACATGTTTTGATAAAGCCAAACAAAAGTTAGCAAGTAACCGCGAGGATTATAATGCACTTAAGAGTATATGGTACGGCAATATCCCGGAACAGCTAAGGGAGTTGGTCCCGACAGCTGCAGACAGGCTCAGCTCATGCTAGAGCACCATCTCACATAAAACCAAGCACTTTGCCTCCAGGATTGTTAAGGCCTGCCATAGGAGTGACTTATAGGTATATATATGTCCAGATATAGGTTTAGATATAGGTATACTATATCTAAGCAAGGGGTGATTACACGACCTTGCCCCAGCTGAGTGATCAGCCAGTTGTGTCAGTTTGGATAGCCAGCCAGGGGTGGCAAAAGATATGCTGCAGCCCCTGGTAGGCCTTGGATGCACCTATGCCCTGGGTACCTATAGTACACTGTACAGGGGCTGATAAGGTGACCCAAGCCAATTTAGTTATGCACCTAGGGTACATGGAGTCCATTTTAAAGAGAGAGCAGATAGTCTGGGACTCTGATTAGCAGGGTCCCAGGCCAACTAACTCGAAAACCAGCTAAACACAAGGCAAAAAATCTGGGGTAAACATAGTCAGGTATCCACCTTCCTACACAACCCCGCACAAACGAAAGGAGATAAGGCTATCCTTGACCAGGTAAGCCTATATTGCCTAAGTGGCCATATAAGGAAGTACCTGCACTAGCATGGTTACCCCCTGTCTCATGGTCCACTAAGCAATCCCTCACCCTAGGGGTATCAGAGGGCCCCCACCATTGGGAATCACTACCTGTGGTGTGTTTTGGCAAAGTAAAAGGCTGGTGTTGGGATGGAGTACTGAAGTGAGGCTCCACTAATGTAGGGCTCAGCTTCCTCCAATCATCTTCCACCATGTGTGCCTTAATTTCCTTGACTGAGTTGCACTGTGCTCTCAGGGTCAACCTCTGGCTGCCTACAGCTGGAGGCTGGGTCCCTTTGGTTGGCTTACTGGAGGGACAGGTCAGGTTTGGGGCCTTGGGGTCCCAGGTTTGGCTGTGCCCAACAGTGTTCATTTGGGGGAGGTCCCTAACTAGTGGTAAGGGGGATCCCTCAGGAATTTTTAAAGTTTTCACCTTGTTAGGGCTGCTAGCTGTGGTGCCCCTAATCTGCTGATGGGGGTGCTTTATTTGACAGGGGGCCCTTTGGGGCTCACTGACTTCCTTGACCTCTGTAGCCCTGGGCTGACTGAGACTGGGTAGAGAGGGGCAGGTTACCTGCTCCAGACTGGGTCCCACGTTGGAAGGGTCCACTGACATCAGGGCCTCTGCCAGGCTAGGCCTGACTACCTCTGGGGCAGTTTTTTCACAGGGGGTAAGATCAGTTCCCTGAGGAGGCTGATCCTTTCCTAATGTCTGGTGGGAGGGAGATTTCTCTTCCTCCTCAATGCTCTCTGTTTGTGTGGAGTGATCCATAGTTTCAGGCTTCACAACACATGAATCAGTTTGAGTTTGGGCTGTGGCCATCACAGCCCCAGCAACCTTTTCAGGAAGGGACTCAGTTTGGGTATGGTCTGTTACCATCACAGCCCTGCTAATCTGTCTAGGAAGGGAGTCTGCTAAAGATGGGGCTGAGACTTGCACAGCCCTACCAACCTTTTCAGGAAGGACATCTTGGATTGGGGCTGTGGCCATCACAGCCCCACTAACCTTTCCATGGAGATCTACCATTCTAGAATGGGTTTCTTGTTCAACCTCAGCCCAGGCTGAGATTTCCAAATCATTCCCCAGTAGACAATCTACAGGCAAGTTTGGGGACACTGCCACTCTCTTGGGGCCAGTGACACCTCCCCAGCTGAGATTTACCACTGCCATGGGATGATTTTTCTGCACTCCATCGATGTTTGTCGCCTGGTATGTGGCATGAGGTAAAAGTTGCCTTGAGGGGGTCTAGATTCTCGGTCACCATAGTGATACTAGCCCCTGTGTCTCTATAGGCCTCAACTTTCTGACCATTGATGTGGGGCTCCTGTCTGTACTTGCTCAAAGTGTTTGGGAAAGCAGTGAAGTTGGCAAACCCCATGCCATCCTCACAGACAAGAGTAGTTGGGGGCCTGGTTAGGCCAGAGTCCACCTGCGTTCCAAAAGTAAACCCACCCAAATTCTTGGGGGTGCTCCCACCACCTGGGGCATTACTACTAATAGTAACAGGAGGTGTTGGAGCATTACTTGGAGGTATATTCTCTTTATTGCTATTCTTTGGACAATAGCTGTCTGTTTTCCAGTGGCCAGTCTGTTTACAGGCATGACAATAAGGCTGTTTCTGTGTAGAGGAAGTGTCTTGGGACCCACCCCCATCCTTGGAGTTTTGGGGCCCTGTGGGAGACTTGTCTTTAGATTTATCCCCACCCTTCTCTTGAGCCTTGGAAGTATCCTTCTTTTGGTCATTACCCTCATTCTTATGCCTTATCCTGGTTCTGACCCATTTGTCTGCCCTCTTACCCAATTCTTGTGGAGAGATCAGATCGGAGTCCACCAGGTGCTGGTGTAAAAGCTGGTTTTGACAATTACTAAGGATCTGCTCCCTCATAATCAAATTACACAATCCTGTATAGTCATGTACTTTCCTGCCATGCAACCAACCTTCCAGAGCCTTAGTAGCACAATCCACAAAATCAGTCCAGTCCTGAGTCTGTGTCTTCTGTGTATCTCTGAACATTAAACTGTACTGTTCAGTGGTTAAGCCAAACCCATCAATTAGAGCACTCTTCAGGACAGTGTAGTTCTTTGCAACCTCCTGTCTAACAGTGAGGAGCTTGTCCCTTCCTTTTTCTGAAAAGGAAAGCCACAAGATTGCTGCCCACTGATCTTGGGGAACCTGCTGTACCATGCAGGGTCATCCATTTGTGGATGTCATCCCCATCTTTGCAGGGGGCACAATCTTACTCAAGTTTCTACTATCATAGGACCTGTCTTTATCTCTAGGGATAATGTTGCTGCCACCAGTGGAATCTAATCCACACAATTTTTGTTCCCTTGCTAAAGCAAGTTTAGCTTGGGCCAGGGCTACCTCCTCCCTCTCTATCTGGAGTTTGACATCTCTCATCCTGGCCTTATGCTCTTTTCTCTGGGGGGAAGTCATTCCCCTTTGAGATTCCCTTGAGGTACTAGAAAGGTGAGATTCCCTGGAAGGAGATCTATCCCTTCTATTGCCTGGAAATGTTCTGTTATGGAACCTGGGGAGGTGCTGGCCCTCTCCATTTCCATGTAGGTCCATGTTGACTTGGCTAAGCCTCCCAACTGGTACCTGGGTATCCCCTTGATCCTGATCTGACTCATTACCTTCTGATTCAGGGTCCACCTCCTCATCTTCTACCTCTGGGGTGGTGTTCTCAGTCTCTGAGGGATTCACTCCATCTCCTGACCCTGAGGGAACTGCACTAGCTTTCTCAAGATCATCCTTCTCCGGGATGGCTATCAGGATGGGAATGGTAGGGTTGTGACCCTTTTACAGCCTCCTTGCAGTGCACAAGTCACTCAAGTCTCTATGGCTGAGGTTGTCATAGCTGGAGGGTGCCTTAGGAAGGTCACCATCCACAGGCAGAGCAATGGGTTGCTCACCTGTGCCAGACATGACTTCTATTGAGGTGTAAGTGGTACACTTACCTACACTAAGTGTTTTCCTACTGTACCTTGCTAGTGAGTTGTAGGCACGGTGTGCTAAGCCCTTCAATCTACAACTACTAAATTCAGTAGAACTTAAATAAGTAAGCTTTGTTTATATGTACCTAAGGTACTTAGTGTGATCTTTCAATTTGATAAAAAGATTGCAATGGTAAAACAACAGCAAGCTCAAATCCCACCGCTGCCACCAATGTGAGAAGTTGGCCTGATATATGATGTCTCCAATTCTGGGGGCATCGTGTATCAGTCCAAACAATCCCTTATGGTGGTGGTTGTAAGTCAACCTTATAGACAAGCTATCCTAGGGGTAGCATGGACTAAGCAGCCTTCAGGCTAAACTCAAGAGGGCATGTGAAGCCAGCTGTTTTACCATATGCAATCCTGTAATATCAAATGAAAGGACACCACACTAGTGATATATTATACAAATATATGTATTTATTACTAGAATAATCCTCTATATTCTTTATGAGTATAGAAGCACAAGCGTTTAAACAAAAGCACAGTAAAACATATGAAAGTTGCACAATTATGGATGAGGCCAGGGGACACTCGAACCATATACTAAATAAGTGGTATAAGTATCACTAATCGAACAGTGGTAAGGCCTAGGGCCTTGGGAATCGCTGGGACTACTCAGGACTAGCAGTTATGAAGTCGGGAAAAGCCAGCGGGATTCGGGTGCAGCGCTAAAAGCACACGCATGCACCAATGCAAAGTCAATGGTGCGTAAAAGTTATCGAGTTACAGTTTTAGGAGTCTTCCGACTGGACTAGAAGTACAAAACTTTAGACTTAGACACTAGAGGTGTAAACCACTACAGAAGCACCGGCGTTCTAGAGTTACCTCACCCACAGGAAGCGGGTGCACAGGTGCAAAGTCGTGTCGGCTTTTGTCGTGTAGATCTATGGAGCCTGGAGATGAAGATGCTGCAGGCGGCCAGAAGAGAAGTGTCAGGTGTGATCCAAGGGTGGATCGAAGATGTAGAGTACCTGAAAGCAGAGGGGATAGAGTCTGGGTCACTCAGCAGTGACCAGGGTGGAACCAGGAAGGAACCAGGCAATGTCGGGCGCAATCAGGTGGTTGTTGAGAAGTTTGTCTCCGCTGCCACGTAGACTCTGGGGCACCGAGGATGTCCAGGAGTAGATCACAAACTCTCCCACAAAGGCTCTCACTGTCGGCGGTTTCGGCTTCCGGATTGGAGCAAACAAACCTTGGCAAGTGCAACCCACGCAGGATTCAAAGATCGCTTCTTACTTAGACCAGCAAGGTCAGAGCGGGTGCTCCTTTTCAGGGGAGCGAGGGCCAGTCTAGAGCAATCAGACTAGCAGAGCAAATTCAAAGGTTCGTTGGTACTGGGGCCGCTAGCCAACGGGCAAGCGCCCGGACCAACGCGTCAAGCAGAAAGATGCAAAAGTGCCCCATGCAGCACTCGGTGAGTGTGGAGGGGAGATCTTTGGTGCAAAAGCTGCTCGGGGATGGGGCTTCTCAAACCTCAATGCACAGCATCGAGGAAGCCTTGGGAGCTGCATGGTCAGCACTTTGTGGTTTTTCCAAGATGGCCGGCCCCACGCTTCAGGTTGCTTCCACGGGTCTCAGACTTGCTGGGACTGTGGATCGGGCTGTTGGAAGGCGGGAACACTGGGTCTTGTTGATCTCTGTTGCTCGAGTTCTGGCAGGAACTGCAACAAAGCAAATGGTGAGGCACTGGATGGTGCCTGTTTGCACAGGGTGGTCACTCCTTGACCACAAGGGAGATTCTTTAGCCTCCTACGTCGAGTATGATGTCGAAGGGTCCAGAGTTTTGTTTCATAAGTTTCAGTCAGGATAATCTGATGTGCGTTGGCACAGCTCCTACCTTTATTCCAAATCAAGGGACTGGATTACCTGCTAGGTCCCTCCTATGGGTGGGACCCAGGAAGGGGGTGGTTACACCCCTTTCCCTTTGTCCAGTTTCGCGCCAGAGCTGGGGCTGGAGTGCCCCAGCACCGGTTTGAACTGGACTATGCATGGGAAGCCTTGTGCTCCCCAGGCAGTGTCTAGTTTCATTCAACCCTCCCAGCAACAATCTACTATCTCCTGTCTGGGGTGGTGTGACACCTCCCTGTGAGAGGATATCTATTGTCCAGGCCTCCCCTGCCGGAGTTTTGGTCAGCAGCAGGAGGCCAGACTCGTGTCTGTGGCAGCAGCATCCATTTTGTGATGCTGGGGCTTTGGTTAGATTTAACCGCGTTTAAGCAAAGTAACATGTCTTCTCCCTCTAGAAGGGTGGAATGCTACCCCTGTCACCAGGACTGGCGAGGGGGTAGTATTTCAAAGCGTATGACACCTTACACAACATGTTTTGATAAAGCCAAACTAAAGTTAGCAAGTAACTGCGAAGATTATAATGCACTTAAGAGTATATGGTACGGCAATATCCCGGAACAGCTAAGGGAGTCGGTTCCGACAGCTGCAGACAGGCTCAGCTCATGCTAGAGCACCATCTCACATAAAACAAAGCACTTTGCCTCCAGGATTGTTAAGCCCTGCCATAGGAGTGACTTATAGGTATATATGTGTCCAGATATAGGTTTAGATATAGGTATACTATATCTAAGCAAGGGGTGATTACACAACCTTGCCCCAGCTGAGTGATCAGTCAGTTGTGTCAGTTTGGATAGCCAGCCAGGGGTGGCAAAAGATATGCTGCAGCCCCTGGTAGGCCTTGGAGGCACCTATGCCCTGGGTACCTATAGTACACTGTACATGGGCTGATAAGGTGACCCAAGCCAATTTAGTTATGTACCTAGGGTACATGGAGTCCATTTTAAAGAGAGAGCAGATAGCCTGGGACTCTGATTAGCAGGGTCCCAGGCCAACTAAGTAGTAAACCAGCTAAACACAAGGCAAGAAATCTGGGGTAACCATAGTCAGGTATCCACCTTCCTACACAGATGTTACAGGATAACACATCATACTAGACCCTTAATAGATTAAATTATAAAAAACATACTTTTCTTGTGAAAAAAACATTTCATTAAGCTGTTATTACAGATCAAAACATACATTGATTTTATTAAAAAGACAATAACAGTATCTTCTTACATTGATGTGTGTAAAACTGACACAACAAGTATCATATTTGTTAATAACGATAATGAAATTGTAATAATTGTGGATTGATTCTATAGTCATCATGAACAGATTAACATAATAATAAAGTCCATTTCAGGTGACATCACAGATTTTCTTGAAAACAAAGTTGGCTCCTTCTCCTTTCTGTTTTAGTCTAACAGATATAGGCGATGGGTATATGTTTGTTCATAAAACACAATTCTACTCATAATGCGGTGTAATGTTTCAAAGCATATAATGAGTGTTGATAGAAACACTAGCAGGTAACAAAAGTTAGAGGATTGGAAAGTTCAAGATTGCGATATGATATATTAACAAGTTTTTTAACATGATTTGTTTGCAAAAAGAAATATGCAAAAGAATCTCACGTGACTTGTTTGTAAAAGAAATAAACAGTAAAAGTAAAGAATTTTGTACTGATAACACAGGTTTTTTAACACCATCGCTGCTTGAGAAATCCTCCTCCTGTGCTGAAGGTCAATGGAAACGGGTGTGGTCATGACGAGCTCAGCTCGTCATGAGTGCAGCTCAACTGTGCCTCATGACGAGCTCAGCTCGTCATGAGCATGGAAGGGGTTAATATAACTTTATTAAAATATATGGCAATTATTGTTTGTTCCATATTTTACTAGGGGTCAACAACACTTAACATTTTTAGTCCAGAAGATGGTCTCAACAACGAAAGGATAGAGACCGAAACGTCGACTTGATCACTTTTTTCCAAAACACCATCAATTATAACTGTGAAAAAGTGTTTACAGTTTGAACAGTGAAGGCTGAAATTATTAATTATTTGTCTTCTTGTTTAATTGTTATTGTTTCATATTTGTACCCTTTATGAAATTCGATAAATTCATTAATTTTAGATATATTTGTGTTTCTAATTTTTTCGCTGAATTTATGTTACCGTTTTGCTAATTGTCGTTACATGCTTTGTAACATATATTCCTAGAGGATTTGTTTCACAAGATTAGTTCATAAGTAAAAATATATTACAAAATAACTTGTTAAAAAAAACTAATTAGCAAATAAACAAATAACCTTGCACCCAACTGTGACTAAGAATAATACAAATAAGTACCTTAATATACCCCTTGAAGGCATATTGACGAAGTGACACATCTGTTCAAATGCATCACTTCGTAAACCCCTGTGCTGCATTATACCTTCATCCTGTATAATGTATGCAGGGGGGCGTTCCCCAGCAAGAAAAAGTCGTAGGAGTGCTGCAGTGAAATCTATAAGATATATCTTGCGCCTGCTTCATGGCGGGCGTAAGGGTGACGCAGGCCCTTTCACATGGGGCTTATTGCTATAGTTGCGTCATGCTTCCGACACAACTCCAGCAATGTGCCACTTTTGTGCTGACAGATACATCAGTAATACTGACGTATCTGTCCTTCCTTGGGACATGATGCGTCATACAGTAAATATGACGCTTACATCATGTCACATGTAGGTCGCACTGAGAAGTGTTGCATCTCTGCTTTCCCGCAGCGATGCCGCACTTCTCATAAATGAGACCCTTAATGTAGCCAGTGCACACAATAAACACCATCAGACTCATTCTTTTAAAGCTATAAAGAGGGATACTAGCAGTTTCAGGGCGCTCCTCACAAGGTATCAGGGATAATTTATATTATGTTATTGGTCTAAGTAAGGTGCATCTAGAGGGAGGGCGTGTATCCTACACCCCACATTTTCCGATATACACAGAAATCAACATTTCTAAATACCTCTGAGCACTCAATAGCTATACATTTTGGACTAGTGTACCGAAATATTGTACTATTGCTTCAGATTACTCAGCAGTCCACAATTCAAAATGGTTGCAAGTCCATACATCCAAAGTAGCAGTCTCTTGTACTTTTTCACAAGTTTATTCCATTGTTCCAAGTTAGTTCCAATGTTCCAGTCACAAGTCCTCAATACATCAATTTCAATGAGGAATTACAGCTGCCATGCATCTACCAACACGTGTTTCGTTGTGTGTAAATCTAACACATAGACTTCCTCATGGCTCGAATAAGTAATCCTCTCCTGTAATTATGACCTCCTCTTCCTGTTAACCAGGCAAAGCGTCTAAAAAGAACAAGAATACCAATATTCGTCATATAAGGTATGCCACTCAAAGCTTCGAAAACCTTAATCTGTGTTGGGGTTTGCGTAGATATTATTAATCATAGTATGGCTAGTACAAAATCGGATATTCGATCATTATCAACACCATCTGTGTCTGTCACGTTGTGAGGACATATACATTAAATTGTGCAACTATTTTAATGTCCCCATTTGACTCCTCTCCACAAAGAAAACGCCGCTTATTCAGACGTTGTCACATTAAATACAGAGAACCTATACGAATGGTAATCTCACTCAGTCCTATCCAACTCCAAAACGTTCCTCCCGA
This sequence comes from Lissotriton vulgaris, assembly GCF_964263255.1. Lineage (NCBI taxonomy): Eukaryota > Metazoa > Chordata > Amphibia > Caudata > Salamandridae > Lissotriton > Lissotriton vulgaris. The sequence continues at coordinate 1,233,371,118 of NC_141697.1, forward strand.
ATAACAGCAGCAAGTATCGTCGCTGTCCGAGGAACGTTTTGGAGTTGGATAGGACTGAGTGAGATTACCATTCGTTTAGGTTCTCTGTATTTAATGTGACAACGTCTGAATAAGCGGCGTTTTCTTTGTGGAGAGGAGTCAAATGGGGACATTAAAATAGTTGCACAATTTAATGTATATGTCCTCACAACGTGACAGACACAGATGGTGTTGATAATGATCGAATATCCGATTTTGTACTAGCCATACTATGATTAATAATATCTACGCAAACCCCAACACAGATTAAGGTTTTCGAAGCTTTGAGTGGCATACCTTATATGACGAATATTGGTATTCTTGTTCTTTTTAGACGCTTTGCCTGGTTAACAGGAAGAGGAGGTCATAATTACAGGAGAGGATTACTTATTCGAGCCCTGAGGAAGTCTATGTGTTAGATTTACACACAACGAAACACGTGTTGGCAGATGCATGGCAGCTGTAATTCCTCATTGAAATTGATGTATTGAGGACTTGTGACTGGAACATTGGAACTAACTTGGAACAATGGAATAAACTTGTGAAAAAGTACAAGAGACTGCTACTTTGGATGTATGGACTTGCAACCATTTTGAATTGTGGACTGCTGAGTAATCTGAAGCAATAGTACAATATTTCGGTACACTAGTCCAAAATGTATAGCTATTGAGTGCTCAGAGGTATTTTGAAATCATTCTTTTTAAAGAGTCCCCATGGTGGATATAGGCATACATTTTCTTATCAAAGTTTTTGCAGTTGAGAGAGTTTCCGGGGAATTAGTGACTGTTAATGGTGTACAATTAATTTATAGAAAGGATGAGGAAAATGTTGAAGGCCAATGATTTGAAGCATTATATTTTCCCATAATTCACATTGTCACATTTTGAAAGAGGTAGCTGAATTAGTGAGTTTAGCAGTTTATTTTATTTCTAGTTAATTCTTGTCTGGCCCCAGCTTGGTATTTTTTATCAGGTGCTCACGGGCACCTCTGCAGGACATGGGCAGGCTCTGGCTAAGCACCGAGGGGGTCCTTCATACTCTACGGTTTTCCTCTGCTCTGGTGGTAAAGACAGAACTCATGGTGAAGCCCACCACTTCAGGTTGAAGGCATGCACCTTTAAGAGCAGTTAGGGCAGTGCATGCCAGCGGGTGGCACGCGGGTTCATGCCAGGATGTGGCACAGCACAAACAACGAGGGTGCTGCAAGGCACAGATAATCCCAAATCCATATTTGAGTGAAGCTATTGAAATAAGCTGCTGATATTAGCAATCCAGGGTTTGAAAATCACCTCTGTGAACGAGAGTCTGGGGCTTCGCTTCCTGTCTGTGCCGGGTGCACCAGGGCTGCTGGAAGGAAAGCTGCAGGTGCATAAGAAGGAAGTCAGACGGACTAACTCGCTGCTTGTAGTAATCAAGGCGGCGGGACCTGAGAGAAGAGTGCATTGAGACATGAAAGGGTCAAGGAGAGGTTTGAGAGGGGAGACCTACAGTCTGACCTGCATAGGAGCCTCTTACAGCTCAAGGGCCAAGGAGAGGCTCGAGAGGAGGGACGTACAGTCTGACCTGCATAGGAGCCTCCTTACAACTCGAGAGCCAAGGAGAGGCTCGAGAGGGGAGACCTACAGTCTGACCTGCATAGGAGCCTCTTACAGCTCATGGCTGAGAAGAGGCTTGAGATCCGAGCCCTACAGTCTGACGTGCATAGGAGACTCCTTACAACCCAAGGGCCGAATAGAGACTTGGAAGGGGAGCCCTACAGTAAATTAATTATCAATACAAAAACATTATTTTTAGGATGTAATTAATTACAATTAAATTAGTTTCCACCCTATATCTCTATAAACCCACAACCCGCTACAGAAAATAAATTAATAAAATTAACATAATTATAAATTAATCAATTAATAAAAATGATTTACCAATTAAAAATTCATTAACAATTAACAATTAATTAACATTAAATTAAAAATCAATACAAATAAATAAAAATATTTAATTATTTACAATTAAATTACTTCCTACCGTATTCCCCTATAAACCCACAACCCGCTACGGAAAGAAAAATAAATTAATAAAATGAACATAATTATCAATTAATCAAATAATAAACAATAATTACCAATTAAAAATTAATTAACAATAAATTCAAAATGAATACCAATAAATAAATAAAAATATTTTAATAATTACAATTAAATTACTTCCCACCCTATTCCCCTATAAACCAACAACCCGCTACAGAACTAAAAGGCAAAATTAAATTAAAAATAATTCGTAATTTCTAAACATTAATATCAAATTTAATATAATTAAATTACTTCCCACCTATTCCCCTATAAACCCACAACCCGCTACAGAAATAAATTACGCAAAAATTAAATAACATAAAATTCATTACTTTAAATAAATTTGATATTATTAAAAAATCGATATATTTTAATACCTATATTATATACTTCGATATTTTGACTTTCTATATTTTAAAAAATTGATATTATATTACTTACCGTCAATTCGATATTTTTCACCACTATATTCTGTCGATGCGATATTTTGTCCATTCCATATTTTGACTTCAATATTTTGGTAATTCTATATTTTGAATTCAATATTTTGTCTAGTTACCGAGACCTAAAGTCTGACCTGCATAGGAGCCTCTTACAACTCAAGGGCCAAGGAGAGGGGAGACCTACAGTCTGACCTGCATAGGAGCCTCTTACAACCCAGGGGCTGAAGAGAGGCTTGAGAGGGGGACCTACAGTCTGACCTGCATAGGAGCCTCTTACAACCCAGGGGCTGAAGAGAGGCTTGAGAGGGGGGACCTACAGTCTGACCTGCATAGGAGCCTCCTTACAACTCAAGGGCCAAGGAGAGGCTTGAGAGGGGGACCTACAGTCTGACCTGCATAGGAGCCTCCTTACAACCCAGGGGCTGAAGGGAGACTTGAGAGGGGGGACCTACAGTCTGACCTGCATAGGAGCCTCCTTACAACTCAAGGGCCAAGGAGAGGCTTGAGAGGGGGACCTACAGTCTGACCTGCATAGGAGCCTCCTTACAACCCAGGGGCTGAAGGGAGACTTGAGAGGGGGGACCTACAGTCTGACCTGCATAGGAGCCTCTTATAACTCAAGGGCCGAGGAGAGGCTTGAGAGGGGCACCCCGCAGTCTGACCTGCATAGGAGTCTCCTTACAACCCAAAGGCCGAAGAGAGGCTTGGGAGGGTAGACCTACAGTCTAACCTGCATAGGAGCCTCTTACAGCTCAAGGGCCAAGGAGAGGCTCGAGAGGGGAGACCTACAGTCTGACCTGCATAGGAGCCTCTTACAACTCAAGGGCCAAGGAGAGGCTCGAGAGGAGGGACGTACAGTCTGACCTGCATAGGAGTCTCCTTACAACCCAAAGTCCGAAGAGAGGCTTGGGAGGGTAGACCTACAGTCTAACCTGCATAGGAGCCTCCTACAGCTCAAGGGCCAAGGAGAGGCTTGAGAGGGGGACCTACAGTCTGACCTGCATAGGAGCCTCTTACAACTCAAGGGCCGAGGAGAGGCTTGAGAGGGGAACCCTGCAGTCTGACCTGCATAGGAGTCTCCTTACAACCCAAAGGCCGAAAAGAGGCTTGGGAGGGTAGACCTACAGTCTAACCTGCATAGGAGCCTCTTACAGCTCAAGGGCCAAGGAGAGGCTCGAGAGGGGAGACCTACAGTCTTACCTGCATAGGAGCCTCTTACAACTCAAGGGCCAAGGAGAGGCTCGAGAGGAGGGACGTACAGTCTGACCTGCATAGGAGTCTCCTTACAACCCAAATGCTGAAGAGAGGCTTGGGAGGGGGGACCTACAGTCTGACCTGCATAGGAGTCTCCTTACAACCCAAAGGCCGAAGAGAGGCTTGGGAGGGTAGACCTACAGTCTAACCTGCATAGGAGCCTCTTACAACTCAAGGGCCGAGGAGAGGCTTGAGAGGGGAACCCCGCAGTCTGACCTGCATAGGAGTCTCCTTACAACCCAAAGGCCGAAGAGAGGCTTGGGAGGGTAGACCTACAGTCTAACCTGCATAGGAGCCTCTTACAGCTCAAGGGCCAAGGAGAGGCTCGAGAGTGAAGACCTACAGTCTGACCTGCATAGGAGCCTCTTACAACTCAAGGGCCAAGGAGAGGCTCGAGAGGGGGGACCTACAGTCTGACCTGCATAGGAGCCTCTTACAACTCAAGGGCCAAGGAGAGGCTCGAGAGGAGGGACCTACAGTCTGACCTGCATAGGAGCCTCTTACAACTCAAGGGCAGAGGAGCGGCTTGAGAGGGGGACCTACAGTCTGACCTGCATAGGAGCCTCTTACAGCTCAAGGGCCGAGGGGAGGCTTGAGAGGGGAACCCCGCAGTCTGACCTGCATAGGAGTCTCCTTACAACCCAAAGGCCGAAGAGAGGCTTGGGAGGGTAGACCTACATTCTAACCTGCATAGGAGCCTCTTACAGCTCAAGCGCCAAGGAGAGGCTCGAGAGTGAAGACCTACAGTCTGACCTGCATAGGAGCCTCTTACAACTCAAGGGCCAAGGAGAGGCTCGAGAGGGGGGACCTACAGTCTGACCTGCATAGGAGCCTCTTACAACTCAAGGGCCAAGGAGAGGCTCGAGAGGGGAGACCTACAGTCTGACTTGCATAGGAGCCTCTTACAACCCAAGGGCTGAGTAGAGGCTTGAGACGGGGAGACCTACAGTCTGACCTGCATTGGAGCCTCTTACAACCCAAGGGCTGAGTAGAGGCTTGAGACGGGGAGACCTACAGTCTGACCTGCACAGGAGCCTCTTACAACCCAAGGGCTAAGTAGAGGCTTGAGACGGGGAGACCTACAGTCTGACCTGCATTGGAGCCTCTTACAACCCAAGGGCTGAGTAGAGGCTTGAGACGGGGAGACCTACAGTCTGACCTGCATAGGAGCCTCTTACAGCTCATGGCTGAGAAGAGGCTTGAGATGGGAGCCCTACAGTCTGACGTGCATAGGAGACTCCTTACAACCCAAGGGCCGAATAGAGGCTTGGAAGGGGTCCCCCCAGTAAATTAATTATCAATACACAAACATTATTTTTAGGATGTAATTAATTACAATTAAATTGATTTCCACCCTATATCTCTTTAAACCCACAACCCGCTACAGAATATAAATTAATAAAATTAACGTAATTATAAATTAATCAATTAATAAAAATGATTTTCCAATTAAAAATTCATTAACAATTAATTAACATTACATTAAAAATCAATACAAATAAATAAAAATATTTAATTAATTACAATTAAATTACTTCCCACCGTATTCCCCTATAAACCCACAACCCGCTACGGAAAATAAATTAATAAAATGAACATAATTATCAATTAATCAAATAATAAAAATTAATTACCAATTAAAAATTAATTAACAATTAATTCAAAATGAATACCAATAAATAAATAAAAATATTTTATTAATTACAATTAAATTACTTCCCACCCTATTCCCCTATAAACCAACAACCCGCTACAGAACTAAAACGCAAAATTAAATTAAAAATAATTCGTAATTTCTAAAAATTAATATCAAATTTAATATAATTAAATTACTTCCCACCAATTCCCCTATAAACCCACAACCCGCTACAGAAATAAATTACGCAAAAATTAAATAACATAAAATTCATTACTTTAAATAAATTTGATATTATTAAAAAATCGATATATTTTAATACCTATATTATATACTTCGATATTTTGACTTTCTATATTTAAAAAAATTGATATTATATTACTTACCGTCAATTCGATATTTTTCACCACTATATTCTGTCGATGCGATATTTTGTCCATTCCATATTTTGACTTCAATATTTTGGTAATTCTATATTTTTAATTCAATATTTTGTCTAGTTACCGAGACCTAAAGTCTGACCTGCATAGGAGCCTCTTACAACTCAAGGGCCAAGGAGAGGCTCGAGAGGGGGGACCTACAGTCTGACCTGCATAGGAGCCTCTTACAACTCAAGGGCCAAGGAGAGGCTCGAGAGTGAAGACCTACAGTCTGACCTGCGTAGGAGCCTCTTACAACTCAAGGGCCAAGGAGAGGCTTGAGAGGGGGACCTACAGTCTGACCTGCATAGGAGCCTCTTACAACCCAGGGGCTGAAGAGAGGCTTGAGAGGGGGACCTACAGTTGACCTGCATAGGAGCCTCTGACAACTCAAGAGCCAAGGAGAAGCTCGAGAGTGAAGACCTACAGTCTGACCTGCGTAGGAGCCTCTTAAAACTCACCATTAATCCATGATCGACCAGGAGGGGCGACTGTCTGCATGATCTGAGCCCTCAATACACTGATGTGAGTGTCCAGTGCAAAGCGTGACCAGGGGCATGACACAGGCCCCTATGGCTCCTATAGCGCTTAGAGACCCCGGTGGTTATAACGCGCTATATAAGTTAAATAAATAAATAAATAAATAAAGAACGTTTGGTGATCAGTAATGGTGTTTTTGAAGAGCTCTCTTTCAATATATTGTCACATTTCTGAGACACATGATCAGTGATGAAGATGATAAAGACATCTACATGTTTCTGCCGCCAGCATTGATTATATTAAAGGGCTGCAGCAGATAACGTCACATCAGTGGCTGTTAGCAATTAGCCCTTTATCGGTACCACCAATCCAAAGACTTTGGCATCATTTTGCAAGCACACAACCATCTAGATTAACATTACATTAGTGTAGCCTCGCCATTTTACACTCAGGGCCTAAAGGTTTGCATGAAATCCTACTACACCACATTTAGTCATTTTAATGTGAACTTAACCAAATAACTTTTTATTCTGCATGGAGTCAACTGTTTCAATATTCAATCTTGCCTGTCCTTTTGAAAGTACAGGACTCAGTGTTCCCTTGAGATTTGTGCCAGGGTTTAGAAGATGAGGTTAGTTGCCTGACTACTGCAGGTAAGCTAATACATCTGTGTTTGACAACGCCTCACTGTTTTTTGATGTATTGGTCCCCGTAAGTTCTGTTAGTCATCATGCCCTGTGGAGAGTGCCTCCTTTTTTGGAACGAACGCTATGCTATGCTGTGTTGTAAAATGTTCTATGTTTGAATACTGTTATATATTTCTTGTAGGAGGTGCCGACCAGTGGACCCCTGAGTGGTACACCTGTTTAATCGCTGGTTACGTATATGACCATTCCTTTACGTTTTCTTTGTGACATTTGTTGCCTACTCTTCCACTAAAATTCACGAGGTCCTTAAGAAGGCCTATGAGGGTATTAGGCTGAAACATGTTGACCTATGACCACCTATGAAAGATTGAATTCCTCTCTGTCATAGCTTATTTTTAATCCTGGTCAGGGGACGCTTGAATAAAACAAAGCGCGTACGTGCCTCTGAACTAGTTTTAATTCTCATCTGTCTCTTTTCCCTTCTTTGCCCCCTTCACCACACCGATTTCACATACCGTATTTAGTATACCTCTTCCAAACAAATGAAACATCCCTGAGCGTCTGCCTCTCAGTGAGGGGGTTGTAGCCCACACTATGACTCGGTTCATAGTGAAAGGATGTTACCCTATGGTGAAGCATGCCACCTCCAGATGGGTGAGTAAAACCGTCCTATAAAAGGTACACTCAATCAGTACCAGCTTGCTTTCTTTCTGGTAGACCCAGTGTTCCTGTTATGTTTTGTTTTTAAACTGATAACGGAAACACACAGAGGAACAACAGGAAATAGTATGCTACAGCCAATGGAAATGGAGGGAAAGTAAGTGGCAAGCACAGGAACCAATGAAAAGCAAGGGTGTTATCTAAGCCCCTTTTTATATTTATATCAATACAATAGATCTCACAAGCACAGCCGAAGTGCTGTGCAGGCGAAACCTAATGAATTAAACCAGTCAATATATTTTATATCGGCTCCTGCTACATCGATAAATTGGAAATACCATCAGTGATTGTTTACATAACCATGCCTAGCCCAGCATACAATAAGCTCTTTACTTCTGTAATCTTCTAAATAAATGCAAATCCTGGACATTTCCATAGAGTCTAGTTACACAGGCATCATCTGAAATAGGGTGCTTCCAAAAAAGACTCATCTGTCTTTGATCGAAGGATAGAGACCGCAAACCTCTGCTGCGCATGGACACATGAGCGTGAATCCATGGACAACGTCGGCATTATTTTCAAGAGGCACAATAGATGTAACAAACAAGTGATGGCTTAGCACTTATGCCTTTTAAACTTGAATCGGTGCAGATATAATATAGTGCTTGAATTAATGAAACTACTAAACACAGTGTAGCGCTTGATGAATAGCAGCGCTTAGTTAACTGATTTATGCCTAAATAAAATGCAGTGCTTGCAAACTATAGTGTTTAGTGAACTTAATTACTTCTAAATAAAATGTAGTGCTTGCAAATTACAGTGCTTAGTGAATTTAATTAAATCTAGGTGAAATTGAGATGCTTGGTAAATTATAGCAGTTAGTGAACTGGATCACTTTTTTAAAACTATGAAGTTTGTTCTCATGTGGTGCATTCCCCGGCAGCGCTGTAGCGGTCCGAATGGATGGAGTGAATAGGTTCTCTGAGTACTGCGCGCATGTTGTACTGTTCAAGCACTGTGGGTTCCTTATTGTGTCAATCAGCGTTGATACCTGAGTAATGTGCTTTTATTGTGGATTGCCTGGGAAAATTGAGATCAGACTTTGCCTCTGTGACCTGCATCTTTAACCCCTTTGCCGCGGGGGTAAGTCCCCCGCTGTGCTGAGAGGGGCGCGCACAGCCCCCCCGTGCTCATGACGAGCTCAGCTTGTCATGAGGCACAGTGCTCGTGTGCTCATGACGAGCGGAGCTCGTCATGACCACACCCGTTCCCGTGGAACTCTCAGCACAGCAGGGGAATTATCCCCGCGTGTGAGCGTTCCACGGCTCATGACGATCTCAGCTCGTCATGAGTACGGAAAAGGTTAACCTTGGAGAAGGCTTGTGATATTATGTAAGCACTTGTGTGAGTGTCTGGGCTCAGTAAGAGGGTAGTCAAACCCAGTGGCATAACAAAGTGATGCCCCCCCCGCGGAATGTGAGTAGGGGCCCCTGGCTCTCCCATATCTCACAGATATTCATTGGCCTTGGGCTGAATGGGGCCCCTGAAGGGCTGTGGGTCCCCTGAAGTGTAGCCTTCTGTGCCACAGGGGCTTGTGTCATGCCCCTCGTCAAGCCTTGCACTGGACACTCGCATCAGTTTATTGAGGGCTCAGATCATTCCTGACATTCGCCCCTCCTGCTCGTTCGCGGATGAATGACGCGTTGTATGGATGCTCCGATACAGGACAGACTGTGGGTCTCCCCTCTCAAGCCTCTCCATGGCCCTCTCCTGTCTCTGTGCCCTCTTCGCTCTGCTCCCACTGCTTTGAATTTTCATTATCTATGTAGTCTCTCTGACTTCCTTCCTATGCACCTGCAGCTTTCCTTCCAGCAGCCCTGGTGCACCCGGCACAGACAGGAAGCGAGGCCCCAGACTCTCGTTCACAGAGGTGATTTTCAAACCCTGGATTGCTAATATTAACAGATATTTCAATAGCTTCACTCAACACTGCCTCAATATGGATTTGGGATTCTCTGGAGCAGATTTACAAGCCCCTTGCACCACTGGTACGTCACTCTGCGAGGCCTTTCCTGTCCTTGTAAATATGACCCCTTTACACGCAGCACTTTGCATGAAAGGGGCGTTCCATGCGTGTTCCTGTGGGTGTTTCCACGCAACACCCATGGAATGAGACATATTTCCAGATTTACGAGAAATCGTAAATCTGGAGATGCGTCTGAATGCTATGCCTCCCCAGGGGAGGTGTAGGGAGGCGCAACGAGGGGAAATGTTTTCATTTCTCCTCGTTTTTTCCTCTTTCAATGCGAGCTGCATTCTACAGCACACATTGAAAGAGGAAAATGCCTGTAGTGATTGTTTATGTGCAGGAAGGTGCATGGCAGCGCCAGCGCAGGGAGAGCACAGGAATGCGACATATTATTGTAAATATTTCGCATTCCTGTGCTCTGAAAGTGCTGCAGTGTGGCGCAGCCAAAGGGCTTGCGGTGCCACGCTGCAGCTCTTCCTGGTAAATCTGCCCCTCTGTGCGTTGCAGCGCCACCGTTGTTTTTGCTGTGCCACGCCTTGGCATGAACCCCCCTCCCGCTGGCATGCATTGCCCTAAGTGCTCTTAAAGGTGCATGCCTTCAACCTGAAGGGGTGGGCTTCACCCTACATTGTCTCTACCACCATAGAGGAAGAAATCCGTAGTGTACAAGGGCCACCCTCGGCGCTTGGCGAGAGCCTGCCTATGTCTCGCAGAGGTGCCTGTGAGCACCTGATAAAAACATCAAGCTGGGGCCAGACAAGTATGAACCAGAAATAAAAACTGCTAAACTGTTTATACGAACTGTATTCATCCACACAGAAATGTATAGTTTCGAGAGAAAATATGTGTATTTTCAAGCTGGTGTGTAGTACAAATGCCTGTATTCGGTAAATATTAGTCTCAATGGGGGTTTATTCTGAGTTTATGAGGCTGGGCCTTGGTCCTTGGGAGAGGAGGCCACTTATTGATCCTGCTCTGATCAATAAGTTGTCCCGCAGACATTTCATGATCTTTTCTTAGGGCCACCGGAAACAAGCAGTTGTGGCCGCAGGGTTTTGTGCATGACGATGGGTTCACGCCGCGCCACGTATGAGGTTATTCCGGTTTGTGGTTTGTAATCGAGTCCTGTTATTATCTCGGAATGTGTGTCCTTTTGTAAGATTGCTGTGGCAGGAACTGCTCGCCTGACCCATGACCTCTGACACCAGAAGGCCGCAGGCTCGATTCATTGACCAGTCAATCAACAAGTTGATGTCCGGCTTCTTCGCATGTAAATATTTAAAACTTGAAAACATGAATTCATTCAACCCGGTGTGTGGTCCGCTGACACCACATCCCTTCGAGCTTGGAAGCTGGACTCTTTCAAGCGATGATTGGCCCTGAGAGCATCCATTCGAAGGGGTGGGGGTATTACTGTCAGCAGACAGGATGTCGTTTTGAATGAATTCGATTTTTCAAGTATGAAAGATGTGAAGAATGTCGAACTTGTTTTTTGAGTAGTAAATGAATGAGCCTGCGGCCCTCGGGCCATCTCGGGACAGAGCGTCGTGGGGCTGGTCAGCAGTTCATGCTGGCAGCGATGTTACAATAGTGTTGGCGCTGATTCGCTTCCAAGCCAGCACGTGGTATAATTTGCCAAATACATGTTATGAAAACATTAAGCATATGTTACTTCGACCGGTCTCCCAGTGTGATTTCCCTGTGTGTCCCTGTGACGTGTGTGCCCTGTGAGGTGTATATATGTGGGAGTCTGAGGCAGATTTCGAGTGACCGGTAATGTTGATTTCTCCCTGCTCTAGAGCTCCAGCCACTTCTGTGAGTTTTGATGCATTGACCCAGGAACCAGTTCAGTGGGTTTCCTTGTGTGGCCAATCGGTTTTTCTTGGCACTCTCCGTATAATTCAGTCTCGTGCATAATTATCAGATTCCAACAAAAAATTGTGGCTCAAGAGGCGCCACACCCGGTGCGGTGCAGCGCAGCCCCTTTGGGCACGGCAACTGGTCACCTTCCAGTTGCTGATTGCTGTAGCAAGGTGCTAAGCGGGTATCAATGGGGTTAAATATTTGCCCTGGCATTATCAGCATGTGTTAAAATGACAAAATAATACGGGGACAGCCCGTGCTGCCTGGAGACGCATGTTGGGGCTCATCCGACATAAACCTTAAGACATCCTTATGCATTAGTTAGCCCCCCCCCCCACACCCCCCCATTACCACGCCGCGACCCCGTGGGTATTGATACATCTCTTTATGGTGCATCTGTTTATCACTTCTTCTTTGTTTTTTTGTTTTTTTTTAAAGCTTTATTCGACATTTGTCATAAAAGCATTCACCTAGCCCTAATACAATAAATACTACACATAAAAATACTTTCTAAAAATACATATTAAACATGAATTGTCGAATAAATACATGATAAAAATACACTGGATTATCACACTTCTTAAAAAGTAGATTTTTCTAAAGATTAAAATATAATAATTCATATGGCAAAGTGCAGAATTAATAATGTACATAATTTCATTGGGATGTAATTGCCATTAGTGAGCGAGTACGAATTGTCCATGCCCAGGACAGAAATTTTGCTACCCCAACCACGAGCACTGTGGAACAATCTGATTCAAGTATCCTAAGAGCTTCAGATTGGCTACGGGTTCCCATATTTGAGCACACAGGTTTTAACCATTTACGTCTGGGGGACGAATACAGTGGACAACAGAACAAGAGATGGGAAATGTGCTCAGTTTGTTCATTACAATGGTGACAGTGTTCATCCCATGCTGGGGACCAATGCTTCTTGAAAGCGTTCACCGGGAGTGTACCTATGCGAAATTGAAAATAAAGTTTTCTATCATATGGTTTTTCGATAACATCCCAAAAAGATTCGCATGAGGGGTACATTTTTATATCTAAGAAGCGAGATGTTAGGCTTGTACTTGTACCATCACTAAACATTGCAAGATACACCATTTCCCAATATAGTTCTTTCAGCTTTGCTTTCGTAGGGAAGCAGGTCACATCTTTAGTGTCCCATAGATAATCCAATTTCAATTTTATAAGGAGTCCCCGGAGCTCCTTTAGCCATGGGATACTATGGAAACGGTCGAACTTGATGACATCCATCAAGGCCGCCGCATAGTGACTTAATTCTGGGGTCACCATAATCCGTCTCCAATATAGAAGGGGCCGTAGCCTCGCTATGTCCTCTATGTCTTTTCTTCCCAGATCCAATTTTAATGGGATTGTGGGTGTGCTTTGGGGAACCATCACAATTCCTCGTAGAAACCTGTTTTCTGCTCGGCCCAGATCTCTCAAATTAGAAAACCCCCACAATTCGGAGCCATATAAACAAGCCCCCAGTACTTTCATAGAATAAATTTCCAACACACAATTTACTGGCTTTGTTAGCGAGGTACGATGTTTTAGGCTAATTGCGCCTGCTAGCTGCCTAAACTTTAGTAAAGTTGTGTTTATGTGTGGTTTCCAGCTCATGTTTTCTTGAAGGGTGATGCCTAGGTAAGAGAAAGAGTCCACCCTTTCTAGGGGTGTACCTTTATATTTTATTGCACCTTTGAAGGTGGACTGCTGGTTGAGGCACATGAATTTTGTTTTAGTGGTATTCAGTTCAAGGCCCCTCCCATCACAAAACTCACCGAAGGCATCAACCACTTTTTGGAGACCACTGGGGGTGCGGGAAAGTAAAAGCGTGTCGTCCGCGAACATGAGGACGGGGACACGAGAGCCTGCAATTACTGGGGCGTCGCTAGCAATCTTCTCTAGATGTTCAACAATGCCATTTATATAAATTGAGAAGAGAGTCGGCGCTAGGACACACCCTTGTCTCACCCCACGTTCTACCGGAAAGGGATCAGTTACTTCTCCTTGCTTGCCCCATCTTATTCTTGCAAAGTTATTTTCGTGGAGACGAACAAGGAGTGTAAGCAATTCCTGGCTTAAGCCTACGTCCGCCAGGGTCTGCCAGAGTTTTTCTCTGGGGACCAAGTCGAAAGCGGCTTTTAGGTCCACAAAGACTGCATACAATGTCCCCTTCTTTAGAGTAACGTTTCTCCAGTAGATGGTTAAAAAGTGGAGGACTTGATCAACGCTACTAGTTAAAGGGCGAAACCCAGCTTGGTAGGATGACAAAATATTCTTTTCATTAATCCATTGCTGCAGTTTATTCTGGACTAATCGACCCATTAGTTTTTGTGCTGTATCAATCAGACTAATGGGTCTATAGTTTTTAGCCAGGGTTCTATCACCTTTCTTGAATATGGGAATAATTTCGGCTCCCTTCCATGAGGCAGGCACTTTCCCTCCCATTGCCACCGCATTAGCCAGCATGTAAAATAGCTACACCAGGACTTCCGATCCGATAAAAATATATCAGCCGGAATGCCGTCCATACCTGGAGCTTTGCCCCCTGCTACACAGTCTAATACAATACTCACATCCTTTTCAACAAATATTGGAGATTTGTAGTAGACATGCGGAGGAGGACAATCATTGGTAAATATGGGGTTACGGGCATACTGTGGTTGGAAGAATTCTACCCAGTTGCTTTTCGGGACATGGTTCATTGGCTGGAGGGCTACGCCACCCTTTTCCCATTTTACTGTGGCCCAGAAACGCTTGGAATCCTTGGAGGCACATGCCTCCTTGAGTTCGCGCCAGCAATCCTCATCCCAACGCTTCTTTGCCAGTTTTTGGGCCTGTCTATACTGATTTCTCGCCAGCCTCACTGTTGATGCATTTCCTATTCTCAATTCCATGCTAAGATTTTGGCGTGCTATCCTGCAACTCTTATCATACCACCCTTTACTCTCTTGGACCATTTTCTTTTTGTTTGAGGCTACCGTTTTGACAAAGAAACTTTGAATTTTGGAAAATAGTTTCTCGTGGGCCTCCATCATGTAGTCTATAAAATCAATCAACCCATAATGGGACTTAATCTTAGAGACTTCATCCACCACTAGTTCCTTGAGAGTCTCTAGTTTAGAAACGTCTTCTAGGAGCATACTCCACTTCAGGTGGCGAAGGTTATTTGAACTTACAAGATCTTGCGTCACCATTTCATTTCCTCTTGGATAGTTGGACATTTCATGGTAGGGATGGAGTGTCAAGCACAAAGGATTGTGATCGCTTTCTATTTTGTCTTTCACTTCCATATCTACCAATTTATTCCAAGCCCTTACATCCAGTAGTATGTAATCTATTCTGCTGGCTGCTCGGCCGTTATCAAATGTATTTTTCCCCATTAAATCAGAGGGTGCCCGTCCATTGACTGCTCTAAGCCCTCTTGAGAGACAAAAACTCTTTAATTGGATTGCCACTGTGCTCCATTTTCTAATAACTGGGACGTCTAGTTGAGGAATTCTCCACTTGGCATCCTCTTCTTCGGCCAGGATCCTATCCTCTTCACCCAAGGGTTCAAAGGTGGTATTGAAATCCCCGCCTATCATTACATGGGGTGGCACTGGTAGCATTTCAATATGATGCTCAAGGGTCGTTATGGTCTCTGATAGTTTACCCCTACCAACTCCCCTGGAGTAAAGATTAAACAGGGCAAGTTGTTGGCCATTTTGCCAGCTAGTATCAAGTGCTAAAATATCATTAGAGGGTATAGACCTTTGCTTAACTGAGCAGTTCAATGTTTGGCGTACCCAAATTAACAGGCCCCCAGAGGGTCGACCTACTCGTTTTTTTATGGCTGGGACATAAAAGTTCAGGTACCCTTGCCGGAAAATTGGGGTGATCGACCAAGTTTCTTGCAGCATAATAATATCATAATGGTCGATAAAGTCGACCCAATCTGGGATGTTTAGCTTGTTTGTAATGCCAGCTATATTCCAAGAGACAAGAGATAACGGCAGTATATCCAGTTGATGATATATCTGGTCATTATCAGGAGTATTTATTGCTTCTTCGGATTCTATGCCTGGTGTTAGGCCTCCACTCAGTGTTGGTGACTTCTCAATCGCCTCTAGTACTCTATTTTGTCCCTTCAAAACTATGCTTAGTTCATCTGGGGCAAGAGTGTAGGATTCCTTGGGGACCAGGGTCGGTTTTTTTGCTAAGAGCTCGTATGGGGTAGGTGTCCTATCACATCCCTGATGCAGCTGAATTTTAGGAGGGACAGGAGAAGAGCCCACGAGTCAATCACACTCGTTTAAGTCAGATAGCGCAGAGTAGTGGTTTTCCAGATTTAGCCCCCACTCGCATAATGGGCCATTCCTGGCCCTTCTATTTCCCACAACTGTCCACTTTGTTCTCAGTATGCTAGGTTTAGCTACTAGACCTCTTCTACTATAGAAGAAATCCAGTGTCAGTGGTATTATTTCTGCTGTTCTATGTTGTGGTGGGAAGATGTTCCGTAGGACGTCAGGTAATACTTCAGGGCCCTTAAAGTTCAAAACCACACAGTCCCCTTGGAATTTCTTTGTCTTGGTGCCTATCCACTTAACCCTTCTTGCTGTGAGCAGATCACCAGATAGTTTTTCCTTGCCCCAAGGAGATATGTGCATGTTATTACTAAGCCACTGCAGAGCCTTATTTCGTAGGGAATCCGGAGACTCGATCTGCCCTGTTTTCAGTGGTGGTGTATTAGCAAGTACTAGAATCAAAGGGGAAGCTTCGACAATTAATTCAACAGGGCCAGTTTCTGAGTTGAAAATCTCAGAGGTAGAGTTGCCTACTGTTTGCGCTGGATCTAAAATTGGAGCAGTGTCAGGGATATCACCGGGTCTAGAGCTAGCTTGCTGTGTTTGGTCAAGTGGGACTTGTAGGCCTGCATTCGTATTCCCCCCAAGTGTTTTCCCTGCAGCCTCTATGTCTTCAAGTTTGCTTATTATTAAGTTTGGTATTTCCCCCACCCCCTCATTGGTTTTTCTTAGGAGGGTCTCTAATTTGTTAACTTTGTTGGCTAGTTGGTCTATTTTTGATATAAGGGGTTTCATTAACCCTGATAGTTTGGACTCCAGTATACCCATTAGCTTATTTGTGAGCGTATCCTCCCAGACTACACTTTCGTTCTCTTCCTCCCTTATCCCTTCTTCCGCCCTTTTATTTGTTCTTCTAGATGGAGTTACAGGTTTATTCTTGCAGGAACGTGGACCACCTCTTCTAGGCGGGGCCTTAGTAATCCCTCTTTTAGCTCTTGGTGCGGGGACGGGGGTAGGAGGGGTATTGCTCTTTGGGTCTAGCTCTACAATTGTATCGGATTTATTTAACTCTTCTGGAATGAGTGGGTCGGCTATAGAATCAGGTTGTAGGACAATAGATGCCGTGGACACATTTATTGTAGAGCAATCATTGGGGTCCTCAATTGGGTCGGTAGTGATAGTTTCGTCACTAGCAGACTGGAATACCCCTGATTGGTTAATTTGGGCACAAGGTGGCGAGTCCATGAGTCCCAGAGAGGACCTACGATCATTATTGATTTTGGCCACTACCTGGACCAAATAGTTGTCCATTGTGTTCGCCGGAGTGGCAGGTGTTTTTTGCCTCGACATAGCAATCAGTCAAATCCGGGCAGCAGAGCCCTGGTGATAAGTATAGCAATAGTAGACCAATTACACAATGACCACAGGGAATGTATAAGTATGTCACCTTACCACATATAGATATGGATGTTGGGGCAAAGAGGGGTGGCCCAGTCCAGTCTTTCACAGTCTAGAACGGGCTAAAACGGGCCCGCCATTGGCCCGGGCTTAGCCCGGCGTCCCGCGAGACGGGGGTGACTCAGCTTATCAGCGCCTCCTGGCGCGAAACTGACGCGGCCGGTGCCGCTAGGGCTGCTGGGAGTTGGAGTCTCCTCAGCCCAGCACCGCGCTCCGCTCGATGTTTCCTGGTGCTGCCGAGGAGCGGGAGGCGGGCGGGCAAAGGCGCTGAATGCAGAATGGCAGAGCTGCGCTTGGCGTTTCAGTCAGGGAGCAGTCCACAAAGGTGAGAGCAAAAGGATTCCCCCCTCGACCGGGGTGACTCAGCTTATCAGCGCCTCCTGGCGCGAAACTGACGCGGCCGGTGCCGCTAGGGCTGCTGGGAGTTGGAGTCTCCTCAGCCCAGCACCGCGCTCCGCTCGATGTTTCCTGGTGCTGCCGAGGAGCGGGAGGCGGGCGGGCAAAGGCGCTGAATGCAGAATGGCAGAGCTGCGCTTGGCGTTTCAGTCAGGGAGCAGTCCACAAAGGTGAGAGCAAAAGGATTCCCCCCTCGACCGGGGTGACTCAGCTTATCAGCGCCTCCTGGCGCGAAACTGACGCGGCCGCTGCCGCTAGGGCTGCTGGGAGTTGGAGTCTCCTCAGCCCAGCACCGCGCTCCGCTCGATGTTTCCTGGTGCTGCCGAGGAGCGGGAGGCGGGCGGGCAAAGGCGCTGAATGCAGAATGGCAGAGCTGCGCTTGGCGTTTCAGTCAGGGAGCAGTCCACAAAGGTGAGAGCAAAAGGATTCCCCCCTCGACCGGGGTGACTCAGCTTATCAGCGCCTCCTGGCGCGAAACTGACGCGGCCGGTGCCGCTAGAGCTGCTGGGAGTTGGAGTCTCCTCAACCCAGCACCGCGCTCCGCTCGATGTTTCCTGGTGCTGCCGAGGAGCGGGAGGCGGGCGGGCAAAGGCGCTGAATGCAGAATGGCAGAGCTGCGCTTGGCGTTTCAGTCAGGGAGCAGTCCACAAAGGTGAGAGCAAAAGGATTCCCCCCTCGACCGGGGTGACTCAGCTTCTCAGCGCCTCCTGGCGCGAAACTGACGCGGCCGGTGCCGCTAGGGCTGCTGGGAGTTGGAGTCTCCTCAGCCCAGCACCGCGCTCCGCTCGATGTTTCCTGGTGCTGCCGAGGAGCGGGAGGCGGGCGGGCAAAGGCGCTGAATGCAGAATGGCAGAGCTGCGCTTGGCGTTTCAGTCAGGGAGCAGTCCACAAAGGTGAGAGCAAAAGGATTCCCCCCTCGACCGGGGTGACTCAGCTTATCAGCGCCTCCTGGCGCGAAACTGACGCGGCCGCTGCCGCTAGGGCTGCTGGGAGTTGGAGTCTCCTCAGCCCAGCACCGCGCTCCGCTCGATGTTTCCTGGTGCTGCCGAGGAGCGGGAGGCGGGCGGGCAAAGGCGCTGAATGCAGAATGGCAGAGCTGCGCTTGGCGTTTCAGTCAGGGAGCAGTCCACAAAGGTGAGAGCAAAAGGATTACCCCCTCGACCGGGGTGACTCAGCTTATCAGCGCCTCCTGGTGCGAAACTGACGCGGCCGGTGCCGCTAGAGCTGCTGGGAGTTGGAGTCTCCTCAACCCAGCACCGTGCTCCGCTCGATGTTTCCTGGTGCTGCCGAGGAGCGGGAGGCGGGCGGGCAAAGGCGCTGAATGCAGAATGGCAGAGCTGCGCTTGGCGTTTCAGTCAGGGAGCAGTCCACAAAGGTGAGAGCAAAAGGATTCCCCCCTCGACCGGGGTGACTCAGCTTCTCAGCGCCTCCTGGCGCGAAACTGACGCGGCCGGTGCCGCTAGGGCTGCTGGGAGTTGGAGTCTCCTCAGCCCAGCACCGCGCTCCGCTCGATGTTTCCTGGTGCTGCCGAGGAGCGGGAGGCGGGCGGGCAAAGGCGCTGAATGCAGAATGGCAGAGCTGCGCTTGGCGTTTCAGTCAGGGAGCAGTCCACAAAGGTGAGAGCAAAAGGATTCCCCCCTCGACCGGGGTGACTCAGCTTATCAGCGCCTCCTGGCGCGAAACTGACGCGGCCGGTGCCGCCAGGGCTGCTGGGAGTTGGAGTCTCCTCAGCCCAGCACCGCGCTCCGCTCGATGTTTCCTGGTGCTGCCGAGGAGCGGGAGGCGGGCGGGCAAAGGCGCTGAATGCAGAATGGCAGAGCTGCGCTTGGCGTTTCAGTCAGGGAGCAGTCCACAAAGGTGAGAGCAAAAGGATTCCCCCCTCGACCGGGGTGACTCAGCTTATCAGCGCCTCCTGGCGCGAAACTGACGCGGCCGGTGCCGCTAGAGCTGCTGGGAGTTGGAGTCTCCTCAGCCCAGCACCGCGCTCCGCTCGATGTTTCCTGGTGCTGCCGAGGAGCGGGAGGCGGGCGGGCAAAGGCGCTGAATGCAGAATGGCAGAGCTGCGCTTGGCGTTTCAGTCAGGGAGCAGTCCACAAAGGTGAGAGCAAAAGGATTCCCCCCTCGACCGGGGTGACTCAGCTTATCAGCGCCTCCTGGCGCGAAACTGACGCGGCCGGTGCCGCTAGAGCTGCTGGGAGTTGGAGTCTCCTCAGCCCAGCACCGCGCTCCGCTCGATGTTTCCTGGTGCTGCCGAGGAGCGGGAGGCGGGCGGGCAAAGGCGCTGAATGCAGAATGGCAGAGCTGCGCTTGGCGTTTCAGTCAGGGAGCAGTCCACAAAGGTGAGAGCAAAAGGATTCCCCCCTCGACCGGGGTGACTCAGCTTCTCAGCGCCTCCTGGCGCGAAACTGACGCGGCCGGTGCCGCTAGGGCTGCTGGGAGTTGGAGTCTCCTCAGCCCAGCACCGCGCTCCGCTCGATGTTTCCTGGTGCTGCCGAGGAGCGGGAGGCGGGCGGGCAAAGGCGCTGAATGCAGAATGGCAGAGCTGCGCTTGGCGTTTCAGTCAGGGAGCAGTCCACAAAGGTGAGAGCAAAAGGATTCCCCCCTCGACCGGGGTGACTCAGCTTCTCAGCGCCTCCTGGCGCGAAACTGACGCGGCCGGTGCCGCTAGGGCTGCTGGGAGTTGGAGTCTCCTCAGCCCAGCACCGCGCTCCGCTCGATGTTTCCTGGTGCTGCCGAGGAGCGGGAGGCGGGCGGGCAAAGGCGCTGAATGCAGAATGGCAGAGCTGCGCTTGGCGTTTCAGTCAGGGAGCAGTCCACAAAGGTGAGAGCAAAAGGATCACTTCTTCTGTCTGAGCCTTGAATGTGTAGGGTGGCTGCTGCCTGTCTGCTGAGCGATGCGTCATGTCCCTATAGAGAGAGCAGCGACACAGCCTTATGACCCTATAGATTGTGCCCAGCTCTGCTATCTATAGCCCCTCTGTAGCCTGTGATTGTGAGATTTATAGGACTTTAGATGTTTTCCTAATATCCTTCTGATTCGAGGCCTGTATGACCAAGAATCTACTTGTAACAGGCAGACTGGAGACATGATGGAAGTGAAATGTCCATAATAAAGAAAGATGCTATATACATTTACCCCTGGGCGGAGTTTGCGGAGGCGGAACTCCGCGAAGTGGCAAAAAATTCTGCCGCACTACGCGGAGCTCAGCAAGTGGCGGAGTTCCATAGAAAAATGCAATTCGCAGTGATAGCACAATGCGGATGCTTGTCCGCACTGTGCAGTCATTGCCAACGGCACCATACACAGCGCAAGCGTTCCCTTCTTTCCCTTTTCTGCCGCTCAAGTAGATTTTTACTCGAGCCGCAGCTTTTTCAAGGTGAAGAAGCAGTTTCTCATCGCTATCGGTTGCGAGCATACGCGACCACTAGCGATGAGAAACCTGACCACCCTGCGTTGAGAAATGTCGCTGGGATGTTTATTTTCCATGCTCGAGCTCGCCAACTTGACACTGACGATCGCGAACAAGGAAAAAGGAGCGGAGTTTTTCGGCACCCCCCTAGCTCCGCGTAACGCGCAGTGCGGGAAACTCTGCAAACTCTGTGAGCAGAGCTTAGTTCACCGCCCAGGGTTATATACATAACAAAAAAATTATGTAAAACCGCATAGCTAGACATTTTTTCAAATAAATCCCCGTTCTCTGTTAGCAATCCAGCCAATTTTTAGGGAACTCGTGCTGATATTTCAACAGTTCCGACTTCCGTTTTTTTTTCCTAATGCCAGGAGCGGAAGGCTAGCCTGGACACTATGAAAATACTGGAATAATTCATCAGGACCCTATGGGAAGTTTTTACTTTTTTAAGCAATGCTTGTGGAAATGATGGAGTATTATGCTACATCTGGCATCAGCACAGCTGGAGGAAGCTTGCGTCACTCGCTGCAGACTGACCAGGGTGTTTACACCCTACCACCATCAAAGTTCACCGACTGCCACTGATATCCGCCTTCACATTTGGAGGAATGTGTAAACGTGCAAACCCCGCGCGACACCTTCCAATATAAGCGACAATGATTACAGCTTTTCTGAAAACTATGCTTGCGCTCTCGACTTCTTTTTCCTACAAACCTCAGCTCTGTTCATCTTATGAATTTCTTCATTCATTCCTCAGTTGGTTCAAGGAAATTCCTTTCCCAGCAGGCTGCTATTTTGCTTGTGCTCTGCAGGTGGCGCTGTTGCACCGAGAACCGCTCAGATCCTATTTGCCACCAGATGGACACGTATTTGGCCGGCACAGGCTTGTTGGAAATGTTCCTCAGACCTGTGCGGGAGTTGGTGTGAATTTTTGCTTTCAGCATTTCCCTCTTGTTCTCTGTAAAGTCAGCAGGCAGAGGTAGGCAGACCCTACCCCCTGCAGAAGGACTGCCAGTCTTATTGACACAAACAAATGCACCTCTGTCAGCCATCTTGTCCTGCACAGCCGCCTTACTAAATAACATGTTGTTTTAATATTCTAATGGTCCCCAGTGCCAAAG
The DNA here is from genome assembly GCF_964263255.1 of Lissotriton vulgaris. NCBI lineage: Eukaryota > Metazoa > Chordata > Amphibia > Caudata > Salamandridae > Lissotriton > Lissotriton vulgaris. The sequence continues at coordinate 1,233,393,316 of NC_141697.1, forward strand.
GTAGGATTCCAGTTTTTTGCTTATGCATTCAGACAGCGCTAGATTATTTTGTGACCCTGAGTGACAATAAAGGTCAAGTACAACTCAAACTATTGCTTCAGCGCCTCGCTAGAGGCAGGAGGCGCTGTATAAATGTAATTACGATGCAACTGCATGAAAGGGAAACCCCCACCTTCTAGAGGTCGTGAGGGGCGCGGATACTTCTCCCCCTGAACATGCTGTTTAGTTAATCAGAAATGTAGGTACAAGGATGCACGTTTTGTCTTAGCACCCCACTTCTGAGGGCTTGGTGGTGCAAACTTCCACAAGTAGGACAAATCCTGACAAAGAGGAGAGGTGTGGCGCAGCGGCCAGGGCAGCTGACTTCAGAGGTTCATGGTTCGATCCCCGGCTCTGGCGACAGCTCAGCACCATGTGACTCTGGGCAACAGCTCACTTAATTTCCATGATGGCCACCAGCGCCTTGAGACCTGTAAGGGTGAGTAGTTCGCGCTTTACAAATACGGATTTACATTACATTTACATTTCCCAACCACTTACCTGGATAGTGAGTCCAACAGAGTGGAGACCTTTGCGAGGAGGGTATTCTCTTCTAGTAAGTTGCCCTCTGGTTGGTTAATGGCAGCCGCCTGCTGGGCGGCCATTCCAACATTCTCCAGGCTTTGGTTGCTCAAATCCTCCAGGGGTACCGTAAGACCTTCTGCCTGGACTGACCCAGGCCATACAGAGCGGCTGTGATGCTGCCCAGTTTACAATCCGCCATGCCTGGAATCCAGTTTTGTTATTTGTTGCCACGCCTGGTTGCAGTCAACAGGCTTTACAGGCGATGTGCAGTCATCCCTTATGGGCATGCTCTTTGACAGGACACAGCTCTTTGGGGACAAAGCAGACCCCGCGCTTGAAAGCGAGCAGGGCCAAAGTGGGCAGCCACAAGAGCCGCATCAGTCTTTCTGTGCTTCTCGCATCCTTGGCAGAAGCACCCCATGCGGGCTGCCTCTTCAGCCTCAGCAAGGTGCCCATCCCTTCTGCGGTTGAGGCTGTGGCATCCACTGGCCCCACAGTCAGGGACTGCATGCCAGTCAGCCCACAGCCACAGCTGCCAAACCCTCTCAGCATGCCCTCAGTGGAGCACAGCCACCAGGATGGAGACGGACTTCAATGATTTCTACAAAGGTGCTGTAGTGAACAACTTCAAGTAGCATCCACATGACTACTTATTACTACCTCCTCTCCTTGGGCTCTTCCTCCACAATAGATGACAAGGAAGGAGGAAACACAGTCTTACTTAAACGGCCAACAGTTGATGTCGCCTGGTGTGGATGCCTGGTCCTGCAGCCTGTTATTTACATTATGGCACCTGCTACTACACCAGCTAGTGCAACCATCCACCTAGAGTCATCCCTTGCCCTGGTGTCTGAATGTTGTTGTTACCCCTGAATAGAGCCATGACGGACCCGCAGATCCAGGACTGACCAGCAGATCCAGGATGGAACCGCGGATCCATGACGGACCCGCAGATCCAGGACTGACCAGCAGATCCAGGATGGAACCGAAGATCCAGGACGGAACCGCAGATCCAGGACAGAGCGCGGATCCAGGACAGAACCGCAGATCCAGGTCGGAACCGCGTATCGAGGATGGATCCACGGATCCAGGACGGAACCGCAGATCCAGGATGGAGCGCGGATCCAGGACAGAACTATGGATCAAGGACAGAACCACGGAACCAGGACGGAACCGCAGATCCAGGACGGAACCATAGATCTAGGACGGAACCGCGGATCTTCAGTGCCGAGACATGCGGACAAATGTTGCTTTTCAAAGCACATTGTCCCCACAGCTTTTGTCACAATGAGTTGGACGATACAGTCAGCTATGCAATGGGCTCTGGGCCTTCTAATCGCAGGGGCAAGTACATTCTTTTCTAAGGACCCCTTTCAACATGTGTGCAAATAATGCTCTTTGAAGTGCATTGAGCCAGATTCTTGGACCTGGAAGAGCTACCAGGGGCCATTGTCATTGGTCATGCATGGTGGAGACAACACAGGTCAGTGACATTCATCAGACCATGAAGAGACACCCCAGGCCAGTGATATTAGTCAGACCTGGATAATATACCCTGGGCTAATGGCTTTGGTCAGACCTCGAGAAGACACCCGGGGACTGTAACACTTGTCAGTCCTGGAAGAGACACCACATGCTGGTAAAATTGGTCAGATCTGCAGTAGACATCCCTGGCCAGTAGCATTGGCATAATAGGTTGTATGCTTTAAATGTGAGGAGATTATAGGTTGCATCGCCCAACGAATCAAAAGCAAGGAACTCAAAAATAAATAATAACTAATAACACAGGATGGACCTGGTGCATCAAAATATCACTGATAATCAATACCACATGCGGGGCCCAGTGCCTAAACATATCACTGATAATCAATACCACATGTGGGGCCCAGTGCCTAAACATATCACTGATAATCAATACCACATGCTGAGCCAGTGTCTAAGCATATCACTGATAATCAATACCGTATGCGGGGCCCAGTGCCTAAACATATCACTGATAATCAATACCACATGCGGGGCCCAGTGCCTAAACATATCACTGATAATCAATACCACATGCGGGCCCAGTGCCTAAACATATCACTGATAATCAATACCACATGCTGGGCCCAATGTCTCAACATATCAGTGATAATGAATACCACATGCTGGGCCCAGCGTCTAAACATATCACTGATAATCAATACCACATGCGGGGCCCAGTGTCTAAACATATCACTGATAATCAATACCACATGCGGGGCCCAGTGCCTAAACATATCACTGAAAATCAATACCACATGCTGAGCCCAGTGCCTAAACATATCACTGATAATCAATACCACATGCTGGGCCCAGTGCCTAAACATATCACTGATAATCAATACCACATGCGGGGCCCAGTGCCTAAACAGATCACTGATAATCAATACTACATGCGGGGCCCAGTGCCTAAACATATCACTGATAATCAATACCACATGCGGGGCCCAGTGCCTAAACATATCACTGATAATCAATTCCACATGCTGGGCCCAGTGTCTAAACATATCACTGATAATCAATGCCACATGGTGGGCCCAGTGCCTAAACATATCACTAATAATCAATAGCACGTGCTGGGCCGAGTGCCTAAACATATCACTGATAATCAATACCACATGCGGGGCCCAGTGCCTAAACATATCACTGATAATCAATACCACATGCTGAGCCCAGTGTCTAAACATATAACTGATAATCAATACCACATGCTGGGCCCAGTGCATAAACATATCACTGATAATTAATACCACATGCAGGGCCCAGTGCCTAAACATATCACTGATAATCAATGCCACATGGTGGGCCCAGTATCTAAACATATCACTGATAATCAATACCACATGTGGGGCCCAGAGCCTAAACATATCATTGATAATCGATACCACATGTGGGGCCCAGTGCCTAAACATATCACTGATAATCAATACCACATGTGGGGCCCAGTGCCTAAACATATCACTGATAATCAATACCACATGCTGAGCCAAGTGTCTAAACATATCACTGATAATCAATACCACATGCTGGTCCCAGTGCCTAAACATATCACTGATAATCAATACCACATGCGGGGCCCAGTACCTAAACATATAACTGATAATCAATACCACATGCGGGGCCCGGTGCCTAAACCTACAACTGATAATCAATATCACATGCTAGGACCAGAGCCTAAACATATTGCTGATAATCAATACCACATGCAGGACCCAGTGCCTAAACATATCCCTGATAATCAATGCCACATGATGGGCCCAGTGTGTAAACATATCACTGATAATGAATGCCACATGCTGGCCAGGTGCCTAAACATATCACTGATAATCAATGCCACACCTAAACATATCACTGATAATCAATGCCACATGCGGGGCCCAGTGCCTAAACATATCACTGATAATCAATACCACATGGTGGGCCCAGTGCCTAAACATATCACTGATAATCAATGCCACATGCTGGCCCCATGCCTAAACATATCACTGATAATCAATGCCACATGGTGGGGACAGTGCCTTACCATATCACTGATAATCAATGCCACATGGTGGGCCCAGTGCCTAAACATACCACTGATAGTCAATACCACATGCGGGGCCCAGTGCCTAAACATATCACTGATAATCAATACCACATGCGGGGCCCAGTGCCTAAACATATCACTGATAATCAATGCCACATGGTGGGCCTAGTGTCTAAACATATCACTTATAATCAATGCCACAGGCTGGGCCCGTTCCTAAACATATCACTGATAATCAATGCCACATGGTGGGGACAGTGCCTTAACATATCACTGATAATCAATGCCACATGGTGGGCCCAGTGCCTAAACAGACCACTGATAATCAATACCACATGCTAGGACCAGTGCCTAAACATATCACTGATAATCAATACCACATGCGGGGCCAAGTGCCTAAACATATCACTGATAATCAATACCACATGCGGGGCCCAGTTCCTAAACATATCACTGATAATCAATGCCACATGCTGGCCAGGTGCCTAAACATATCACTGATAATCAATGCCACACCTAAACATATCACTGATAATCAATGCCACATGCGGGGCCCAGTGCCTAAACATATCACTGATAATCAATACCACATGGTGGGCCCAGTGTCTAAACATATCACTGATAATCAATACCACATGCGGGGCCCAGTGCCTAAACATATCACTGATAATCAATACCACATGCGGGGCCCAGTGCCTAAACATATCACTGATAATCAATGGCACATGGTGGGCCCAGTGTCTAAACGTATCACTGATAATCAATACCACATGCGGGGCCCAGTGTCTAAACATACCACTGATAATCAATACCACATGCGGGGCCCAGTGACTAAACATATCACTGACAATCAATACCACATGCAGGGCCCAGTGCCTAAACATATCACTGATAATCCATGCCACATGGTGGGCCCAGTGCCTAAACATACCACTGATAATCAATACCACATGTTGGGCCCAGTGCCTAACATATCACTGATAATAAATGCTACATGATGGGCCCAGTGCCTAAATATATCACTGATAATCAATGCCACATAGTGGGCCCAGTGCCTAAACATACCACTGATAATCAATACCACATGCTAGGACCAGTGCCTAAACATATCACTGATAATCAATACCACATGCGGGGCCCAGTGCCCAAACATATCACTGATAATCAATGCCACATGCTGGGCCCAGTGCCTAAACATATCACTGATAATCAATGCCACATGCTGGGCCCAGTGCCTAAACATATCACTGATAATCAATACCACATGCGGGGCCCAGTGTCTAAACATATCACTGATAAATAATACCATATGCGGGGCCCAGTGCCTAAACATATCACTGATAATCAATACCACATGCTGAGCCCAGTGCCTAAACATATCACTGATAATTAATATCACATGCTGGGCCCAGTGCCTAAACATATCACTGATAGTCAATACCACATGGGGGGCCCAGTGCCTAAACATATCACTGATAATCAATACCACATGCGGGGCCCAGTGCCTAAACATCTCACTGATAATCAATACCACATGCGGGCCCAGTGCCTAAACATATCACTGATAATCAATACCACATGCTGAGCCCAGTGTCTAAACATATCACTGATAATCAATACCACATGCTGGGCCAAGTGCCTAAACATATCACTGATAATCAATGCCACATGGTGGGCCCAGTGGCTAAACATCTCACTGATAATCAATACCACATGCTGGGCCCAGTGCCTAAACATATCACTGATAATCAATACCACATGCGGGGCCCAGTGCCTAAACATATCACTGATAATCAATACCACATGCGGGGCCCAGTGCCTAAACATATCACTGATAATCAATACCACATGCGGGGCCCAGTGCCTAAACATATCACTGATAATCAATACCACATGCTGGGCTCAATGTCTAAACATATCACTGATAATCAATACCGTATGCGGGGCCCAGTGCCTAAACATATCACTGATAATCAATACCACATGCGGGGCCCAGTGCCTAAACATATCACCGATAATCAATACCACATGCTGAGCCCAGTGTCTAAACATATCACTGATAATCAATACCACATGCTGGGCCCAGTGCCTAAACATATCACTGATAATGAATACCACATGCTGGGCCCAGTGTCTCAACATATCAGTGATAATGAATACCACATGCTGGGCCCAGTGCCTAAACATATCACTGACAATAAATACCACATGCGGGACCCAGTGCCCAAACATATCACTGATAATCAATACCACATGCTGAGCCCAGTGTCCAAACATCACTGATAATCAATACCACATAATGGGCCCAGTGCCTAGACATATCACTGATAATCAATGCCACATGGTGGGCCCAGTGCCTAAACATATCACTGATAATCAATACCACATGCGGGGCCCAGTGTCTAAACATATCACTGATAATCAATGCCACATGGTGGGCCCAGTGCCTAAACATATCACTGATAATCAATACCACATGCTGGGCCCAGTGCCTAAACATATCACTGATAATCAATACCACATGCGGGGCCCAGTGCCTAAACATATCACTGATAATCAATACCACATGCGGGCTCCAGTGCCTAAACATATCACTGAAAATCAATACCACATGCGGGGCCCAGTGCCTAAACATATCACTGATAATCAATACCACATGCTGGGCCCAGTATCTAATCATATCACTGATAATCAATACCATATGCGGGGCCCAGTGCCTACACATATCACTGATAATCAATACCACATGCGGGGCCCAGTGCCGAAACATATCACTGATAATCAATACCACATGCTGAGCCCAGTGTCTAAACATATCAGTGATAATCAATACTACATGCTGGATCCAGTGCCTAAACATATCACTGATAATCAATACCACATGCTGGGTCAAGTGTCTAAACATATCACTGATAATGAATACCACATGCTGGGCCCAGTGTCTCAACATATCAGTGATAATGAATACCACATGCTGGGCCCAGTGCCTAAACATATCACTGATAATAAATACCACATGCGGGACCCAGTGCCCAAACATATCACTGATAATCAATACCACATGCTGAGCCCAGTGTCCAAACATCACTGATAATCAATACCACATAATGGGCCCAGTGCCTAGACATATCACTGATAATCAATGCCACATGGTGGGCCCAGTGCCTAAACATATCACTGATAATCAATGCCACATGGTGGGCCCAGTGCCTTAACATATCACTGATAATCAATACCACATGCTGGGCCCAGTGCCTAAACATATCACTGATAATCAATACCACATGCGGGGCCCAGTACCTAAACATATCACTGATAATCAATACCACATGCGGGCCCCAGTGCCTAAACATATCACTGAAAATCAATACCACATGCGGGGCCCAGTGCCTAAACATATCACTGATAATCAATACCACATGCTGGGCCCAGTATCTAAACATATCACTGATAATCAATACCATATGCGGGGCCCAGTGCCTACACATATCACTGATAATCAATACCACATGCGGGGCCCAGTGCCGAAACATATCACTGATAATCAATACCACATGCTGAGCCCAGTGTCTAAACATATCACTGATAATCAATACTACATGCTGGACCCAGTGCCTAAACATATCACTGATAATCAATACCACATGCTGGGCCAAGTGTCTAAACATATCACTGATAATCAATACCACATGCTGGGCCCAGTGCCTAAACATATCACCGATAATCAATGCCACATGCTGGGCCCAGTGCCTAAACATATCACTGATAATCAATACCACATGCGGGGACCAGTGTCTAAACATATCACTGATAATTAATACCACATGCGGGGCCCAGTGCCTAAACATATCACTGATAATCAATACCACATGCTGAGCCCAGTGCCTAAACATATCACTGATAATCAATACCACATGCTAGGCCCAGTGCCTAAACATATCACTGATAATCAATACCACATGCTGAGCCCAGTGCCTAAACATATCACTGATAATTAATACCACATGCGGGCCCAGTGCCTAAACATATCACTGATAATCAATACCAAATGCGGGGCCCAGTGCCTAAACATATCACTGATAATCAATACCACATGCGGGGCCCAGTGCCTAAACATATCACTGATAATCAATACCACATGCGGGGCCCAGTGCCTAAACATATCACTGATAATCAATATCACATGCGGGGCCCAGTGTCTTAACATATCACTGATAATTAATTCCACATGCGGGGCCCAGTGCCTAAACATATCACTGATAATCAATACCACATGCTGGGCCCAGTGCCTAAACATATCACTGATAATCAATACCACATGCGGGGCCCAGTGCCTAAATATATCACTGATAATCAATACCACATGCTGAGCCCAGTGTCTAAACATATCACTGATAATCAATACCACATGCTGGGCCCAGTGCCTAAAACTTATCACTGATAATGAATACCACATGCTGGGCCCAGTGTCTCAACATATCAGTGATAATGAATACCACATGTTGGGCCCAGTGCCTAAACATATCACTGATAATCAATACCACATGCGGGGCCCAGTGCCCAAACATATCACTGATAATCAATACCACATGCTGGGCCCAGTGCCTAAACATATCACTGATAATCAATACCACATGCTGGGCCCAGTGCTTAAACATATCACCGATAATCAATGCCACATGCTGGGACCAGTGCCTAAACATATCACTGATAATCAATACCACATGCGGGGCCCAGTGTCTAAACATATCACTGATAATTAATACCACATGCGGGGCCCAGTGCCTAAATATATCAGAAGTGTGGAGAAGTGTGGCTCAGGGGTTAGAGGCGGCAGACCCGGAAGCTGAGATCGGTCCTGGACCAGGGTTCAATTCCCCGCCTCGGCGGGTCTTGGGCTAAAATTTCCACGGACTCGATAATTCTCGCTCCGGTGCCTTCTCGACTCACGGGTTCACACTCTGCGACTCTGGGCAATAGCTTGCTTAATCTCCACAACGGCCCCTCGCGGTGGGATGCCTGACTTTCACCTTGTGGATACCCGCTGGGGCTATCACACAGGGGAATATCAGGACGGGTTCCCTAAGCAAGCACCGGGACACCCACTGTGGGTAGCTGTGCGCTATATAAGCTCAATTACATTTACATTTACATTTACATTTACATTTAAACATATCACTGATAATCAATACCACATGCTGAGCCCAGTGCCTAAACATATCACTGATAATCAAAACCACATGCGGGGCCCAGTGCCTAAACATATCACTGATAATCAATTCCACATGCTGAGCCCAGTGCCTAAACATATCACTGATAATCAATACCACATGCAGGGCCCAGTGCCTAAACATATCACTGATAATCAATACCACATGCGGGGCCCAGTGCCTAAACATATCACTGCTAATCAATACCACATGCTGGGCCCAGTGCCTAAACATATCCCTGATAATCAATGCCACATGGTGGGCCCAGTGCCTAAACATATCACTGATAATCAATGCCACATGATGGGCCCAGTGCCTAAACATATCACTGATAATCAATTCCACATGCGGGGCCCAGTGCCTAAATATATCACTGATAATCAATACGACATGCTGTGCCCAGTGTCTAAACATATTACTGATAATCAATGCCACATGGTCGGCCTAGTGGCTAAACATATCACTGATAATCAAGACCACATGCTGGGCCCTGTGCCTAAACATATCACTGATAATCAATACCACATGCGGGGCCCAGTGCCTAAACATATCACTGATAATCAATACCACATGCTGGGCCCAGTATCTAAACATATCACTGATAATCAATACCGTATGCGGGGCCCAGTGCCTACACATATCACTGATAATCAATACCACATGCGGGGCCCAGTGCCTAAACATATCACTGATAATCAATACCACATGCTGAGCCCAGTGTCTAAACATATCACTAATAACCAATACCACATGCTGGGCCCAGTGCCTAAACATATCACTCATAATCAATACCACATGCTGGGACCAGTGCCTAAACATATCACTGATTAATCAATGCCACATGGTGGGCCCAGTGCCTAAACATATCACTGATAATCAATGCCACATGGTGGGCCCAGTGCCTAAACATATCACTGATAATCAATGCCACATGCGGGGCCCAGTGCCTAAACATATCACTGATAATCAATACCACATGCTGAGCCCTGTGTCTAAACATATCACTGATAATCAATGCCACTGGTGGGCCCAGTGGCTAAACATATCACTGATAATCAATACCACATGCGGGGCCCAGTGGCTAAACATATCACTGATAATCAATACCACATGCTGGGACCAGTGCCTAAACATATCACTGATAATCAATACCACATGCTGGGACCAGTGCCTAAACACATCACTGATAATCAATACCACATGCGGGGCCCAGTGGCTAAACATATCACTGATAATCAATACCACTTGCTGGGACCAGTGCCTAAACATATCACTGATAATCAATGCCACATGCTGGGCCCAGTGCCTAAACATATCACTGATAATCAATACCACATGCGGGGCCCAGTGCCTAAACATATCACTGATAATCAATACCTCATGCTGGGTTCAGCACCTAAATCTCACATTTCATAACTGCATTCATGTTAAGGGCAAAAATTCGTCAAAAAATGCAGGGTTATCAGAAGCTTCATCCCATGCCCTTTAACACCTTCGACGCTCATGACGAGCATGATGTAGACCTCTCATACACTCATGCCGAGCTGAGCTCGTCATGGAGCATGGGTTTCTGAATATTTCAGCACCCAGCGGGAATTGCTCTAGCAGCCATGGAGTTAATTCTCTATGACGTCACAGGATGACGTCATAGAGACCTACCACACTTCTTGTCCCTTCAAAGCGGGGGGTTAGAGAATTGAAAATAAAGTTTTGAGTGGCTAGGGTCCCTTTGTCCTTGCTTCACTTACTCCTCCCTTCATGACCCCCTAGACCAGGGGTAGGAAGCAGTGCCAGGGGTAGGAAGTAGCAAGCCTGGGGTAGCCCTGGATACCCCTAATTGACAGCCATCCGCTACAAAACTACATTTCACGGTGCCCAAGACAACGCACCTAGCCAAAGTCCACAATGGCGGCTTTCTACAGTCTTTAAGCACAGACTGGCCACGCGCCATAAAGCATTAGTAAAGGCACCCCGTACGCTCTAACAACGCCCCCATTATGTACACATTTCTCATTTCTAATGTGCCGCAGTAAGTGCACTTTGGGAGTTCCCTGTGTACCCCTATAAATATGCGCTACAATTGTCTATAAATGTACCTCGCTGCAGAACGAAACACGGAGGCTGGTACAAGTTGGAACAGGAACAAAGACAGGGGCGTGGAGCACCTTTCAAATAAAGACAAACCCGAAAAGAACAGCGGAGTTACAAGAGAACCCGCTGAATTATGTTCAGTTCTGGTTTGTTTTTTAATGCAATCTATGCTATACTCTGTTATGTTATGCTATGCTTGGTTATGCTATGTCATGTTAACTTTTGTTATATGTTATGTTAAGGTTACATTAGGATACTGGGGTTAGTGGAAACAAATCTCCGGACCAACGAGTTACCCTCTTTAGGCTTTTCCCTCTGAAGGACCTGATATGATTCGAGAGAGAACAGAGAAGTGACAGGTAAGTGCTTATTCTTTAAGCTTCCTCTTTTAGGGGCAGATGTATCAAAATACCTATTTGCGATTCTCAAATAGCGATTTTTTGAGAATCGCTATTTGAGAATTGCAAAATGGTATGTATCTAAAAAAATCGCAATTTTTTTGCGATTTCTTAAAATTCCTTAATTGCGATTAGCAAATTGCTAATCACAATTAAGGAATAATTTCCCATTCATTTCTATGGGCCAGGAGGCCCATAGGAATGAATGTGAAGTTATTCTCAGTTTGCGATTCGCAATTTGAGAATCGCAAATTGAGAATAATTTCAAGGGTGCAAGGGTGTCATAAGGACACCCTGATGCACCCCTGAAATGTACATGTGTGCGCATATGGCGCACATTCATACCCTAAGGGCATGTATGTGCACCGTATTGTCAGGATTCGCCCCTCGTAGTTCCGCCATCATGGGAACTACATTTCCCATGAGAAGTAGGGGCATCAGGAAGTGACTTAACGAGGAACGGAAGCCATGTTCCTTGCGCGTAATTTGTATTGTTTGGGACTTTCGGCGGCGCTCGGAGGTGTTCTGCTGGAGGTGAACGTCTGGGTTACAGGACGAGGTGCTGCCTTCGAATGTTTGCCGTTTTCGTGAGTAATGAACAGCTGTGCTGTTCGGCACCGGCTGGTGTCCTGTTTCTTTAGGCTGCTTTAAGTGGCAGCGGCTGTTTTCCAGTGAACTCCTCCGTAGCCTTCAGGCATACCGGGTCAGAGTGCGGCTGCCTCTGTCTCCGGTTACATTCTAGTAGTGTCTTGCCCACCGAACATTACAGCGGGTTACTGTGAGCAGGTGCCACGTAACGCCGGCTGTGTGGGGAAAGCGCTACTCATCTGCAAAGACTTTACAGCGGGTTACAGCGTGCTTTGAGGCAGCGTAACACCGTCTGTGTTTGGATTGGGCTATTTGCAAAGACTTTACAGCGGGTTACTGCGAGCCAGGAGGCAGCGTAACGCCGGCTGTTATTGGGATCCATTGTTTCTGTTCGTTAAGAAGGAGCGGAGCCTGGCGGTTGACGCAACCGCAGGTTACCGTGTCTGGGAGTCCGCATTTGCAGTGTGGAAGGTGCTGTGATGATAACAGCATTTGTTTTGCTCGGCTGCTATGCTTATAGAACTTTTCCTTGCTAGGTAGGGGGTAACTCACCTTACAGGTTCTCTATTCAGGCCCTGGGTTCATGTCGGCATCCTTGCAAGAGATGAGAATAATCTGCTACATGTCTGATATGTACAAGCATTGAAAGAAGGGTGATCAGTCCTGTGAAGTGACCAAATTGCATTACAGGGTATGGTGTGTGTAAATGCTTATTCATATATAGTACGCAAGCCTAACTTACAGACTCTGATATATTTATATTTTGCTTTCTTCTTCAGATGGTGTCATATGGGGGTCTTTGTTGATGTTAGTTTAATACGGGTACCAAGGACACACAGGTATTCTTGACCTTCATGACTTAGCGAGAATTGAAGAGAGTAGAATTGCTTGCCAGTGTCGTATCTTTGTGTTTATGTTTTTCAGAGCCTTTGTCCCTGCTGACCCCTCCCCTACCTGGTGTCCCTCGCTTGATAACTCAAAGACCCTGGGGGGTAACCCCATGTCAGGGTACTTGGGGATGTCAGGAGATGGTCCTTTGTTCTTCTGCTGCTGAACCCTGCGGAGCCAGTCCTGACACGTATAGCACCTTCGCAAATGCCAAAAAGTGCATTTGTGAAAGAAATCGCAAATTACCACCAACTTGAAGTTGGTGGTAATTTGAGATTTCTTTAGGAGAAATCGCAATAATTTAATGCTTGATGCATAGCATTTGGAGAATCACAATTTGCAATTCCTTAAATGCTTACGCAAAATTAAGGAATTGCAAATTTTGCGATTCCTCAATTTAGCTATGCAATTTCCTTCATATATACCGTTTAGCGAATTTATAGTCGCAAACGCTGCTTTTTTGCAAATCGCTTTGATACATCTGCCCATAAATTCCTTCTTCTATTCTACCCACTTTCTCCTCTATCTTGTGCCTTTCTATCCTTGCAATTCCTCTGAAGTCTCAGCACTACTGCTCTCCTCCTAATCCTTTCCTTCCACCTAATTTCTCAGGTCTGCAGCGGGAATAGAGAACTAAAAGAAAACACAAAGGGCCTGATTCACAAATGTAATCTGAGACAAGATCCTAACTTTACGACTTTCAGTATTAATAGAAGGCATTTAGGAGTACTAAAGTTAAGATTTTGTCTCAGATTACTTTTGTGAATCGGGCCTGTTAGATTTGGGGGTCTCTAGTTGGCACAGGTAGGTACTTGTGACAAATAGGGACCCTCTCCTCTAGTCAGTTTAAGGGGATTACACTCCTAAAATAACCCCTGCTCACCCTCTAGGTTGCGTGGCGCGAGCAGTCAAGGCTTATGTCAGAGGCGTTGTACGTTAAGCAGTTGTGACCACATACAGTAACCCAGTGACAACACTACAAATGGACACCACACAGGTTTTATATAAAAAATAAGTAGACTTTATATAGAGTTACCACAAGATCATAAACAACAAAAATACACACTATGATTACTTTAAGCTGGTAGATTTAAGCTTAGTTCAGTTCAGTTCTTAGATGCGACAATCTGCGTCAATGTACCTTAAGGTGCGTTGCGCTTCCATGACAAGCAATGTTGCAGCAATGGGAAATGCGGCAAAGTTCAGGTGCAAAGAAATAAAGAAGTGACGATCTTCCAGATGCAGCATGCTTCTCGGGGATGCGACAAGTTCTTGGTTTGATGCGTGGACTACAACGGCGACATCCAAGATGCGACGGCAGCAGCTCCAGCTGCGACGCTCTTCTCCCACGATGCGTGAAGCTTCTGCTCGATGCGACAACTACAGCGGTGACATTCAAGATGCGACGGCAGCAGCTCCGATGGCGGCGCGCTTCTCAGGGATGCGAGGTGCTCTTGGTCGATGTGGTGCAATGCAACAGTTCCAGCGGCGACACCCTCCTTCGGAGTTGCGACGGCAGGCACAGCGACGGCGACACGCTCCAACCTCATTGCGAGATTCTTCTCCTGATGCGGTGCAGTGCAACAGCTCCAGCGGCGACACCCTCCTTCTTCGGAGTTGTGATGGCAGCAGCAGCGACGGCGACATGCTTCCTCTTCGTTGCGGCACACTTCTCTCCGATGCGGTGCAGTGCGACAGTTTCAGCGGCAACACCCTCCTTCGGAGTTGCGACGGCAGGCACAGCGACGGCGACACACTTCTTCTCGTTGAGTCGTGCTTCCAGCTCCTTGCCACACGCAGTTCCTCAAAAGGCCCAAAACAGCAGCAGGCACTTCCACAAGAACTCTGGGGAGCTGGGGGGTGAAGTCTGTTGTCCCTGAGACTTCAACTGGAGGCAAGCTCTTTTCCAAGCCCTTGGAGATCCTTCACAAGTTGAAAGCAATGTACACAACGTTTCTTTCTCCTTCCTTTGGCAGTAAGGCAACCACTGCAGGCCAATCCCCCAAGCAGCACTTCAGCTTGGGAATAGCCTCTCCTCAGTTTCTTCAGGTTCCGCTCCTCAGTAAAGGTTTCTTCTTGTTGTCTAAAGTGATCTAATTTCATGAGATCAGGGTCCCAATATTTATACCCCAAAATCCTTTATTGTCTGACGCGAGAGGGGCCTTTACCCAGTCCAAACCAGTTCTGAAGCACTTTGTTTGCCAGACTTTTCAGAGACATCAGCCGCTCCCCAGGGGGTGGAGCCAGCGTTGCGGAAGGCAGGCACAGCCCTATTCAAGGTTAAGGTGCAACTCCTCCCTCCCATCTATATGCAGATCTCTCTATTCACCACTGGGTGACTCAGCCTGTCTCCTGGAATTCCCCAGCCCTGTCACTCACAAAACCAGACAAGGGAATATACAACCTAGCAGAGGCAGGTTTGAATGGTTAGACAAGCAAATACCTACTTCCTAAAAGTGGAATTTGCAAACACAGAATATTAAAATAAACTTTACTAAAAGATGTATTTTATTATTCTGAGTCCAGGCATACTAAACTCGAATCTCTACCATGTTCTCTGAGACAGTTAGGATTATAAAATGGAATAACTCTGACAGCCCATTCTGGCCTATGGAGAACAGGTAAACTTGCAATAGTAACAAGCATTGGAAATGCAATAGGTCTCGCAGCATTAGAGTTAGTGCTTTTAGAATTGTTTATGGGTTTTTTTTGTAAATCTTTAGCATTTTTGTTTCCTGTAGCCAATGCGAAAGAATTACAAATAAAAAAAGCCATAAAAAATTCTAAAAGCTCTAACTCAAATGCTCCGAGACCTATTGCACTGTGTGAGGGTGAGGGGTTGAGGGTGAGTGAGGGTGAGTGAGGGTGAGTGAGGGTGAGTGAGGGGGTGTGAGGGTGAGTGAGGGGGTGAGGGGTGTGAGGGGGTGTGAGGGTGAGGGTGGGTGAGGGGGTGTGAGGGTGTGTTAGGGTGTGGGGTTGAGGGTGAGTGAGGGGGTGTGAGGGTGAGTGAGGGGGTGAGGGGTGTGAGGGGGTGTGAGGGTGAGGGTGGGTGAGGGGGTGTGAGGGTGTGTTAGGGTGTGGGGTTGAGGGTGAGTGAGGGTGAGGGTGTGTGAGGGTGAGGGGGTGTGTGAGGGTGAGGGGGTGTGAGGGTGAGTGTGAGTGAGGGTGTGTTAGGGTGAGGGTGAGTGAGGGGGTGTGAGGGTGAGAGGGTTGTGAGGGGTGTGCGGGTGAGAGGGGGCTGTGATGGTGTGTGAGGGTGAGTGAGGGTGAGTGGGATAGGCAAGACCTAAAAATCTATCCAACAGCTGTACTGAATGAGTAAAGTGAAGTGCAAAAACCAATCAAATGTCAGAAGTGATCCTTCTGGTGTTAATAATCTTTAGAAATTCATAGTTCTTGAACATGCTGTAGAGCACCTTCAAAGCGCAAACAACGTTTTTAACAGCTTAATCGTTGTGATCAACAATGGAAAATGCTGCATAACCAATGAGTCACCTCTAGATGCACAAAGGCATTAAAGGGCTTTACCTGCAGAGCGTTGCGAACTGCAGTGGTAGATCAGCTGCTGCAGGGGAGGAGGAGAGGTGGGCTGATCACCGTGGCCTCTGCGGCTATAGAGGGGATCTGGGAGAGGCTGACCCCGGGCGGCCGATGACGAAGGGCACTCTACTTAACACGGAAGTGGGGGTGGGAGGAGTGTAGATTTTGGTGTTAAGAGGGAGGGCACCAAACGGGGAGAAATGTTAAAGGTCAATGTGATTAAACAAGTTAAACAAGTTTTAAAAAAAAGGTACACTGGGGGGAGGAGAATCACCAAAACGTGCACTAACCCTCTATGAATTTCACGAGCCTGCATTCTGGCGTCATGGTGTACCACGGCATCCCTGCCAAAAGACTCCCCATTCCGCTCCCCCCAAATGATTAAGCATTTGCTAATGTTTTGTGACATAAAACCGGGAGATTATTATTTTTTTCCCTGCCTTAATTGAAGGAAGCATTTAGTGGAGATGTACCCATTATTGGCTCTCGGCACGCGTGCAGCGTGCTCGCGCACTCTGGAGCAGGTTTGGACGAGCTTGCAAGATTTATGCGAATGGGCCTGAGGGGAGAGGCAATTTGTAGCCGAGACGGACAATTACGTGGCCCATGAGTGCAAGAATGACTGCGCCAGGCGGCTAATGGGTAGTAAGGCTGCGCCGGCAGCCATGAGCCGCACAGCGGTGTAACAGTCAGCAGAGCACCTCTGCACACTTTGTACTATCAATAACAAAATAGGTGCTCGATTACTCTTCCACCTCCCCGGGGACTCTCAAAATGGCTGCAGGTGACTGGGAGCAGGTAGGAGACGGTTTGAAAACTGGTGTGGGGTGGAACTGTAGTGCCGCCTGTGTAGCACACTGGGAAGGACGGCCAGAGGGGCGCGATGAGAGTGCCGCGAGCCCGTGACGACAGGAGCGGTTCTGTACGAAGCCGGTCACATGTTCCCTGGAGCCACTAAGTAGAGCAGGGAGCAACTCGCTGGTGGGTGGGTTGTATCCTTTAACTTCCGGGGGCGGGGGGATGCGGTTGTGCCAAGCAGTAAATAAGACTGCGGGTCGCGCTATTCCTCTTTGCTAATATGGCTGTGTATTCCCTGTCTCTCTAGGCACTTGTGACTTTCCAATACTTGTGGAAAGAAGGGAACGTGGGTGCCAAAATAAATATTTCCAAAACGCGTGGCTTATGTAATAAAGAGCTTACCTTGAAATTTGTAAACTTAAACAAGACGGAGGGAAGAGAGGGGAGGGGGGAGGAGAAATGGGACACGGCGGGAAGGGGAGGGGGCGGAGCGGGTACAATAAACAAGACGGAGGGAAGAGAGGGGAGGGGGGAGGAGAAATGCGACAGGGGAAATGCGAGACGGCGGGAAGGGGAGGGGGCGGAGCGGGTAAACAAAGACGGACGTGCACGCGCATTTAAGCTCAATGCGCATGCGCATTGAGCTTAAAAGTCACGGGCACTGCAAGGAATCGCCACGATTCCTTGCAGTGTGGATAAAGAGTGGATAAGTCCCAATACTCTCGCCTTGCTCGATGCGCATGCGCATCGACAGGCGAGACCTAAAAAACGAAAATGGCTGTAATTCACTATTAGGACATGCCACACCCATCAGGCTTCTCCTACCTTATACTTACAATGCACCCTGCCCTTGGGCCTACCATAGGGGTGACTGATATGAATAAAAGGGAAGGTTTTGGGACTGGCAAGTGGGTGTACTTGCCCAGTCAGCATTACAGTACCAGACTGCATGCAGGTTCTCCAATGGCAGACCTTAGACACGTTCTACAAGGCTGCTTCTGTGGGTGGCACAACCAGTGCTGCAAGCTCACTAGCAGCATTTGGATTTACACGCCCTGGGCACACTCAGTGCACTAGACTAGGGTCTGATAATTAAACCAAAATAGCCAAACATGGAATCACTAATCCATACATCAATTTACAATAGGGAGCACTTGCACTGTGGCACTGGCCAGCAGTGGCACAGTGCCCAAAGCATCTAACACCAGCAAAAATACATGTGGCAACAGCAAAAAATGGAAGGGAGACCCACGCCAATGGTGCCAGGTCCAACAGAGCCCAAATTAAATAAAAGTAAAACACACTTTTAGGGAAAATCTAAGTCCTAACTCTTGTTGCTACCTGAGGGTATTCTTGTCTCTGCTGTCCATTGACCTAGCAGGAGGATTGGAGAGTGGGTTGGATAGGTGCCCCCTGCACCATGATCAAGCAGATCTTAAAGCTAAGCTCAGATGTGAGCCTCTAGTTGAATCAGCTAGAAAGGATATCATGTATAAGGGTGTTGAAGGGGGGCTATAGACATTCTTAAATCTGAGAAAGAGGCGGGTCAGGAGCATAAGGAACAGAACAATGTCTTCTCAGTCTTTTAAAAGAATAGTGGTTGAAAGAAAGGACAGAATAAGAATTGTCTAAACAAGTTCAAGAAAAGGAAAAATCAAAGAATAACAAAGAAAGGGGTGAGAATTTTAAGGTTTGCATCTCAGTTGGAAAAAGAGGATGGAGCCCCCTGGAAAAAGCTAAGTCCAAGAAGTAAGACCAGACATAGATGAAGGGACTTTTCAAAAAACAATGGCAATGGAAACATAGGAAGAAAATAAAATATTAGATTCAATTACAAAAAAGTGTTTAAAGGAAGCAACCATTGAGGAAAAGCTAGAATATATAGCATTGGAAGATTTGGTTAATTTACTAATAAAGCTTCTAGGGCCCGATTCACGGAATGAACTTAAGACTCAATCCTAAACTTACTATTATTTTGGTATTCACAGAATGCACTTACTACTTTTGGTATTCACAGAAGTTAGGATTTTGTCTTAAGTTTGTCTAAAGACAAACTTAAGACAGACTTAAGACAGACTTAAGTTAGGATTTTGTCTTAAGTCTGTCTTAAGTTTGTCTTAAGTCTGTCTTCAGTTTGTTTTAAGACAAAATCCTAACTTCTGTGAATACCAAAAGTAGTAAATTCATTCTGTGAATGCCAAAAGTAGTAAGTGCATTCTGTGAATACCAAAATAGTAGTACGTTTAGGATTGAGTCTTCAGATCATTCTGTGAATCGGGCCGGCAGGGGCCGATTCACAGAACTAACTTAAGACAAAATCCTAAACTTACTACTTTTGGTATTCACAGAAGTTAGGATTTTGTCTTAAGTTTGTCTTAAGACAAACTTAAGACAGACTTAAGACAAAACCCTAACTTAAGTCTGTCTTAAGACAAACTTACGACAAAATCCTAACTTCTGTGAATACCAAAAGTAGTACGTTTAGGATTTTGTCTTAAGTTAGTTCTGTGAATCGGGCCCCTAGTTTGGGTCATCAATAAATCTCCTCTAATGCCTGTAACACTGAGAACCCTGGAAGATGGGTGTCTAGGAGAGAAACCCAGACCCCAAGACAGCAGTGTATTGGGATACTTATAAAAAAGGAGAAATTGCATAGATATCAGAATAATGCTGCTGGTCGATATCTTTCCGTATGGGGCCACAAATCTTTCCTAAATTGATCGAGGATTCTGCCAATTTTTAGCTCGCTTCCAAAATTCTCAAAAATAACTTCTAAATATTTAACCTTGGTCACATTGCTCAAACAAAATTATCAAAAATATAAAGAGCAAACGGTGTTGGTACATTTTGACTTTAGAATAGCCTTAGATATGGTCTTAAGGTATATGGATGATTTATGATGTTATGACTACAATGTTTATGAAAATGTTGAAAATACTGATTTTCTTTCTCAATTAAAAGAAAAACAGAAATATGTGGAAGATCTAGTTAAAATTAGCCAGTTAGGCAATGCATTGACTTCAGTTATAGACAGGACTAGTGAGAAATAAGATTCTGGGGAAAGCGAGCAAATTGTTATAACAAAAACTGATCAAGGAAAATTAATCTATAGGAATATCAATTATATTACCTTACAGAAAACAGACAACTGGAACTGGAAAGCGACCACTATCAACTCTAAAAATCAGATCCCTAAATGTAAATGTAAATGTAGTGCTTTTATATAGCGCACGAATCACCCCCGAAGGGGTCTCAAGGCGCTGTGCACATACCGCTGTGGAACCCTTCCTGGCCTTCCCCTGGGAAGTGCCCACTCCTGGGCACCCCCAAGGTGAAGCCAGGCATCCAAGAGCTGCCGGGGCCGTTGTGGAGATTAAGCAAGCTATTGCCCAGAGTTGCAGAGTGGGACCCATAATTTGAATAGGCACCGAGGCGAGAATTATCAGGTCCGGGGAAATTGAGCCCAAGACCCGCCATCACTCTGGAAAAAGCGATGATGATTTTATTTGCTGTTTGTTTTGGAATATCTCTGGGTTACAAAGGAATGGCAGTCTTTTGTTAAGAAGTTGAAAGATAGGACATCATTGTTTTTGTTTTACAAGAAACTTGGGAGTCAAATGATGTTATGTTGAATGATTTAATTGCCTATAATGTTAATGCTGCGAAAGGCGGTGTGGTAGGGCAGCTGGCGGTCTCCTAAAATTAGTTTCCACACAAAGGAACTTAAGGGGAATATTTGTAATAAATTTATAGATTTCTTAACAGTTTATTAACAAATGTTAATCAGAAGACCCCTCATAAGCCCAAAGTAGGTAATGATTCTATCATTATATATACACAAACACTTCTCATCAAACAAGCCTCTCGATAAGCAAGTTCAGCAATCAATACTTCTTTTAGAAATAATAAGTATAACATAGCCGCAGTGTCCAACTCTTTCATATGATGATTTTAATGCAAACATTTTTATTTTATATTTGCACAATGAATTTGAAGCAGAAAAGAAAGTAAACTTAAATATTCCAACTGAATCATTAATAAATAAAATTAGTGATGGTGAAGGGGGAAAAAGATCAAATATCTTACATGCATTTAATCTGATAATTATCAATGGAAGCTGTAAAGGGGGTTAACCGAATAAGCCAAAGTTTAATAATCTCTGAACGTCCTCCTTAATTGATTATGCAATAATATCTATGGGGAAGTTTTGCTTAGTAGATGACTTGGTTTTAGGGGAGTTGACCGGGAGTGACTGTAGACCTCTGCTATTAGCAATTGATTGGGTAACTAAAGAAAGAGATATCTGGCTGAAGTCAGCTCATACTCGATGCAAGAATGACAGAAGAATAATTTGGTCTGTGAACAGTGTCGACCGCATGGATCGTGGGTAGGTTGGCTGGAGCGTGAGGGGGGAGGACGCGGAGGAATCAGGTGTAAATAAAATATAAAGAAAATGAATTTCCTTCTGCCACTTCCTCTCCGCATCTCTCCTCTGTAGTCCCTCGCTCTGGCCGAACAGGAAGCACACCCAGCTTCCCAGTCAGCGAATCACAACACTGCAATGTAGCGTTGTGATTGATCTGAGCGCCATCCTTCAGCGCTCAAACGCTAACTGGAA
The DNA here is from genome assembly GCF_964263255.1 of Lissotriton vulgaris. Lineage (NCBI taxonomy): Eukaryota > Metazoa > Chordata > Amphibia > Caudata > Salamandridae > Lissotriton > Lissotriton vulgaris. The sequence goes on from NC_141697.1 coordinate 1,233,415,558, forward strand.
GCATGGGCATGTCCTCCTCGGAGGCTGTAATGCAGCCTGAGTGGAGAACATGCAAAGTGTGTATGAATGTTTGGCCGGCCCGAGACGGCCAGCCAAACATTCATGAGCACGTACAATGTGCTCACCACTCCCCCTGCTCCTGTTGTGAGCGCATCCCCGCCCTCAAAGCTTCCGGACATCAGGACACAATAAAATGATAATAACAAAAGTTATTAGCATTTTATTTATCCTTAACTTCACTGCTAAAAAGCAGGGGGCTCCACTCCTCCGACTTAGAGGAGGAGCCGCCACTGTCTGTGAAAATGAAGAATCAAGTTAAGCAAATGTCCAGACTCTTCAGCTCTCATATAGTAAAAGCCTAGTTAATAAAAAAATGATAAAATATGAAAAGAAAAGTAAGAAGAAAAGAAAAAGAACTGCAGGCATAGCTGGCTAACTGCCAGGGGTATACAAGTCCGAGTAGGAATGGGAACGATCGAATACCCTTAACCTCTTCCCTGCTCATGACGAGCTCAGCTCGTCATGAGGCACGGTTGAGCTGCACTCATCAGTTGAGCTCGTCATGGCCGTTGGAACGTTCGCACGCGGGGATCATTTCCCTACTCTGCTGAACGTTCTAAAACGGGAGTGGCTGTGATGAGCTCCGCTCGTTATGAGTGCAGCTGCACTGTGCCTCATGACGAGCCAAGCTCGTCACAAGCACAGCGGCGCCGCACGCGGTCCCCCTCCCCCCGCAGAAAAGGGGTTAATAAAGTAAGTTACAACTATGATAAAGAACTTAAAGAGCTCTCCTACCCCGGGTCTGGATGGTCCGCAGATATATTACAACTTGAACCTGACCTTTGGGCACAAGTTTTAACTCCTTTGATCGCTTATGTAGTTTGTGGGGATAGAATTCCAGATTCTTGGCAGGAAAGCATTTGCACCTCAATTTAAAAAAAAAAGGGTTACAATTAATGCCTAATAATGAAAGAATGATAACGTTATTGGATATACCAAGTAAAATGTATGTGAAACATCTGTTACAGGCCCTAGAAGCATGAGTAAAAAGAGAAGAGGTTCTCCCAGGGTGCAGTTGGGCTTCAGTGGGAACCACTCAACTGTTGATGGGCGTTTCACATTAAAACTGATGGTGGAAGATTATGTTTCAAAAAGAAAGGAATCCATGTACGTAGCATTTAAAGACTTATCTACTGTCTCTGACAAAATTAACAGAGCAGGATTATGCAAAAAGCTTATGAATAGAAATATACCGCCTGGGAGGCTACTGAAGTTGATTGTTCAACTTCATGATGGCTCTTAGCCAATATCATAGTAACCAGTATCAAAACATTCCTCAAGTGGCAGGCTCTCCCAGCTCAGCTGAGAGCTAATACTATAATATTCACTGCACTCTAGAATCTCGCCCCATAATGCTTTGCAGGGCCTTTGGTTGGGATTGTATTTTTGCCCATAACTTTGCTTGGGGTGGTCCTAGGAGGATGGGACCACCACTGAATCGTTCAGCATGATATGCTCTTTGTGTCCAAGGCATCTGCTTGCCCTCCCCCTAGGTTAGGGGTGACCCCAAAATCATAACCTCTCTCATTGCCTGACATTTTTCAAAGCTCACTTTTGTGAATTGGTTATATGCTTTTTTGCATGAAAAGGTAAAGCTGTTCTATCAAAGGGTTGTCGGTGCAGTGTTGTGTAGTGCTTTGAAGGTGTGTTTGAGGAGTTTAAATTGTGTTTGTTTGTGTATTGGAAGCTAGTGGAGGTTCCGGAGGTGCAGTGTGATGCTCATGTGCATGATAACTTGAGAGTGAATCTAGCTGTTGAGTTCTAGATTGTTTGTAGTTGTCAGATGAGTTGTTTGCTGATCCCAGCATAGAGGGTGTTCTCGTAGTTCAGCTTCCTTGTGACGGGTGTGGAAGTAGGAGGCTGTGACGGCGTTGATTTGGGCGGTTATGTTGAGCTGAGTTTCGATGAGAATCTCGAGGTTTAAGTTCCGCCAGTCTTTAGGTGGTGTCAAATGGTGATAGGCTCTTCCCAAAGATCACAACTTTTGTCTAGTCTGTGTTACATTTGAAACAGTGGTCTTCATTCATTCCTTTACTTTGCTAATGCGGGTGGCAAAGATGGTCTGGATGTTAGGGGTCTTATCCGAGAGGGAGAGTATTAGTTGGGTGTCAGCAGCGTAGGATAGTACTTCAATGTAGTAGGTGCAGTTGATGCTTGCTAGTGGAATCATGTAAGCATTGAAGAGAGTCAGACTGAGTGTGGTTACTTGGGAAACAGCAATTACAACGACAGCCGAACCACACGTTGCCTTTGCAACGCGGTCAGAACAGCGAATGCGCCTTAACTAGGCATTCCTTTACCACGTATGTCGTTACAACGACATGCCTAATGTGAAGCAGCATTGGACTTTGAAGTCCAACGCTTTCCCTACTGTTGCACGGACTGGAGTCGGAATAATGAATTAACCTGTTCCAAAATCCAGCGCTTTCCATAAGGCAAGTCGTAAAGGCTTGTGTGGTAAAGGAATATTAAGATGCATTTGTTGTCAAGAAACGTGTGATTTAGGCATGCGCAATGGTGTCATACAACCAAATACTTTTGGAGCTCTTCAGATGAGGTTGTTGCAGTCGGAAGTGCAGGGGGCCAGGCTGACTGACAGTGTGTTTCCAGTCAGGAAGTGGCAGATCCAGAGAAAAGCGTATCCTTGGATTTTAATCTTGTGTAGGGGTCGGATGAAGATGGGGTGGCACATCATGCTGACTGCTATGAAAGGTCTAGGCAGATGGAGGCATTCTTGTCACCGCTGGATAAGATTCAATGTATGTCAATTTTAGCTGCAATGAGCGCTGTTTCTTTGCTGTGGTTGGGCGTGAAGCAGGATTGTGTGGCATCAAGGAGTTGGCAGTCGTTGTAATGGTTGGCAGGGGCAGTTTATCAATTAGGGCTCTGGGGCTGCACCCCTCTGAAATTCTTACATATTTAGCTAAAACAAATGTAAGTTGATCAATTGGTTTAGAGACACAATTGTATCTCTAAACAAATTGTTGTATTTCAGTTTGGGCTGTCTGTCCCAGGCTGCCTGCCACGCCTTACTCAAAAGGAGGAGATGGATGCCAGGCTTTAAATCAACTTTCTGCAATGTGACGCACAACACAGGGCTAACCTTTCTAAAGCCTTTCATTACCATTGTGGTCTATGGTGGAATGCACTGTAGATCAGTGATGCTGCCAGCATCAAGGTTTCAGGTGTCGGAGTCAGCTTCCCTGTGTGAGGCCAAACGTCACTCATTCACAGGCATGGATCCCACCCCTTCCCCTTCGTCACATTTACAACTGGATGCAAACGTGTGATGTTGAGCCTTTTCCTCGGTAATAGTAAGTCTTATAGTGCTGATCTTGTGTTATGTATATTGTGCTGAGACCCCTGATCACACTAACCTCCCCCACTGGGGCATCCCCTGCCCAGGCTGCAGGTCTCTCGACCCTTTAAAAGTTGAGCTGATGTATTTGTTCCCCTGTGAAATTGATCCAAATATCCGTGTCAAGCTCAAAGGGAAAAATATCTGCTTACAGTAAAAACAGTTGCATGCTGTATGGTGTCTTCATGCCATGAACATTGATGCCAAAACCATGGATTGATTTGTGAACAATGAATGGTAAAAACATTAAGGTAAGGCATGTGCGGTATTTAGTTCCTTTTTTTATTTCACCCTTTATTCAATCTTGCATTCCCCAAGTGTGATCCATTTCATCATGTTGTGTTTCTGTATTTTTTGTGCATCTCATTGCTCTCATATAGTGCATGCTTTGAGTGGTACCAGGTGTTTATGAGGGTCTTTGATTGAGAACTCTGGACTGAGGCTGAGCAAAGTGCCTGTCAGCGGGTTGGCCTCTGCAGCGCACACAGAACACTGGTCATGTATTGCAGTTGCAATTGAAATTCTGTGTAAATGTGTGTGAAGGGGGAACATAGACATCGAAATATATACAATGCAAAAGTAAAAGAAAATAAAGGGCCCGATTCACAGAACTAACTTAAGACAAAATCTAAACTTGCTACTTTTGGTATTCACAGAAGTTAGGATTTTGTCTTAAGTTTGCCTTAAGACAGACTTAAGACAGGCTTAAGACAGACTTAAGTTAGGATTTTGTCTTAAGTCTGTCTTAAGACAAACTTAAGACAAAATCCTAACTTCTGTGAATACCAAAAGTAGTAAGTTTAGGATTTTGTCTTAAGTTAGTTCTGTGAATCGGCCCCTGTGTGCTTAAATGTGAGCAAGTACAGTGTATGTTTGGGGTGGTGAAGTGAGGGCGATGCGAGGAAGTGTATTCGGGGGAGATTGAAAAGAGGGTGCTGATGAGGAAAGAGAAGAGGTTGAAGATGTGCAGATGGACGAGTTGTGAATAGAAGAAGGGCATCTACATCTGACATAAAGCGCATATAACTGAAGCCCAATACTCCTTCCACACGCCTCAATAATATTTAATTCATAGACTCAGTTTTCAGAATTGAAACATTTAAAGTGTTTATTATTTATAACAAATCATTGTTGTCACTCATTTATCCTAAACAGCTAACAACCATTGACGAAGTCAATAGTACTGGCAGGTTTGAGGTGTAGGTCAGTTGTTGTGTTATATATCTGGCTGCACTAACATTTCAGAGAGAAACCAAAATACTGGTCGGGTGGCACACTATAGGAATCACAGAAATGTTACTTTTTTGAGTCCCCCACTTTTTTCATCCCACGTAAAGACCTGTCTGAACATATTTCTATATGACTGATTGCAGCCGGCAGCTGTGGGTGCCTCCCGAAGCTTGGTTAGAGCATTTTCTTCCAAACCCGATGCTGCATGCAGAACAAGACACTTGGCAAGCACACACTTGGATGGGGCTGAAGTTGTCATGCTGTGTAATTGGCACATAACAATAGCTGTTGAAAATAATAAAGCAGTAAGATATGGGGCCGTTTTTAATGTGTTTAATATTTCAAGACTATACATTCACAATGCTTTACAAACCTTGCTTTCTTGCTCAATTAATTTGCTTTAAAATGCACCATTTGCCAAACTTGGTTCAATTCTTTCCACAGGAGGAGGACCACCATTGACCCCACGTTTGTCGATTCAGCTTTCTTGCTCCGCATGCGTCATATATGTCATACACAACTTTCATGCCACCACTTTTAAGTGTCACCAGCCACCACTAACGGCTGGTGAGGGTAATGTTGATAAGTTTCTCTAAGATTTTGGCCAGGTATGGTCGCAGCAGGATAAAAACTAGTATGAAAAGGTATGACTGGCACATCACGGCTCAAAGAAACTAAACATGGGCTCTTTTCTGTTCATGGTTCTTCGCCATGGCTGCTCTCCCCCACCACACATGCTTTGTGTGCCGCGCCTCCCTAAAACAAAAGAGGCGACAACTACAGGGGTGGCATTGTTGTTATGAAAAATCCTAGCATACACACAAACACACACCAGTGCATGTGAGCACATGCACACACCTGCTTCACACAGGCTTCACATACAAGCACAGAAGTGACCTCGAAGTACACAGGTACCTAGGCGCTCACACACACACACAGACACGAACACAGACGCAACAACAGTCATGGCACTTTCTGTCTCTCATCTTTTGCTCTCACTATCAGGCACTGATATACTCTAGGGAGGAAAGAGATGAAGACAGATGAAGAAAAAATCTCTGGATATTCACCAGGTTTGCGTTTTTAGCCACATTGTAAACTCCAGCACTGGCTATGGAAGGTCTGTCCACTCCACCTCCAGAGAAGGTACAGAGGAGACAGTAGATGTTTCACCTCACAAACAAAACATGTAGAGCCAAGGTACATTTTTGCACGTTTCCCCTCACTTACTGAATAAGCACAACACACAGGTATCCTTCACACACACAGCAGGCATGGCACGGGCGCACGCAGCAGGTATGGCACAGGCGTACACACACACAAACAGCAGGTATGGCACAGGTGCACACACAGTAGGTATGGCACAAGTGCACACACAACAGGTATGACACAGGTGCACACACAGGCGTACACACAGAAGGTATGGCACAGGCGCACACACACAGCAGGTATGCCACAGGCACACACACAGGAGGTATGGCACAGGCACACACACAGCAGGCATTGCACAGGCAACAGAAGAAGCGGATTCCCTCGAACACGGAAAAGGTGACATGGTAACTTTTCTGTGTGTACTTTTCATATGCTACAAGTAACTTAGACCTGGACTGAAATCATGTTGCCTTTGCATTCAGGTGCAGTGCTTGCAGGGTGCAGATGAAAAGACTATAAAGTGGGGAACATGATTTTTTTTGTGTGTAAATCTGTTTTTATTTTCCATATAGAGAACAAAGGGAGGGCCTAGGTACTAAGCATCGGCGAATTTTGCTAATTCGCGATCCGCGAATTTGCGAATTCACGGTCTGCAAAATTCACGAATTTGTGCGAATTTGCAGATTTTTTTATTTTTGCGTGTTCGCGGGGCGCTTGGCGTGTTCGCGGGGCACTTTGCGTGTTCGCGGGGGGTTTTTTGTGCGGGACCGCGATGCGCCCTCTGGTTCATCACTGCCACCCTCTTGTTTTTTGTGCCATCTGCCCCACTCGTTTTTGTGCCCTTCTGCCCTCTGCCCCACTCGTTGTTGTGCCCTTGGGCCCCTTGCCCCACTCGTTTTTGTGCCATTCTGCCCTCTGCCCCACTCGTTGTTGTGCCCTTGTGCCCCTTGCCCCACTCGTTTTTAAGCCATTCTGCCCTCTGCCCCACTCGTTGTTGTGCCCTTGTGCCACTTGCCCCACTCGTTTTTGTGCCATTCTGCCCTCTGCCCCACTCGTTGTTGTGCCCTTGAGCCCCTTGCCCCACTCGTTTTTGTGCCATTCTGCCCTCTGCCCCACTCGTTGTTGTGCCCTTGTGCCCCTTGCCCCACTCGTTTTTGTGCCATTCTGCCCTCTGCCCCACTCGTTGTTGTGCCCTTGTGCCCCTTGCCCCACTCGTTTTTGTGCCATTCTGCCCTCTGCCCCACTCGATGCTGTGCCCCTTGCCCCACTCGTTTTTGTGCCATTCAGCCCTCTGCCCCACTCGATGCTGTGCCCTTGTGCCCCTAGCACCACTCGTTTTTGTGCCATTCTGCCCTCTGCCCCACTCGTTGTTGTGCTCTTGTGCCCCTTGCCCCACACCTGTTTTATGTTACTAAGTTAGCTTCATCAGGAAGCACTAATAGATAAAATAAAGCAGGTGCTCGAGCACCTGCATTTTATCTATTAGTGCTTCCTGTTGAAGCTAACTTAGTAACTATTTTCGAATGGTGCTGGCAGCTTGCCGGCGCCGTTCTAAAATAGTTACAAGCTTGAAGCTTGAACTTTTGCCCCCCCCGGATCCTTTCCGCTCGCGGATTCGCGGATTTTCGGCAAATTCGGGGGAATTCGCGGATTGCGAATGTGCCGAAAATCCGCAAAACCCGCAAGCGGAATGGATTTTGCACCCATGCTTACTAGGTACACACAGCGCAAGGCCCACAACCCTATGCAGGGCCGGCCGCGCAATTCAAAAGAACCTCAAAGGATTTCAGGGAGCCCCAGCGGAACAGCTTATACACAGCGTGTCGCCTACAACCCTTGTTGGGCCGGCCATGTGATGCATGTAGCGTAGCAGTAAAGTGCAATCATGGGTGAGTTTCGAGACCCTTAATTAACATGGACAATAACATAGCAGAGAGAAGGACAGAAGGTGTAGGCAAGAGGCCTACGGAAAGAAGATAGTAAGGAGCAAACAGATAGGTAGCGATAGGGGAGTAAAAGGTTCAAGAATGAGAAAGGCCCCACATCAGGGGAGCAAAGTGAAGCGACGATGATGGGGAGTGCGCAGGTGAGCAGGGGGAGAGCGTAGGGAGCCAGTGTTGTATATTAGTCGGGCGATGGTGCGGTACACGTGTCATGCGGGACGATGAGCAGAGTCATAATGGCTGTGTAGGTAATCTGTCAGGGTGAGACAGGTTTACATTACAGCATCTTCAAATAGGCGTAGGGCCCGGAGTTTCGGGGGCGGGAGACGCGCATGTTCTACTTTACATAGATTTGTAACTAATGGATTCCAGATTTTGGTGAAGGGGGTATCGCGGGACTGCAAGCGCGCTGTGAAGAGTTCCATTGTCACTACGTGCCATTGGCGTACAAACCAGGCAGCAATTGGGGGGTCTCAGCTTTTTTCCAATATAGCGCTATGAGTTGCTTAGCGGCTCTTAGCATATGAAGAGCTATGTGCCAGTCACTACGGGTAAGTGCTTTTAAGTTGTCAGGCTTAAGGCCTAAAAGAACGTGGCTATGGATTCAGGCAGAGTGAAGCCTTGTACCTCCTTAAAATGATTAAGAACTTCTTTTGAGAACAGGGTCAGGAGAGGGCATGCCCACCAAATGTGAATGAAGTCCCCAGAAGCATTCGAACATCTCCAGCACAATGGAGAGGATGTGGGGAACATCCTGTGCATCGAGAGGGCGTGTAATACCACTGCGTCATGATCTTATGCGCAGTTTCTCGTTGCGATATACTGCGATAGACCTTTGGTATGTCTCGCCACAGGCGGCTTTACTGAGCGGGTGTTATTTCAATGGGGGACGTTGATTGCCATTGGCGCTGGTATGGGTGAATGGTTACTAGCAGAAGGTGCTGCAGGATTTGGTACGTCCAAGAGATAAGACCCTTTGACTCATCAAAGGAGCGTACCAATCGCTCAAAGGGAGTGAATGGACGGTTGGCCACCTGCTGCATCTCGGGCGCGGAAAACCAATGTCACAGCTGTGCATACTGGAGTCCAGCCCCCGCCGGGAGTTTGAACTCCTCTCCGCATTGAGTAAATGTTTTGAGTGTGCCCCCATCGTACAGATCGCTGATCATGCTACTTCCACCTTTCAGCCATTTGAAAACGCCTGTGAGTTAAGTGCTGGAGGGAATAGCGGGTTACCTGCAATGGGAGTGTGGGGGGAGGGGAAGGTCGTGAGCCCCTTAGGAATGGCCACTTTGTCCCATATAACTGTCTTGGTGGGCACGGCAATATGAGCGATGCAAGAGCGTGCAGTTCGATGGAGCCAGGAAAGATCCCAGATGGTTCGTCCGGTTACCGCCCTGTCCATATGGAACCAGATCTTCTCTCTCTCAGTCGTTGTCCATTCCGAAACGATGCGAAGGTGAGAGGCCCAATGGTATTCCACTAGGTTGGGGCATGCTAGTCTTCCTCTGTCCCGCAGGAGCATGAGAACTTTGTGGGAAAAGTGTGGTCTACGCCCCCCCCCATATGAAACTGGTGAAAGCCGCAGAAGGCTCTGGATCTGATGTTGCCGGATGTAGGTGGATAGGCATTGAAACAAATACAGTATTTTTGGGAGCATCAACATTTTTATAGCATTGAGACGGCCCAGTCAGGACAGGGTGGAGGTTTTCCAACCCCTCAGGTCTTCCAAGACAGCTTTCCTACATTCCCGCCAATTCGTTTGGGTCCATGTGGCGAGGGAAGGGGTCAGCTAAAGCCCTAGATATCAAATGTAGTTAGTGGCCCACTGATAGGGGGCAAGTGCTTGCAGGGCCAGTATCTCCTCCTCAGGAATTGTAAGGTTCAGGGGCCCCAAGATTTTCCATGGTTGATTTTAAGACCAGAGGCCCGCTTAAAGGACTGCGCGATGCAAAAGGGGATGATGGACGGAGCGATTGAGCAAATCAAACACTCACCCCCAGTCAACTGATCTGGGTTTAATCCATCACCGTTCTTTAGCTCACTCTGCCACTCCAGTTAAGACATGGCCATATGCAATTCAGTCTGACCCTGTGCCTCATGGGAACAGTCCAGCCCGAACTGCCAAGCCATGTCTTCACTGGACCGGAAACAAGCATCCTGGGACCGGTTTTGGATTCATAATCCTCATCCGCCAGGCTATCCTGAATCCAGTGGCAAAGTGAGCCAGGGACTCACGTCTGAGCATACCCTCCCAACTTAGGGCGAACAAAGCGATACAAAAGGGGATGATGGACGGAGCGTTTGAGCACATCAAACACTCACCCCCAGTCAACTGATCTGGGTTTAATCCATCACCGTTCTTTAGCCAACTTTGCCACCCCAGTTCAGTCTGACCCTGTGCCTCAAGGGAGTAGTCCTGCCCGAACTGCCAAGTCAAGTCTTCCCTGGACCGGAAACAAGCATCCTGGGACCGGTTTTGGATTCATAATCCTCATCAGCCAGGCTATCTTAAATCCAGCTACAAAGTGAGCAAGGGACTCACGTCTGAGCATACCCTGCTAACTTAGGGCGAACAAAGCGATACAAAAGGGGATGATGGATGGAGCGTTTGAGCAAATCAAACACTCACCCCCAGTCAACTGATCTGGGTTTAATCCATCACCATTCTTTAGCTAACTCTGCCACCCCAGTTCAGACATGGCTATTTGCAAGTCAGTCTGTAGTTGTCGCATCGAGAGGAAGCTTCACGCATCGTGGAGAAGAGCGTCGCCGCTGGAGCTGCTGCCGTCGCATCGTAGATGCAAAAACAACAGTTGATGGACACAATGCAGCACAATGTCATACGTTCACCCCAGTACAGAGATCTGGGCCGAAATCCATCGCTTTTCTACTCACCACACCACCCCAGTTCAGACATGGCCGTATGCAAATCAGCCTTGACCCTGTGCCTCGTGGGAACAGTCCAGCCCAAACTGCCAAGCCATGTCTTCCCTGGACCGGAAACAAGCATCCTGGGACCGGTTTCGGATTCATAATCCTCATCAGCCAGGCTATCTTGAATCCAGTGGCAAAGTGAGCAAGGGACTCACGTCTGAGCATACCCTGCCAACTTAGGGCGAACAAAGCGATACAAAAGGGGATGATGGCAATGTCTGAATTGGGGTGGTGTGGAGTGCAAAAAAACGAGGGATTTAGGCTCAGATCTCTGTACTGGGGTGAATGTATGACATATGACATACATTCATATGTATGACATTGATCGGCATTCTGTCCATCAATTGTTGTTTTTCCATTTGTCACCCCGAGTGGGACGGGTATGCTCAGACGTGAGTCCCGTGCTCTCCACACCACTGGAGTCAAGCTATCCTGGCTGATGACGACTGATAGCCAGAAACCGGTCTTAGAATGCTTGATTCCGGTCCAGGGAAGACATGGCTTGGCAGTTCGGGCTGGACTGTTCCCATGAGGCACAGGGTCAGGGCTGATTTACATATGGCCAGTGTCTGACCTAGGGTGGTGTGGAGTGCAAAAAAACAATGGATTTAGGCCCATATCTCTGTACTGGGGTGAATGTATGACATTGATCTGCATTCTGTCCATCAATGGTTGTTTTTTCATTTGTCACCCCGAGTGGGACAGATATGCTCAGACGTGAGTCCCGTGCTCTCCACACCACTGGAGTCAAGCTATCCTGGCTGATGACGGCTGATAGCCAGGAACCGGTCTTAGGATGCTTGATTCCGGTCCAGGGAAGACATGGCTTGGCAGTTCGGGCTGGACAGTTCCCATGAGGCACGGGGTCAAGGATGATTTGCATATGGTCATGTCTGGACTGGGGTGGTGTGGAGTGCAAAAAAACGATGGATTTAGGCCCAGATCTCTGTACTGGGGTGAATGTATGACATTGATCTGCATTCTGTCCATCAATTGTTGTTTTTCCTAAAGGACTGCAGCAGGGAGTGTAGCGCCGGGAGGGAGACATGCGGGCAAGATAACGTGAGGATGAGATTGTCAGCACAGAGCGCCACTTCATTTTGCCGACCCCCGAGGAAGAGGCCATGTATGTTTGCAGCTTGCCTAATCATCACGGCCAGGGGTTCTACCACAAGGGCAAACAACAGAGGGGACAGGGGGTAGCCCTGCCGTGTCCCTCTGTGTATGGAGATAGGATCCGTGAGCTGACCGTTGACTCGCACCCGTGCCTGCGGGGAGGGATAAGGAGCCATGATCCTAGCTATCATGTTCTGGCCCAGTCTGATTTTCCTTAGTAACTCTCGGAGGAATGCCCAATCAACCCGATCGAATGCCTTCTCTGCGTCTAGCGATAGAAGGCATGCTGGTATGTTCCAGTGTTGCGCCTTCTCAAAAAGATGTGCAATTCTGCGTACATTGTCCGCTCCCTGTCAATTCCGAATGAAGCCGACCTGATCCAGCTCTACAAGGCCAGGCATGTAGGGATCAAGGCTCTTGGCCAGTATTTTGGTATACATTTTAAGATCTGTGTTCAAGAGGGCTAAGGAATGGAAAGATGTGCACAACGTGGGGTCCTTCCCCGGCTTGGGAATAAGGGCTTTTTCTGCCATTCCCATTGAGGGTGTTGGCCCCTCTGTGTCAGATAAAGAATTGAACAGTCGCAGGAGGTAGGGTTAGAGTTGTGTTAGGAACAGGTGGTAGAAGGCCAATGGAAGGCCATCCGGGCCCGGTGACTTCCCAAGAGGGAGGTCCTTTAGTGCTGTTGCCAGCTCCTGTGATGTGAGGGGTCCCTCTAGCTGTTTGGCGTGATGGGGGCTAAGTGGGGTCCAGGGGCATTGGTCTAGGATAACCTTGATCTGTTCCAGGGATGGCTCGTCTGCCGCGTAAAGGACTGAATAATAGGCCTGAAGGCCTCGCGCTTGCCCCTCTCTGTGGTGGCCCTCTCGCCATCAGGGAGCTGGATGTTAGCTATGTGTGCCTTTGTAGTGCGCGCTCGCAGGCGTTTCATCAGCAACCTGCCCACTTTGTCCCTCCTCTCAAAGTGTTGTTGTTTTAACGAAAATAGGGCTCTCTCAGCCTTTTGGTGCGGAGGGAATGGAGTTTCCCCCTAAGATTTACAAGGTGTAGTTTACGTGCAAGTGTGGGGCGTTCCTGGTCCTGTCTCTCTAGGTCTTTAATATCCTTGGAGAGGTTATCCTCCAGGAGACGGACTTCGCGCGCCTGCGCAATTGCCAAGGATGTGATATGACCGTGGATCGTAGCCTTAAAGGCATCCCACACTACAGGGAAGGGTGTTTCGGGAATATCATTAAGCTCAAATTAAGAGTCATTGGCAGTCTGAATACTTTCCACATCTACTGGGTTCCGCAGAATGTGCGGCGGCAGATGCCATCGTGGGTATGGGAGGGACAAGCCGCCAGGTCCTGCAGGAGGAGTTCAACATGAGCGTGATCGGAAAGCGAGATGGCGGACATGAAGGCTGAAAGCATGTCACTGATCAGGGCGTGAGAGATAAAAATATAATCAATGCGCAAGTACGAGCGATGGACGTGTGAATAATACGAACAATTGCGCGTCCCAGCAGAATGGTAACGCCAGGAACCCAGCAAACCAAGGTCCGCTATTTGTCTCCGGAAGGCTGAGGACATGGCCTTCGTCCCATGCGAGAAGGCTTCACTGCTGTCTATTTTACGATCCCACGCCAGATTGAACTCCCCCTAAGATTAGCGAGAGATCATCCTGTGGCACGTGTTCCCGTAAGGTCGTCCGGAGAAAGGAGTCCTGCATCTGGTTGGGCGCATACACATTACACAGTGTAAAGAGGCGTTGTCCAATCCGAACCCCAGCCCTGATGAAGCGGCCATTCGAGCTACGGAAAGACCCTGGATACCCCCTGCCTGATGCTAGCTCTGCAAAGGATTGCCACTCCAGCCGTTTTAGTGGATGGCGTAGCCCAGTATTGGAGGGGATATTTAGGGTGAGCCATGCGGGGGACATCCGCTTTTAAAAGGTGGGTTTCTTGAAGAAGGATAATGTCTGGATTGTGTTGTAGAAGGTAGCGCCATGTTTGTTGCCATTTGTTGGGGGCGTTAAGTCCCTTAACATTAAGGGATAAAATCATCAGGTGGCAAGAGATAGTCATAGTTGTGTCAAGACCCGAATTAGTCCATCATACCAATGTAGAGAGCATGATGGGATGGGGGAGAGGGTGTAGGGGCTTGTCACTCTTGACAAAAGGGGGGCACCATCGGAAGGGGGTTTCCGCTCACCATGGCCAGAGGAAGAAATAGAGTGGGAAGAGAGAGAAAAGAGCATAGATATGTAGAGACAAAAAGTAAGTAACCAACATTGGCCAACCGGGCCACAGTGTTCTGTTCCAGTTGCATCTCAGCCTAGACCACAAGGCTCGGGTGATACCAGAGATGTCACTCTTTCAAGAACAGATAAGGGGAGGGTCGTCTAGGTGGGTATTCCAGTTCCATTAACACTGCAGGTAGGGAGCTGGGGTACGGGCGATTCCTGAGAGTAATCCCCAATCTCAAAGGGGTCAGGGACACTTTCCAAGGGCAGCATGTCCATTCTCTTGCAGAGGAGGGGTTTCAATCAAGGCGGCGAGAGTCTATGACGGCGCACTGTAGACTATGATGGCTTGGCAGATGCCCGTGTGAGGGGCGGGAGATGTGCAGGCCTGGCATGTGGCATTGAGGAGAGGTGGAGTAGTTGTGCTGCTTTTTTATAGGACCTTATCATCTGGCGCTTGGATTCCCATTGGAAAATGAGAGCGAACGGGTGGCCCCACTGGTATGAAATGTCCATGCTTCGCAGTTTGCCTATTACAGGTTTAAAATCTCAGCATCTTCAAAGGGTGGTAGGTGCAAGGTCTTGGAAGATCTGAATCTTGATCCTGTTGTAGATGAGGTCCGGCTTGGCGCGTGCCGCACTGAGTATAGCCTCCTTTTCTGTAAAGAAATGGACCCGGGTCAGGATGTCCGGGAAAACACCCGGCCTGCCAGTGGGGCCAGAGACCCGATGAGCCCGGTTCAGGGCCGGCGGAGAGGCATCATCAACTCCCCAGACCTCATGCAGGAGCTGCGCCATGTAGGTCATGATGTCATTCCCCTCCGCCCCGAGAGGAACCCCCCGGATGCGGAGGTTGTTCCGGCGGCTCTGAATTTCCAGATCTTCCTTCTTCAGTTGCAACTCGATGTGCTGTTCCTCCAGGGTGACCAGACGCTGCCAGAGTTGTTCCTGGTCCTCGGTTCGGGCATCTCCGGTCTTCTCCAGCCCATCCACTCTTTCCCCAAGGTCTGTGACCTCCTTCTTAAGCTCCTGGACACAAGAGTGGAGCTCCGTGCCGCAGAGAGCCTATTGCATTCTTTTTTTTATATCTCTTTTTATTGAAACAAACATCAGCAATAAGTTACATTACAGAGAATAAGGCACGGTAGCTGAGTACACTCCACGGGGCCAAAGTAAAGACAATATCCAAAAACATGTCAGAATTTCACGGGGAGAGGGTTTCATCCGGGATACCGCTTACAGGTGGCGTACAGATGTCCCCCCTGAAACTATTCCATGACCCCCAAATTAATGACCATTTCCGAGGGCGTCCCCTTGCGAAATATGTAGTTTTCTCCCTGAACATACACCAGTCCAAGTTGTTTTCCCACTCTACCAATGAGGGGGGCTGTACTTCCCCCCACAGCTGGGCTATATTTCTTTTGGCAATCAAATACCCCAGCGTGACCCACTGCGTCTGCGAGTTGTTGAGGTCAGTAGGCTCCCATATATTAAGCAAACACCTTCGTGCCTCCGGTAAGAGGGAAACTCCCAGTACTCTGCATATAGTGTTATGTATATTGCGCCAGTATGTGGTGACCTGCCCACATTCCCACATAATATGCATAAATGTACCAACCAGCCCACATCCCCTTTTACAAAGCCCTGAGTCTGAAAGTCCGATATGTACTAGCCTTGGTCCTGTAAGGTAAATCCTATGTAAAATCTTAAGTTGTACAAACCTCAGGCGAGATGGGATCGCGACCTCCCTAGGGAAAGACACCGCTGTCTGCCAGTCTTCCTCGTCTAGCTCTATTCTGTCTTGCAACCCCTTATCTCTAAGTGCCACTAGGGAGTCAGTTCTGTGATTAATCAACTTTTTATATATTAGAGAGATTGTTTTACCGGAAGGTGGCCGTCTAATATCCTATCCTCCAGAGGGGAAGCCTCTGAAGGTTCTGCCTCTCCAGGCAGCCATGACAGAAGGGCATGCCATACCTGGCCATACCGAAATTACTCCGATGGGGCAAGTTTATACTTAGTCTGCAATTCCTGGAATGATTTAATCTTCCCCTTCCCCCAAATATCCTTAACCACAGAAATGCCTATGAGGTCCCACCTATCGAAGCCCTTCGTCTTCCAACGCTTACCAAGCATTTCAGAGTCCCAGAGCGGAGTGGCCACTGTCAATCTATTTCTCCATCCCAAGGAGGCCTTAGCCGCATGCCAGACATTCACAGAATGCTTAGTGGCACCTGTCAATGGCACTCCGCTGGGACGGGAGTATAAGGCCCTATTGTAATTGTTTCCTGGGAGAAGCAGTTTATCCATGGCGTATCCTGGGTCATCAACCCAGCCATAGGTGCCGTGGTTAATTGCCGCCAGGTGGGCCGCCCAATAATAATATCTTTTAATATCAGGGAGGGCGATACCTCCATCGTACCAGGAAAGAGTCAATTTGTGTAAGGCAATGCGAGGTCTCCCCTCCTACATCAAACTACGTTGCAAACTCTCAACTTCACAGAAGTAACTAGAGGGCACCACATCCAAGGAATTTTGCAAAGCATAAATAAAGCGTGGGAGAGCCATCATCTTGAACAATACCGCTCTACCCAATAAAGAAAGAGGAAGCTTCTTCCAGTTGGATCTATTCCTCCTGAGCCTATCACGAGGGGGCAGGAGATTCCGAGAATACCTAATTGAGGGGTCCATAGACACAAAGATCCCCAGGTATTTAAACCCGTCCAAGCTGATTTGTATAGGGCAGATCCTGGGAGGTACCAGAGGGTCACCCCGCAAAACAAACAAGACAGACTTACTCCAGTTGATCGATAGGCCAGAGTTCCTCCCAAAGGAGGCAAGAACGTCAGAGACCACAATCAGGGATTTACGAGGGGAGGCCAAATAAAGTAAAATATCATCAGCATATAGGGAGATACAGTCCTCCCACTCCGGAAACCACTGCAGACCCCTGATCGAAGGCTCCCACCGCAACCAGGCGGCCAACGGCTCCATAGCCAGCACGAAGAGAAGGGGGACAGCGGGCAACCAAGTCGGGGTCCCCTTCCCAGCAGAAAGGCAGATGATACCTTGCTATTCACTACCACTTGTGCGAGGGGCTCCGGAAACAACAGGTGAATCCAGCCGATGAATCCAGGGCCAAACCCAAACTGAGCCAATACCGCCCACGAATAAGGCCATTCAATCGTGTCAAATGCCATTGTTGCGTCCAATGACGCAATTATAGCCGGCTCTTGCAGTGCATGGGCCCTAGCCAAAACTCCATGAAACCTACGCAATTTCAAGGCCGTATTTCTGTGAGGCATAAATCCTGACTGGTCGACATGCACCAGCTCAGTAATAACCATAATCAACCTATTTGCCAATACTTTGGCCAAAATCTTGGGCTCTGCATTACGCAGTGAAATGGGTCTATATGAGGCACAGCTGGTCTTAACCTTACCCTCCTTGTGTATCACTACTATCGAAGCAACCCTTGGATCCCTTGGGTGAGCCCCTACCTCACGGGACTCCACAAACATTTCCCTTAAATAGGGCACAAGGCGATCCGGTCTAAGCTTGTAAAGCTCCATAGGGAGACCATTAGGGCCTGATGCCTTGCCGGAGTTCAGTGAGCGGATAGCTAAAGCAATCTTGTCTGTCGTTAGGTCACTATCCATAAAACATTTATCCTCTGTGTAAAGATGCGGGAGTTGGATATCTCGAAGTAGCAGGTGAGAATCAGACTCCGGGTAAGGAGAGATTGAAGAATAGACCGTCTGAAAGTGTTTGGCAAATTCATCCACAATACTCTGTGGGTCTATACATTTTTCCCCCTCCACCGTCAACAACTCAGGGACCAGTTGACTAGCCCAGTCCTTCTTATCCAGCCAAGCGAGGAATTTTCCAGCCTTATCATAGAGCCTACCCTGCTGCTCTCTACCAAGCTGATTCGCTCGATCTGTGACCAAATTTTGTAGTCGTGCTGCCTATTTCATTCTTAAGCTCTGACATAAAGGTGGCCATAAAAGCTTGCGTGACAGGTGGCGAATCCCCTCCAGTCTGTGAGGCCACCTCCGCAGGGGCCGGTGTGCTCGACTTGCCCCACATCGCGACGACAGGATTGTCTTTGGGGGGTGCCCCTGAATCCTTTCCCACTTTGGTGCATGTCATTCCTTGTACATGTGTGGCCCTGAACAGCACCAAGCGAAGGAACCAGTGGGTGGTCGAAGGGTTGCTCAAGATCGAGCACTTGCCTCGCATTGGTTGATGTAGATTGGGGTGTGTCACTTCGGGCTCAGCAGTTAATAGAGCGATGCGTGTCAAATGAGGTGGGCTGAGTCACCGCTCACATGAATGGTCTCGCCTCATCTCCTCGCCAGCTCTAGAGGTGCACTATCCAGTAGGCTAGTAGGGGGCAAGGCAACCAGGGCAGGGATCAATGGGGGTCGCATTCAGCCGCTCAGTTGCCCAGCCGGAAGGTGACAATTCCAGAGGCCAGGGGCCATGCCGATCAGCCCGTCCCCACCCAAGGCCAACAGCATGCAGTGGCTTCTGCTGGACTGCTGTACCTGTACGTGCTAATGGGTGTGCAGGAAGCTGTCGAGGCGCTATCAGGGTAGGTTGCCTAAGAGCCGCAATGTCCAGGCAGAGGAAGAGGCACACCGGGGACAGGTCATAGGAGGCCCCAATGTTCGCAGGTCCTGTACCCACACCCTGAGGATGGCACTGAGTGAGTGGTGCACCCGCCCTCTATGGTCAAAAAGAGGATGATTGGAGGCCACAGGCCGTGCAGATGTCTCGGGCAAAGCCGCGTGAAGCCAGCCCCACCAGCTCCCTCAGGGGAGGCACCAGTGGCAGGAAGGTCAACCATTAGGGCCTCCTGTTGTCGGGTCAATCGTGTCCTCGATATATCCGTCCAGGCCCGAAGCAAGAGTAGGGCGATGGGGCTGCGTGGAGCAGCAAGGCGTGGGGGACAAGGGGGGGACGTGGAGAAGTGAGTCAACAAGGAGCGTCCCCACCCCTTACTCGTCACCTGTGATGCGTGTCCATGCTGCTGGGGTCCAGCGTCGGGTCATTTGAGGAAGTCGCCACTGCCTGTCCAGTTTACCACCAGTGCGCCGCCAAATCCTCCACCCGCCCCACGCTGGCACCAGGGAGGTGGATGAGGCCCAAGATGATGTTCCCACCCACTCAGAAGGCCGGGGCGTTTCGCAGGGCAGCTGAAGCGTCTACTCCTGGGGCCCCCCACAGAGCCCACAATGCTTCCCTAGGTCCGCGCGCCGTGCCATGTAACAGCTACTCACAGCAGCGGGTGCTTCACGGCCGTTTCAGGCAAGATGGCGGCTGCCACATTGGCAGGCCCCCGAAAGCAATGTGCCGACCTACACTGCAGAGGGTGTCTCCGTTGCCTCCCACAGAAGTCTGGGCACTGCTGTCACCTTTCAGCTCTTATGATATGCGTGCCGGGCTGGGAAAGGCAGCCTACAGCACTCGGCGCCGGGGGACGTCTCCGGCGCGGTATTCAAGATGATGCCTCAGGTCCAGTCCGGGGTCCGTTCGCCCGCTCCGGGCCAATCCCAAGCACCCTCCACTCTGGTGCAGGTGCCCCTATTGCTCTGCCACCCGCCCCAAAGCTGAGCGGGTCCAGGGGTCCCCGATTGCACAGGAGCAGCTCTCGTCACACATCAGGGGAATCCAGGTCCGGGTGCCGTAAAATGGCGGGCGCCCCGGTCTGTAGGGCAATGTGTTGCGGCTTCTTCACTGCCACCTCCGCGCAGCCCTCCACTCCGCAATAGGTGCCTCTCACCTTTCGCTAGCTTAGCACCCCCAGAGTAGGCATCAATAAGCCCCCAGCACCGCTAAAATAGCTTTAATTAGCAGTGTCCGATTCACCCAAAGAAATTTTTAACATCATCAAAAAATTACTTGAAGCCCCTCCCCTAAGAACAGCCCCGGCACCTCTGGCCAATGGTGTAACAAACTTGCAGAGTATTTTAACAACAAGGTCCAGCATATTCTGGAACCCCTCCCATGTAAGGGTGATGAAGACAAACCCCCACACCCTCAGACGGATTTCCACTCAGCCCCCCGAATAATTTCTTGAGGCCTTTCCCCTCGTGCCCCAGGAAACTCTCCTCACCCTGCTGGCCACGGTAAAGAGTGGTTCTCCTACTGACCCAGCGCCACTAAACATTTTGAAACAGGTCGCCCCAATAATAGCCCCTAATCTGATAAATTTGATCAATGCCTAGCTGGCTACTGGAATTGTTCCCACCAAATGGAAAGGGGCGAGGGTTAAAGCTCTACTTAAAAAGCCTAATCTGGACCCAGTACATTTGGGCAACTTCTGCCCCATATCCCTTCTGCCGGCTATAAGTAAGGTGACAGAGAAACACGTCAACCTAACTCTCTCTGGGTTTCTTGAGACCCACGGCCTGCTCCATTCCTCCCAAACCAGGTTCAGACCGCGCCAAAGTACTGAAACCGCGTTACTGGCGGTGGTAGAGGAAAGTAGGAAAATCTTGGACTCAGGAGGTTCGGCGGCCATTCTACTCCTAGACCTGAGCGTCACATTTGATACGGTGAATCATTCAATCCTGATCCAACGACTCAGGAGCAAAGGAGTGGATGGCATGGTGCTTGACTGGCTATCCTCCTTCCTGGAGGGGAGAACCTTTCAGGTCTTCCAAGAAAACATTGTGTCTAAGCCCACCCACCTGCTGAGTGGTGTGCCACAGGACTCATCACTCAGCCCAACTCATTTCAATGTTTATATGTCCCTTCTAGCAGCCACAGTAGCCCCCCATGGAATCTGCATGATTATCTACACCAATGACACAAAATTGGTGGTCGGGCTAAACCAAGCAGACCAAAAAACCCATACCCTTTACACCTGTCTAAATGACATCTCAAGCTGGATGGACGCCTCCCAGCTTAAGCTCAATAGAGGAAAAACTGAGATTATGATTTTGGGCAATACTCTCAGTTTCAATCCGAGCTTGATGTGGCCCCCCAGCATGGGTCCAGCCCCGGTCACGAAAGCAGAAATTAAGAGCCTGGGAGTCTGGTTGGACCAGGACCCGAGTCTCAGAGCGCAGGCTAGAAAAAAGGCAGCCCTCTGCTATGGCCTACTTAGAACGGCCCGAAAGGTCCTGCCTCTCCTCCCCTTTGAGGCCAGGAAAGTACTGGTCCAATTTGTATTTGTATTTGTGCTTATATAGCGCATAAATCACCCGTAGGTCTCAGAGCGCTTGCAGATGTTAGAAAGGAGTTACTGGTAGCCAGATGGCTAGAAAAGCCATGTTTTTGAAAGTCTTTGAAATTTTAGGTGGTTGGGCTCGGTTCTAATGTGGAGGGGGAGAGCATTCCAGGTATCTGGGGCCAATTTGGAGAAAGACCGATCGCCATTTCTGACAGTGCGAACTTTGGGGACTGTTAGGAGAGACTTGTTAGTGGATCGAAGGGTTCTAAGCGGACAGTGGTTTACAAGTTTTTTCTCTAGGTATTTAGGACCTTGTCCATTGATGGCTTTATGGACTAGGCAGCAGACTTTGAAATAATGCGCCTGCTTATTAGGAGCCAGTTAAGTGTTCTAAGACTGGGCCCAGAGGGGGTGCGGGGGGGAGATCAAGGACCATTCTGGCTGCGGTGTTTGGCAGGACTTGGAGTTTTGCCAGAAGACTCTCATTAACCCCTTCGATGCGTGTGACAAGGTCAGCTCGTCATGGGTGTTATCTGCGCTGTGCATGTGACAAGTTGATCTTGTCAGGTAACACAGGATTTTTAAAATCGCAGTGCTCAGCGGGAAAACCACTAGCGCGCATGCCGTTAATGGAGGAAAGTAGTGCATTGCCATAGTCCAACCGGCTTATGATTAGGCCTTCTACTACGGGCATGCGCGAGGAGAGGGGGATCCATTTAAAAAATTTCTTGAGAGTGCGCATCAGTCCCAAGCTAGTATGCACTATTTTGTTAACATCGTTGGCCATGGACAACTTGTCATCAATTGTCACTCCCAGGTTTCGGACCGATGACTTAGGAGGGGGACAGGGTCCCAGTGATGGTGGCCACCATTCGTCAGTCCAGTGTTTGTGGGCATTTCCAAAAAGCACGATCTCGGTTTTACCGGCATTAAGCATTAAGAAGTTGCTTGTCATCTAGGGCCAGATGTAGGTAAGTATATTTTACCGATTCATAAATACCGAATTTTACCGATTCGGTATTTATGAATCTGTAAAATAGAAGGGGGAGATTTAGATAGAATCGGTAATTGAATTACCGATTCTGTAAGAATCCGTATTTACCGAATCGGTAAATACCGATTCGGTAATGCCCATTGATTCCTATGGGCATTGAAGCCCAAAGGAATCAATGGGCATTACCGAATCGGTATTTACCGATTCGGTAAATACCGAATGTTGCAAGGGTGCAGGGGGTGTCACTTTGACACCCTCTAGCACCCCGAATTCAGGCATGTGTGACATGTGGCACACAGACATGCCCTAAGGGCATGTCTGTCTGTCACATGCCATAGGTGTGCATGCACACATGTGCATGCACACCTGGAATCAGTATTTTACCACGCAATTGGATTGGGTGGTAAAATACCGATTCGGTAAGGCCTGTGGGACTCAGAAGAGTCCTACCTACATCTCAAAATTACCGAATCGGTAGAAATAATGATTCGGTATTTTACCGATTCAGTAAATTTACTGATTCGGTAAATTTACCGAATCGGTAAAATAGGGCCCCTACATGCCAAATACTTGATACCGGTCGGTAACGGCCGAAATCAGCTGTTTCTGACCGGTATTTTGGCTCGTACATCTGGCCCCTAGTCCTTAATTGAGATCAGGCACTTTTGGAATCTGAGTTTGGTGTTACTAGGGTCGGGGCCCAGGGTGATCAGTAGCTGCGTGTTGTCAGCATAGGACACAGTATCAAAGTCGTGTGCCCTGATCACTCGCGCTAGGGGGGATACATATAAGTTGAATAATGTGGGGCTCAGAATTGATCCCTGGGGTACCCCCTTGTCATTATCCTGGCAATTTGAGATAAAAGACCCGATTTGCACCTTTGAGTGTCGTTCAGTTAGGTAGCTTTTGATCCAGAGGAGGGCTGGACCTTCGACACCCACCTCTGATAGACAATCTAAGAGGACGCTGTGTGAGATGGTGTCGAAGGCCGCCGACAGGTTGAGCAAGATCAGTATGGCAGATTGGCCTGCATCGAAGGTCAGCCTGATATTGTCCACAATCTCTAGCAGAGCTGTTTCAGTGCAGTGTTGTGCCCTGAATCCTGACTGAAATGGGTCAAGCAGCTAGCTAGCCTCTAGATGCTTGCATATTTGCTTGTTAATTAAGGATTCCATAACCTTGGAGAACATTGGTAAAAGGGAAATTGGGCTGTAGTTAGAGAGTTGTTTAGGGTCGGCAGAGTTTTTTTTAAAAATAGGTCTTATGATGGCCTCCTTCCAGTGAGAGGGGACAGAGGAGTGGGATAGAGAGAGATTAAGGGTTTCCGTGAGAACGGGAATCAGAGCAGGCACAATGTTTGCAAGAATATGAGAGGAGGCAGGGTCTGTTGGGGATCCAGATTTTATTTTATTCAGAGAGTAAGCTACCTCTGTTTCTGAGATTGGTTGGAATTCTTTAAGGACCACGGCACACGGTTGTGGTGACGTGTCCCCTAGACTGGGGGGCAGGTTGGCTGTCTGGGGGAAAGTTTTGTGGATATTTTTGATTTTGTCCTAAAAGTAGGATGAAAGGGAGTTGACCCATTCCAGGGATTCAACGGGTGGGGGCTGGCAAGCCGGAGGGTTCGTAAAGTCTTTGACTATTTTGTATAACTCTTTGTGTGAGTTGGCTGCCAGACATATCCTGTTCTCCAAGTAGGTTCTTTTAACTGCGGCTATCTTGTTCATATAGTGTCTGTGAGCTATTTTGTATTGTAGTTTGTCTGTTGGATTTTTTGTTTGTCGCCATTTACGTTCGGTGAACCATGGGGAAAGTTTGTTAGAGCCTCTGCATACCTTTTTGGGGGCAATTATGTCTAAGGAGGAGATAATGGGGTGCTCAAGGGCGGTAGCCCCCTCATTGGGGTCAGTGTACTTAGTGATGGGCGGGGGAGAGAAGTGAGTGGTGAAGGATTCGATGCAGATCTTGTGCCATGGCCTGCTCCATTTCTCGTGGTTTTTGACCAAGGGTTGTGTTGCATTTATAGAGGTGCTGAACCTAATGACATGGTGGTCTGACCATAGGACGGGGAGTATTTGGTCAATCACAACTTTAGGTGAGTTTGTGAATAGGAGATCTAAAGCATGCCCTGGCTTGTGGGTGGGGCTGGTGTCTAACAAGTTTAGGCCTAACAAGTTAATGCTGGTGATGAGGTCACTGGTGTGGGGATCTAGCGTTAGTTCCGCATAATAATTAAACTCCCCTGCTAAAATGAAGTTGCCAGAGACTAGGGCGTGTGGGGCTATTGACTCCATGAGTTTGTTAAGAAAGTTGGTTTTGGTGCCCGGAGGCCTGTAGAGGAGGGCAACTTTCCATTGCTCGTTGTTTCCTGTCACCAGGGAGACGATTCACATTTCGCCCCAGTTGGCTAGGAAGGTATCAATAACATGAAGTTTGATATTTGTCCTGTAAACGATTGCGGTACCCCCTCCTCTTTTCCCGACTCGGTCCAAACTGAAAATCTTGTAGTCTAGAGGCATGGCTATAGCGATGTCGGGAGAGGACGAGTCTTGGAGCCAGGTTTCGGTCACGAGAAATAGGTCTGGCTTTTCGCTATCTAGCAGTGACCATATTTCTAGTGCGTGCTTTGGAAAGGGTTGTGCATTGCAGTACAGACAGGTTAGTTGAGATTGGGGTAGCAGTAAGGGTTTGCTTTGGTTGCAATTAGATTTGTTGGACTTCGTTAAGTATTGCTGTCTAGGTAGAGGGTGTTCCTGATCTACAGCATATGTTTGCCTGAGACGGGGTGCGATGTTTAGAGAGTGTAACTCCTGACTAGTGTATTGTAGTATGGCCATCTGCAGGCGGGTAGAAACAGATGACATTTTTTTTAAATGGGCACGGTACCTGGCGACTGGCGACGGTCAGGCGTGGACGGCACAGACAGGCTTGCCTCCTACGCGCCACTATGCGCGTCCGCTCAGCGCAATCCCTTTTGAGAGGGAGTGGGCCGGCCCCTGCAGCACTGTGTGGAACGCTGACCTTGCATTCCACACAGGAAGTGAGGACTGCCTCTGTGGTCCAAAATGGTATATAGCCCCTCCATTCAATCGGCAGAAGCCGCAACGGACCAGGGGGACACTAGGACACTCGAGGTATGCGGGTGAGGGAGCGGGAGTTCGGAAGTGCAAACAGCAATGAAAGATTTTAAAAACAGACCGAAGTCACAGTTAGTTAAAAAGCAGAGCCAGTCAGAGACCTGGCTGTTACATTTAAAAGATACAAATTCACTGAGGACCTTAAAGATGTGTCTCATCAGTACCTGTTGACTAGAGTTTTCCTTTCAGTGCTAGTTGTTAATGTTCTGCTCGCGTCCACTCTGCGCAATCCCTTTTGAGAGGGAGTGGGCGGGACCGTGCAGCAGTGTGTGGAACGCTGACCTTGCGTTTCACACAGGAAGTGAGGACTGCCTCAGTGGTCCAAAATGATGCATAGCCCCTCCTTTCAATCGGCACAAGCCACGACGGACCAGGGGGACACAAGGACACTCGAGGTATGCGGGTGAGGGAGCGGGAGTTCGGAAGTGCAAACACCAATTGACGACTTTAAAAACAGACCGAAGTCACAGTTAGTTAAAAAGCAGAGCCAGTCAGAGACCTGGCTGTTACATTTAAAAGATACAAATTCACTGAGGACCTAATAGATGTGTCTCACCAGGACCTGTTGGCTAGAGTTTTCCTTTCAGTGCTAGTTGTTAATGTTCAATCACTTATACCATCGAGATTGGACTATGGGAATGTTTTGTATTTGGGCGCTCCCATCTCAGCAGTCACGAAACTCCAATCAGTGCAAAACAGCGCCGCCAGACTCCTGACAGGAACCACCAATAGACTATCAGCAAGACCCTCTCTTCGTTCCCTTCACTGGATTCCGGTTCAGGAAAAGATTAGATTCAAGGCCTTGTGCTTAGTACATAAGTCAATGCAGGCACGTGGCCCACCCCCACCATAAGATGTCCATATAAAGCCCATAGGAATCTTCGATTAGACGATCTGTACCTGGCAGAGATCCCTAGGATGAAGAGGTCTAGGAGCGGCGGAAGGCTTTTTTCTTATAATGCCTCTGGAACTCCTTGCCACCCCACCTCCGCACAGTCCATAACCACCTGGCTTTCCGGAAGCAAATAAAGACCATGCTTTTCCCTTAGCCCTTCTGGTTCCCCGTGTCACTTACTAGCCCTGGGATGCTTCTGGGTAGCCATGCGCTCTATAAATGCCTTTCCATTCCATTCCATTCCTTGCCGGTGCTCCCGCGGCGTGCATCTTACTGCATTTCCAGCGAGGCCACGTCCCCACATGCTTTTTTTTGCAGCTAAAAGATCTGTGCTAGGATTGCCATGTTTTTCTTAACTCACACCAACAGGACTGAGAAAGAAAATGTACTTCTCTGTTGCTTGCATTGTTTTTAAATGAGGCATCTGAGAGATAGCGGCACAGAGGATGGCCTTCTGTGTTCCATCCTGTAGGAAGAAGGAAGGAAAAGCAGCAGTAATTGTGTGTGTGTGTATTTTGGAACAAGAAGCATTGTTGAAATCTCCTGTATAATATTACAGGAGCCAATCATGAGCTGATCACCTCCTCTCTCTGCTGAACAAAAGGCCTAAAAAAGATATCTGAGGTATGGCTAAAGGGGCGGGGTTAGACACACGATAAAGGAGGCATTGGTAAATGGGCGGGGTTAGACACATGATAAAGGAGGCATTGGTAAATGGGCGGGGTTAGACACATGATATATGATATATGAGGCACTGGCAAAGGGGCGGGGTTAGACACATGATAAAGGAGGCACTGGTAATGGGGCTGGGTTAGAGACGTGATAAAGGAGCCATCGGTAAAGGGGCGGGGTTAGACACATGATATATGAGGTATGGGTAAAGGGGTGGGGTTAGAGACATGATAAAGGAGGCATTGGCAAGGGGTGGGGTTAGACACATGATAAAGGAGGCATTATTTTATTTTATTTATAAAGTTTTAGATAGCGCAAACAAGATCCTGAGGGATATCAGAGCGCTTTACAATATGATGGGAGGAAGAACATAAAGGCAATATCAACATCTGGCAGAGAGAGAGAGAAAAAAAAAGACTGGAATGGTGGCATAATGCGGGAGAATTGCCCCCAGGAGGGAAATACAATAAGCAGGTGTACACAGGCAACAAGGGGGGGGTCCCAGTGTGTAATAAAGAGGATCCGTTACAAATGGAGGTATCATGATAGTGGGAACAATGACAAAGAGCAAGTGAGCCTATCCATCTTTGGGTAAGAATTTGTTCATTTTTTTGTGATATTTGTGGGTTATTTCTAGAGCGCGACGTTCGCTCCGGAGGGACCATCTTGGCGCTGGGGATCCCAAATGAACCAGTCCAAGAAGAATTAGATGGAAGCTTTGGCGAAATCGTCAGGGAGATTAAAGATCCATGTCTTTAGAAGCTTTCTAAAGGGTTTTTCCTGGGTTTGTTGTCTGAGGGTTTTGGGTAGCTTAGTTCATAAGGAATCGTTTAGCTTCCAACTTGAAAGCCTTTGTTGAAGAGATTCTGCGTACTTCCAGTCGAAGAGAATTGCATATCTTTGGTGCAGCGCCAGAGAAAGCTCGGTAACAAGTTCTTGTTTTGTTAAGGATGAGTGGTTTCAAGAGGAAGGTAGTGGCGCTTCTTGAGGCTCTTAAAGCACAGGATAATTAAAGTTTTTGCGCAAGGTACCTGGGAGTATTGAAGTGAAGGGTTTTGTGGGCCAGAACGTCAATCTTTAACTGAATTTGTGCTTCGTAGGGCAGCCAATCGAGAGATTTTAGGACTGGGGATATATGTTTGTATCGTTTGGTGCCTGTGACCAGTCTAGCCGCCACGTTCATTGGTAAAATGGTGGGGTTAGACACATGATAAAGGAGGCATTGGTAAAGGGGCGGGGTTAGACACGTGATATATGAAACATTAGTAAAGGGGCGGAGTTAGGCACATGATAAAGGAGGCATTGGTAAAGGGGCGGGGTTAGACACGTGATATATGAAACATTAGTAAAGGGGCGGAGTTAGGCACATGATAAAGGAGGCATTGGCAAAGGGGTGGGTTTAGACACATGATATAGATGGCATTAGTAAAGGGGTGGGGTTAGACACATTATATAGGGGTAAGGGTAAAGGGGTGGGTTTAGACATGATGTATGTGACATTAGTAAAGTGGCAGAGTAGGACATATGATATATGAGGCACTGGTAAAGGGGCGGGGTTAGACATATGATAAAGGAGCCATTGGTAAAGGGGCGGGGTTAGACATATTATAAAGGAGGCATTGGTAAATGGGTAAGGTTAAACACATGATATAGGAGGTATTGGTAAAGGGTTAGGGTTAGACACACGATTAAGGAGGCACTGGTACAGGGGTGCAGTTAGACACATGATCTCGCCTCTAGAAGGAATGTTGAACCATGGAGGCAGAGATGTCTAGGAGCAGTGCATGCCTAGGACCAGTGCATGCCTAGGAGCAGCATATGCCTAGCAGCAGAGATGCCTAGGTGCAGAGATGCCTAGGAGCAGTGCATGCCTAGGACCAGTGCATGCCTAGGAGCACTGCATGTCTAGGACCAGATCCTTCCTAGGAGCAGTGCATGGCTAGGACCAGTGCATGCCTAGCAGCAGTGCATGCCTAGGAGCAGAGATGCATAGGAGCAGTGCTTGCCTAGGACTAGTGCATGCCTAGGAGCACTGCATGCCTAGGACCAGATTATGCCTAGGAGCGGGGCATGCCTAGGAGCAACGCATGCCTCGGAGCAGTGCATGCCTAAGAGAAATGCATGCCTATGACCATTGCATGCCTAGGACCATTGGATGGCCAGGACCAGTGCATGCCTAGGAGCAGAGATGCCTAGGAGCAGTGCATGCCTAGGACCAGATCATGCCTAGGAGCAGTGCAGGCCTATGACCAGTGCATGCCTAGGAGCAGTGCATGCCTAGGAGCAGCACATGCCTCGAAACAGTGCATGCCTTGGAGTAGGGCATGCCTAGGGCCATTGTATGCCTAGGACCAGTGCATGCCTTGGACCAGAGATACCTAGGAGCAGTGCATGCCTAGGACCAGTGCATGCCTAGGAGCACTGCATGCCTAGAACCAGATCATGCCTAGGATCAGTGTATGCCTAGGAGCAGCGCATGCTTAGGACAAGTGCATGCCTAGGGGCAGAGATGACTAGGAGCAGTACATGCCTAGGAGCACTGCATGGCTAGGGCCCGATCATGCCTAGGAGCAGTGCACACCTAGGAGCAGCCCATGCCTAGGAGCAGTGCATGCTTAGTAGAAGTAAATGCCTAGGACCAGTGCATGCCTAGGACCAGTGCATGCCTAGGACCAGTGCATTCCTTGGAGTAGCATGTACCTAGGACCAGTGCATGCCCAGGACCAGTGCATGCCTAGGAGAAGTGCATGACTAGGATCAAAGATCCGTAGGAGCGGTGTATGCCTAGAAGCAGTGCATGTCTGTGAGCAGTGCATGCCTAGGACCAGATCATGTCTAGGAACAGGGCATGCCTATTAGCAGTCTGTGCCTAGGAGAAAAGATCCGTAGGAGCAGTGTATGCCTAGGAGCAGCACATGCCTATGTGCAGTGCATGCCTAGGACCAAATCATGCCTTAGGAGCAGCGCATGCCTAGGAGCAGTGCATGCCTAGGAGCAAAGATCCGTAGGAGCAGTATATGCCTAGGAACAGTGCATTCCTAGGAGTAGTGCATGCCTAGGAGCAGTAATGCCTATGAGCAGTGCATGCCTAGAACCAGTGAATGCCTAGGAGTAGCGTATGCCTAGGAGCAGTGGATGCCTAGAACCAGTGAATGCCTAGGAGCAGCATATGCCTAGGAGCAGTGCATGCCTAAGAGCAGTGCATTCCTAGGAGCAGTTCATGCCTAGGAGCAGAAATGCCTATGAGTAGTGCCTGCCTAGGACCAGTGCATGTCTAGGGGCAGAAATGTCTAGGAGCAGAGAGGCCTAGGAGCAGTGCTTTTCTAGGATCAGCGCATGCCTAGGAGCAGCGCATGCCTAGGAGCAGTGCATGCCTAGGAGCAGTGCTTGCCTGGGACTAGTGCTTGCCTACAGCACAGCATTCCTAGGACCAGATCATGCCTAGGGGCAGCGCATGCCTAGGAGCAGTGCATGCCGGGTTCTCGGCAGTTAGTGCTCATAGGCATGCACTTATCTTAGGCATACACTGCTCCTATTGATCTTTGCTCCTAGGCATGTGCTGCACTTAAGCATGATCTGGTCCAAGGCATGCACTACTCCTATGCATGCACTTCTCATAGGCCTGCACTGCTCCTAGGCAAGCGCTGCTCCTAGGCATGATCTTGTCACCTGAATCGACTCTGGGAGCCTCTAAATCCAATGCTATAGTGTTATGAGAGGATCTTCAAATGTATTCTGTAGTAAAATGTTTTTTGCTGCCTGTTCCTCATTGGTGCATCTCCACACCATTTGTTTGTGTAATGATGTGTGAAATCCTTTGTGAAAAATACCATGGGGCCGATTCACAGAACTAACTTAAGACAAAATCCTAAACTTACTACTTTTGGTATTCACAGAAGTTAGGATTTTGTCTTAAGTTTGTTTTAAGACAAACTTAAGACAGACTTAAGTAAGGATTTTGTCTTAAGTCTGTCTTAAGTCTGTCTTAAGACAAACTTAAGACAAAATCCTAACTTCTGTGAATACCAAAAGTAGTAAGTTTAGGATTTTGTCTTAAGTTAGTTCTGTGAATCAGGCCCCAATATAAGGAGCTGCATGTTCCATGTCGAAGGAACCCCCTTCGACTGCAAATCTATTCTGGATTTACTATTGAACTTTACTTTACTTTGTCTTTCATCTGTATTCTTGCCACTAACCTGATTTTCGTCTAATAATTTTGTACATGAAACTTTGACCTGTCTCTGTCATTCTTATTGAGCATGTCACAGTCCTAGTTCAGAACTGAGGGCCCGATTCACAGAATGAACTTAAGACTCAATCCTAAACTTACTACTTTTGGCATTCACAGAATGAATTTACTACTTTTGGTATTCACAGAATGATCTTACTACTTTTGGTATTCAAAGAAGTTAGGATTCTGTCTTAAGTTTGTCTTAAAACAAACTTAAGACAGACTTAAGTTAGGATTTTGTCTTAAGTCTGTCTTAAGTTTGTCTTAAGTCTGTCTTAAATGTGTCTTAAGTCTGTCTTAAGTCACTCTTAAGTCTGTCTTAAGACAAACTTAAGACAAAATCCTATTTTCTGTGAATACCAAAAGTAGTAAGTGCATTCTGTGAATACCATAATAGTAGTAAATTTAGGATTCAGTCTTAAGGTCATTCTGTGAATCGGGCCCTGAGTCTTACAACAGATAGGAATAGGTCCAATCGGGGAGCACCAAACATGGGGCTAAACCGCTGCCTCCTTGAGCCGTTAGTGCGCACAGGGGAAATCAAGGTGATACAGATTTGCGGGGACTCTTGTTTCTGCACCCAAATCTTCATGTCCCAGCATTTGCTGGGCTGATTTTTCTCTGATCAATTTCATCGGGTTCGACCTGAGGAAACGTATAGGAGGGAGTTGTCTTTATTGCACCTGGTAATTATCTGGTGCCAAGCATTGCACTACTTGTAATTGCAATCTCTGGGCATTCTCATGTTTGTGCAGGAGCCACAATTACTCGGCTCTCGGCTTTCGGTATTCACAAAAAGCATTTAAGAGTAGTAAAGTTTGGATTCCTAACTTCACTACTCCTAAATGCCTTTTGTGAATATCGAAAGTCGTAAAGTTAGGATTTTGTCTCAAATTACTTTTGCGAATCGGGCTCTTAGACTCCAGCATATATTTTTGAGGATGGTGTGCCTGTCTTCTGTGTGTATGCTGCCTGATAGTATTGCAATATATTGGAATAAGACACAAATCCAAAAGGGCACTGATCCTAATTCCACCAGGAGTTCTCGTGCTACTTTTTTTTACTGTACATCTGAACAACAGTCTTTTCACACTTGTTTTCACATTGTGAGTCTCACTATGAAAGGATGCTCTCTCTCGTGCAAGAGGCAGATGGACTATCTGTCCGAGAGTAGCATCTTGAGGGACAATCAGCAGCATCTCTCCAGACACAGCCCGGTTACTTTATCAGCCGGGCCGGCTCAGTCTTGGGTAGTTCTGACTCTACCTCCGAAATGTGAGCCATGACTCTTGTATGGTATGAGAGAGGGGTCCTAGGCACCTGTCTCTACTTAGATGGTATTTACACCTTTACAGCCTGGAGGTAAAGAGAAACCCACTGCGTGTGGCCAAAGCCCCTGGCACCCATCACTAGCCGCACTGGGGTTCACACCTGTGTGGACCAGCAGCACCCTGTCATTTGAGATGCAACTCAACATCACACCGCTAGAAGGTTGATGTCATCAAGCCCATTGGATCAGAAACTTGACAACAATGAGCCGCCTATTCCGTCATTTTCGACCAGGTCATTTACAACGCTTTTCAACTGCTGTCACACTCCTCCTGATTGGTAGGGGGGTGACATTGCATATCTTTTTTCACAAAATGTAATGAAATTCCACTGAAAATTGAATTAAATTCTGATCAATTACAGCAGCAAATTTGTGTAAATTCCGAATTGTCCATTATGCAAAAGTTGGGTTAGCTCATAATTCTGCCAGTAAAATTAAAATTGTATGCAGCCCTCCTTGGTTCCAGTGCTGTACATAGCTGCACATCCATGCTCCCATGTGAAAGACTTGTGCCCAGCTCTCTGAAGGCCTTTTCCCTGGTTGTACTTAAGGGGATAATGCATTAAAGAGATAGGGTGGGGGAGATTAGAAAGGTGGAGGCGGAAGTACACATGTGAATTGTGGGAGTGGAGAAAATGAGACAGTGAAAGATGGGGAAGATAAACAATCTCCAGTACATTGCCAGATCTAACATCAATGCCTCCTACACCACCACATCTTAAATCCCCTCCTCTTACATCATCACATCTTACATCACCCCATTTCACATCACTGCCTCTTACGTCACCACATCTTAAATCCCCTCATCTTACATCATCACATTTTACATCACCATATCGTACATCATCACATCTTACATCAACCCATTTTACATCACTGCCTCTTACATCACCACATCTTAAATCCCCTCATCTTACATCACCCTACTTTACATCACTGCCTCTTACATCACCACATCCACATAGCCATAGCTAACATGATTGCCTCTTACATCACCACACCAAACATTGGTGCATCTGACATAGCTGCACCTAACCTTGCTACATGTAACATTGCTACGTTTTTCAGCGTGGCGGTCCCTTAAGTCACCTTGGACCTCTGTGAAAGGATATTATAGCGCCCAGAGGGGTATTAGGACCCACATTTTCATGCACAGACAACAAGTAGAAATGTACAGAGCCTGCCTACAACACTGCTCACGCCATGGGACTTGCAGCCGAGGCGCGGGCCATTAAGCAGATTGTTAATTGTGCTGTCACATTCTGGGCCGCACAAACTAATCTTGTACCGTGGATAATTAGGAGGGAGCTGTGTGCTCGTCGCGTGCTGTGTAAGCCTGTAAGACTAATCGATTACCCTCCTGAATGCCGCGCTGTCAAACAAGGGCTCGCGAGCGCTACCTCCATAATTGGGAGAATGGTGTGTTGAAGTTTATTGTGACTGAATTCACATTAAGAGTCTGTCTCTGCTGACAGCCTGATATTACCCACTTTGTGTGTTATAGTAGTGTGGTCATGTTTGTGTAATCAAGGGTAAGCCCCCCCCCTCTTGATGGGTTCCCTCAGTTCTTTGTCCCGTCCTCAGCTACTGAATGGACACGGCTTCGAAACTGATGGATGGCCACGCCTTCCTAATTACTGGATGGCCACGCCATCCCAACTACTGGATGGACACGGCTTCCCAAGTAGTGGGTGGACACGCATTTCCATCTACTGTATGAACACGGCTTCCTAACTACTGGATGGACACAACTTTCAAACTACTGGATGGACACGCCGTCCCAACTACTGGATGGACACGGCTTCACAAGTAGTGGATGGACACACCTTTCCAACTAGTGGATGGGCATGTCTAATGGTGGACATGCCTTCTCAACTACTGCATGGGCACGCCTTCTTATCTAGAGCTGAACATGCCTTATTATCTACTGGATTGACACGCCTTCTCAACTAGTGGATTGGCACACCTTCCCAACAAGTGAATGGACACATAATCCCAACTACTAGATGGACATGCTTTACCAAATACTGGATGAATACGTTTTACCAACTACTGGAGGGAAATGTCTCACCAACTACTGGATGGACACGCCTTCACAAGTAGTGGATGGACACACCTTTCCAACTAGTGGATGGGCACACCTTTCCAACTAGTGGATGGGCACACCTTCTTATCTATTGCTGGACATGACTTCTCAAATACTGGAAGAACACGTTCTCCCAACTACTGGATGAACATGCCTTCTTATCTAGTGCCGGACATGCCTTCTCAACTACTGGATGGGCACGCCTTCTTATCTAGAGCTGAACATGCCTTAACAACTACTGGATTGACACGCCTTCTCAACTAGTGGATTGGCACACCTTCCCAACAAGTGAATGGACACATAATCCCAACTACTAGATGGACATGCCTTACCAAATACTGGATGAATACGTTTTACCAACTACTGGAGGGAAACGTCTCACCAACTACTGGATGGACACGCCTTCACAAGTAGTGGATGGACACACCTTTCCAACTAGTGGATGGACACACCTTTCCAACTAGTGGATGGGCACACCTTTCCAACTAGTGGAAGAGCACACCTTCTCATCTATTGCTGGATATGACTTCTCAAATACTGGAAGAACACGTTCTCCCAACTACTGGATGAACATGCCTTCTTATCTAGTGCCGGACATGCCTTCTCAACTACTGGATGGACACATCTTCCCAATCTTCTTATATAGTGCTTGATATGCTATTTCAAATACTGGATGGACACGCCTTCCCAAGTAGTTGATGAACACGCTTTCCCAGCTAGTGGATGGACACTCCTTCCTCGGTAGTGGATGGACATGCTTTCTCTACTACTTACTGGGTGGACATGCCTTGCCAACCAATGGATGGACACGCTTGCTCTACTAGTAGATGGCCATGCCTTTCCAAGAAGTGGATGGACCCGTATTCTAAACAAGTATATCGACACACCTTATTATCTAGTGTTGGACATGCTTCCTCAACAAATGCATGAACACGCCTTGATGAAAACACCTTCTCAACTACTGGATGACCACGCCTTGTCAACTAGTGAAAAGACACGCCTTCCCAAATACAGGATGAACATAACTGCTCTACTAGTAGATGGCCACGCTTTTCCAATTAGTAGTTGAATACTCTTTCCCAACTAGTGGATGGACGCACATGCTCTACTAGAGGATAAACAGGCCTTCCAACTAGTGGATGAACACATCTGCTCCACTAGAGGATAAACACGCCTTCCAACTAGTGGATGGACATGCCATATAATTTAGTGCTGCACATGCCTTCTCAACTGCTGGTGGACACACCTTCTCAACTAGTGGATGGACATGCCTTCTTATCTACTAGATGGACACGTGCTCTCAATTAGTGAATGGACATGCCTTCTCAACTACTAGATCCACATGCTTTGTTGTGCTGGACATTCCTTCTTAAACACTGTGCGAACACGGCTTGATAAACACTCCTTCTCAACTACTTGATGCACATGCCTTCTCAACTAGAGATGGGCACACCTTCACAACTAACAGATGGACACATCATCTCAACAACTTACTGGATGGACAAGTATTCCCAAATAGTGGAAGCACATGCCTGGTCAACTACTTACTGGACGGATACGTCTTTCCAACTAGTGGATGGACATCCTTGCTCTTCTAGTGGATGGGCACTGCTTCCCAAGGAGTGGATGGAGACACCTTCCTATCTAGTGCTGGACATGCCTTCTTAACCACTGGATAGACTCACCTTCATGAATAAGCCTGGTCAAGTACTGGATGAATATGACTTCTTATCTAGTGCTGGACATGGCTTTTTCAATTAGTGGATGGACAAGCCTTCTCAAATACAAGAGGGTCATGCCTGCTCTACTAATGAATGGAAAGGTGTGTCCATCTACTGGTGGACACATCTTCTCAACTACTGGATGAACACGCCTTCCCAAGTAGTGGAAGAACACACCTTCCCAATTAGTGGATGAACACGCCTGCTGTACCGTTGGATGAACACACCTTTATATCTAGTAATGAACGTGTCTTCTAATTACTGGATGATCACGCCTTCCCAACTAGTGGATGAAGACACCTTCTTATCTAGTGCTGGACATGCCTTCTAAACTACTGGATGAACACGCCTTCTTAACCAATGGATGAGTATGCCTTCTCAACTATTGACTGGATAGGCCTGCTCTACTAGTTGATTGGCATGCCTTCTCAACTAGTGGCTCGACAAGCCTTCTCTACTAGTGGATCGACACGCCTTCTTACCTAGTGTTGGACACATCTTCTTAACTACTGGAGGGACACGCCTTCTCAACTATTGGATGGTCATGCCTTTTTAACTAGTGGAAGGACACGGCTTCTCAACTAGTGTAAAGAAACGCCTTCTCAAGTACTGACTAGACTAGCCGGCTCTACTACTAGTTGATGGCCACGCCTTCTCAGCTAGTGGTTCGACATGCCTTCTCTACCAGTGGATGGACACGCCTTCTTACCTAGTGTTGGAAACATGTTCTTAACTACTTAATTGACACGCGTTCTAAACTATTGAATGGTCATGCCTTCTCAACTAGTGGAAGGACATACCTTTTCAACTATTGACTGGACAGTCCTGCTCTACTAGTCGATGGACACGCCATCTCAACTAGTGGTTCACCATGTCTTCTCTACTAAAGGATCCGCACACTTTCTTACCTAGGGTTGGACACATCTTCATAACTATTTGATGGACACACTTTCTCTACTAGTGGATGACACACCCTCTCAACAATTAGATGGTCATGCCTTCTCAACTAGTGGATGGAAACACCTTTTCAACTGTTAGATGGTCACGCCTTCTCTACTAATGGATGGACACACCTCAACTATTAGATGGTCACACCTTCTCAACTAGTGGATGGACACACCGTCTCAACTAGTGGATGGACATGCCTTCTCAACTAGTGGATGGACACACCTTTTCAACTGTTAGATGGTCACGCCTTCTCTACTAATGGATGGACACACCTCAACTATTAGATGGTCACACCTTCTCAACTAGTGGATGGACATGCCTTCTCAACTATTGGATGGTCACACCGTCTCAACTAGTGGATGGACATGCCTTCTCAACTAGTGGATAGACACACATTTTCAACTGTTAGATGGTCACGCCTTCTCTACTAATGGATGGACACACCTCAACTATTGGATGGTCACACCTTCTCTACTAGTGGATGGATACACCGTCTGAACTATTGGATGGTCACACCTTCTCTACTAGTGGATGGTCATGCCTTCTTAACTAGTGTATGGACACACCTTTTCAACTAGTGGAGGGTCATGCCTTTCCAACTAGTGGATGACAAAACTCTCAACTAGTGAATGGGCATGTCTTCTCAATCAGTTGGTAGGGCCTCCGTCTCAACTAGCGGATGAGTGTGCCCTCAAAACTCATGGATGAACATCATGACAATGGGTTCTTGTCAAACATTGTTTCCTTTATAAGGTCTTTTGCTTTCACCATTGTGCATTCTGTTGCACTAGTCTACTGTTCCTGAGGGAACCGGTGAGGCATTTCATGCCAAGCAGCATCCTGTGTTCTTCAAGCCATGCCCCCCTGAGCATTTCTAAGACAGGTAAAACCAGATGTAGTTGACAATCTTTCTGGTTCCTTGGACTCATGGTTTGGAATGAACT
Organism: Lissotriton vulgaris; assembly: GCF_964263255.1. Classification (NCBI taxonomy): domain Eukaryota; kingdom Metazoa; phylum Chordata; class Amphibia; order Caudata; family Salamandridae; genus Lissotriton; species Lissotriton vulgaris. The sequence continues at coordinate 1,233,453,718 of NC_141697.1, forward strand.
TCCAATTCAGTTCTGTCTTGTTAGGGACTTTCTCAATTCTAATTGGCCTTCAACCTTTCTCATCTCCATGATACTGGCCTCAGGTGAAAGAATGCATCAGACAAGGAGAGCCTGGCATGGTGGTAAGATGCAAACACAAGGAGATGATAGATGGAGCGCTGAAACTTTTCAGACACTCAACCCCAGTCACAGATCTGGGTTGAATCCATCATCGTTCTTTAGCTCACATTGCCACCCCAGTTCGGACAAGCCATATGCAAATCCGTCTTGACCCTGTGCCTCATGGGAACAGTCCAGCCCGAACTGCCAAGCCATGTCTTCACTAGACCGAAAACAAGCATCCTGGGACCGGTTTCTGGTCAACAGCTGTCATCAGCCAGGCTAGCTTGAATCCAGTGGCAAAGTGAGCAAGGGACTCACATCGGGGCATATCCTGCCAACTTAGGGCTGGGGTGTGGCTTGTTTTCAGGGTTGGGGGGGGTCAGGGGTGGTTTCAGGGCTGGGGGGCAGAAGGGGCAGGGTGGGGAGTTTGTACCTTGGGGCAGTGGGGAGTGGGGTGGTGATCTTAGCTGCACATGCCCCTTGACCATACATGCCTTTAGCACAAAAATGTGTGGTAAAGACATGTGTGGTAAAGGAATGCGTGGTTAAGACGCAGTTGTTATTCAGACCGCATTGCTAAGGCATGCGGGGTTGGGGAATTCGTGGTTGCATCATACAACCGTATGGCTGGGTTCAATCTGCCCTGCAGAAGCGTTGATATATAACAGGAGAAATAACTCATAATTATTTTAGCTTTTCATTTCCACTTCACTAACTATGAAAAGCCATATGATATCCTTTGAGACACTTTATATATTTCTGACTCTCTGAAGGAGGTTGAAGAACTGAGATTTTCTAAATTTGAATGTAAGTAGAATTCTGATTACAGATGCAAGAGAATACTTGAATTGAAATAATGCAATAATTGTTTCTCTGTCAATTACTACCTTCAGTGATTTGTAAATTAAAGCTGTGCTCTGATAGATTCTTAATGTTACAAGTTCATCAGCTGTAAAATAAGGATTACAGGTTAGTATTGAACCTTCCCGTATGAAAAAAAGGATGCAGCTTCCTGCCTTTGTTTCTTTATGCCACACTGTGAGTAAAGAACATACACAAGTCTGTAGAAATGAAGACCCTTCTTGTTCCTCCTGTTGAGACAATAGTGCAGTTTTAGAGTTCACATTGCAGAAAAGTATAACTCCAAAAAACAGAGTTCACTTATCAAAGTCTAACCCCTAGATTCATCAAAGTCCCGTTTTGCGAGTCCTTACTAGCGATTATTAAGGAATCGCTATTAAGGACTTGCAAAACGGATTCATGTAGGAATCGCTAAATAAATTGCGATTCCTACACATTCCTTATTTGCGATTAGCAAATTGCTCATCGCAAATAAGGAATAACTCCCTAAAGGCCCATAGGAATGAATGGGGAGTTATTCCTTATTTGCGATGAGCAATTTGCTAATCGCAAATAAGGATGCGATTTCAAGGGTGCTAGGGGTGTCCAAAGGACACCCTGTAGCACCCCTGAAATGTAATCTACATTGGGTTACACACACACATGTCCAAAGGACATGTGTGTGTGCAACATGCAACTTAGAAAAATGCATTTAAAAGCATTTTTCTAAGTTTTCGCTATTTACCACGAGGTTTGACCTCGCGGTAAATAGCGGCCCGAAATTGCGATTTCGCTATTTAAAAATGGTTAATGAATTGCATTTAAGGAATCTCAAATAGAGATTCCTTAAATGTAATTCCTCGCAATAGCGAATTCGCAATTACCGATTTTTGCATTTGGGATGATGAATCCCAAATGCAAAAATTGCGCTCGCAAAGGGCCAGATTCTCAGAATCTGGCCCTTTGCGAGCCGATTTTTCAATGATGAATCTATCTGTATATCCTTGAGTGCAATGCTATCTCACAATACTTCTCTGAGTACTAACGTCTTTGACATCTTCAGGCGTAGAATTTGTAGTTCATGTCTGAAAACAGGACTTTGTCTGCAGCAACGAAACATCTTGATTGCTACAAAGAGTGCGCTGAAACTCAAGGAACGTATGCTCCATGAATCCAAAGTGGCCGCCAACATTGCAAGTCTTCTAAGAGTTCTGTGCTGCCCTGGGAACTATTGTCAGTTCACTACCCATATTCCTTTGTTGAGTATGCCCAGCACAGATGAGAAGCCAAGATTCTTACAAAGTGTGTGCTTATCACTGAACTTTCCTGCCTCAGATGAATCATGCATTCAGGAAATGTATTGCAGCCCATCTCCTCACAGGTGAGCATGGTCCATGAATCATGACAGATTGCCTGTCATACTGAGTAAGTACAAGGTATTATGTTTTCTTAGAAGATATTGTTATCTTGTGCCCTCTCTTTGATTTCAGATTAATTGCTTGGTTTTGATCCTATACTGCTTTTTGAGTTCCTCTGGTTAGGGCTCTTTTGGTAGCTGCAGTGCCATGATGTACTTCCATTGGCTAGTTCAATGACCTGTTGTCTGAGCCTCGCAGGTATGACAATCCTTGAGCCTGCCGATACAACACCCTCCTAGGTCACTGACAGTTCATCTTGAATATTTTAGAATTCTTGAATTTCAACATCATCAACAAGAGGTTGAACACTCCTTTTCCATGCTTAAGTTGAAATGATGTCTTTGAGGATAAGCATGTTCTTGTCAGCATTGGTAGCAGCAGTAATCTGTTCAATGGATAGGGCTGCTGGCGTACTGGACTTCACAATGAAGTTAATATACTACTCAGCTGTCTTGGATGTTGAACTGTGATGATTTAGCATACTTGCGAAAATATTCAACAGGCTTGTCATGCTTCTTTTCCGCTCTAAAGACCAGTACATCATCACTGTAGTAAAAAGCATTTGTGACAGGTTGTATTATTCAACGCATAATATCCTGAAATATTTCCCCATCTGTAGACACTCCTAAACTCAACCTTTTGTGTCTGAGCAAACCAACATGATTCAAAAAAGTAGTGATGTACCTGCAATTCGCTTCCAACTCAAGTTGATGGTATCCCTTGTTCAGGTCAAGATGGGAGAAGGCTTTGGCACCATTCAGTTGCATGATCATGTCCGCTATGTGTGGACCAGGATGTCTTTCTCTCTCAATCTCTTTGTTGGCCTGGCGCATATCAATGCAGATGCACATTGAAGGCTCACTGTACTTTTTTGGCACCACGACTATGGGCGACACCCATGGTGTAGGACCAGTGGAGTGCTCAATGATGTCATGTTTCAATACCATTTATAGTTCTTTCTCAACAGCTCCTTGCAAACGAAAAGTGACTGTGATTCCCCTGGATAACAAATGACCTTATTGATGTGTAGTTGCACTTTCATCATCTTGAGACTACCTAGGCCGTGAAATAACAATGAGAACTGACTCACAACTTCAGATTGAGTGTGAAAGTTGTACTTGAGAGATATCAGTCCCATGTCGGCTGCAGTAAAAACAGAGTAGGTAAGCACTGGGCACAGCTCCTTCAAGAACACTAATTGGCATTTGCACAGATACTGCATTATGTTTTAATGTTGCAGTGAATGACCCTTGACCCTGAAATTGTTTAGAAGCAGCCCACATGTGCACTTTTATGTTTGACGGGTTAAGGCGTGGCACAGGAGATAAACCTTTGAACTTTTCGACAGGCAAGTTGTGAATTGATGCACCATTGTGGATAATAAAAGTTACAGTTTATTGTAATTTTGGGGCAACATTCACAAGACAAGCACACCTATGTGTGCTTGTCTTTCTTTAGTAGAAGCTATCACCGCACATCCATCCTCTACATTGGAGCTTGATAGTGAAGTTGATGAGCCTTTGTCGGAAGATCAACTTTGTTGGGTTTCTACTTGTTGTAACTAATGTTGCCTTTTGGCCTTGTGGCAGGGCAAGAATGCTTGTGGAATCTATTTTTTCTTCTCACTGTAACATTGTTGGTTTCTCTTTCGACTTGCAAACCGTTATGAAGTGGTTTTCTTTGCTGAAACTTTTGCACGTTTGTCCAATGGTAGGACATTTGCCTTCATGGGGAAATGAAAACCCACATTGGAAACTCAACTCTTTCTTCTTTGGATGCAATGACTTGAATGCATCTACCTGGTACTTATTAGCTTTTCCCAACCAAGGCTTAATAATTTTTTGCTATTCCAACTTCCATCACAGTGGCTTGTGGGTCTGCTCTTTCCTTGGCTCTTGCAGCCATTAGTTCTTTCTCTAAGCTGAGCCTCTCTCCCAACAATCATCTTCTGAAAGAGTCTGAAAGACAGCCATTGATGACTCAAAGATGCATGGCTTCTTCATCATTAAATTCACTACCTTGCAGTGTTTGCTAAGCACATCAAATCTTTCAAAACACTAATCCCTTGTTTCACCGGCTTGCTGTCTCACTTGATTAAAATGTACCTTTCATAGTCGACAATATACATCGGATTGAACATGTGTTTTAAAGCTTCTCTGATTTGACGGTAAGATATTGCTTCAGCTTGTGATATTTTCTTTATCGCTTCTTTAAACCCATCACCAGCAAGATTCTTTAAGTACTGAATTATTTTCTTATCATCTTTGAAATAATCAAACATCTCGATCCATGCAGTGTACCTGTGGCCAATATTTGGCAACTGTATGAAGCACTGTATGAAGAATGCTTCTTCGCCATTTCAAATGGTGGTGATGGTTTCAGGAACGCAGCTGGTCCGCACTTCACACTCTTTAATGCAGCCATTGAAAAAGTTCACAATTCTGATGGCCTTTCGGTGCACTGGATGCCACTTGCCACTAAGCATGCATCAGTGGCTTGACCAGGCCTGGCTGTCACACCCGATTCAAGGTTGTTTTGCATTTCCATCGCTCTTGCTGGTAAGAATGTTTACACTTTAATGCTTGGTTATCAGTGCCTTTAGCATCATACCTGGTTGTGGCTGCCTTTAGCATTTCACTTTGTACTGATGATGGATCAGTGTTATGCTGTGGCACAGTAGCTCTTCTTTCGGCTTTGCCAGTGGGTTTCTGGTGGGCTTTTCAAATGCACTCCTCTGCAGGGCCTTTTAATTTTTTTTGAGGTCTGTACATGGGCTGGAGCGGGTTTTTGATTCCCCACATGCCACCTACGAACTGCTTCTCTTTGAATTGGGTGCAAGTGGCACATACGAGGAGTTTGCTGTAAAGCTATAAACTTTGAGGAAAGTGGTCTCATTTGTACAGGTCACAGATCCCGCACTCATCGCCAGTTGTAGCATCCTACCCCGCCTTGGAGCATGGAAATGAACATGCCACACAGGGAGCTCTGGATTGTACGTCTTTATTCCTCCGCATACAGTCACACACTGTTCTCTGAATATGTCATAACTATCAATACCCACACCTTAACATCGCCCATTCAGTTATAGACTTCCTCTGTTGAGTCCGTCCAGAACCGCAGGGGTCCTGGTACACATAGTCTCACAACACTACACTGCACTCTCAACCAACATCCCATGCGGACAAGGAACTGTCCGGCATGAAGGAAACCAGGAGCTATTCATGGTCAATGCGTGGTCAACGACAAGGTAAGAGTATTCAACATGCGAACCAGTTATATCCCCGACTAGTCCATGAACACATGGCTTGGTGAAATCTGGGGATACCTATCCTTTTCTGAAACAGCTAAAATCGGATGTATGACGGTACAACGCGTACCGTTTCAACGCGTGCCTTTACAACGCGTCTTTAACAACGCAAGTCGTTACAACGACTTGCGTTGTTGGGCGCGGATAGTAAATAGTATAATTTACTATTCTAACACCAGTCCCCGTGGATAGTAGGGAAGGTGTTGGAATAGTAAATATACTATTCTTTATCCTTTAGCGCCCTCCAGCGCAAGTCGTGGTTACGACTTGCGTTGTAAAGGACGCGTCGTAAAAGCACTGCGGGGTAACATCCGCGTTGAAAAGGATGTTCCCCGCTAAAATCTAAGATATAATTATTGCTTGGTTAGAAAGATCGGGTCAGAGGACAGATGGCATAATGTCTTGGGCACAATCTACTTTGCGATCTGCACTTTTACTTCAAACCCTCATTAAGATTTTTTGATATTTTCCAGTCTTTTGGAATCTCTTTTTTGTTCTGTGGTTTTCAAGTTCGATCCAGTTATCGGTTTATCAATAAACCATGAGAAGAATAAAACAGATCCTTGTTAGTAAAACAACATTAAGAGCCCGATTCACAGAACTAACTTAAGACAAAATCCGAAACTTACTACCATTTTGGTATTCACAGAAGACACTCACTCATTTTGGTATTCACAGAAGGCACTTACTCATTTTGGTATTCACAGATGACACTTACTCATTTTGGTATTCACAGAAGTTAGGAGTCCTAACTTTACTACTCCTCAACTGAGAAAAATCCTAACTTTAAGACTTTTGGTATTCACAGAAGGCATTTAGGAGTCCTAAAGTTAGGAGTCCTAACTTCTGTGAATATCAAAATGATAGTAAGTTTAGGATTTTGTCTTAAGTTAGTTCTGTGAATCAGGCCCTAAGTTTTAAAAACAGCCATGTATAAGAGGTGCTTTCAAACACCAGCGAAACATCTACCAAAGCGAAATGGAAATTTGAAAAGCCAAATATGGTTCTTTCAAACCAGTTTATACCACAATAAATTACACTTATGCAATGCACTGTGTTGTGCATGCTGCTTTGTAAACCCAGGAATCCATTGATGATTTTGGGAGATTATTTATTGTATTTTTTGTCAATAAGGTGTTTGTGAAGCTTCTGTTTCACAGTTCGTACTCTCGATTTTTGTTCCGATTCTTCACTTAGGATGAATGCCTTCTTTTACTTCTCTAGATCAGCCTGAAGTGGCCAACGCAGAGGTAAGTCCATGAAGATGTTCAACTTTGACCTCACTAACTACCAACCACGGAGACCCCAGAGTCCATAGTGCCGCAGACAGCATCATTTGATCAATAAATAGGAGACTGTGGCCCTTATTCACAAAGGTAGACTTACACTTTTCATTTAAGTTTACTATTTTTTTGCTATTCACAAACTACAAGTGTAATTTTATATGTAGTATTTTTTACAACTGCAGAGTTCCCCTGCGCCACCAGTACTTCACTTTTCGTGACGTACTGGTGGCGCAGGGGGCTCCTCCATATTTACAAGGACAGGAAAAGCCACCCTGCGTGACTTTTCCTCTCCTTGTAAATACGGCCTCTTCAAACCCAGCATTTTGCGTTGAAGGGACGTTCCATGGGTGTTACTGTGGGTGTTCCCACACACCACCCATGGAACAAGACATATCTCCAGATTTATGAGAAATCGTAAATCTGGAGGTGCGTCTGAATGCTACACCACCCTAGAGGTGGCGTAGCGAGGCGCAATAAGGAGAAATGTTTTCATTTCTCCTTGTTTTCTTCCTCTTTCAATGCGTGCTGCATTCTACAGCCCGCATTGAAGGAGGAAAATGCCTGTAGTGATTGTTTTTGTGCAGGAAGGTGCGCCTTCCTGCACAAAAACAATCTACCCATGACGCAGGCATCCTTGCACCATGGTGCAAGGGTGCCTGCGCCGGCGCATGGCTGCAATTTGCGCAGCAGCGCAGGAGAGAGCACAGGAATGCGACATATTCTTGTAAATATGCAGCAGTGTGGCGCAGCCAAAGGGCTTGCGGTGCCACGCTGTGGCACTTCCTTGTAGATCTGCCCCAGAGTCTGTGAATAGAAAAAATAGTATACTTACAACAAAAGTGTAAGCCAACCTTTGTGAAACAGGCCCTGTGTGTTCAACTATGAAGGAATGTACACTAAGTCTTGGTGAAATTTTTGTTCTGACTTTGTAATCTTGAGCAATATTTGGTATTTCACTTTACACTTGTTATACAACATTTCCAAAATAACATAATTTCACTATGTTGCTGAAAGTCAAGTTCATTTGGGTACAAATCCTATTTCAGGAGCATGAGAGCCACGCAAACGAACAGAACACGAGCGGCTGCTCGTTGCAGCATTTGTGCTTTCGCATTATGGGCCTCATTTATGAGGCCTTGTGTCAGTTTTGCGCTTCCGATGCGTCACTTTTTGTGACGCTTCGGCAGCGTAAAACATGCCTCCTGTTGCGCACTATTTACAAAGTGACGCATCTAAGCAGATGCGTCACTTTGAAAACCCCTGCGCTACATTATAACTCCGTCAGGTATAATGTATGCAGGGGGGGCGTTTCCCCGCAAAAAGCCTCGTAGCATTGACGCAGTGAAATCTATGGGATTTCACTGCGTCACTTCTAGAACGCCGTTGCGTCAAAATCTTGTGCCTGCCTCACAGCAGGCATAAGACTGACGCAGGCCCTTTCACATGGGGCTTGCCCCATGAGAAAGGACGCATTGCTGGAGTTGCGTCACTTTTGTGACACGCTCCAGCAATGCGTCACTTTGGCGCTTACAGATACGTCAGAAATACTGACGCATCTGTAACACCTTGTGACATGATGCGTCATACATTAAATATGACGCATCAGGTATGTTGCAAGGAATGCGCACTGAGAAGTGACACATCGCAGCTTTCACGCAGCGATGCGTCATTCTCATCATTGAGAAATGAGGCCCATATGGGCCTCATTTATAAGAAATTACGCGTCGCTGCGTGAAAGCAGCGAAGGGTCACTTCTCAGTGCGCACTCCTTGCGACATACCTGATGCGTCATATTTATTGTATAACGCATCATGTCGCAAGGAGTTACAGATACGTCAGTATTTCTGACATGACTGTAGGCGCAAAAGTGACGCAATGCTGGAGTGTGTCACAAAAGTGACGCAACTCCTGCAATGCGTCCTTTCACATGGGGCAAGCCCCATGTGAAAGGGCCTGCGTCAGTCTTATGCCTGCTGTGAGGCAGGCGCAAGATTTTCCCATAGATTTCACTGCGTCATGAAGTAAAGGCTGGGGAGGAACATGGCGGCGGCAGGCTGACGGCTGCTGCGGGGCTCCTCGCTCTGAGGCACTACAGGCAGCTCTCGTATGAATTTCCCTATCGGGCTGACCGTTTCTGAAGATATGCGGTGAGGAGTGGAGGGCACTATTTGAGAGTTGTTTTCTGGGCTTTTCTAAGTTTTCCTCCGTCTTTGTGCTTTCCTCAGAGGTTGCTGGCGAGCGCCTTCGGGCATTAGGACCCAGCGGAGATGCGTAAGCGGCGGTACGCTGGGAAGCGGAAGGTGGGGGAATTCGATCGAGCTGGCGTCTGCTGGGAGACCGAGGAAGCAAACACGGGGACTCTATCCTGGACTGAAGAGAGGCGAATCACAAATTTGCTAGCATTCGCGACAAGAATTTGCAATTCTATTAAGGACACGGAGGCGAGGATTATGCTTCTCAAACTTTACTGCATCAACACAGCAGCCAATGAAAATATATTATTTTCTCAAGTAAACAATAAAATTACTACATTTCCCATGAACACCATGGTTATAGGCACGCCCCCACAGTCCATAAGAACCCCTTGCGTGCACATCACTTCCTCTTTCTTTGAGGCGATAAGTCCATAACGTGAACCAAATCAGAACAGTCCATAACATGAACCAAACAAATCCTCCAACGTGGAAGAAGAACTTCAGGTTGTCATCTCGACATCAGTCGTCAGTCAGTCCGACTTTTTCTCAGCTCCTGAAATAAAGGAAATAACACCACCGTAAACACTGAAATATTTGGGTGGGTAGGCGATTGATATACAATACATTACGCCGGGTGGGATAATCCTCGCCTCCGTGTCCTTAATAGAATTGCAAATTCTTGTCGCGAATGCTAGCAAATTTGTGATTCTATTACAGGACCGGAGGCTTCAGATTATGCTTGGTTTAACGCTGAGTAAACACAACAGAAGTAATGTCACCCACCGGCTTATAATAAAAGGTTTTAAATGTCGATTCAGACGACCAATCTGCACAATGCATGATATCTTGGATACTGGAACCTAAACCATATGATTTGGACGCCATAGCGCCTCTCACAGAATGAGCACCAAAAGTTGCGTATCTACACCAGCTTCTTTCATCACATCACGAAGCCATCTCGCTATAGTGGCCGCCACCACTGGTTTAAAGGGTTTCTTAACACCAATCAACAACTGATTACAACCCTGCGGCCGCAAGGCCTTTGTACATTCCTCGTAACATTTTAAACATTGAACCACACATAATTTTTCATTTGCAGGAAAAGCATTGTATGAAATATGTCTCGTTAAAGTTTTTGTGCGACCTGTAATATGAAAAGAAACCCCTTCCGGGGAAAACACTCTACCTGTAACGTCGAGTGCTCTTACATCCGAAGTCCGCCTGCAAGATGATAAGCACAGCAACATAGCAAGCTTTGCCGACAACTGTTTCCTAGAGAGGAGATTATTGACCGGCCATTTGTTGAATAAATCCAGAACCAATGACACGTCCCATAACCCAGTATACTTGGGTTTGGGCGGATTGGCCACCCTGACTCCCTTCAGGAGTTTGCATACCAGAGGGTGCATACCCACCGGTCTGCCGTCAATTTGACTATGGCCCGCAGAAATCGCGGAACGGAAGTTGTTCACTGACCTGTACGCCAGGCCGGCTCCCGCTTTTTCAGTAAGAAAGTTCAAAACTTGGGACAACTCTGCCCCCACGGGATCCAGGTGTCGTCCCATGCACCAATCCACCCAGCCTTTCCAGGCCGAGGAATAACGCTTCCTGGTGGAAGGCGCCCATGCCTGCTTGATGAGCTCGGCAGCCTGTCCCGAAATGCCTGGCAAGAGCCACTGTTGCCGGAAAGCCTCCATGCCATCAGCGACATCCTGCCCTCTACCAGCAACGGATGCTGTTCCTGTTGAGGGCCCTGCAATAACCAACTCGAGCCCGGGAGCATCCTCGGGCTGTCGCAGCTCCACTGAAGGAGCCTGGGGAACCACGCCTGTGACGACCACCACGGCGTCACCATGACAATTTCCGCCCCCTGTCTGATAACTTGCGTCATCACCCTGGGGATCAGTAGGAACGGTGGAAAGGCATAGTTGGTCCCTCGAGACCAGTCCTGAAGAAAGGCGTCCGTCGCCGCTGCCAGCGGGTCCGGTCTCCAGCTGAAGAACCGGGGAATCTGAAACGTCAGTCGGGAGGCAAACAGGTCCGTCTGAAAAGGACCCCAGATTCTCTGTAGCCACTGGAAAACACGAGGGCACAGCTTCCAGTCGCTGTAATCCCTCAGGTGCCTGGAATTCCAGTCCGCCACCTGATTGGCTTGGCCCGGGATATACTCCGCTATCACTGATATTTGATTCTGTAGGCAATAGTGCCAAAAGTCCTTGGCTATCTGAACAAGCATGGACGATCTCGTGCCGCCCAACTTGTTGATATACCTCACCGCCGACACATTGTCCAGGCGGAGGAGGATGCAGCAAGATGTCTGCTTCGGGGATAACGTGCGAATCGCGAACGATCCCGCCAACAGTTCTAAACAGTTGATGTGCATTTCGAGCTCCTGAGCCGACCATCTGCCGCCTGTAGAAACCTCTCCACAGCGCGCGCCCCAGCCCCACCGGCTGGCGTCGGACTCGATAACTACCTCCGGTTGGGATCCAAAGATCGCCCTGCCGTTCCATGCATCTACGTGACTGAGCCACCACTGTAGTTCTGTCCGAACTTCTTCCGACAGAGGAACCGAATCGGTATAAGAAAGGCCTCTTTGTAGGTGCTGAATTTTGAGGCGCTGTAGTGCCCTGTAATGCAACGGCCCCGGAAATATGGCCTGAATGGACGACGCCAGTATACCCACAACTCTGGCGAGCGTCCTGAGGCTCACCACCTGTCTGTCCAGCAATTTCCTTATCTCCTGTTTCAAGTCCCGTAACTTGGCCTGCGGTAAACGCAGTTGCGAGGACTGGGAATCGATCATGAATCCCAAGAAGTCTACCATCTGTGTCGGAGACATCACAGACTTTTTTAGGTTGATCACAAACCCCAAGCTCTGCAGCAAAGCAGTAGTCATGGTCAGATGTCGCGAAAGAGTGATCTGGTCTTGCGCCATGATCAAGATGTCGTCGAGATAAATAATTAGTCTCACACCCCGTTCCCTGAGGTACGCTACCACTGGCTTCATTACCTTTGTGAAGCACCATGGAGCCGAGGAAAGACCGAAGGGTAGAGCTGAGTACTCGTAACACTGGTTCTCCCACATGAATTGTAGAAACCTGCGATGCGGTGGAAATATCGGAATAGATAGATATGCATCCTTTAGGTCTAGGCGTACGAACCAATCCTTTTCTTGCAGCAAGTCTGCCAGGAGGTGAATACCCTCCATCTTGAAATGATTGTACGTCAAGTATTGGTTGAACTCTCTTAGGTTCAGCACCAACCTGTTGCCTCCCCCCTTCTTCTGGACAAGGAAGACGTTGCTGAGGAAAGTACGGGGACCCTGTCTGCAACGAGATATCGCCCCTTTCATCAGCAAATCTGCCACCTGCTCGCTTATAAAACTGCGCTCTTGTAGGGAAAAATGGAGAGGTGGAGGGGGAAACGCCTGCGCCGGGCTGGAGTAGAACTCCAGGTGAAAGCCCTGCACCGTCTGCAGCACCCACGCATCCTGCGTCAAAGTTCGCCACTGCGCCATGCAATGTTGCGTGCGCCCCCCCAAAGGAAGAAGGGAAACATTTGAGGCACTCACCGGTATTTTTGTAGGATTTGAAGTTGGCTCTATTGTTCCCCGACTGGAAATGTCCGCGGTTGAACTTTCTCTTGGACGGATAGAAGGTTCCGCCACGGGTGGAGTCCCACTCTCCACGACCGCGGCCAAAGTCACCGCGCTGGGATCCTTGTTGGAATCCTCGGCCTGACGAGCGACCCCCGCCTCGTCCGGCCCTGGTGAAAACCCCCTGAGTAAGGGCTCTCTTTATCCCACTCTGGGCCTTGTCCAGTGCGGTAAAGGTACCGACGTACTTAGAGATGTCTTTGACAAACCTGTCGCCGAAGAGGAAACCTCCTGCCAGGGGACCCGGCTCTGCATCAGCCAACTCTGTCAAATTGCCATCCATCCGGAGCAATAACGATTTGCGTCTCTCCGATGAGATCGCGCAGTTGGCGTTTCCTAGTAGACAAATGGCGCGCTGAGCCCAGCCCGCCAGGATATCCGGGTTCACTTCCCCTTGACCCTCCTTAGCCTTCAGGGCCATCTCCAAGATTTTTGCCAGGGGCCCCACGACGTCCAGCATCTTGTCCTGGCAGCCCCGCCAAGCCCTGTCCAGCCCCCTTTTGGGGTCCTTGGAGAACTTCCGCAAGAAGGTTAGCATACTCGCGTCGATTTCTGGGGTGTCTGCCACGCCGTCTGGAAGTTCAGGCCTTGGGCATTCCGACCGCATGCGGGTCCGCACATCCCTATTGAAGCCCTTCCGGAGATTTTCGTGCAGGTACTCACAGACCGCCGGCGGCGGGGTCCAATCCGAAGACCGGGGATGGACAATCTCCGTAGGGTCAAAATCGAATGTCCTGATCCTGTCCTCAGCCGGTTTAGGATCTATTTTGGGCTTCTTTGGGCGAGGAGGGAGTTCCTCCGACGTGTCAGTATCGGTCCCTGTATCGGTGTTGGAAGTGTCAGTGTCCACAGGGATAGGACGCTTAGCCTTGGCCTTGCCACCTACGTACTGTGAGCTATATGATTCTCTCGGCGGCAGAGAGGCCAACGATTGAGTGTGCGGCCATTGAACGACGTCACCTGAGTCTGCCGCTGAAGAAGAGGCTGCCTGTTTCTTCTTTTTATCCTCATAACCGTGTCTTTTCGCAAAACCCTTCAGCTGTTTCCTAATGGGTCGTAGTGCCTCCGCAAGTGCCTGCTGCACCGTCTGTGGGACTTTCGTCTCCATTGCCTTGTTCACAGAAGCTTGGACCGAGGCATCCAAAGCATCGACAATCTTGTCCTCAAGGACAGCCTCCTGCTGTCCCTCCATAATTTCCTCCCCATCATTGAACTCCTCATCGGGATAACGCACCCAACCTTCCATTGTGAAGGCACACACACTGCAAAGCAGTCCAGAATATAGCACTGGGCGAATGGGGGTAATGGGGGGGGTCAGCCCAAGCACACAAGTAACTGTCAATGTTTCCCAAACCCCCTCAGCAACGCTGTAGTCTGAATGATCAAAGATCCTGGCCCCTCAGATCCCTGGAGCGTGTGCACACTCTGGGCCAATAGTTTGTACAGCCAGCCGGTTCAAGGCAGGCGCTCACACAGGGGGTCCGCCGGTATGCAGGACGCGCGAAAAATGCGCTCCGTGTGAGCCGAGGAGTCGGATCGAGGCGCGCCGCCCAAACGCTACCGAAAATCCTACTAAAAGATAGCCCAAATCGGCAGCGTTTGGGGCGCGCGCGTCGACCGAGAGCCACCCGGCCTGAGCGTCAGGGCCGACTAGGGAAGCCTCTGCGCGCCTCTAGGCTGCCGGTACCGGCTCCGTGAACAACGCGGCGGACCCCTGCCGGTCAAGGACCGTAGCAATCGGCGCTCCTTAGGCGCGAGGTCAAGCGGGCAGAGCCCGATCGGCGGCAAAGGAATGGGTCAAGAGCAAAGAAACGAGCTAAGTGCTGTAGCGTTCTAACCTTTAAACAATCGAAATAACACCAGAACACAGCATAAAACGCATTAAACGGAGCGCTTCGCTCCAATTAAACAAACGCCCTTAACGGGACAATCAGCAAATTAATTAAACCCCACAGGGAAAACCCAAACACAAGCAGAGTGAGGGGACCCAAGGGGAGGTGCACTTAACTCTGGCTTGAGCAGCAAAGAAAGAGGAAGTGATGTGCACGCAAGGGGTTCTTATGGACTGTGGGGGCGTGCCTATAACCATGGTGTTCATGGGAAATGTAGTAATTTTATTGTTTACTTGAGAAAATAATATATTTTCATTGGCTGCTGTGTTGATGCAGTAAAGTTTGAGAAGCATAATCTGAAGCCTCCGGTCCTGTAATAGAATTCAAGAAAATCCTCGATAACTAAGCATAAGCGATCTCTGGCACCGCTCCAGGGGAGCACTTCTTTCCCGCTTTAGAGGTCCGCTGGGGACATTTTTCCACCCTGAGTTCCTTGGGAGAGCGGTACAGCGGTAAGGAGGTTCTGAGAGGGGAGGTCTGCATGGAGGCAGATACATTGACTGTAGCTGTTTTAGCCGTTCCATCAGTAGCTACCCCCGTACTTCACCAAGTTGGCTCCGGTAATATCAAAGGTAGAGATATTGATGTAGGGCAACCACTACTGATAAGACAGAGCGCTCCCGCTGCTGGCTCCAAACAACCTGAACACCCTATACCTGAACCTGAAGAGAGAAGGGGGGAGACTAGGAATAGGCACCAGCTCAGGACGAAGCAAGACTTGAAGAGGCAGGGGGTCTGGGACATAGCAGAGACAGAAGAGAGAGGGGGTCCTACGCCTTTATCCCCATATAAACAGAAAAGGAAGGGAGGGACAAGGAAAGGTGGAACAGTCAAGGTGATCAAGCAACTCCAGGTACAAAAGAGCACTCCTTCACTTAAAAGTTATTTCCAAACAATGGAGCAGATGGCAAACTCAAAGGTAAAGCCAGGGGTGAAGCCAGGGGTGAAGCCTGGAGTAAAAACAGTAGGCGCAGACGCAGAGGCAGGAGTGGAATGGGTAGAAGGGGTAGGAGAGGTAGGAGCAGTAGGTGCTGGGACCATATTTCAATCAGATAAAGAGGCTGCTCCCCCTATTTTGCCCCTGGAGAATAGGTATGCTGTGCTCGAGCCGGCCCTTAATGAAGAGGGTTTAGAGGTTATGTCATACCCTGGCCCTGATGATAGCAGCATGCTTAGCTTTCAGGTGTCCTCTTCTTCTTCATTAGTAGCACAGGGGCTCTCTGCTGCACTAGCCTATACAAGTTCAGCTCCTGTTTTTGCGACTGCCTTGGCCCCATTGAGTTCTGTGGCCCACCCCATCCCTCAGACCCCCCAAGTAACCTCGACTGAACCTCCGCTTCAATCCCTTCCCCCTAGTAATCTCTTTACTCAGAACCCTGCCTCACCTATCAATCAGGTGTCGGCTGTGGTTGAGGGCGAGAGGGACAGACTCGGTTTCCTATTCCAAACACTGAGGGAGGATTTATTGGAAAAGTTTGTGATTTTTGAAAGCAACCAAAAGGGGCTGCACGACAGACTTGACGCACTTGAGGCTAAGCTGGAGGGAATAGCGGCTCGAACTAGTTCGTTAGAGAGTAAAGTTACCTCACTCTCAGAAACAACCACAGGGAACTCTAAGGATATTGATGCTCTCAAGGCACAAAATCAAACACTTATGATGGACATGGAGAGACTGGAAACACAAAGTCGGCGGAATAACCTAAGAATCCTTAAAATACCAGAAGGAGAGGAAGTTGAGGACATCAAGGGGTTTGTCTGTAGGCTACTAAGAGAAGGTGTATTGAAGGATCGGTTGGACATTGACCTAGAGGTCGAGATTCAGAAGGTGCACAGAGACCCCTTTAGATTGCATCCGGACCGCAAGGTACAAAGGAAGATCTTGGTCTACTTTCAAAACTACAGTGTTAGGAACTTATTCTTAGCAGATGTTTCGCACTTCCTTCTCTTCACTATTGTGCTAACCCCTATCAAATTAGATCTGATATAGGGGGGAAGACAGCTCAAGACAGTGGGAGTTGGGCTCTAGAATGCCAGGACTTCGTTCTCTGGGAGCTCAAGTTCAAATGAAATTCCCCGCCCTACTTAAGATTATGTGAAACAACAAGATGTTTAGCTGTAACCACCAGGAGGAGGTGGATGAGTTGTTACTAAAAATGAGGAAATAGCTAATCTTAAGTAAAAATCAGTTTTAAGTAACTAAGAAATAAGCAGAATATAGGGGTAAAAAAAAGGGAAGGATAACCGAATAGCACATTATACCTACATGTAACTCCATGAAATTGAGGTAGTTAAATATAAATGTACATTGGTGCACACACTCACACATATATAGTTAGCAAACTAGATATAAATATGTATAGATTTTATTTTTACCACAGGTGTTAAAAAAAATATATGTATAAAAATAATAGGTCAATCAGTAGGGAAAATATTTTTTTTTCACATAGGGTGGTGTCTGGAGTGCGGAGACCCCTAAGGCGTGTTCACACCTGACATGATGGGAGGGTTCCTCGGGGGAGTGGGGGAGGGGTCATGGGGGCGGGGGGGAGAAAAATATAAAAATGTCCTCATATGCCATAAGTACTTATGTTGTTAGTTTAGAAAGTGAATGTTGGCCACTGCTGGCTACTGGTGCAGTTGTATTAGACAATGGTTTCTGGTATGGCAACCAGTAGTAAATTCCTCTCCTGGAATCTGAATGGTATAGGGAGCCGGAAGAAGCAATTAAGGGTGTGCGAATTCTTAAAAAATATTGAGGCACATGTATACCTTTTACAAGAAACCCATTTAGAGGTGGAAATGTGCTGCCAAGTATTTGCAAAACTTAGCTGGGTACAGGAAGTTCTTTGTTCTAAACAAAAAGGTTCTACTAGGGGAGTAGCAATAATTGTTCATGCTAATAAGGGGATTAGGGTCCAGAATTGGGGTACTGATCACTCCGGGCGATGGTTGGCGGCAGTCCTCACTATTGGTAATTCCACCTTTTTGTGCGCTTTCTACTATGGTCCAAACAAAGACAACCCTAGCTTTCTTCGAAAGTTAGAGGAGTATATGATCCAGTACACAGTTCCAGTCATATTAGGGGGCGATTTCAACCTTATTTTAGAAACCAAGCTGGACCGTACCTCTAAATCTAAATATAATTCCCCAAATAAATCCCTTCTAGCTTTGAAGAATATTATGAAGGATTTTACTTTACATGACACCTGGAGAGTTAAGCACGGTACCCTTAGACAATATTCCTTCTATAGTAAAAAGTATAGACAATACTCAGAATTGACCTTTTTCTTTTAGACCAAGTACTCCTCCATGGTATTGCTTCAATCTCATACATTCCAGCAGGTCTGTCAGACCACCCCGCAGTTGAGCTGAAAATCAACTTTAAGATTAGCCCTCTAGAGTCTAGGTGGACCTTAGACAGAACAATTCTTTTAGATGAAGAAATCAAAACCAAATCAAGGAGAGTGTGTCAGAGTTTTTCCTATTTAATAGTGGCACTGCCTCTGAACAAATAGTTTGGGAAACACTTAAATCTTATTTAAGAGGTATCCTTGGCTCACAGATGGTGCTGAAAAGAAAACTCAAGAAAGAAAAAGACATTTTTGATCTTGATCTGATAAAAAAAAGGAACAACAACTACAGTTAGCGGTTTTGGAGGACAGAGGAAGGATTCCGGCACTTGAAAAAGAACTTCTAGAGTTGCAGATAGGTTTCAAAGCACGAGCCAATAAGATAATTAAGGACAGATGGGAAGTTAGTAAGCTTCGGAATTTCGAATATGGAGAGAAGTGTGGTTCCCTCCTGGCTTGGAAGGCTAGGGCTGAGAGGAGCAGGAATAATATTAGCTCATTAATCCAGCGAGATTCGGGGATGCTCCTAAAAGAAGATGTTGAGATCAGGAGAGAGGCTAGAGACTTCATGGAGGAATTATATCAAGAGGATAGTAGACATGGGCTGGAAGAGTTGGAGCAGTGGTGGGTTCTGAGGGATTTGCCTCAGTTGAGCGAGTCTGACAAAGCTTCTTTAATCACCGAGATTACGGAAGGGGAGATACGGGCCCAGTTAAAAAAGATGTCTAGAAACAAGGCCTCCGGTCCGGATGGACGTCCGACGGAGGTGTACAAGGACAATCTGGAGGAAATCTTAGCCCCACTACTGGCATTCTTTAACAAAATATTCATCCAGGGAGAGCATATTCCAGCTTCTTGGTCGGAAGCTACTAATACCTTGATAGCAAAACCGAATAAAGATCCCAAAAAAATCGAGTCATACAGGCCTATTTCCCTTCTTAATTCAGATTAAAAAATGTATTCCGGGAGGAGGAGCTACGACGGCAAACAAGATGGCTGCTTAGGCTCCCGGCTCCGCCGACCTCCGTATCCCGCCGCAGGATCCTGCACAATATCCTGATTTTACGCCCAGCCCCTGCGTGCATGAACTGTTCCTCACTCCGATGGTGAAATCCGGGAATTTTTATCGGCCGGTTTCACGGAGTTACACCGAGTTGAAGATTGTGGCCTACTCCAGCGGTGAAGCCGGGGCCTCGAGTATCTGCATGGCCGGGTGGTAGTGCAGCAACAACGGCTGAGAGACCCAGGCAGGGTCCGGTCGATTGCAGTGGAGGCTTCTTTTGTGCCCGAAATTGGCAGCGATTGTTCTCTTTGCTCAGCATTGATGGAGAGGTGACCTTGCTTGCTACTGACAGTGGGTGGGGGTTCCCGTCCCGCGGACCCGGTGCTGGCTCCCTCCGGGGTTCGGCGGGTCGGGGCCCCGGCCCGCTGCGTTAAGCCGGGTGATCGCGGCTGTGGAGAACGACGGGTCACCGTCCACGCTTGCCCTCTCGTGATCCCGTCTGTTCCCCCCGGAGACACCAATTCACCCGGGGAGGTGATTGTGACTGGTTTCGGGCATGAGACTATGGATCGAAATGTGTCTGAGCCATCGCTGAGGTCACTGTTGGCAGAACTCTGGGCGTTTCACTCACAAGTGACTGTTTCATTGACTACAATGGATGCAAACCTATCTGGGATGCTACTTATTGTACCGGACCCTGCCCCACTATTGGAACAGCAATCTGCAGCCATTCAAGCCGCGGCCATTTTGACTCACTGCGAGGACCCCGTGGGGAAGCGAGTATTGGAACCATCGGATGAAGCCCTGGAAGATGGTGTCCCAGAGGTCGTAAATGTGCTACCGCACCTTCCACCGTTATTGACTTTGGAGGTATCGACTGGCGTCCTACCCCCGGAGACTTGTGTTGTAGACTCTTCTTTCATCTTGTGGTCGTCTCCCCCCTTTTTGGAGACGTTACGACCCCGGGGCAAGAAACATCGGGACTGTCTAGTTGGGAGAGGGAGACTTCCTGCGCCTGAAGCTCTTGTGGGCTTACTTGCTGCAAGTGGTAACGGATTGACTCTCAATGACTTCCCTCTCCTCTATGACTCGTTTGTATGCCTTTGGGTCTCACTGGGGAGGGTTCGTGTGCTGGTTCGGAAGGGTCAGGGTTAAGATCAATCAACTCGGGACGGTTTGGAATGGTATTATGAATGTTCGATCTGCAATGGTTTGATTTAGGAGGCTGGGCGGTGTATCACGGTGCCCCCTAATTTCTTTTATAAGGGTCACTCTACATCCTTCTCTTTGCGATAGGGGGTGTCTGTTTCTGGCGGGGGGACTAAGGGGCTGGGAGCACGTACAAATAGGCCCTCCACCACTCTTCTTCTTCTTATCCCTTCTTTTAGGGTTTTAGTTACTTAGGGCGACAGGCACGCTGCTAGTGGGGTTAGGCTATAGCCATCGGCAGGGGTGCAGGGTGGGGGTTTGGAGGGAGGGGGGTTATTTTTATTTTGCCTTTCTTATTTTCTATGGCCTTTTTCTCCCTTACCTTTCTTTCCTTTCGGGTCAGTATCATCTGTGCTTTATTCTGATTACACTGTGTTCTGGAATTTTGTGCTCATGCTTCTTACGTTATTCGAACTTTCGGGTGGACAGGCCCTGGGAACCGGCGCTTACGAAACTGTATATTGTATTGTTGTTTACTTCGATCCATAAGCATTGGCGCCAGGGTTCCACATATGGTTGTTTCTAGACGTATATCCTGTTTCTTGGCCTGTCCCCCGTCTCCTTTTGTTTGATTGTATGGCACCTGATCCGTCTATTTAGATAATATAAAATGAAACCTTTAATATATCCTGTGACCTATTCATGCGTTCCAATACAAGTTTAATCCTGAATCGCTGCCGGACCTCAGGGCTGTCGGCTGATGAGCTGTGTTATGCCGTGATATGCTTGGTTCCAATTATGACTAGCGGCCGGCCCCTGCGGTTGTAGGCCCATACTTGAACTTTCTGATTGTTGCAATAAAGGTTTTAAAAAAATATATATATTATTCTGGCATACTAACATCTAGATTAGCGAAAGTAATCAAGTCCATAATTCATCCGGACAAGAGGGGGTTTATACCAGGCCGTCAACTTAACGAACTTACGTTTCAAGTTGTTGGTGCAATAGACACAGCGATAGAGAGAGGACTGCTGCTTGCCATTTTTGCGATTGATGCAGCAAAGGCATTCGACCAGGTTAACTGGCGATTTTTATGGAAAACTATGGCTAAGTTTGGATTCCCAGCTACATTCATTAAAGGGATCGAGACATTATATAGTTGTCCCCGGGCTAAAGTACTGGTTAACGGTAGTCTGACTAAATGGTTGAACATATCATGGGGAACGATGCAGGGTTGCCCTCTGTCTCCTCTCCTCTTTGATATTTATATTGAGCCCTTTGTCTGCTCCCTGAGATCAGACCCAGTAATTACACCTTTTAAAATGGGGGACTTGGTACTGAAGACTGCATTATACGCGGACGACCTTCTTCTTTATACAACCAATCCTGTTGAGGCCATTCCCAGGTTATTTGAACTGGCTGAAGATTTCGGTAAAGTGTTGGGGTACAAAATCAATAAAGATAACACTGATATAATGAGTTGGAACAACCTGGCCCCGATACCAGAAGCTAAACTAAAAATCAGATACCTGGGAATATACCTCACCCATAAACTGGAGGAGGTTTCAAAAACCAGTTGGCAAACGGTAGTAAAGGAGGTGAGGAAGCTGTTGACTAGATGGAACACTCTACCTCTTAACATCTATGGTAGAGTGAACCTAGTCAAAATGATAATCCTGCCCAAAATCACCTTTTTATTTAACCATTCATCTACATTTCAATAAAAAGGATATCTCTAACCTTCAAGGCAGGATCGGTTCTTTCATTAGGGCCACTAAGTCTCCCAGGATTGCCTGGAGGAAATTGAGAAGGGGATTGAAACTAGGCGGGCTGGCTCTCCCTGATGTACTTTTTTATTGTTATGCTTTTCAGTTCAAGAACTTTAGACTTTTGGCAAATAAGTTGGACTCCTCATCGCACGGTCGCCTCTTTCAGGCTATGTTATCGGACCTGCCACAAGGCTTAGATTCTTTCTTGTACAAATTTGGGGACCAGAAGTTTTTTTTAAAAGGTCCGTCTAAAGCTTTTACAGGCAGCACTTAATAATTGGCAATCAATACGTAAAATTTTGGAGATCCCCTACTATCATTCTCAGGCCCCAATATCGGACTCTCCGGGTACCCCTGATTGCCTATTAGATCGGCTGGCTCTCCCACTGAGAGCAGCAGGCTTTACGAAATGGGGGACCTGTGTATTAACTCGGTACTTCCAGACTGGAAATCCTTATCGAATCTAACAGAAGGCTCTATTACAAGATTTAAATTCTATCAGTTGTCTTCCTGGTGGGGGCGACAGTGCTGGGCAAATGAAGAGGAGACTCCAATCCTGGAAATAATTAGTAGGAGAGGATGGAAGGGAGAGATCGCACTTTGGTATAATACATTAGTGGGAGCGAAAGATAATTTGGAAGCTGAAATTGCCACGCTTTGGGATAATTCCCTAATTCAGAATCCCATTGAGATGTTGAAGGTTTGGACAGATGCATTTACACTCTCACAAAAAATCATAAAACCATCCAACCTTAGAAGGAATCACCTGTTTACGGCATATAGGGTGTACTGGACTCCAGCGAAAATATCTAAGATCTGAGCAGAAGAATACTATTGTCCAAGATGCAGGCTCCCTGCCACGGACGACAGGCATATGTTTGTCGACTGCCCAGAAATTACGAGTTACTGGAGACAGGTGTGTGGGTTCTTAGAGGAGGTGGTGCAAGCTTCGATCAACTGCAGTCCCAGATTGATTCTTCTCGGCCTTCCCCTGGACTATGATGTTAGAAATAGTACCTCACAGTTTATCTTTTACGTTATTGTTATTGCAAGGAGGGAGATTTGCAGGGAGTGGAAGCCCGTAAACCCTCCTAGATTCGCAGACTGCCTAAGGAACATCATGGCTGTTAGCCGCTTAGACATGTTGTGTGGCGGGGAAAGTGCCATTAAGATCTGGTCTCTATTAAAAGCATGGTCTGAGAGATAGCACACAATGAGTCCAATGATTATGCCAGAGGTTTAGTGGTCCTGTCCTCCCAAAGAGGCAAGATACATCGACAATGGGAGTTGGATCAGGAGACAACCTACCTCTGGGTGACCTCCGTAGGCTATCCACAGACTCCAGGGCGGAACATATTGGTTTTTGCTAGTGGCCCGGAGAAAGCCCATCTAGAGTTGATATTTTCTGGTGGCATTTATGAGGACAAAAAAAAAAAAAGATTTGACTGCGTCAATCCTACGAGGCTTTTTGCGGGGGGACACCCCCCCTGCATACATTATACCTGACGCAGGTATAATGTAGCGCAGGTGTTTACAAAGTGACTCCATAGGCCAGAATGGGCTGTAGAATTGTTACACTTTATAATCCTAACAGGCTCAGAGAACATGGTAGAAATTTGAGTTTAGTATGCCTGAACTCAGAATAATAAAATACATCTTTTAGTGAAGTTTATTTTAATATTCTGCGTTTGCAAATACCACTTTTAGAAAGTAGGTATTTGCTTGTCTAACCATTCAAACCTGCCTCTGCTAGGTTGTGTATTCCTATGTCTGGTTTCTGTGAGTGACAGGGCTGGGGAATTCCAGGAGACAGGCTGAGTCACTCGGTGGTGAAACAAGAGATCTGCATCTAGATGGGAGGGAGGAGTGCACCTGAACTCTGAATAGGGCTGTGCCTGCCTTCCACAATTGCTGGCTCCACCCCCTGAGGAGCGGCCGATGTCTCTGCCCTGCACACTGAAAGAAGAGAAGGAGTCCTGCCAACAAAGTGCTCCAGGACTGCACTTGCCTTCCATAATGCTGGCTTCACCAACTGTGGGGCGTCTGATGTTTCTGCCCTGCACTGTGAAAGGAAAGGAGAAGTCTCGTAAACAAAGTGCTCAGGAACTGGTTTGGACTAGGCACAGGCCCCTCTCCTCTCAGAGAACAAAGGATTTTGGGGTATAAATATTGGGACCCTGCTCCCAAGAAATTAGATCACTCTGAACAACAAGAAGAAACCTTTACTGAGGAGAGGAACCTGAAGAAACTGAGGAGAGACTATTCCCAAGCTGAAGTGCTGTTTGGGGGATTGGCCTGCAGTGGTTGCCTTACTGCCAAAGGAAGGAGAAAGGAACTTTGTGTACTTTGCGTTCAACTTGTGAAGGATCTCCAAGGGCTTGGAAAAGAGCTTGCCTCCTGCTGAAGTCTCAGGGACAACAGACTTCACCCCCAGCTCCCCAGAGTTCTTGTGGAAGTGCCTGCTGCTGTTTTGGGCCTTCTGAGGAACTGCGTGTCGCAAGGAGCTGGAAGCGCGACTCAACGAGAAGAAGCGTGTCGCCGTTGCTGTGCCTGCCATCGCAACTCCGGAGAAAGGAGGGTGTCGCCACTGGAACTGTCACACTGCAATGCATCGGAGAGAAGCGTGCCACAACGAAGAGGAAGCGTGTCGCCGTCGCTATGCCTGCCGTCGCAACTTCAGAGAAGGAGGGTGTCGCCGCTGGAACTGTCACACTGCACCGCATCGATCAAGAACGCCTCGCATCCCCGAGAAGCGCGTCACCGTCGGAGCTGCTGCCGTCGCATCTTGGATGTTGCCGCTGTAGTTGTCGCATCGAGAGGAAGCTTCACGCATCGTGGAGAAGAGCGTCGCCGCTGGAGCTGCTGCCGTCGCATCGTAGATGCAAAAACAACAGTTGATGGACAGAATGCAGAACAATATCATACATTCACCCCAGTACAGAGATCTGGGCCTAAATCCATTGTTTTTCTGCTCACCACATCACCCCAGTTTAGACATGGCCATATGCAACTCAGCCTTGACCCTGTGCCTCATGGGAACAGTCCAGCTCAAGCTGCCAAGCCATATCTTCCCTGTACCAGAATCAAGCATCCTAGGACCGGGGGACTCACGTCTGAGCATACTCGTCCCACTCGGGGTGACAAATGCAAAAACAACAGTGGATGGACAGAATGCAGAACAATGTCATACATTCACCCCAGTACAGAGATCTGGTCGTAAATCCATCGTTTTTTTTCTCACCACACCACCCCAGTTCAGACATGGCCGTATGCAAATCAGCCTTGACCCTGTGCCTCATGGGAACAGTCCAGCCTGAACTGCCAAGCCATGTCTTCCCTGGACCGGAATCAAGCATCCTAGGACTGGTTTCTGGCTATCAGCCGTCTTCAGCCAGGATAGCTTGACTCCAGTGGCGTGGAGAGCACGGGACTCACGTCTGAGCATACCCGTCCCATCGTAGTTGTCGCCGCTGTAGTCCACGCATCAGACCGAGAACTTCTCACATCCCGGAGAAGCGTGCCGCATCTGGAAGATCTTCATGTCTTTATTTCTTTGCACCTGAACTTTGCTGCATTCCCATCGCTGCGACATTGCTTGTCGTGGAACCGCAACGCAATTTAAGGTACATTGACGCAGATTGTCGCATCTAAGAACTGAACTGAACTAAGCTTAAATCTACCATCTTAAAGTAATCAGAGTGTGTATTTTTTGTTGTTTATGGTCTTGTGGTAACTCTATATAAAGTATAGTTATTTTTTATATAAAACCTGTGTGGTGTCCATTTGTAGTGTTGTCACTGGGTTACTGTATGTGGTCACAACTGCTTAACGTACAATGCCTCTGACATAAGCCGTGACTGCTCTCGCCACGCTACCTAGAGGGTGAGCAGGGGTTATTTTAGGAGTGTAATCCCCTTATACTGACTAGAGGAGAGGGTCCCTATTTGTCACAAGTACCTACCTGTGCCAACTAGAGACCCCCAAATCTAACAGTGCGCAACAGGAGGCATGTTTTACGCTGCCCATGTGTCACAAAAAGTGACGCAATGGAAGCGAAAAACTGACGCAAGGTCTCATAAATGAGGCCCAGGGTGCCTCATTTATGAGGTTTTGTCGTGGGGAAGCGCGGCAGGCTTTCCTGCTGCACTTCCCTACGGCAAAAGAAAAGGGCAGGAATGCGCTGTATCCATAAGATACGGTGCATTCCTGTCCTTTTGCCCTGCGCTGTGCACAATGGGCTGCCGCGCCAATGCAGGCCCCTTTACACCATGGTGCAAGGGTGCCTGCGTTGCAGGGATGATTATTTTTGTACAGGAAGGGAAACCTTTCTATACAAAAATAACCACAAGAGGCTTTTTCCTCTTTCTACGTGTGCTGTGGAATGCAGCCATCATAGAAAAAGGAAAAACGAGGAGAAATAAAGGTATTTCTCCCCTGGGGAGGCGTAAGCTTTTGGCGCTGTCTCAGATTTACGATTTCTCATAAATCTGGGGCAGTGTCAAAAGGCCATGGATGTTGCTGGGACGCCCCCAGCAACACCCATTGCACGCTGCTTTAACGCAGAACACTGCGCTAAAGGGACTAATATTTATCAGGCAGCATTGAGCCAAAGAAAGTGGCTTAGTGCTGTTGATAAATATCACGCAGGCTTCTGCGCCACGGGACGTCACATAAAGTGTTCTTCCGATGGCGCAAGGGGCCTCATAAATGAGGCCCCATGGGGCTTATTTACAAGGTCCTTGGCCCACTTTTGCGTCATTTTAAACCTGGGAAAAGTGACGCAAAAGTGGCGCAAGGGGCTTGTAAATCTGCCCACATGTGTTTAAGAGTGAAAGGAGTCCTCAGGTCCAAAATCGTCATGTGTATGTATTTTTGCACTAAATATTGTGCTGACAGACTTGCATTTCTGAAATTTTGCATTATAATGTAAATGGAACGTATGCGAATTTTGCCCACCCCTAAATTGCCCCAACTAATTAAAAGTAAACGTGCCATCGAGACCTGTGACTTCCCGTCTTATTGCATCCAAGAAGAGACCCTGGGGGCTAATACTGCTGTACCTCAAACAGCCCAAAGAGGGCGCTCCGGTCCGTAGAAAAGAAAACACGTTTTATGTGCTTCGAATTTGTGGTACAGGAAAAAGGGGACCACATTGTTTCAGTTAAAGGACCCGACATTTTGGAATGTCATTCCGATCGATAATCGATAGTCTGTTGAATATTTGCAATTCAATTCAAAGTGTCTTTTTTTCCTTGGAAATATCTTTTTAATCCCAGGAACCTTCCCACGTGTTCCATGCTGTTTTTTTAGCCTCTGCGGGGTTTAAGTCCAGTTTATGTTCGTGGTTTGCATTATGTGAATACGTGCAATCATTTTAAAATACCAGCTCTTACTCTGTTCTTTGAACCCACATTGTCTCCTATTTCCAACAGGCGGCATCTACAATTTATTTATTATTTATTTATTTATGCAATTTTATATAGCGCGGACTTTACCCGAAGGTGTCAGAGCGCTTCACAATAGGAACAGAAAAGATACAAACTGAGAACATTACACGAGCAACAGATTGCAGAGGCATACATTACGTTACATACGGTAAAGTGATAATTGTGAGCAACCAAGAATACATGAGGTAGTAAAAATTGTGAGAAACCAAAAATACATGAGGTAGACAAGGGAATTGTGACACTTGTGAGCAAACAAAATACATGAGGTAGTAAAAATGTGGGCTACCAAAAATACATGAGGTAGTAAAAAGTGCACAGGAGGAAAAAGTGACAAGTGTGCAGGCTACAAGAGAAAATAGAGTATAATTTGTGGTATAATACTGCAATATATGTTACACACTCAGGCACAAGAACAAACGATTACGTAGGCAAAAGTGGCCCTTGTGCAAGTATCAAAGGTAAAAAACATGTGAGAGGAAGCAAACCGTGTGTTACAGGGGCAAAGTGGTGAGTGCAAGTTGCAAGAGGGTACCAAACACAAGTACATGGATAATACTGCAATAAAAGGCAAACACTCTAACCGCAAGAACACACTGGAAGGCACTTCCATGGACATGAGAAGTAGAAATTATCAGTAGTGGGAGATCTTCCTTCAGACAAAAGAGAGTTACTTTTGGAGGTGTCTCTGGAGGAGGAGAGCTTTGAGGTCCCTTTTAAAGGCCTGGGAGGAGGCGGTGGTCCGGAGCTGAGGCGGGAATGAGTTCCAGATTCTCACTGCGTTGCCTGAAAAGGATTGGGCCTACAATGACGCAGAAGGACCGCCAGGAGTCGCTGCAGGGCGCGGATGAAATCCCAAAGCAATGTACAGAGTCAAAGAGAGAAAATAAAAGAATTGGAACGTCAGCAGGGAGGTGAGCGATGCTGGCCTCGCCTGAGCCTCGTTAAATGCTGCTGCAGCCCTTATCAGCGCCGAGAAACTCCTTCAAGGGGGTCCCGTGGTTAGAAGGAATAGAACATATTATAACATGTGTTTGTAAAGTCTCAAAATCACCTCTTGGGCACTGAATAAGAGATGTTTATTGTCACCCAATTCAATGGAACTAGAAGGGGGAGCCCAGGAATTAAAGTTGTGGATTCTCAAGCTTTGAGGGTCACCCCAAAAGGGACAACCTCCCCCGCCCTGACCTCAGGAGAGGAGTTAGTGTCAAAGGGTCATCTGGTGGGCTACCTTCTGTGCCTTAGTAACTCGACAAGGACTTCTTCGACCCTGCTAAGGTGCTGCTGGGGTAGAATCACAGGCGCGTGGGACCAGGGAAAGGCAGTATCTGCAGAACGACCACCTGCTTCCAAAAATGTCCCCACAGACACACTCCTCACTGCCTCCCAGATCCACAATGAATGTTTGATTAAAACTGGGTCATGGCGGTAGGGGATCCGTCCCCCAGCAACTGTCTGATAATGACCTGCAGATTCACCACACCCCAGAAATCTCCGGAACCCCCCACTGGTGACCCCATGCACTGTGCACCCAGGACCAAGGCTAAGAGAGGCTCCTGCTCCACAGGCCAGAGCTGGCAAGATGCCTGCACCAAACCCCACACTTGTAGTCAGGAGGGTTTGGGGGTTGGCCAATGGTCAAAGGTACCAAGATCTCCTGAAGGCAACCCCTGCATGGGAAGGACCTTTCGGATGCCGCGCTTCGAGGAGGGTTGCAGAAAAGGAGGCGCTTTAAGAAGTGCAGACACTTAACAAAGAGATGTCACTGATGACGTTTCAAAGATAAAGGATTCCAAAAAGGTTTGGTGCAGTCTCACGCTTCGGCACCTCTTCCTGAGTGTGATACAACTAAGGTACAAACCAGGGCTGCTTCTCAGGGCCTGTTTTGTTTCCGCCAGTGCTTAATTTGTAAAAAAAATACAAGTGTCAGGGCTCTGGTCAGGAGGCCACTGCAGCCTGTGCCACCCATTGCGCCTGCCAGCGCTGCCAATGATAGTTACAACACCACTACTAACAATCACATCCCTACAAGAGTGACACTTTGGACTATATCAGGCCCTCAAAGCTATTAGAATGTCTTGTGCGAAAGGTAATAGTTACTTTTAATGTATACTGGCCGCTCACAAGGAGTCAGATTGGGCTCCCGCCATTCCATCTCAAGGGAGCTCACCAAGGGAGTGCCACAAGGCTCATGTCTAAGCCCTACACTATTGTTCCCTTTTCAGTCCATCACACCTGCAATAAAAAAATCTTTTGCGGATGGTATGGGGGCAGTATCAGATTGGATGGCCTCAAATTGCCTCCAATGCAACGAAGGCAAAACAGAGGTGATGCTGTTTGGAGAGGCCCCCCTCTTATGGTCTCCAGAATGGTGGCCTCTGGACTTAGGGCCAGTACCAAGCCCTAAACAGACCGTAAAGAATCTTGGTGTGCGACTAGATCAGGCACTACTGCTTAAAGAACATGTTAGTCAGGTTACCGGATCCTGCTTTCGTGTTATCGGACTTATAAGGCGTGTGTTTCCATTCTTGCCCGACAGCCACAGAAAGACACTTGTCCAGACTCTTGTAGTCAGCAGGCTGGACTATTGTAATGGCCTTCTCATCTCGGCCAATGAGGAACAACTTAATAGACTACAAGTGGCCCAGAACACCGCGACTAGACTGGTTCTCAATGCTCTACCTAGGACCCCCTCACGTCCCTTTCTGAATAAACTTCACTGGCTGCCTGTCTGGCAATGTATTAAGTTTAAAATCTGTTGCACAATACATAAAAGTCTCAGGTCCCCAGCATCAAGAGGATTAGGCAGGGAGGCCGAGCTCTCTCCTACAGGCCCTATTCTCTGGAACTCACTCCCTTTCACTCTGAAACAAAATACTAATTTTCAGTCCTTTAGGAAGTCTCTCAAAACATTTCTATTTTCGACTTCCTAATTACTTTACAGACTATAAAACCTGATTGGGCATTTCCAGCAATAGCGCAAGTGCGGAGATACCCCTTCGGGGGTCGAATCCTGCGCTATATAGGAATATAAATAAATAAATAAATACATTGTATTACTAATTAACTGTTGTTGTGAACATCTCTCAATTACTGCCACCTAGTGGTAGACTGTCACAAACTCCGGTGTTAACAATTAAGTGCCAGTGCTGAGCACCGGAAACCAGCGGTTCAAATTAAGCACTGGTTCTTGCAGGCTCGTCAGCAAATATGGCCCAGTATTACACGACCGAAACCCTCTGGCACGCAGGGGCTCAGCCCAATTTCCTAACTCGAGTCAGGGAATCTGACAGGCTGTAACCCGCGCACTTTCCATGGCCTACTTGTGGATGGTGTGCGTGGGGTCCTGTGAGAATACAGGATTACTTATAAGTTATTTGTGCGTTCCTGAACCCCTTTACCCTACGGATATATACACGCAAGAAATCCACAATGTATTATTAAAACAACTTCATGAATAATGAATGCCCTGATCTAGTGCATGTTACATGAATAGTTGTGACTACAAAATAAAAATAATGGTCGTGATCAAAAAAGAGATTAGACAGCGTATTAAAAAGAATGTCGACATATGAGATGCTGTTTGGATGGTGCTCATTAAACCATAGCACTGAGTGATGAAACTAGCCCACAACAAAGCCCGCCCCTTTCAAGCCTCCAGCTTCTTGTTTCTGAGCACCAAAGCGCACATACGTGCTTCCCAGCTGGCCTCTGACATACGTACCTTTCATGCATAGTGGGGCTGTTTGCAGCTCCTGTGCTTTGAGGAGGTCGGAGCTTGGCTCTGTCCTGGTGTTTGAGCTGTGGGCACAGACCAGCGGTGCCAGTCCGGGATGTCTGCACATGAGGCTCACACGGAGCCCCAGGGAAAGCTGAAGCGGCCCTTCTCCGTCAGACGTCAGGACCCTCTTCATGTTATAGTGAAAAGGCCAAAGCTTGTGAGTACTGGTGAACAGTGCAAGAACCACAGACGCATTCTAATGCACACTCACTGGAACCTCCCTCACTCACATTATGAGGCAAACTGGTGCACGATGCACTATCAAC
The DNA here is from genome assembly GCF_964263255.1 of Lissotriton vulgaris. Lineage (NCBI taxonomy): Eukaryota > Metazoa > Chordata > Amphibia > Caudata > Salamandridae > Lissotriton > Lissotriton vulgaris. The sequence continues at coordinate 1,233,485,178 of NC_141697.1, forward strand.
ATATGATAAATTAAAACGTGCGATTAATCCTAAATAAAGCGCATGCTTGTAAAGAGGAATGTGTATATGGATGCATGAGTGAATGAACTGCAGCGAGAGACAGACAAGTATGAAGAATTAAAGCGTTAAACAGTGAGTTATCTGGGAGGAGAGGCCCCTGATACACCTTTTTTTTTGTTGGGTTCTCCAGCAGCAAATGTCTGCCCTCTGTCCCCATCACTAAACGGCGTGGGGGTTTGGGGGGGGGGGGCCCAAAGACCCAGGTAGGATTGCTTAAGTAGAGCCCGGCGGTCTCCTGTGACTAGGGGGTGCATGCAAGCATTAGCTTTTACTAAGAGCCGCATCCCCGCACCTGGTGAAACTCTGAGTCCTGCCAGTTGGCATCTGCTAAAAAGGTGCCACCCCTCCCCCCCTCCCCCGATTTGGAATTGAGTCCTTAATGTCAAGTACACGTTTGTGTGCTTGACTCCTCCTTTCAACATACTACCTGCGTCCTCCTTTCGCTTTCCATATTGCTACAGCACATTCGTACTTTTGGAACTGTAGTGACCTGTATTGTATTTATCTGGTTGCTTTCTCCCCGGCCGCTCAGCCAGTGTGAATGTGATGCATGGGATGTTGGTGTGATGGACATGAATGGAATGCTTGGCTGCATGGATTTTTTAGTCTGACATTTGGAGTGTGGGCGGATTCCAGCTCATAGCCAAACATTTCTAGTAATCCACTCCAGGTAGCCATGATGCTCTTCAGGTTCAGCTCAGAATGGCTGAGATGGCTGACGGCCTCGGGGTTGCCTATGGTGAGTCGGCCCTGGCTGCGAGTTTTCTCTTTCAGCAAGGGCACACTCTCGGAGAGTAGTACACCTCTGGAAGTGATCAACTACAAGAGGGCTTACATTTTGAGCCAGTGTGTTCCGGTGCTCAGCACCGGCACTTAATTCTCAACACCGGCCCTAATGACAGTCGGCCACATGGTGGCGCTGTCTATAACATTTTGAGAAGGAATCAGCGTTTAATAATTCAATATACATTAAAAATTAATACCCTATGTAATTCCTATAGCTTTGGGTGGCCTGGAGTAGTCTGATTGCCACACTTGTAGGGTGTGAGGGTCAGTAGTTGCCTTGGTCCTGTCATTGGCAGCACTGGCAGGGGCAGGGGTGGTGCAAGCTGCAGGGCTCTCCCGAGGAGGGCCCTGGCACGTACTTTACTTTTCACAAATGAAGGACTGTGGGTGTGAGACATTGAGAGCGCGAGTACAGAGAGGCGAGACCATAATGCCGAGAGTTTGTAGTGCTACGAAGTCTGTGGCTGGGAGGGCTGTGCACACACCAGTGTATTACTCGGATTTGCTTGGACTTCTCTATCTCTGCAAGACAAGGCTTCAAGGCGCACACTGTGCGTCTTGAGGTGACACGGAACCGACGTGTACTTACCACTAAAGCAAGATTAACTCGAGCTTACAACGGAGCTAGATCCAAGAAAGTGCTTAGTTCGGGGGATGCCGCAGGGACGTGTGTGGGCTCCTCTCCTGTAACAGTCGCCTGATGATGACCCACCCCAAGGATTCTGATTACCACAAAACTAGAACCAGTTTCTTTTGTCTCAGTTTGGACCGAATTACATAGACTGCCCCTTTGGCAGGGCATTTTCACTATACTGGTGCAATTTGCACAGTTATTTGTATCGATTGAATGGTGAGAAATGTCTTTTTGCACTGATAAGCACCGCAAATCTTTGTTTTTTCCCACTGGTAGGTTGGTGCAAAGGAAGGCATGACATTCGATTACCACTGAGCAGTATTGTGTATATGTATTTACCCTTCTCTCTTGTTGCTTTCTCCCTAGCTGCTCAGCCATTTGAATTAAGTATGGGTGAATTTTGAGAATTTGCGGTACATGAATTCGCGGGAGAGTGTACTCGCGGTTCGCAAAATACGCGAACTTTCGCGAGATTACGGATTTTTTATTTTTGCGAGTTTGGGAAAGCGGGCTGTTCAAATCTCCCGCCGGATGTCAGCTGCGCCTCGCATCTACGTATTCGCGATTGTTTACTCTCCATAATGTGATCGCGGGCCCTTATAACGTATTTGCGATCTCAAAGTCTCGCAGTGCAAGATGGCGGGACTCCATGACATACTCGCGGTCGAAAAGTCTTGTGAGATCACGCAGCCAGATCCAAAATGTCGCAGCGCACACAAACCGGGAAGAAAACAACTCGGTGAGTGTCACCTGTTGCTACAGGTTACTCTACCTGCCTTTGTTTTGGGGATGTTTGGCCGGGTGTACTACACCCATTACTTTTATGTTCTACATGTGTGTTAGTCGTTCAAAACAACTAGTTCTTGTCGTGCTGTGTTGTGCCTCCTCTTATGCCTGCCTGGCCAGTGCGTGTGGTTTGTGGTGGTCATAGCTGCGATTGTGTTTCTTATATCTTCTGCCATATTTTAGGAATTTTATAGAGGGGGAGAATGTCTTATATTGTATCTTGTATATTTATCTATGCATCTTCTTCACTTGCATATTTACATATGCAAATTCTTTATATTGTTCTATGCTACATTGTTGTTCTTCATTGTATATTTATGTATCGTTTGTATTTTTCTCAATATTTTTTTATGGTTGTTCTGGTTAATCTTTATTTTTTCTTACATTTTTGTACTTTGGCATAATATCTCTTTTCATGCTTCTTCTAGTCAATATTTTCTTCCATTTTACAGTTTAATTTTCTTGTGTTGTATACAGGGGGAGTATATGTAGTATCCTGTGTATGTATTTCTCATCCTCTCTCCTTTTGCCTCCTCCCTAGCTGTTCATCCAGTGTGCGTGTACTGCGTGGAATGTCGGTGTGATGGGGATGAATGGAATGTCTGGGTGCCTGGGAGCTGAGGTGAGGGTTGGAGTGTGGGCTGAGCAGCAGGCAGCTGCTCCTGGTGGGTCTGCTCGATATGAACTTACCGACCTACAACTAAGACTTAATAAATCAGCTTGAACTTCACTTCGGCGAATGGACTTCATTATTACACGCACACACAAAGGGGTACATTTACTAACATTTTGTGCCAAGTTTGTCTCACAAAACTGGCACACATCTGCACAAAATGTTAATTTCAAATGTACTTTCCAGCGCCAAACGTGTTTTGCACTGGAATGTCACCTGAAAGTAATGCAAAGCAGCGGCTAAGCCTGGTTTGCATCACTGTGCATCAAGGGGGAGGGGCATGGGTGGGGCATGGGCGTTACCGTGCCCCACCCATGGTTTTTGATGCAAAATATCCTAAAAATACAGGACCTTATTTATGAAGGCCTTGCGCCGCTGGTGCGTCACTTTTAACATGGGAAAAAGTGACGCACCGGTGGCGCAAGGCTTTCATAAATGATGCCCACATGGTTTTACATTAAAAAAAACCTTTTTGATATCGAGGACAAATGCATTTATTTCTCCGTTCTTTTCCGACTTTGCATGTGTGATGTTCTACAGCAAACATACCATGGAGGAAACATATTAAAGTTAGTCTAAGCATCGTACTTTGTAACGGAAGGGTACCCGTCCAGTACTCAATCTAGGCTAGACTCACGCAGACACTTTTGCACTCCTATGGCGCGTTGTGCGAGGCGTAGGGACGGATAGGATAGTGCTGTATCGCTGTAGATATGGGGCTTTCCTAATCTACCCTCTCGCGCAACGCATCGCAGCCCAGCATCTTTCATTGCTGCGCAGCGCTGAACGAGATTTTAGTAAATAGACCCCGAAGTTTCCAGCCACTGCTGCGAGCTCTGTACACCAGGCTATGATGCTGCGATGATTTCTCCGCAGACTCCGTGAAGTGGAAAGATCTTTGTGGGGCTGCCAGACTCGACTGAACAAGATAAAAGCGAGCGCCTCTGGGAACAGAAACACAACTTCACACAGAGCTAAGTGAAGACGGATGAGAGAGAATCCAGACGCACCGGGGCCTGGGGCCACACTTTACGTGGACGCACTTCGGGGAGCAGCACTTTAAACTGTCTATAGAGCAAGCCCGACAGATCTGCAAGAGATTTAAGGAGATGTTACAATTAATTCACCCAGCTGCCAATTACCACCATCAAAGATACTGAGCTGATTGTCGATTGTCGATATAATGTCTAATGCTGTAGGGAGGGAGAGAGGATTGAGAAAGAATGTCTCAAAACGACAGAGTGCAGGCTGCCCTCATGCGACTGACTCCACCTCAGCCCTCAAGACACGCTGATCTCTTGATGCGTCAAAATATAGTGCCCTCTGGGAGTGCTTTTTAAATGGATCTGAGAAATTTCCAGAATTCTGCAAAGGCCTATTGACCTCTGTGTGCTTGAAATATGTAGATGCGCAGTTATGACGAAACAAAAGGGGGCAGATTTCTAAGGCTGCTCTGGGCAGTTTTCATGATCTCCACAATGGATATGTGTGAGGCCAGTGCTTTAAATGGGCCGGTACTGTCCGGTACGAAGTACCGACACTTTCTTATTTTGAGAGGGAGAGTACCGGCACTTCTCAAGAGAAATGCATTACCTTTAATAGGAGAGTACCTGCACTTCTCAGAAGCAAGGAGGCACTCTGTTACAGAGTACCTGCACTTCTGTTTTTTCATTTCAAGCACCGTGTGAGGCGCATTAACATGGCATACATTTCAATGAAGATTCTGCGTCATTCTATGGGGCATATTACCAACAACATGCTTTAAATATCGCAAATCGCGATTAGCGCGTTTTTTGTTATCACCCTCTATTGCTGAATTACATCGCCGTGTTAGCGGCGTATTAGCAACTCCTTGCTAACAGGCGCTGTACAATCCAGCGATAGACTGCGATAATCATCATTAGCGTGTGAAATCCAGCGATGATTTCACAGCGCTAAGAAAAGCTGGTTAATAGGGGAGTGTGGAATTAACCAGACAATCCACCTCCCATACAAAACATGCTTAAGTCACGTTTTTACCAGGCGCAAGAATCCGGTGCTAACTGTGGTTACCGCTGCTTTTTTTATTGCTCCATGGTTCCCGGGCCGCATTGTAAATACCGCAATGTCGTTTTTGCGACTTTTTTCATTACGTTTTTCATAGGAACGCCTATTTTGCATCTCATTAGCGATATAAATCGCTAAAATGAGAAGCGTTACAAAAACAGCAGCTAACATGCGCTAATGCATGTTAGCAACGCCTTGATGATTGTGCGAAAGGAAAATCGTAGATTTCCCAACGATAAGTGCCTGAAATGTGGCGATACAACTGTTGATAATATGCCTCTATGTGTTTCTCATTCTGTGAAGCGCAATGGTTTTCACATATAAGAGGGTCAACAAATCCAGACCCATTACATTTAACCCTGGGCAAAGCACTACGCAACGCTTGCGTGTTTCCAAAATTTGCGCTACTTCGCACTATGTAAATTGCATATATCACAGTGCAAACACGCGTAGCATAGTACAGCGGTCATTTTTTGCTTGCTTGCGGTCCTCAACGTCAAGTTGGCGACCACGAGCAAGCAAAATGACATCCCTGCGAGACTTTTTCCTCGTTCGCGATCAGCAACATCAAGTTACTGATCGCGAGTGTGGAAAATAAACCTCACGGCGAGATTCTCAACGCGGGGAGGTCAGGTTTCTCATTGCGAGCGGTCACATATGCCTGCGGCCGCTCACAATGAGAAACTACCAGTCTGCGTTGAGAACGCTGCCGCTCGAGTAGGAATCTACTCAAGCGGCAGAAAACGACTGCTTGCACTGTGCAAAATGCAGTTTGCACTGTTTGTACAGTGCGGACAAGCATCCAGCACTGTGCAATCAGTGTGAACAGCATTTTGCACAGTGCACTACACAGTTTGCGTAGCTACGCGTAGTTCATGTAGTGCGAGCTGCACTTCGCGTAGCTACGCATATCGCTACTTCGCGAACTACGCCCTCCCTTATAATATATTGCTGCCTACTTTTGCCAGTTTTTAGTATCAAAAACATTTCAACTGTATTGTTCAATTTCTACTGGAAGATCAATTTCGGGTTTCCCTCAGAGGAAAGAAAGATTGACTGAAACCCTGAGTAGGGTGGACATGTAGATGGGGTGATCTGAGAACAGGGTTCATTGTGGCTCTGTGGGAAGTGCTCGATGTTGTAGCTGTGAATTGAACTGCAGAAGTTCACATATGTAGTCTAGGGGGTGAGGATGTTGGCACACATATTGCAAACTCAGTGGTGGAACAGCAGGCAGTGTTATCACCTTTTAGGAGGAGAGGGAAGGTGTGGAAAATAAATACAAACTTGGTGAACATTATCGGCGCCATCTTGCCCCTTTCCAAGCCCATTCGTGCGCGTAAGCGGCAGCCATTTTGAGCACCATGGCCTCCCTACCCCTCGCTGATAGCCAGCGCGTCTCTCTCTCTCTCTTAACCTCGCAAGCATTCCCCCGCACGCTGACAACCCCCGCTCTCTCATGCCTTGGGTCATAAACCCCTCTTCAGCGCAGCTTCACCACGGAATCCCATCCTGTTCCCAGCGCGACACCTCCCCTCATTCCTTTCATGGCCTCAAACCCTTCTGATGCAAACCCCCTTTTCCTGTGTCCCCGTTTGTCTTCCCTGTTCCCAGGCCGCCACCTGGCTCTGCGGATGCTGTTTATTACCCCGTACAGTAGGAAGTTTCCCCTCCCCATCAAAAGACCCCCGAACCGATCAAAGCCCCCACCCCATGAGATCCGATCAACCCCATGCATTCCGTGAATCGGCGGAATGCCCTGCTGTGCGACAACCATCACCTGTTGTGACCGGGGTGGGGAATCCAACTGTAAATGTATGTGGGAACGGGTCTGAAGGGGAGATTCCGAGGATGTTCTTTCAAGTACTAAAGTATTGCGAGAATGTGTTATGTGCAATAAAGGTCATAAACCCTAGTATAAGAGGCCAGGCCTCAGAGATGTGGTTAGAGCACCTCGTGACGATACTTGCTGTCTGAATTGATGTGTTCTCCTCCGGAGAGAATAAAATCCTCGTTTCCTGCCTTCCAGTCTCCAGCGCCTGCTTCTTCATTGATTAATATTGGTGGGTCATAGAGGCGATACCGCCGGGCAACATAAAAGGGTCTTTGGTTACCGGTTGTCTTTGGAACCCTTTTTAACAATTGGCGTCCCAAACGTGGGGCCCATCAGCGATTCGTGGATCCAGTGGGAGAGGTCCTGACGACAGAGTGAACGACTGCAACGATCGGAAGGTACCCTGTCCGATAGACCCTCGTCTGACAGCCGATCATCCGAACTTCACTGGTTCCGAACAGACCTCTCTCGAGTGATCCGCGGTCCTGACTGGGAACCATCAGGAGTGCCACGAGAAGTACGAAGAGAAGAGGACGATCGGGCGCTGGATTCGGAAGACGAGAAACTGTCCATGCGGTCCGGGTAAGGTCGTGTAAACACGACGAATTGCGAAAGTGATAGATAGTTGAAAGTGATTGATAATTGTTGAGAAAATACTAGTATTACTTTGTGTTAATTTATTGGAGATTCACTGTCTACAAACGGAGAAACAACAGGCTCTCCCTTTATAAACAGCGAAGGATAGGTACGCACCCGTCGGACCTATCTTTCTCCCCCACTGAACAATTGCCCCTTCTCCCCATTGATTAACTGTTATAGATTGTTTTCTGGAGATTCTCTGTCTGCAAACAGGGAAAAATAGGTCCCCTCTTTGCAGATAGTGAAAGGGTAGGTGACGCGAACTTTTGCGAGCCTACTTATTCTCCCCATTGACCATATTGATTTTTTATTTTTTGACCTAACATTGATTGCTCAGAATTGGTTCATGAGGTATTCACTACGTGCAAACAACGTAGAATAGAAATATTCTGTCTAGTCTTTGCGCGCAGTGATAAGATAGGTAGTGCTGACTATTATCCCATTGTGATCCGTCATGCCTGTCTTCTCCCCACTGGTTAGTAGCCTGTTTTACCCGGACCGCTTATTAGAGATGAACCATCCGGCTCCGCTGGAAGGCACCCCTAATAAGGACATGTTCATGAAGCATGGATTAATCGCTATAGCCTACAGTGAGCTATGGCATAAATATACGAAAAAGGATCGAGAAAGTCAGTGGCCACTGAGAGGATCCTTCGATCTTGACAAAATAGAAACGGTAGAAATAGCCCTTCGTAGGAACGAAACAACACCTATTATGCTCGATAGTCTCGGCATGTGGCGCAAAGAAGCCACACGACGAAGGGAAGGCGACAAATTTAGAAAAGATGAAGGGACACGACGGATAACCCTCCAAACGTCTAGTAGGCAAAGGGAAGGGCCAGCGATGGCACAATCCCGAGGAGTAGACATGAAAAGCGAACGGTGTAAAGGGATGTGCCGACAAGCCAACCCCGGAACACAACGACCCGAAGGTAATCCCCCGACACTATGCACAGGACGAACAGATGTAAAACAAAACCAATGTGCTTTCTGTAAATGTCTTGGACACTGGAAAGCCCAATGCCCGACTCTGCAAAGCATAGGTAAGAACGGAGGGTCGACAGAAAGAACAGGCCGACAGAAAGGGAAAAGGCACAAGATAAAAAACCAATCAGACTAGTGCAGACAGGACCACCCCGTTTGATTATGCTCGGTGGCACAGATTTCGTCAGACCAATTTCAACGACATGTTAGAGTTCTGGGACTGATTGCTCTCTGTTGCTCCCCCACTCTGAAAAACAAACACAACTGCAGGTCAGTGTAAACAACCCCCCGTTAGAGAAAAGACTCAAGGAAGCCAAGCGTCTATTATATAACTTAGGATTTAATTACGGTAAAACACACAACCAACAGTAAATAGAATAACTAGTAGAACTCTCTAAAAAAAAAAAACTTTACTAATAGGAAAAATACAAAACATATTATGCTCACTCCGGAAGTCTTCCAATGTAACAGTTCGATGGTCCCGCCCATCCGAAACACATAGCACGTGTGGGGCGGGGCCTGCCAGCAACCATGGGCCAAAAAGAGATCGCTGGCGAGAAGGTACTGGAGACTCCACACAGCAGGCAATGAAATGGTCTTCTCATACTGCCCTTCCAGGGATGGCGTCCCCCGGACCGCGAGTAGGGAGGGGGCGGATGAAAATGACCCCCTCCCTTGTATCTCCTGGTCCGGCCATCACGAATTCCTCCATCGAACGGATGCAGGGTGGGCAGGGAGGAAGAGGCGACGCGGACGAGCCTCTTCCACCTCCACAGGTAGGAGGCTTCCCTGCCCTGGCCCGACGCCGATGTCCTCCAGCCGGGCGACGGCCATATTTCCGCAACACAGGACACACAATGCCCGACTCGTATATTTTCTCAGTACAGGACATACAAGACCCGGCTGGTATACTTGCGTAGTACAGGACATACAATGTCCGACGGGCATATTTACGGAGCACCGGATGTACAGTGGTCCCCCAAGAGTCGGAATCAGGGGTGTAGGGTGGTCATCATGTGCGCCCCTGATTCCAAGGGACGGCGTAGGATGCGCCGGAAGAGGAAGGCGGCACGGACGAGCTTCCCTCACCTCCCCAGACGAAGGCTCCACTGCTGCACCCTGGCGCCCCGAACCAAAATGTCCTGCTCCAGCAGCATGATGCTCTATCTTTCGCCATCACAAGAAGTTTCTTCCACTCCTGATGGATACGGCAAAGGTGGCTGCCACAGGGTCTCAAAATGGCGTCTGGGCCCTCGAAAGGCGGGTCTAGGCCGCTGGAGTAACTTTGTCCGAAATTGCAACTCGGGCACTTGCCCACCTGGGCGCAAGCCCCCACCATCGACAAACATCCCCTCGACTTTGAAGATTCTACCAAAGTCCCAAGAGCCCTCGGTGCCTTCAGGCTTCCGGTGAGGAACAGTTGCATTGATCTCAAATGAAATAACCACGGCACAGCAACAAGATGGCGGTGCTCTCGTGTCTGCATCAGCTTCCGTCTGAACCACCCAGGAACATTATGGGCTAACGAACTCGAGCAAGTTCCGGCTGAACATCAACATGACCCGGTAAGAGAGACTCTACCCCCTCCCTCTCTTGATTGACGGTCCACACCACCAGCCCCTCTGTTAGCACAGTTTTCTTTTGAACTGCCGAAAGGGACTCTGGTCCAACCGCCAATTGTCGGGGATATTTTGCCCCTGATGCTACTTCCGGACTAAACCGGCCTCGCCCAAAATGGCGCTGGTATCAATGGAAACTAACGGATGCCTCGTGGTGTTCCTTAGCTAATGAAACTTGATGTACTAAGATATATATATATATACGAACCATTGCGCACTCGATGTTAAAGGGAGGAGGGTTCACTTGGCGAACATTTAAGAAGGGTTCCGTAAAATGTTGATTTCAATGAACAATTTATTTTTGATATTTGTTGTAACTGATACATAACGTCGCTCATGATGCACACCCGCGGCTTACATCTAGGAAATGTGATTACGATGAGCTTGACTGTGTTTCCATTTATGAACTGAAATGCCCCTGATTCCTTCGTCACGCAATGAAATGTTTTTGGTTACTTGCAAATAATTAATTAGACCTCTTTTACATGTTCTTGTGCTACAAAATAACCCCCTACTGTATGTGCTTCCATCGACGACATGTCAGACCAAAATATGAATTGCGCTCTCACATTTTACGTACTGAATAATACTACAAATAAAGGTCTTAAAAAGCTATGGATAGGCATCGCATACTTTTGTAAATGCGGGTATCGGTGGGAGGGTTTTTCTGTGCGCAACTGTTCTGCTCTTTTTTTAAGGTTATCCGAGAAATGGTTGTTCGGCCCTGGGTTGATGGTCGAATCGAAGGTATGATACGCTGCCTCCAAGATATGCGACTAAGCTCAGGAACTGACGTATGAAGAAGGACCTCGACTTCTGAGAATGGGTAAAGTAAAACGGTGTGATTGATAAAATGTTATAAAGATATGGTGGTCAAAGGTACTAAGGTACAGGGTTGAACGAAGAACTGATATGCCTTAGAACATCACAGCTTCGGGAATGATTTAGGGATCCCGATGGCCGGATACATCTACAAAACCGGGTACCTCACGCTAGGCACCTCTGATTCCTCTTTTTAGCGTTTTCACTACACACGATCCTTAATGCCATCCTCGAACCTCCCCATGAACCACCTATCACATCGCCTACCCCCATGACTTTAGGAAACCAAAACCCTAAGGGATTATATCCCGAAGAGATAAGTACGAGTATGTGGTAAGTAAAGAACTTTCGTGCCCATACATTTGATGTGTTCGAATGTTGTCCCCCTACCTCCCCCTTTTCCCCCCCTTTTTTCCTCTGCAGGTTACATTAGAATCCCGATTAGAGTATCATAAGGGATCTGGAACCACGTCACGCCCGATGCATGAAAACGGACTACCGCTGCAAGACGACACAAAAAGGACGCCCTACCCAATGCACGACCTTTTTGTACTAGATCTAATGCTTTTCTGTCCCAAAACTGCATGCTTTTTTTACATCCTAACACAGACCCGAAACGTCTAACGTTGGGTAACGCACTGAATAGCCCAAACAATACACGGTCATTCTCTATGTCCCATGTGTACTGTTTTGCCTATTGTCTCTCTCTCTCTCTCTCTTCCCCTCTCTCTCTCTCTCTCTCTCTCTCTCTCACTCTTTCACCCCTCCACACTTTCCCTCTTCCTAGCGACTGGCACCTAATTGGCGAACCTGGTGCACCTCCTGATTGGCCTCAAATACCACAAGTATTTGCACAAATTTGTCCTAAATAAAATTGTATCGGTACCACGTTACTACCTCTCCTTTTCTACTAAAATATGGATGAAATTTAAATTGACCGATAAGAAAGGGACAGGTAAGACGACTAAGGTTCCCTAAATTTGACCCACTCTCAGGGAACTATTTGTCAGTGGCTTCTGTGATAAAATGTGTCTGTGGTAATGCGACCATCCCCATTGAAAATTGTCTCCGTACCCCAAGCTGTAAGAAATGATCGAGACACCCCCATCTACCCAAAATACCCCCAGTTTGGTATCAGCTACCCTGAACGAGAACTTGAAAAACGCCCCTTGCTCCGACTCGCTGTGCTCCTAATCGTTTTTCATAAGGTCCCACCTTCCCCGAGGATAAGTTTAATAATTATCGCAAACCACCCCCCGAGTTTTTGTAGTAACCAGGTTGCGAGGATTTATATAGAAAGTTAGAAAGATGTATGCAAAGTTAAAAATTAGATCGAAAATCGAAAGACCTTGTTGCTGTAAGCCTTGCTGAAAATAAGATGTTTTGATGTAATGAAGACTTGTTTAGCCTATGTTCTTCCCTCAGAAGGATGCCTATCAGACTATGGTGAATAGCACATTGCACTTTTTGTAAAATACAAGGCCCTGAAGACCAGCCTAGCCTTGCAAGACTCGTACTAGGGAAATGGGTCTCTGCCAGAAGAACTGACATCTACTATAATAGACATATGACAAATGAACGTAATAATCATCAAAGCGTCAAAGAATTAGCCAACAAAAGGAAGTTGTAAGGAATCCAGCAAAATCCATCATCAATTGTTTATACGTAAGCCGCAAAAATCTCAAATGTAGCGAGTGCTTACCCCAGTTGCTTGGTGTTGGGAGAGAAAATAGATTTATGTAATTACCTTTTTCTGCAAAATCTCTAAAGACTGTCTTTTCAACACTCATTTAAGGGTATCACTGTCGGAGGGGAAAGAGACCGGATGTGGGAGCACGCGGCCTGACTGCGGATTGTGGAACATCAGCGACGGAGGCCGAGGCGAGACCACAGCAGTAAAGAGTCGCAGGACGGGGCACTGTTTCAAACAAAGCTAAGGAAAGGGCTGACCTGAAGCCCCTGCTCTATGATCAACGTGCGCCAAAAAGTCCCCGCTCTCTGAACATGGTTACGGACCCGCCTGTCGCAAACCCTCCGTCCCCCTGATCTGTTCCCGACTTGGCCTTGCTCCATCCCCTCCTCCTCCGACCCACCATAAGGACTGTTCACACCCGCACCTTTCCACCCGAACTCCCAAGTTCCTCCAAATCCTACTGAGCTACCCAGAGAAGAGTACTCCCTGCGTCAGAAGGGAGGGAGCTCCGACTAAGTAGACCACGAACTATGTTAAATCCCAGAACGGTGACCTAGAACTCCACCAAGGGTCGCCTCCGAAGAAAAGATAAACAAAGTCTGTGGTTCTGCCCGCTACCAAGCACCCTGAAGATGATGGAAGCAACAGGAAATGCCCACCACAGAGACTCAAGAAACGAACAGATCTCACAATTCTGGAACAATTGCGCTTTCCATTGCAAAACCTATGCTCTGCATTTCGGAAGAAGATGCACCTGCTCCAAAACCGTAACGCATTCCTCCTACGAGGTCTGACGAAAACCAAACAGAATGCACCCCTACCCGCAGACCCCCAACGACTCAATCCACATGAACATTTCTGTTGATAGGTAATCCAGGTGTTCAACAGTGCCGACAGAAGACGACAAAGGACAACGAGAACTCTGATATTTTTTTACTGTATCTCCTTTCTCTCCCAATCACCATTGGACTGACTATGCACCCGCCGTATACAAAAAGGACTTACTTATATGATAACTTACCAGTTCTTATTCTATGATCTGTACCCAACGCCCTCGCTACATAATTCTAGTCTGATATTGCATTACGATGACTTTTTCTGCAACCAACTTAACGATGAACCCGCCTACTAAATGATGAGATTTTTCAATATGATGTTTATAATGTGATGTTTATGTACAGTTCTTTCGCCTAAGTCTCCTCTCCCTTACTTATGATCGCTGCATATAGGTGTAGATAGGAAATAGGCCAGCAAGATGTCTTGGAAATGTTAAAGGGAGGACTGTGGAAAATAAATACAAACTTGGTGAACATTATCGGCGCCATCTTGCCCCTTTCCAAGCCCATTCGTGCGCGTAAGCGGCAGCCATTTTGAGCACCATGGCCTCCCTACCCCTCGCTGATAGCCAGCGCGTCTCTCTCTCTCTCTTAACCTCGCAAGCATTCCCCCGCACGCTGACAACCCCCGCTCTCTCATGCCTTGGGTCATAAACCCCTCTTCAGCGCAGCTTCACCACGGAATCCCATCCTGTTCCCAGCGCGACACCTCCCCTCATTCCTTTCATGGCCTCAAACCCTTCTGATGCAAACCCCCTTTTCCTGTGTCCCCGTTTGTCTTCCCTGTTCCCAGGCCGCCACCTGGCTCTGCGGATGCTGTTTATTACCCCGTACAGTAGGAAGTTTCCCCTCCCCATCAAAAGACCCCCGAACCGATCAAAGCCCCCACCCCATGAGATCCGATCAACCCCATGCATTCCGTGAATCGGCGGAATGCCCTGCTGTGCGACAACCATCACCTGTTGTGACCGGGGTGGGGAATCCAACTGTAAATGTATGTGGGAACGGGTCTGAAGGGGAGATTCCGAGGATGTTCTTTCAAGTACTAAAGTATTGCGAGAATGTGTTATGTGCAATAAAGGTCATAAACCCTAGTATAAGAGGCCAGGCCTCAGAGATGTGGTTAGAGCACCTCGTGACGATACTTGCTGTCTGAATTGATGTGTTCTCCTCCGGAGAGAATAAAATCCTCGTTTCCTGCCTTCCAGTCTCCAGCGCCTGCTTCTTCATTGATTAATATTGGTGGGTCATAGAGGCGATACCGCCGGGCAACATAAAAGGGTCTTTGGTTACCGGTTGTCTTTGGAACCCTTTTTAACAAAGGGAGAAAGGGGAGAGAACAGATTGAGAGTGGAACTGGTGGAGTAGCCTGGCATATGTGTGGTCGAGTAGGATCCATACTTTTACTTATTAATTTATTTAATCACCTTTTTAAACGCTGCTTCTGATGGAAGCCACTTTGTAGGGGCCTTTGGCCAAGGAGGCGTATCTGGACGAACCCACCTTCCTTCTTGGATGCAGAAATATCCATGTCTGTGATCACTCGCCTCTGGGTTATGTTGATGGTCTGGAGGCATTCATGGGGCACTCTCCCTTCTGGTGGTGGTGCCACGGTCACCTCTGGGTTATGTTGATGGTCTGGAGGCATTCATGGGGCACTCTCCCTTCTGGTGGTGGTGCCATGGTTACCTCTGGGTTATGTCAATGGCCGGGAGGCACTCATGGGGCACCCTCCCTTCTGGTGGTGGTGGTGGTGCCACGGTTACCTCTGGATTATGTCGATGGTCGGGAGGCATTCATGGGGCACTCTCCCTTCTGGTGGTGGTGCCACGGTTACCTCTGGGTTATGTCAATGGCCGGGAGGCACTCATGGGGCACTCTCCCTTCTGGTGGTGGTGGTGGTGCCACGGTTACCTCTGGATTATGTCGATGGTCGGGAGGCATTCATGGGGCACTCTCCCTTCTGGTGGTGGTGCCACGGTTACCTCTGGATTATGTCGATGGTCGGGAGGCACTCATAGGGCACTCTCCCTTCTGGTGGTGGTGCCAGGGTTACCTCTGGGTTACGTCGATGGTCGGGAGGAACTCAAGGGGCACTCTCCCTTCTGGTGGTGGTGCCACGGTCACCTCTGGGTTATGTTGATGGTCTGGAGGCATTCATGGGGCACTCTCCCTTCTGGTGGTGGTGCCACGGTCACCTCTGGGTTATGTTGATGGCCGGGAGGCACTCATGGGGCACTCTCCCTTCTGGTGGTGGTGCCACGGTCACCTCTGGGTTATGTTGATGGCCGGGAGGCACTCCTGGGGCACTCTCCCTTCTGGTGGTGGTGCCATGGTTACCTCTGGGTTCTGTCGACGGTTGGGAGGCACTCATGGGGCACTCTTCCTTCTGGTGGTGGTGCCACGGTTACCTCTGGATTATGTCGACGGTCGGGAGGCACTCATGGGGCACTCTCCCTTCTGGTGATGGTGGTGCCACGGTTAGCTCTGCGTAATGTCGATGGTCGGTGGGCACTCATGGGGCACTCTCTCTTCTGGTGGTGGTGCCACGGTTACCTCTGGGTTATGTAGATAGTCGGTAGGCACTCATGGGGCACTCTCCCTTCTGGTGGTGGTGCCACGGTCTCCTCTGGGTTATGTTGATGGTCTGGAGGCATTCATGGGGCACTCTCCCTTCTGGTGGTGGTGCCACGGTCACCTCTGGGTTATGTTGATGGTCTGGAGGCACTCATGGGGCACTCTCCCTTCTGGTGGTGGTGCCACGGTCTCCTCTGGGTTATGTTGATGGTCTGGAGGCATTCATGGGGCACTCTCCCTTCTGGTGGTGGTGGTGGTGCCACGGTCACCTCTGGGTTACGTCGATGGTCGGGAGGAACTCAAGGGGCACTCTCCCTTCTGGTGGTGGTGCCATGGTTACCTCTGGGTTATGTTGATGGCCGGGAGGCACTCATGGGGCACTCTCCCTTCTGGTGGTGGTGCCACGGTTACCTCTGGGTTACGTCGATGGTCGGGAGGCACTCATGGGGCACTCTCCCTTCTGGTGGTGGTGCCACAGTCACCTCTGAGTTATGTTGATGGTCTGGAGGCATTCATGGGGCACTCTCCCTTTTGGTGGTGGTGCCACGGTCACCTCTGGGTTATGTTGATGGCCGGGAGGCACTCATGGGGCACTCTCCCTTCTGGTGGTGGTGCCACGGTCACCTCTGGGTTATGTTGATGGTCTGGAGGCACTCATGGGGCACTCTCCCTTCTGGTGGTGGTGCCACGGTCACCTCTGGGTTACGTCGATGGTCGGGAGGAACTCAAGGGGCACTCTCCCTTCTGGTGGTGGTGCCATGGTTACCTCTGGGTTATGTTGATGGCCGGGAGGCACTCATGGGGCACTCTCCCTTCTGGTGGTGGTGCCACGGTCACCTCTGGGTTACGTCGATGGTCGGGAGGAACTCAAGGGGCACTCTCCCTTCTGGTGGTGGTGCCACGGTCACCTCTGGGTTATGTTGATGGTCTGGAGGCATTCATGGGGCACTACCCCTTCTGGTGGTGGTGCCACGGTCACCTCTGGGTTATGTTGATGGCCGGGAGGCACTCATGGGGCACTCTCCCTTCTGGTGGTGGTGCCACGGTCACCTCTGGGTTATGTTGATGGCCGGGAGGCACTCATGGGGCACTCTCCCTTCTGGTGGTGGTGCCACGGTCACCTCTGGGTTATGTTGATGGTCTGGAGGCATTCATGGGGCACTACCCCTTCTGGTGGTGGTGCCACAGTTACCTCTGGATTATGTCGACGGTTGGGAGGCACTCATGGGGCACTCTCCCTTCTGGTGATGGTGGTGCCACGGTTAGCTCTGCGTAATGTCGATGGTCGGTGGGCACTCATGGGGCACTCTCTCTTCTGGTGGTGGTGCCACGGTTACTTCTGGGTTACGTCGATGGTCGGGAGGAACTCATGGGGCACTCTCCCTTCTGGTGGTGGTGCCACGGTTACCTCTGGGTTATGTTGATAGTCAGTAGGCACTCATGGGGCACTCTCCCTTCTGGTGGTGGTGCCACGGTCACCTCTGGGTTATGTTGATGGTCTGGAGGCATTCATGGGGCACTCTCCCTTCTGGTGATGGTGGTGCCACGGTTAGCTCTGCGTAATGTCGATGGTCGGTGGGCACTCATGGGGCACTCTCTCTTCTGGTGGTGGTGCCACGGTTACCTCTGGGTTCTGTCGACGGTTGGGAGGCACTCATGGGGCACTCTCCCTTCTGGTGGTGGTGCCACGGTTACCTCTGGATTATGTCGACGGTTGGGAGGCACTCATGGGGCACTCTCCCTTCTGGTGATGGTGGTGCCACGGTTAGCTCTGCGTAATGTCGATGGTCGGTGGGCACTCATGGGGCACTCTCTCTTCTGGTGGTGGTGCCACGGTTACCTCTGGGTTATGTCGATAGTCGGTAGGCACTCATGGGGCACTCTCCCTTCTGGTGGTGGTGCCACGGTTACCTCTGGGTTACATCAATGGTCTGAAGGCACTAATGGGGCACTCTCCCTTCTGGTGGTTGTGGTGGTGCCACAGTTACCTCTGGGTTACATCGATGGTCGGAAGGCACTCATCGGGCACTCTCCCTTCTGGTGGTGGTGCCACGGTTACCTCTGGGTTACATCAATGGTCTGAAGGCACTAATGGGGCACTCTCCCTTCTGGTGGTGCCACAGTTACCTCTGGGTTACGTTGATGGTCGGGAGGAACTCAAGGGGCACTCTCCCTTCTGGTGGTGGTGCCAGGGTTACCTCTGGGTTACGTTGATGGTTGGGAGGCACTCATGGGGCACTCTCCCTTCTGGTGGTGCCACGGTTACCTCTGGGTTACGTCAATGGTTGGGAGGCACTCCTGGGGCACTCTCCCTTCTGGCGGTAGTGCCACGGATACCTCTGGGTTACGTCAATGGTTGGGAGGCACTCCTGGGGCACCCTCCCTTCTGGTGGTTGTGGTGGTGCCACGGTTACCTCTGGGTTACGTCGATGGTTGGGAGGCACTCATGGGGCACTCTCCCTTCTGGTGGTGCCGCGGTTACCTCTGGGTTACGTTAATGGTTGGGAGGCACTCCTGGGGCACTCTCTCTTTTGGTGGTGGTGCCACGGTTACCTCTGGGTTACGTCAATGGTTGGCAGGCACTCCTGGGGCACTCTCCCTTCTGGTGGTGCTACGGTTACCTCTGGGTTACGTCAATGGTTGGGAGGCACTCCTGGGGCACTCTCCCTTCTGGTGGTGGTGCCACGGTTACCTCTGGGTTACGTCAATGGTTGGGAGGCACTCCTGGGGCACTCTCCCTTCTGGTGGTGGTGCCACGGTTACCTCTGGGTTATGTTGATGGCCGGGAGGCACTCATAGGGCACTCTCCCTTCTGGTGGTGGTGCCACGGTTACCTCTGGGTTATGTCAATGGTCGGGAGGCACTCATGGGGCACTCTCCCTTCTGGTGGTGGTGCCACGGTTACCTCTGGGTTACATCGATGGTCTGAAGGCACTAATGGGGCACTCTCCCTGGTGGTGGTGGTGGTGGTGCCACGGTTACCTCTGGGTTACGTCGATGGTCGGGAGGAACTCATGGGGCACTCTCCCTTCTGGTGGTGGTGCCAGGGTTACCTCTGGGTTACGTCGATGGTTGGGAGGCACTCATGGGGCACTCTCCCTTCTGGTTGTGGTGCCACGGTTACCTCTGGGTTACGTTGTTGGTCGGGAGGCACTCATGGGGCACTCTCCCTTCTGATGGTGGTGCCACAGTTACCTCTGGGTTACATCGATGGTCGGAAGGCACTCATCGGGCACTCTCCCTTCTGGTGGTGGTGCCACGGTTACCTCTGGGTTACATCAATGGTCTGAAGGCACTAATGGGGCACTCTCCCTTCTGGTGGTTGTGGTGGTGCCACAGTTACCTCTGGGTTACGTTGATGGTCGGGAGGAACTCATGGGGCACTCTACCTTCTGGTGGTGGTGCCACGGTTACCTCTGGGTTACGTTGATGGTTGGGAGGCACTCATGGGGCACTCTCCCTTCTGGTGGTGCCACGGTTACCTCTGGGTTACATCGATGGTTGGGAGGCACTCATAGGGCCCTCTCCCTTCTGGTGGTGGTGCCACGGTTACCTCTGGGTTACGTCGATGGTCGGGAGGAACTCATGGGGCACTCTCCCTTCTGGTGGTGCCACGGTTACCTCTGGGTTACATCGATGGTTGGGAGGCACTCATGGGGCACTCTCCCTTCTGGTGGTGGTGGTGGTGCCACGGTTACCTCTGGGTTACGTCGATGGTCGGGAGGAACTCATGGGGCACTCTCCCTTCTGGTGGTGGTGCCACGGTTACCTCTGGGTTACGTCGATGGTTGGGAGGCACTCATGGGGCACTCTCCCTTCTGGTGGTGGTGCCACGGTTACCTCTGGGTTACGTCGATGGTCGGGAGGAACTCAAGGGGCACTCCCTTCTGGTGGTGCCACGGTTACCTCTGGGTTACATCGATGGTTGGGAGGCACTTCTGGGGCACCCTCCCTTCTGGTGGTGGTGCCACGGTTACCTCTGGGTTACGTCGATGGTCGGGAGGAACTCATGGGGCACTCTTCCTTCTGGTGGTGGTGCCACAGTTACCTCTGGGTTATGTCAATGGTCGGGAGGCACTCTCCCTTCTGGTGGTGGTGCCACGGTTACCTCTGGGTTACATCGATGGTCTGAAGGCACTAATGGGGCACTCTCCCTTCTGGTGGTGGTGGTGGTGCCACGGTTACCTCTGTGTTACGTCGATGGTCGGGAGGAACTCAAGGGGCACTCTCCCTTCTGGTGGTGGTGCCACGGTTACCTCTGGGTTACGTCGATGGTCTGGAGGAACTCATGGGGCACTCTCCCTTCTGGTGGTGGTGCCACGGTTACCTCTAAGTTACGTCGATGATCTGGAGGCATTCATGGGGCACTCTTCCTTCTGGTGTGGTGCCACGGTTACCTCTGGGTTACGTCGATGGTTGGGAGGCACTCATGGGGCACTCTTCCTTCTGGTGGTGGTGCCACGGTTACCTCTGGGTTATGTCAATGGTCGGGAGGCACTCTCCCTTCTGGTGGTGGTGCCACGGTCACCTCTGGGTTACATCGATGGTCTGAAAGCACTAAAGGGGCACTCTCCCTTCTGGTGGTGGTGGTGGTGCCACGGTTACCTCTGGGTTACGTCGATGGTCGGGAGGAACTCAAGGGGCACTCCCTTCTGGTGGTGCCACGGTTACCTCTGGGTTACATCGATGGTTGGGAGGCACTCATGGGGCACTCTCCCTTCTGGTGGTGGTGCCACGGTTACCTCTGGGTTACATCGATGGTCTGAAGGCACTAAAGGGGCACTCTCCCTTCTGGTGGTGGTGGTGGTGCCACGGTTACCTCTGGGTTACGTCGATGGTCGGGAGGAACTCAAGGGGCACTCTCCCTTCTGGTGGTGGTGCCAGGGTTACCTCTGGGTTACGTCGATGGTTGGGAGGCACTCATGGGGCACTCTTCCTTCTGGTGGTGGTGCCACGGTTACCTCTGGGTTACGTCGATGGTTGGGAGGCAGTCATGGGGCACTCTTCCTTCTGGTGGTGGTGCCACGGTTACCTCTGGGTTACGTCGATGATCAGGAGGCACTCATGGGGCACTCTCCCTTCTGGTGGTGGTGCCACGGTCACCTCTGGGTTATGTTGATGGTCTGGAGGCATTCATGGGGCACTCTTCTGGAGAAGTGTGGCTCAATGGTTAGAGTCGGCAGACCCGGAAGCTGAGATCAGCCCGGGAACAGGGTTCGATTCCCAATGCGGCAGGGTCTTGGGTCAAAATGTCAGCGGGCCTGATAATTCTCACCTTGGCGCCTACTCTAACCTTGGACTCCACTATGCAACTCTGGGCAATAGCTTGCTTAATCTTCACAACGGCCCCTTCAACGCCGGGGATGCCTGGTCTCACCTTGGAGGTGCCCAGAGGGGACCATCTCACAGGGAAAGCCAGGACGGTTTCCCCAGCAGTATACAGCGCCGGGACGCCCGCGGTGCGGGCAGCTGTGCGCTTTACAAGTATACAACATTTACATTTCTTACTCTTCCTTCTGGTGTGCTGCCACGGTTACCTCTGGGTTATATAGATGTTTGGGAAATACTCATGGGCACTCTCTCTTCTGGTGTAAGTTATTTCTATGAATTAGTCCCCGAGTGCTATTGTGTTTGTACGCACCTCGCTTGTGCATTTAACATCACTGCTCAGTGGGTTCTTGTGCCTGTTACACAGATTTGTCTGTGATGTGGGAGACATAAGTACCAATCTTTACAAGGATGAGAGGGGATAGAACCCTGGAATTGTCTAGTAGCAACACAGGTCGTTTACAGCTGAACTGAAATTAAAAGCAAGATTATAGAAGCAGGCACTAAAAAAAACAAGATTGTAGAAGCAGGCAATAAAAAAATGCAAGCGACTTGTTTGTTCCTATTCATTTGAAAAAATGTTCAGCTGAGGAAAAGCTTGACCTACTTATTGACTACCAAAGGTATCTGCTTTTACCCTGTATAAATCTTTTTTTTAAATACTTTACTGTGAGAAAGGTGTGGGGGGGGGGGGCAATGCAAACAGCCTATCAATGCCTCCAACTTCATCCAAGAAAAACTATGCAGTCTGAAGATTTCTTACAAATTTCTGTTTAAGACATATAAAGGCAAAAACTATGCCATCTGCGGATATTTAGCGAATCTGTGTGTGTCCTGTAAGTATAAATTGTAATTTGTATAGCTTGAACCAGGGGAGAGCGATATTAAATTGGATGCAGCATTTATAAAGCTGTGTTTGCGTACATGAGTGTGCGCCCTTGTGATAGTGTGTACGACTGTACGTGTGAGCATGTCTGTGTGTCTATGTGTTTGTGTGTGTGTGTGTGTGAGAGAGAGTGAAAGAATGTCAGTGAAGGAGTGAGTCATAGTGAGAGTCAATGAGTGAAGGGTAGAGTGAGTGCAAGTGAGAATGGATGAGAGTGATGGAGAATGAGTGAATGTGACTCAGTGTTACTGTGTGTGAGACGGGGCGAGTCAACTCTGAGTGAGTCCTAGTGAGTCAGAGTGAGAATGAGAGAGAATAATCAAGACGGAGTGAGAATGAGTGAGATTGAGGGAGAATGAGTGAGTCCTAGTGAGTCAGAGTGAGAATGAGTGCGAATAATCAAGACTGAGTGAGAATGAGTGAGATTGAGGGAGAATGATTGAGTCCTAGTGAGTCAGAGTGAGAATCAGTGAGAATAATCAAGACTGAGTGAGAATGATTGAAACTAATTAAGTAACACTAAGTGAGAATGAAAGAGAGTGATGGAGAATGAGTGAATGTAACTCAGTGTTATTGTGTGTGAGACTGAGCGAGTCAGAATATGTAAGAGTGAGGGCATGTGCGATTGGGTGAGACTGTGTAAGTTGGTGAGACTAAGTGAGTGCACGTGCGATTGGGTGAGACTGTGTAAGTTGGTGAGACTAAGTGAGTGCACGTGCGATTGGGTGAGACTGTAAGTTGGTGAGACTAAGTGAGTGTACGTGCGATTGGGTGAGACTGTGTAAGTCAGTGAGACTAAGTGAGTGCATGTGCGACTGGGTGAGACTGTGTAAGTCGGTGAGACTAAGTGAGTGCATGTGCGACTGGGTGAGACTGTGTAAGTCGGTGAGACTAAGTGAGTGCATGTGCGATTGGGTGAGACTGTGTAAGTCAGGGAGACTAAGTGAGTGCACGTGCGATTGGGTGAGACTGTGTAAGTTGGTAAGACTAAGTGAGTGCACGTGCGATTGGGTGAGACTGTGTAAGTTGGTGAGACTAAGTGAGTGCACGTGCGATTGGGTGAGACTGTGTAAGTCGGTGAGACTAAGTGAGTGCATGTGCGATTGGGTGAGACTGTGTAAGTCGGTGAGACTAAGTGAG
Source organism: Lissotriton vulgaris (assembly GCF_964263255.1). Taxonomy (NCBI): domain Eukaryota; kingdom Metazoa; phylum Chordata; class Amphibia; order Caudata; family Salamandridae; genus Lissotriton; species Lissotriton vulgaris. The sequence goes on from NC_141697.1 coordinate 1,233,508,521, forward strand.
TGCATGTGCAATTGGGTGAGACTGTGTAGGTCGGTGAGACTAAGTGAGTGCATGTGCGATTGGGTGAGACTGTGTAAGTCAGTGAGACTAAGTGAGTGCATGTGCGATTGGGAGAGACTGTGTAAGTCAGTGAGACTAAGTGAGTGCATGTGCGATTGGGTGAGACTGTGTAAGTCAGGGAGACTAAGTGAGTGCACGTGCGATTGGGTGAGACTGTGTAAGTTGGTGAGACTAAGTGAGTGCACGTGCGATTGGGTGAGACTGTGTAAGTTGGTGAGACTAAGTGAGTGCACGTGCGATTGGGTGAGACTGTGTAAGTCAGTGAGACTAAGTGAGTGAATGTGCTATTGGGTGAGACTGTTTAAGTCGGTGAGACTAAGTGAGTGCATGTGCGATTGGGTGAGACTGTGTAAGTCAGTGAGACTAAGTGAGTGCACGTGCGATTGGGTGAGACTGTGTAAGTCGGTGAGACTAAGTGAGTGCACGTGCGATTGGGTGAGACTGTGTAAGTTGGTGAGACTAAGTGAGTGCACGTGCGATTGGGTGAGACTGTGTAAGTCGGTGAGACTAAGTGAGTGCATGTGCGATTGGGTGAGACTGTGTAAGTCGGTGAGTGCACGTGCGATTGGGTGAGACTGTGTAAGTCGGTGAGACTAAGTGAGTGCATGTGCGATTGGGTGAGACTGTGTAAGTCGGTGAGACTAAGTGAGTGCATGTGCGACTGGGTGAGACTGTGTAAGTCGGTGAGACTAAGTGAGTGCATGTGCGATTGGGTGAGACTGTGTAAGTCAGGGAGACTAAGTGAGTGCACGTGCGATTGGGTGAGACTGTGTAAGTTGGTAAGACTAAGTGAGTGCACGTGCGATTGGGTGAGACTGTGTAAGTTGGTGAGACTAAGTGAGTGCACGTGCGATTGGGTGAGACTGTGTAAGTCGGTGAGACTAAGTGAGTGCATGTGCGATTGGGTGAGACTGTGTAAGTCGGTGAGACTAAGTGAGTGCATGTGCAATTGGGTGAGACTGTGTAAGTCGGTGAGACTAAGTGAGTGCATGTGCGATTGGGTGAGACTGTGTAAGTCAGTGAGACTAAGTGAGTGCATGTGCGATTGGGAGAGACTGTGTAAGTCAGTGAGACTAAGTGAGTGCATGTGCGATTGGGTGAGACTGTGTAAGTCAGGGAGACTAAGTGAGTGCACGTGCGATTGGGTGAGACTGTGTAAGTTGGTGAGACTAAGTGAGTGCACGTGCGATTGGGTGAGACTGTGTAAGTTGGTGAGACTGAGTGAGTGCACGTGCGATTGGGTGAGACTGTGTAAGTCAGTGAGACTAAGTGAGTGAATGTGCTATTGGGTGAGACTGTGTAAGTCGGTGAGACTAAGTGAGTGCATGTGCGATTGGGTGAGACTGTGTAAGTCAGTGAGACTAAGTGAGTGCACGTGCGATTGGGTGAGACTGTGTAAGTCGGTGAGACTAAGTGAGTGCACGTGCGATTGGGTGAGACTGTGTAAGTTGGTGAGACTAAGTGAGTGCACGTGCGATTGGGTGAGACTGTGTAAATCGGTGAGACTAAGTGAGTGCATGTGCGATTGGGTGAGACTGTGTAAGTCGGTGAGTGCACGTGCGATTGGGTGAGACTGTGTAAGTCGGTGAGACTAAGTGAGTGCATGTGCAATTGGGTGAGACTGTGTAAGTCGGTGAGACTAAGTGAGTGAATGTGCGATTGGGTGAGACTGTGTAAGTTGGTGAGACTAAGTGAGTGCACGTGCGATTGGGTGAGACTGTGTAAGTTGGTGAGACTAAGTGAGTGCACGTGCGATTGGGTGAGACTGTGTAAGTCGGTGAGACTAAGTGAGTGCATGTGCGATTGGGTGAGACTGTGTAAGTCGGTGAGACTAAGTGAGTGCATGTGCTATTGTGTGAGACTGTGTAAGTCGGTGAGACTAAGTGTGTGCATGTGCGATTGGGTGAGACTGTGTAAGTCAGTGAGACTAAGTGAGTGCACGTGCGATTGGGTGAGACTGTGTAAGTCGGTGAGACTAAGTGAGTGCACGTGCGATTGGGTGAGACTGTGTAAGTTGGTGAGACTAAGTGAGTGCACGTGCGATTGGGTGAGACTGTGTAAGTCGGTGAGACTAAGTGAGTGCATGTGCGATTGGGTGAGACTGTGTAAGTCGGTGAGTGCACGTGCGATTGGGTGAGACTGTGTAAGTCGGTGAGACTAAGTGAGTGCATGTGCGATTGGGTGAGACTGTGTAAGTCGGTGAGACTAAGTGAGTGAATGTGCGATTGGGTGAGACTGTGTAAGTTGGTGAGACTAAGTGAGTGCACGTGCGATTGGGTGAGACTGTGTAAGTCGGTGAGACTAAGTGAGTGCATGTGCTATTGTGTGAGACTGTGTAAGTCGGTGAGACTAAGTGAGTGCACGTGCGATTGGGTGAGACTGTGTAAGTCGGTGAGACTAAGTGAGTGCACGTGCGATTGGGTGAGACTGTGTAAGTTGGTGAGACTAAGTGAGTGCACGTGCGATTGGGTGAGACTGTGTAAGTCGGTGAGACTAAGTGAGTGCATGTGCGATTGGGTGAGACTGTGTAAGTCGGTGAGTGCACGTGCGATTGGGTGAGACTGTGTAAGTCGGTGAGACTAAGTGAGTGCATGTGCGATTGGGTGAGACTGTGTAAGTTGGTGAGACCAAGTGAGTGCACGTGCGATTGGGTGAGACTGTGTAAGTTGGTGAGACTAAGTGAGTGCATGTGCGATTGGGTGAGACTGTGTAAGTCGGTGAGACTAAGTGAGTGCATGTGTGATTGGGAGTAAGTGAATGAAACAGAGTGAGAGAGCAAGACTAAGTACAAGCGAGTGTGAGTACACACCCCTGAACACTCCGAATAGTAGTAGGTGTCAGGTTCGCTTGCAGGAATTCGAGCCAAGGATTACGCCCACCACTTTTAATGGTCACCAGCTGCCACTCCGTGGGCCAAGCTTGGAGGGCAGTGTCCTGTTTTGTTTCTATTGCTATCTATTACATGCAACTGTGGGAAATGGTCTTGCGTACTTTAAATGGGAAGAACATCAATACATGTGACACACATTTATGCACAGGAAGATTTACCAACAATCACACAATGTGGGGTCAAGCGCCGAGACCCGGATTCAAACATGGGTCCAAGGTTCCAATGACAGCTTCTCAAGCTGCTAGGCCACATCGCCTCCCTGACATACACTTAAAAAATAAACACGTCTAAATGTTTCCCTTCAATGAGACTTCCACAGCACTATGTACTTTGCAGCGCTAAGTCTGGTCGTCTCTACCTGGCTCCTCCGCTCCCCCTGACACCTGAGGATCCTCTTCGACCATCTCTGTCACGACTCGACTGGTCTGTAGTTCCTCGCTGTGGATTGACCTGTCCTTGACCTTTGGTATTGATATATTGATCTGTGTTGCTTTGATCCTCGACTAATGACAACCTTAGCTTTAGTAACAAGTGCATGGAAGGTACCTGGTACACCGCTGAGCATCACCAGAGCACCTCTCGCAAGGTGTCCTGGTGAGAGGTGAACACTCTGTTGCTGCGCCCTGGACTCCCCGGACACGCGTGTGCTCAAGAACACGGACCCACCAATGGGCCTCCTTGGCTAAGCTTCTGTGAGCCATGGATAACCCTGGACATTTAATTATAAGTGTGTTTTATAGTGCCTTCTTGCACCCTGGCCACGTCAGGGAGCCAAGGGAAGTGGACAGACAAGCAAACAATAGACAAAAAAAATTAAGGTTCCGGGCACATGTAAAGAGAGCTTCTAAAACCAGCATTAACAACGCAAAACCTCCTAAAAACAAAACATAGGATGAAATCAAATACAATAAAAAATAGAATTAAAAAGCTACCAGGCCATCAATTTGACAAGATAAAACAAAGAAGTATTATTTCGATCATCTTCGCGCTTCTACTACAGATGAAGGCGCTATGAGACCATGCGTGCCTTGAATGTACACCCCGACTCTATATACAGATGTGACTCCTTCTGTTTCTTAGCTCCTTGGTAGCGCTGCATATTTTAGATGCTATAAACAGCGAGCACTTGATGCCTTTAAGCTCTCTCATATTTGATGGAAAATGGTTCTGAAGTGCGTTCAAATAAATTGATTTTTGCAGAATTGAGACACATGGGGCTGTCAGAAGGCGGCGGGCGGAGGGGCGGAATGTGCATTATTCTCCAGATATGGTCCCCTTTCCCACTGGGGTTGCCAACTTTCTCGTTCATGTTTTAAATTCTTTAAAGTGCAAGGTCTAGTAGAAAATTGTAAAAAAGACTCTATTTTCTTTTAAGATGGCATTCCTGCCTGTAATTATCTTGATCATTTAGGAACGGTTTGCACAGCTCTATAATACTTTTTAAAGGGTTTCTTATATTGGCTGTTTTCGTTTATGTTTTCAACGGAAACCATACTGTCTCGCGCTGAAGTTCTACCACCCTGTCACGCTTGGATCTCAGCTCCGGCCTTGTGCCCATGTGTGCGTTAAAAAAGCTGTTTTTTTTTTATCACAGAGTGACATTCATTGGTTCCCGCCTCTTCTTCACGTCATTTCCGCTTCCCTGAGTAGAGCATGGCTCTCCTGGCTGCCTCGGAGGGCACATCCCGCCCTTTGAGTTGGAGGAAGCCACACTTGAGGCCTGGCCCCGGCGGAAGTGCTCTTGCGTCACTGTTCACGCTCGTGCACTCCCACGTGACTCATTTCCGAGGAATCCATGCTGTTTTTCCACTGTTTGGAGGCCAGGTCCTTCGGATAACACCGACCGACGGCTTTATTAAGGCGAGACAGTGTGATGGACAGGATATTGTCTGCTGGGGATTTCATCATTAACGCCTAACTGATCATGGCGGCGAACAAGCCGCGCCACGCTCCCCTTTGGTCGAAATGAATGGGAATGATAGGCTTTGTGTTCGATTTCACGAGCTGGCGGAACAATGCGACCTCCGCAGAGCCGAAATGAGCAGGCCACCTGGCGGCTGAGACATCAAAAGCTGAAATAACGAGCCAAATTAAAGGCGGCGAATGGCCCAGGCTGTCGAGAGGAATCTTCTGCGATTTCTGCGGCGGGCGACTCATTATGAGATTAAAGGAGCGCTCGAAATGCCAGCGGCTAGCGGCATCTGTGGTCTTTCTTCCTCAAGATGCCGCACACCGGAGAAGTCCAACCACCTGTGTTGCACAGAGTTGGGAACACAATTGATTTCTGCGTCTGTATCCGGCACCAGACTCAAGAAGCGCGCCTGGCAAGGGCCCGTTTGAGTGGAGACCTGGCTCTCCTGCTGTACGAAGCCTTGAACAAAATACCAAATCCATCCCTTGGCACCGGAAGGACCAGTGGAGCTGAAATGAGGACACATTGTGTTAGCATTTACGTGACTGATCCCCTAGAAACCCCCCCCCCCCCCAACCACCGTCACTAAAGCAACCGTGAAACCTGTTCATTATGTCTTTTTTTTGGGTATGCTATCCACTCCCTTTTTCAGCTTTCCTTGTCTTAAATTCTACAACCCACTTATTGTTTGTGCACTGTGATGGCGCTAACAAGCACCGAAGCCTACTCCACCCTTCAGCACTTTGAAAACCACAGAGTAGATCAACTCCCTCGACTTATCGTGTCAAGACTTCAACCTTGCTCGTCTCTAGATGGGACTAACGCTGAGGTCTGAGTCCCAAAAATCTTCTGAGCCGAGCCTTGCAGATGGACACAAGTCGGATGTAGTTTGGAAAATTGAATAAAGGAATAACATGATACCTTACCTCCCATGGTAATAATATTTCAACAAGGGAGACCCAGTGATCACCGGGGGCCTGGGGTAATAACTATAACAAAAAACACACTGGTCCCTATTAACGATACCTTAGATGCAAACAACCAAACGGAGGATAACATTGATCCAAAGAAGTTTATGAAAAACAATTTCAAGACACATAGCGGCGCAGTGAATTCTTGTGAAAAATTAACGTGCTCTCGTTAGAGGTGATACATCGTGATCGACAAGTATACCAACAAACACATGAACAGCACGGCCCATTACAGCAAGTTCCCAACAATCATAGGGTCTGCATTTTAAAGTCAAAGGCATTTCGATCCCAAAAGAAATGGCGGGTTTATCGACAGGACTCAGGCGGATACAGTGAGCCCGAGAGAGAGCTGAAAGAATAATCGAGAAAGGGTGATCGGAATGAGGCTAAGAAAATGAAACGTGAACCAGTACAAGGCTAGCCAATCACCATGAGACCGTGCTTACATTATAAAAGGAATGCCGTTGCCTAAGGAGGGGGTCCCTGGTGACAAACCTCAGGAACAGGATGGGCGGGAATGGCCTAAATAAAAAGAACTGGAAAGAAGAGCGGCTTAAAACCCTCAAAATGGCTGATACTGGCGAAGGAGAGAGTGTGCAGTTGTATGAGAGGCACTGACGTAAGCTGTAAATATGCTGGATACCCACAGGGGGCTCCAAGCAGCCCGCAGGGGGAAGCACGCGTGTGGTCGGGCTCTCAAGGTTGAGTGCCAGATTCCTTCACTTGGTTCAAATCAGCCCAAAAATAGAAATATGCTGGTAATGCTTAGTGGCAGCAGGGAGTCTGTTCAGGACAATGAGTGCTTCAAGCAGAGTGTAAGAGGGCAGCATGCTGGTTAACGTAGGTCATAGAAATTGAAGAAGGACCAAGAACTGAAATTGAAGAAACTGTAGACAGACTAGGCCCAGGGACAGAAAAGGGAGGAATAGTGGACACAATTTTATAATGGTTTAAAAGATATTGACAAACCTCAAAACAAAAGAGCATAAGTACACTCCCACCAAAATACTTGGGACAGGATAATCGAAAACGCGAGACTGTGCAATAAAATCATATGTACATTATGAATAGAACCAAAAATGCAAGGGCAAGAATATTTAAGAGTCTATATAGTTTCTGTATGAGGAAAGTTCATTTTAAATCAATGATGTCCTAGCTTCTTCACAATTTAGACCTGTGCATTTAGTGTCCAAATGAAGAATTCCTCCTTGTTTATTGGGGATGCGAAGTCGCTTCCTCTCCCAGGTTTGAAAATGGTGCTGATCACTTGCCACTGTGAGTCATCCTCACAATGACCAAACTCAACACAATGTGATACCAAAGGGCAGTGAGGAAGAAACTGCATCTGATGCGACTCCCATGCTGGCATACTCAAATCCTTATATTTGTGTGGTTTGACCAGTGCACAGTAGGTTACAGGGATATATATTACACCGGCTGTGTTGCAATTTGAAAAAAAATAACAAAGATGTAGTGAAATGCTGATGTGTTAATTCCTTCATCTCAATGCAAAAAGGACACACACTACATTGTTCGCATTTGTCATGCCCTTTCATGAGGGAACGCCTCAACACCCAGGAATGGTGCAAGTCTGGGTGATGGAATGGCTGCATGTACGAGATGCTCTTTTAAGAGCCTTTCCCGCTTGTAAGCAAACTTAGGTGGCTTAAACGCAAGGTCCCCAGCTACTAAGATATGCCAGTTTTTTAAATGTTTTTGGAGATGAAGTTCCAACTTGGACAGAAAGTAGTGATGCAGAAAAGTGGATTTGTGTTTTGCATGAGGGGTTAGTAGAGTCTCACGTTGGCGTACCATGCTCTCTTAGCAGAACGTCTATTGAAGCATGTGGGATAGCCATGCTCAAGCGACTCGTGGGTTAGGATCTCTACCTCCATGGAGAAATCACTTTTGTGTTTGCAATTACGTCTCAATCTTAAGAATTAACGATATGGTAGTGAGTCCCTTAGTGAGCGAGGATGGTGACTGCTGTATGCCAGGAGTGTGTTCACGAAGAAGCCAGCCTTCCTGTGGCGATCCTCACTTTTGAAAACTGGCTCTCAGAGACCTCAAAGTATTACCGACAACAAAGACCATCACCGGATATAACATCTCATTACAAGAACGTGAAGCTCTCCGCACTCTCAAAAGGAGCCAGTACTGGTTTCAAAAAATTGGCTTTGGAAAACTTTTCTCTCCTGAGGCTGTTGACATGATTCCCAAAGGGAAAGTCGCCTAACGAGACCCCTTCTCCTTTGCAAATTAGTTACCACCCTAACACGTGGGTCGTAGTTCATCAATGATTTGCAACAGCAATTGCCGTCACAAACTATCAATAAATTCCCTTCCGAATTGGAGAAGGGAGGGAGGAAACACCTTTTATGGACCCTCTTATTTGCAATGCAGAAACAATTGCAAACGTCCCTCTACTAGTCGTAATGAGACGCCTGTCATCAAACCGAGAGGCGTAATTCCAATCTCATGAGAGAAGAACAACAAGCATTTACAATGCAATGGTTTTGCCTTTGTTAAAGTTAGAGCTATTGGCATTGCTCTTGACATTATTTTTATTTATGTTTTTTTAACATAAATAAATGGCATTGTCATTTACAATGCCACTAGCTTCATCTATCGCAAATGACACACACAAACACACACAGAGCCGCCCCACACACACCCCCACACAGAGCCCCGCACACACAGCCCCCACACACACAGCCACACAGAGCCCCCCACACACACAGCCACACAGAGCCCTCCACACACACAGCCACACAAAGCTTCCTACACACACAGCCACACAGAGCCCTCCACACACACCAACACAGCACAAGCAGGCAACAGGGGCAGACGGAGGCACAAGCAGGCAACAGGGGCAGACGGAGGCACAAGCAGGCAACAGGGGCACACAGAGGCACAAGCAGGCAACAGGGGCCCACATGTCAGCTGTTGGTTTATATAGCTGGATGCAAGAACAGAAAGCACAGCAAAAACCAAAATACTGGTTGGGTGATACAACCCCCCGCCCCCCAACCTCCAACTTTTTTTTCATGCCACTTAAAACTTTGAGCTGCAGATACAGGAAAGCCTGAACACACTGACTGCAAAGGGGCATCTTCAGAAAGTGCGGGTAAATGACAACATGAACTACGAGCTTAGCAGGCCACCCAGGGAGATGGCATATAGAGATGAACTACAGAGAGCTTAGAGGTCACCTACAGACTCTGCGTGCAGCATAGGAATTGAAACAAACAAATCAGAAGGTAATCTCGAGACCAGCTGCAGAAGAATCACAACCACCTAGCCCGCAGGAGTCATGATTAGAGACTGTTAGAAGAAGGTGGTGCCGTGGTACCCGTAGCTTAGTTCACCTCCAGAGACTGCAGCCAGAGTAGGAGGAGGATATTCCACCCATACAGCTGGAGGTCATCTCTAAAGATGGCCTGCAATGAAGGCGCTGAAACCCACATAGTGACAATGAATCAACCTCAGGGAGAAAACTAACTTCCAGAGGCTAGAAAGCTACCTCAAAAGACTGCTAGCAGAAAAGGGGCAGAACTCGCCTACAGCTCAGAATATTAGCTTCAAAGGCTATCTGAGGAAGAGGTACCAATTGCTGCAAGCTGCTTGGGATCCCATCTATACATGCCCAGCACATAAAGAAGTTACCCTTGGGGTCACCTCTAGAGATCACAGAAAACTAAGAATGAAGTACACCAGAACGCCACCTTGTTACAGTAGCAGTCATAATTTCCAGAACTCAGAAGGGAAGTGCAGAGGAGGAATCCGAGATCAGGCACTAGTCAAAGAGGAAGTGAAAAAGTTGTACAAGAGCAGAAGTTCCAGCCAGGACCAGACATCCAAACTATTGGCCACATCCACGGCGTTCAGCGTGTACAAAAGTAATGCATGCAGACATCCAGCTCCTCCCACATCATACATTTAAAACTGGAGGGGCTCGATGTTTCATTGCTTGCCTGTAAGTTATTTAAAAGGCTACTGTCTGGATTACGAAAAAAAAATACTTGGAATCGAAGTTTACATAAGAAACTTTAGTCTATTATTTGAAGTTAAAATCACAGGACACCAGGCATGAACCCACACTGAAGAGCATTTAGATGAGCAGCACCTAGAGGCCCCCATTCCTTGGTAAACACATGCAGTTTGGCAGAAACAGTAACTGGAAGCCACACCCTCCTGTGATCACATGCCCAATACTAATCAGACCTTACAGACAATCATAGGACACCAACTCCATTCATTCGTATGAGGGAACCCGACGTACTATCAGAAGTAGGGACATCAGATGTCTAGCTCATATTAAAGCCACAAGAAGGAGCCAACTGTTAATGCTCACCCACATGCCATCACCCGAGACCCAGGTTTCTAACCCTGCCCCAAGTTAGGTCTTCAGTCCACAGAGGTCATTCAAAGGTCCCTCTATATACAGCGGTCCACAACTTCGTCGCTGTTCCACTATCCACTGTATCTAATCCACAACTCCCCTCCCGTCGATTCCACGGACCTCTCACACGTCTTCCCCTCCTCCACAACTCACCACTGGCCTTCCACTCACCCACAGGTCGCCCCACGGAGGTCATGTCACAGCTCCATCCATACAACAGGAAACAGTCCACTCCCTCGCGTTTCCTTACTTCTAATTCCAGACTTATTTGAAGCACTTACTTCAGGGCTCTCATTCCTCAGGACTTAAAGGGCGTTATCACCAGGGCTCTCAAGTTTTCCAGTTCCATGCCAGATTGTCTCTTCTACTGGAGTTGTTGCTTTGCTTTCAATGGCTTACAGCCCTAAATTCGTCATGGGCTACACCGGACTGAAAATGACAGACTAGTGCCCTGCCCAGCCAGCATATTAAGGTCTTGCTGTGCCACTTAGGTGGAAACCGCAGAACCCTGCATCTGCGCGCTGACCTCACCTCATATGCCTTTCACCCTGCATCTGCGCGCTGACCTCACCTCATATGCCTTTCACCCCAAGCTCCTGTACAGCACATCCCTCAGCTTCAAGAAGCCTTCTTTTCAGGGTTGACAAGGTACAGCTCCCTCTGCAGTGCTCCCCAATGATGCAATTCAACAGCTCTGTCGCTGGTCTACCCCTGTGGCCCCTAACCCAAACCATCCCCGAAACAACACATCCAACAGCCTCCACACGCCCCCTTCCAGAGACACGGAGGAAAGGTCATTCCAACGCCACCCCCCCCCCCCAGCTCGTACCCCCATCCTCCCCCACTCACCAGCATGATGACCCCCCAAATACTGAGCACGATCCCGCAGGCCGCCATCTTCGGCCCGCAGCACAGGAGGGACACCATCGGGGCGCAGAGGTGAGAGCGCGGGCGCTTGTGGTGTGGGTGGACGGACAGCTGGACACACCGGGCAGTGGGGCAAGGGATCAGCGCCGGCACAGAAGGGATGAAAAGCTCGCAGTGTCAGAGCTGAATCGCTTCCTTCTTGCAGCCTCTCCCCTGCCTACTTTGGGGGCACGTAGCACAGGCATGTTAGTGACGGTCTTGGCGGGAGTTCAGGGGTCCCCTCAGCCCTCACCATATGCCCGGACGAAGGCAGCACTCACCCCCTTTCTCGCCGATAGCGGGCTGCAGCTTGGCGGCTCCAATCACCAAAACGATGCCGAGGATGAACCATTCCTTGCGGACACGTTCCAGTAGGCCCATGCTGCCGGGAGATCTGAAACGGACTGTCCCAAGAGTCAACGAGCAATCGGGTGGGGGGGGGGAGCAGGAACAGACACACACGGACAGGCGCGGAGGGGGGCGGGAAGACATAAGGCAATAACAAGAAAAGCGGGAGGGGGCGGAGAGACGCCGACGACGGCCTTGGAGCAGGAAGGCGGCCATGAGGAAACAAGCGGGAGGGGGCGGGAAAGGGGGAGGAGAGACGGAGCACGAAGGAAGACGCTGACGACGGAAGGCGGGTGCCGGCAATGCCGGACCAGACACGGGGGCGTTCCCGGCGTCCCGTGACGTCGGCAAAAGCCAAAGAATGTCGGGAACGCCCCCGTGTCTGGTCCGGCATTGACGGACAGGCCCCTCGTCCAATGGCAAGGCTCCGTTTACGGAGCCAGCCAATCAAGGACGAGGGCCGAACCAAGCCACACTATGCAACTCAACAGGATTTCGCCTGCGCCGAAAAGATGCGCAGAGCGCATCTTCGGCGAGGCAAAACCTAACAAGCATTTACAATGCAATGGTTTCGCCTTTGTTAAAGTTAGAGCTATTGGCATTGCTCTTGACATTATTTTTATTTATGTATTTTTTAACATAAATAAATGGCATTGTCATTTACAATGCCACTAGCTTTATCTCTCGCAAATGACACACACAGAGCCCCCCCCACACACACAGCCACACAAAGCTCCCCACACACACAGCCGCACAAAGCTCCCCACACACACAGCCGCACAAAGCTCCCCACACACACAGCCACACAAAGCTCCCCACACACACAGCCACACAAAGCTCCCCACACACACAGCCACACAAACCTCCCCACACACACAGCCACACAGAGCCCTCCACTATATACATTATGCCGATTCATTTTCAGCTCTACAGGGGGGCTGTGCATGAATTTGGGTTCTACACGACAGCTGGAAGATTACGGCGTCTACTTCACTTACAGATAAGATACTATGTGGCTGTAATCGGCAAAAGCAAATCGGAACAGGAATCGGAAGTACTGAAACAATGAAACGGTATAAAAAGAACTCCTTAACGTGTAAAGTTATTTTTGTAAGATGGACTATGTTTACCTAGGAAAACAGTGGGGGGGGGGGGGGGTGGCAGCTTGGTAACTTGAACTGTCAACAGATCCTAATAACGAGGAGCCATCAAAGAATCACCCTGAACTCGACAAAAACACATTTCTGACCCATAGCCACGCCTATTCACCCCGAACTGCTTAAATGGGAACATTTTAGCATGTGGCTAATAGGAATCAGTCTTCCTTACAAATAGCATTGAATGAAGAGCTGGTTGGATCCCAGGTTGTAAAACTAATATTTATTGGAATCATCTACAATAATGGAGGTACTAAATAGACTGTAAGGTTAATCAAATTCAATGTATCAAAAATATCCACTGCAAAATCGGAAACACTTTGTTTTCTATTTACATTTTGTAAATTGTCAAATATCCGAGACGGCCTCAATGCGAGAGGAAAAAGAATGCAGCAAACACGTTAAGAAGTTGCTCTCTCGGGTGGCATTAGCCTGTCGACAGCTCTGTGTATCTGGTCCGTGTTCATGGGGGGCCTGCAGCCCAACTGTGAAGATATGTTTCATTTGTCAGTACAGAGCCTAAACAAGCTCCCTGAAAGAGAATGGCACAGGTCCATTAGGTACTCGATGAAGAGGAACCTTCCACATTTCACCCCGAGGGGGGTATTGTCTCCTGGCTTCCCCTCCTAACATGGAGGCACTTCCGTCATCGCTGGCGGGGTGTGTGTTTGTATACTCTTTGTACAAGGTATTTTTGTCCGAGGCGTGGAGTCGTCTTGTCTGTCAGCAGCAGCACGGGGCTCCTTCTATACCGCTGGCTGGCTGCACAGGGTAGCGGCAGGAGGAGCCGCGCACCGCTGACAGACAAGGCCGCCGCGTGTCTGCACACAGCGTGAGAGAAAGAAGGACGCCAGGGCGAGGCCTCGAGAGCTCCACTTCCGCAAACACAGGCCTGCCAATCACCTCGACCCCTGACGTCATGGAGGCACAGCCTACAACCAGCGAAGACGTCAAGGAGCCAGTCTCCAACCAGCGCTGCTGGTGGGCGTGGCATTTAGCTGGAGCTGCCTTAGAAATAGGAAACGCTAGAATGTTAATCCGTGAGGCAAATCCTACCACTGATTTACAGTACAGGCGTATTTATTGAGGATATAACCCTCCAGGGAGGCATTAACAAAGATCTATTGCTTTTTTTAAGGGATCGAGTGGGCTCGTGGTTTTCGCAGCACCGAACGAAAATGTTCACTGACAAAGTTCGCCATGAGGGGAGGTATTAAGTGCGTGGATAACTGTTATGATGAAACATCCCCACGTCAAACAGTGATTTGAGTACATAATGGCTGTGGGTTTGGGGGTGTTGGTTGGGAGGGGGGGGAGGTTGGAAAGGGGAGGGGCGCTTATCTATTCCGTGGTTTCGGAGGGCTGGTACTACCAGCCTCTGACTGGCGTGGCAGCCTCCGAGCTGTCTCCCGCATGCACTTGAAACGCTGAAGTGCTCTTCTTGGCTCCTGTCACATCAGTCAAATGCCCCGGCGTAAACCACAGACTTCACCAGCGGCGGCGCGGACTGAATGAAACACCCGGGATCCTACGCGTGTTCACTGACAGCTGTTGTTACAAGCCCTCTTTGTTTCTGTGCATGCGCACAACTAAAGGAAAGCCCTCTGGCGAAAACGCCTTCCTTCAGTGACTTTATTAATCAGACTTCTTTACAGAATGACATCTGGCAAAGTACTGTGGAATGTGATACATTTGCCTGCTCTACAATATCTCCGATGAAACCCTGCCTAACGGATGCAACTGCCCTTCCTGATAACGCTTTGATACGGTGTATCGATATACGAGGCAAATCCTAGATGGGATCTTGCAGGAAATCTGTACATTAATAACACGCCAAGCTATCTTGCTCTTGTTTGTTTTTTCCCGGATTACAATCTCCTGCGATTGCCTGTACACCTGATCCTTACATTGAACAAAGGGGATACGTGTACACCTTGTCGCCAGTCTGAACAGCAAGCAAAACAGAGCCACCTTCAAAGCAGAGCAGGGCAGCTCGGTTTCCGGTTGGCAAGTTCAATTGTTCTAGTAAATCATAACGCCCGCGCCCCCACCTCAACCATCTCTGTTCTTTAATATGTGGAAAATGGGTTAAACGTGCCCCTCTGTGCCGCGAGGAGCCGTGAAAGGTTATACGTTCTGACATATTCAAATATTGCGCCTATAATATGAGTCATAAATCTACGGAGGCGACAGGGAGCCGGAAAAGCTGCTTCCAGTCACTTGTGCTCACCGTGAAAATTCACTTCCGAGCAGCTAGGACATTAAGTAAACCCAACACGAAATGTAGAGTGGCGATCTGTCTTGGAAGGGTTACAGCGCGTTAAAGAGTCTGGAAAGTCCCCCAAAGCAGTAAAGATTGCAAAGTGCAGAAGTTGGCGTTGCAGAGTGACTTCCCGTGCTGGAGTACACGCTAAGCCCAGTGCAATGCCGAGCCTGTGATCTCGGCGCTGCTGGCCCATTAATGTCTTTGATGGGGGTCTGGGTGCCGTTCCCGCATGGTATCACTTTTGTAACACGTAATTGAAATCTGTTTTATAGCGCGACCTAGACAGCCATAAAACTAATGCTGCCGTATTAGAGGGTGGCCTTTCAAGCGCTGGGAGGGCATCCCATGGTGAAGGCATGTTGGCTGAGCTAACAAGGGAGGTGCCGGCAATGCCGGACCAGACACGGGGGCGTTCCCGGCGTCCCGTGACGTCGGCAAAAGCCAAAGAATGTCGGGAACGCCCCCGTGTCTGGTCCGGCATTGACGGACAGGCCCCTCGTCCAATGGCAAGGCTCCGTTTACGGAGCCAGCCAATCAAGGACGAGGGCCGAACCAAGCCACCCTACGGTTCTCAACAGGATTTCGCCTGCGCCGAAAAGATGCGCAGAGCGCATCTTCGGCGAGGCGAAACCTAAAAATGAGGGGCCTGATTTAGGGTTTAGAGGACGGAATTAACTCTGTCTGGATAGCCGAAGACAACACCTCTGTCATCCTGAAGGACCTCAGCCTGCCAAATTTAGGGTCGTCCGCTGGCCCTGTCGACAAATCTCTACGTTGACAGGAACTGCTTTTATGGCTGCTCCTGTCTATGCAAAAAACGTTTAAAGGAGGGTACTTTCAGACATGATGGCCGGCAATCAAACTTACATTTTTTTGTTTGTTTTTAAATCCAAAATGCCCAAAGCAGGAGTTTGTGTTCGAAAAAGAAAAAAGCCAGTGGTCCCACAAGCTGGAAGTTTTCTCCCAGGTTGACGAGGGTCATTATTTTTTTGTGTTCATTACAGCCAGGGTTTACTTTAAATAGGGTAGAGAGCATAAAGACCTTCCTTCGACAACGCCTACTCTGTCAGGCCATATTAGGAAGTATTCCGTTGAGAAGCCACAGCAAAGGAATGGGACTATAATTAATAGAACTGAATGTCATTGAAATATGAATGAATTATCTTAGTAAGTCAGAGAAAGACATATAGGCATCAAAGACACAGAAGAAAGAAACTCACAGAGAATTGTATTAATTGACTTTAATACAAACATTGTAAGAAATGAGACACTGAATAAACGGAGACATTTTGTTTCCTCCATTCTTGCGACCTATGGATCGATCATTTCACAATTCAATGTAATGCTTATATTATAGACAAGGGATGCGGCTCCACTTTTGAGGTTTCAGATCTGATTTCGGGTGATTCTCTTTCAGTTATAATTTTCTGGCTGGAGCTCAGACACAGCCCAGGTTGTATGTGATGGTTATCACAACAGTTCCTGCCTCTAAGCAGAAGTAGCCACAACACGGGCACAACGAAGAAAGAGATCTCAACAAGTGGCTGTCATCGGTCTTTCTGAGCAGTTATCAGGTACGGACAAAAGAGCAATCCTGCTTAAAAATGTTGACACCTTTACCAAGAGAAATCTATCACCTACACTCTACTTCTACTATCTACCCTATGTCGTCGCTCAGGAAGAACTATTCAGCAGCCCTTTGCTAAAAAAGCCCTCACAGAACTTCTTTGGGTAGCCTTTTCTCCCTTCTCCAGGTCCAGTCCCCTTTTTCTTCCTGGCTCTGGCTGTTCTGGTCTTCCTGATATTACCCACCTTGGTCCTGCTACCCGTAGGTCCTGGTCTTTCTTTTCCACCTGGTGCTCTGGATCCTGGTCCTATGGTCATGGTCCCACTGGCATTCCTAGGCTTGTTCCTGGTCCTTTTGCTGCTGATCCTTCTAATCCTTCTTGCTATTGTCCTGGTCTTCCTGGCTCTGGTCTCTTGGTATTTGTGGTACTGCCTCCCTTTTCTTCCTTGGTTATTTTGCCCCCTGGTCCTATTAGCCTTGATCTGGTCTTTGTCCCTCTCAAGATTCTTGTCTTGTGCTTGTTATCATAAACCTTGCCTTTTAGCCATCCAGGCCCTTCGTGGTACCCCCAGTCTTGGCCCATCTGGCTGTGTGCCTTTCTGGTCCTATTGGCCCCGGTCACCTTGTCCTGGTTCATCTCACCCTGAACTACCTATCCCTAGTACTTCAGGTCCATATGTATCTGGCCTCTCATGTCCTGGTTCACTTGGTCTTTCTGGTGTGGGTTGTCCTGGTCCTCTAGAATCTTTTCCTTGTCATGTTATACCTACTTGTACAGCGGCCATTGATCTTGGACCTCATAATCCAGTTTCTCCTTGTTTGGGTCATCCTGAACATGGTCGGTTTAGTCCTGGTCCTGCTGGCCACCACTGTCCAGTCCCTTTGGGCTGCCCCACTTGATAATCAATTAATTAATTAATGTTTGAGCTTCTAAAGCGCACTGCTACCCGTAGGTTTCCTGGCGCTGTATAACGCTGGGGAACCTGCCCTGGCTTTCCCTGTGGGATTTTCCCTGCTGGGAGCCCCCAAGGTGGAGCCAGGCATCCCCAGCGTTGATGGGGCCCTTGTGGAGATTAGGCAAGCTAATGCCCAGAGTTGCCGAGTGGGACCCCTGGTTAGAGTAGGCACCGAAGAGAGAATTATCGGGTCCGCTGACCCAAGTCCACGACCCTGCCGCGTCGGGAATTGGACCCAGGTCCCGGCCGACTTCTGCTCCCGGGTCTGCCGCTTCTAACCACTGAGCCACACCACCCCAATCCGGGCTCTAGTCCCCTTGGGCCTAATCTTCTTGTCCCTCTTTCCGGTACATATGGCCATGATCCTGTTCATTCACCTACTTCTCCTTGCTCTGGTCTTGAGGGCACCTTTGGTGCTTGTCCCCTGGGTCTTCCTAGTTACTGTCCTGCTCATCCTGTTTTCCTGGACTACTGCCCATTGCGCTCCGGGTCCTCATCTTCGTAGACCCCTTCAATCTGATCTTGATTGTCCTGCCCTTGTCCTCCTGCTCCTTCGCCTCATGGTTCTGCATGCTCGCCGTAGAACATGTTAACTCTGGATTTACTGGTCTGTGTGGTTGCCATTCCCATGTACTCCTGCACCTACTCCTATGTATCCCTCATGTCCAGTTTCACAGGCTCCCGGTCTGTGACCAAATCATCCCCACCCTAATGCTCACCCATCCTGGTCTGCTCCCCTGGTTTATTTATTTCTCTTGTTTGACTATTCCTGACAGTTCTGCACCCGCTTCATGTAGTCTTGGTCTTAATTCCAGTGTTCTGGTGCTAGTCCAATTGGCCCTGGTTTCTCTAGCTCTTCCAGCCCCCCGGTCCTCCTGTTCATCCTAGTGATACTAGTAATGTATGTATGTAATGTATAGGCATTTATATAGCGCACTACTTACCCGGAGGGTCCCAAGGCGCTTCGACCGCTGCGAAATCCGTCCTGGCTTCCCTGAGAGATGGTCCCTTAATGGGTATCTCCAGGGTGAGACCAGGCATCCCCGGCGGTCTGGTGGGGCCGTTAGTGAAGATGAGGCAAGCTAATGCCCAGAGTTGCCGAGTGTGATCGCTGATCAGAGTGGGCACCGAGGCGGGAGAATAATCGAGTCCGCTGACCCTGGTCCAGAAACCTGCCGCGCTGGGAATCGAACCCTGGTCCCGGGTCGTCCTCTGCTCTCGGGTCTGCCGCCTCTAACCAGTGAGCCACACTACTTCACTACCACACTACTTCACTACTAGCCCTCCTGCTCTCCTGGTTAACCTGTTCCGTTTTGTTCTTGTCAATCTGGCCCTGGTCACCTCTATCAGGGCCCTCCTAGGAATGGTTCTCCTTGGTCTGGTCTTCCTCATCCCTGTAGCACTGGACCTTCTAGTTCCCATGTTTCAGGTCGCCCTGGTTCATGTAGTCCTTCTCTTCCGTGTATAGGACCCCCTCAGCCTGCCCCTCATGGGCCTTCTGATCTTGGTCCCACTGGGCCTAGACTTCCTGGCCCTTTATGAGCTCCTTGGTAATTCAAATGTAAGGTCTCCAGGTCCTGCTAGCCCAGGTCTTTCCTTGTTGTGGTCTTCCTGGCACTGGTCCATTCACATCTAACCCTTGGTCCTGCTTCTTCTGATCTCTGTGGTCCTGGCCTTCTTGTCTCTGGTCCTTCTTTCCATTGATCTCCTGGTACTGGTCATCTTTGGTCTGTCTACCTGGGTATGCTACTCCTGAATCCACAAAAGAAGACTGCTCCTAGGTTGTGTTCCTAAAGGTATCTACAGAGTTAGGGGGAGATGCGTTGCCAATGGGGGCATCTCATAAAAAGTTACGGACTGGCCTCAAACACCACCCGGTGTCATGCTTCATCATCGGCTGTCCTCGCCCTCTAAAAACTTGGTTTGATGGAGGGCGGGCATACACCTGGAGACAGAGAAGCACTTCTAAATTTAAGTGATGGCTGTGGGGGGAGTGAAAAAGTGTATTAAAAACCATTACCCATGTCCATATCCTAAGTTTATTCAGGGATCAAAGGTATGGTAGTTGAAAGAAGTGGTTGGTGATATGGGACAGTAATCTCCCTTCACCGTGTTATAAAGGGTCGACATGTTTCTGCAAAAGTGTTCTTGAAAGGTACGCAGCATTCTTCAGGACCAAAGGGGAAGTAATTACCTAGAGGTCAACTTCCCGGCACCTAGTGTCTGAAAAATGGACCTGCTACTAATGTGTGAAGGGGCAGTGAATTACAAGTACCCCTCTTGGTGTAGTAACCTAATGAGTGACTCTGTAGAGAAACCTCAGTACCTCCTTTGTATTACCATTCAGCTTAAGACAGCCGCTAGCAATCAACAGACCAGTTCCAGACATGATTTAAATTGGAATATGCCATCATCCTCATCATGGGAGAGTGTTACAATTAGCTGCGTATCATCTGCATATGACACATATTCACATTGTGCCTTTCAACGATCTCAGCTAAGGCGCAGATGTATGAATTGAATAAAGTAGGGCTTAAAATAGAGCCCTGCGGCACGCCTTCTGATAATGGTTTTATCTCAGACATAAACGGTCTTTGGGTGACTTGAAAGCTGCAGAGTTGGCGAAAAGAGGTTATACAACGTAGCGCTCTGCCTCCGACACCGCAGCGCATAAGCCTCTGTAAGAGCAGACCATGGGATACGGTGCTGAGGGCTGCGCTAAGATCCAACAGTGTCAGGGCAGCAGTTTGCCCTTCGTCTGCATACGGCCTTAAGGTTTCCGTGGTCAGCAATAATGCACACTCTGTAGAGTGAGATACCCTGAAACCTGATTCAGAGCGACGTCGCAAATTGTTCGAGTTAATTAAGCTCGTTAGTTGAATGAGCACATTACTTTGTTTTTTTTATAGCAAAGAGAGGAAGGAGTGATATGGGTCTGAAATCTTCTGATTGCATGGGACCAGCTGTAGGTTTCTTCCGTAGGGGAAGCACAACTGCATGCTTCCATTTTTTAGGGACATAACCTACTTGGAACGACCCTGATATGAGCTGCTGTAGGTGGAGGATTCATCCCTTGCAGTAAAAGTTTGGACAACGCAGAGTCAAGACGAGATCCTGATTTAATTTGCGTGGAGAGTCCATTTAAATCCTCTAGAGATGGAACAGTAACATTTACCGGTCCCTGTAGATTAGGCCTCCCTTGGCCTGTTTTTTATATCCCGGTCCTCGTGGTTCTGGTCATCCTAGCCCTCCTGGCGTCCACCTTCTGGCCCTTATCATCCTACTTGTTATCATCACCCTCCTGCTCCTTTCTTCCCCAGACCCCCTCCACAAGGGCTTTAGACAGGTGCAGCCTCACATCCTGTCACGCAGATTTTCATGTTTTTTGGCATAAAGATTTTTTTTGCTGAGACATCATTGCCAATGACAGAACGGAGGCTTTGGAACAGACACGACCTTGCCACTTAAGACACTGATTAGCATGTTAAAAATCAAAACTACATTCCCAAGAAACATTTTGCAGGTGACTAACACGTCAGTGTGGTGGAAGGGGCCACTCATGACATGGGACCAATGAGCTTGTATGCAAGAAACCTACTCTGCTGGGTGAATACAACAAAAAGCGTGTTTATTTGAAGGCAGCAGAGTGGGCACCTCCTGTGAATTATCCAGATGCATTGATATCCTGTTTCCTGCTTTCACTTCCACTATTATAAAAAAAAACCTCCATCACCAAACTTACCTTCTGCAAGCCTCCAAGCACTGTGCCCCCATGCACCATTCCCTTATTTGACGATTCCCTCCCTCTGGGGCCCAGATTCCACCCATCTGTCTGCATTCCCTGTTTCCTGCTGCTTGTTGACTGCTGCTATGTTGCTCGGATTGAATGACTAAGCAAGCACCCCCTTCCTCCAGACCCCTTAAAAAGAAGCCTAAAGCTAGCACACAGACGTCCACGAGACGCCCAAAAAGAGCCCAGCACTCAAAAGTCATCAAAAGGAGGGTAATGGGTATTTTAAAAACCAATGCATTCTCCTGAGTGAATAAAACATTCATGTAACATGCTTTAAAACCATACTCAGTCTTCGTTCCAGAGAGCTAAGTACTCCTGGGCTGCAAGGCAAAAGATCTGTGTGCCATATTCCGAAGCTCCTGAAATAGAAGTTTGATTCCTACATTACTTATCTGAATATTAAAGTCACAGACATCTGCTTGCAAAGGCCTGTGGACTATCCTCCCTGGGTTCTTGCAACCTCCTGCGTCTCCTGGAGGGTGAAACTGAAAGTGAAAGCTCGGAGCACTGGTCCCCAGGTGTCCAGGGATGTGAGGGGCTGGCTCATAGAGGACTTTCAAGAGGAACTGTCACGAGGACCTGGAATGCCTGAACAGGATGAATCATTGGTTGAACCCAGGAGGACTGGACTGTGAGGTGCTTGACCTCCAGAGAGAGTGTGCCAGGATTTTCTTGGAAGGCTGGGCATGGGTGTTTGGGGTTTGTGTGTGAAAGTAGGCGATTGATTCTGGCCTAACCCTCCTGAGGTCACCTCAGCCTTCACTTCAGGTTCCACCAGCACAAGATCCAGCCAGCAGCGCTGAACTGATGTCCAGGAGAGTTCAATGCACAAATCAAGAAACATCACGGAGGCTGCACCTTGGGGCTCTGTGCAAACTGTGATAGCAGGACATTGCGAAAACTGAAGAGTGTATGCTAGGGCATAATATTGCAATGCACAGTTCAGGCGACAAGAGCCTTAGCTGGGAATATGTGGTGAACTGAGCATATACAAAACTCTTAAATAAATATACGACCTATAAGGGTGGGTGACATTGCAGATCTGTTTCTCAAATTGTATATAATCACGCTTGTGGAGTGAAATGTGATGCTCCAGTGTCTTGAGTGAATTGTTTCACACGAGTTGTCACCCCTTGTAAAGACGTCTATTGCGACACCAGGAGGAGGCAGTTTCAAGCAGGAAATGTCTCACGTCAAAGTGCGCGCACGGAAAAAAGTTATGCAAAATCATATAATGTGAAATCTTGCAAAATGGTGCAAATTATGTGCAATGTGAGATCTGGGAATTTCGTGCATTTTGCTGGCATGATTCCAATATTGCCCAGGCATACATTTGAGGTTGTACCTGCACATGTGAGGCTTACCTGGGCAGAGGTCGCAGTACCTGGGCACATGAGGTTTGAACCAGGCCATGAACGTCGATCACCACATGCCAGGGGTAGCGGAAGTGACATCACACACTCTTTGGCAAGTGATATCATATGAAATTTTGTCCCTAAATGTCCCTAGGAAGTGTGTCACATGACCTTAACCCTGGAGACATTACAATAAATGACCTCACGGAAGTTCAGTAATGACTGCATGATTGGTGTAACAGAGCACAGACAAATGGCCATTTTAGAAACCCCCTATGCTGGGGTGCAGACCTGATCTTTGAAAGAGGTGGAATGTAGTACTGACTCTGGTCGGTAGTGAGCCAGACCCTATCTAGGTGGGCTCAAGGGAGTTCTCCCATGGCAAAAGGTTTTAAAAAGGGGAGCATATTTAGTATTAAAAGCAGAATCTACATATAAATCTGATTTTAAAAAACCAAGGCTTCTGTAAGGGCACTCATTCGTATTCAA
Source organism: Lissotriton vulgaris (assembly GCF_964263255.1). Classification (NCBI taxonomy): domain Eukaryota; kingdom Metazoa; phylum Chordata; class Amphibia; order Caudata; family Salamandridae; genus Lissotriton; species Lissotriton vulgaris. Next base: position 1,233,531,593 of record NC_141697.1, read on the forward strand.
GTACTTCCAGGTATTCCAAGCCCTTGACACCTGACGCTCTCGAGGAGCTCACCCCATTGCTTGCAGAGCTTGGTATGCATACCCCCGTATGTCAAAAATCACCTACTTTGCGCCAGTACCAGCATTTTGTTAGGGGTGCCCTCAAATGCAATGTGTGCCCCTTATGCAAAATATTACCTACAATATTCCAGTCTCAGAATTTTGCAAAGGCCGGCATCATAAACCATAGATACTTTTATGTCCCATTACCTCTAGTACATCAGGACCACAGCTGGGTCATGGTTTCCCCCTCCCATATGTCATGGTTTTCCTCCCTTATGCCAAGAAGCATCACCAATGAGCTCGTGCCAGCATTTTGCCCTGGGTGCCCACTACGCCAACAATTGTTGCCTCAAGTCTGCCAGTATTTTTCCAAGGGTGCCCTTTATGTCAAGAATTACCTCTAGCATGTCAGTACCAGTGTTTTTCACAGGTGCCCTTCATGCTAACAATTGCCTCTAGTATGTCTGCGGTAGAATGTTTCCATAGGTGCCTCTGTGAGCCAAGAATGACCTTCAGTGTGTCGGGGACAAAGGCAGAGCAGCAAGCATGACATCACCTCCTCACTCACTCACTTACATTCACTCACTCACACTCATTCTCACAATCCATCATTTATTCTCACTCACTATTTTACACTCACTCTCCCTCATTCTTACTCTGACTCAATCACACTTTTACTCACTTGCACTAATGCCATCGGGGCCGATTCACAGAACTATCTTAAGACAAAATCCTAAACTTACTCCTTTTGGTATTCACAGAACTTAGAATTTTGTCTTAAGTCTGTTTTAAGACAAACTTAAGACAGACTTAAGACAAAATCCTAACTTAAGTCTGTCCTAAGTCTGTCTTAAGACAAACTTAAGACAAAATCCTAACTTCTGTGAATACCAAAAGGAGTAAGTTTAGGATTTTGTCTTAAGTTAGTTCTGTGAATCGGGCACTTCATTCTCACTCACTCTCTCCTTCATTGTTTCACACTACCTGTCACTCGCTCATACTTCCTCACTCATGTGCACTGTCTTATCGTCACTCATTCTGACCCACTCATACTCACTGACACTCAAACTCACGTATTCTCACTACCAGTCACTCACTTACTCTCACCCACTACTTGTCACTGACTCTCACTCACTTTCACTCACACACTTACTCACACATAATGTACGCTCTCTTGCACAAACACACACTCTCACTCACGTGTTTGCATATAAAACATATTTAAAACCTCTTGTTTACCTACATCTACCACTGAAGGGTTCGTTCTAGCTCCTAGTGCTCCATTTTTTTATTACACTAATAATAAATAATACATTTTTAATCCCTACTAGTGTATTTTAAAAAAATTGCAGAAAAGATAGGAGGATCATGACGTTCATGAGGGTGAGCTGCCACTGCCTTCTTGGCACAGATGTTGCTACTTCTGAAGCCAGGGGTCGCAAGAGCAGTACCAGGGGTCGCACGCGACAAGGCTGGGGTCGCAGCTGTGACCCCTAAATGATGTCTAGGTGAAAGTTGTGTCTGGCAGTATGAGGGTGTAGTTAGCCGTGATATTTGAGGGTACACCTGTGCATGTGACTCTTTGACCTGGCACTTGAGGCTGTCTTTGGGGTTTTGAGACTGTCAGTTGTACCTGGTGCTGCTTCAAGCCGTCCGGGGCTGAACCTGAGCATTTCTAGCTGTGCTTCGACGTATGGGGCTTCACTGGGTGTTTTCAGTGCACAGTAAATATTGTATGTACCTTGGTATCTGGTAGACCTGCTCCGGGTCGATCATGACAGCACCCTCTAGACATGTGGGGTGGAACTAAAAGAAACATTGAACTGCATTTATTACTTTAGATGTTTTATGAAGTTCGCAAATATTAAAGTTCTTTAGACTTCAGCGGTCTTGACACTGATGACCATAAAGACAAAGTGGCCGATTCACAGAACTAATCTGAGACAAAATCCTAAACGTACTACTTTTGGTATACACAGAAGGCATTTCGTAGTCTTAAATTAGGATTTTGTTTTAAGACAAATTTAAGTTTAACTTAAGTTTAATTTAAGACAAAATCCTAATTTAAGACAAAATCCTACTTTAGCCCCTTCCCTGCGGGGGTAATTCCGCCGTGGTGCAGAATGTAATTAGGGGGCATAACCCCTTGCGTGCTCAGGATGGCCCAGGGTTGTCCTACATCATACTGGGCGTGTGCGCAGGACGGGCAGGGGCCGTCGGAATTCCGCCCACTGATTAATTCTCCAGCCCAGGCATGGAATTTGCGCCGCGCTGGGGAATCGGCGGCGTTCGGGCGGCCCCCGCTCGTCCTGAGCACACCCCCAGCGTGACGTAGGACGGCCGAGGCCGTCCTGAGCACGCAAGGAGTTAAGACTGCTAAATGCCTTTTGTGAATACCAAAAGTAGTACGTTTGGATTTTGTCTCAGATTACTTCTGTGAATCGGCCACTTTGTCTTTATGGTCATCAGTGTCAAGACCCTGTGGTGTTCCTGGGTTCAAAGGTCATATACGGTCACGCCCTGTGATCACAACTGAATGTCAAAGGATGTGCAACCTCACTTCCGCTAATCCTGGCATTCTGGTGAGAGTTTTAATTGAAAGTTTAGAATCGAGGCAAAGTTACCAGAACATTTTATCGTACATAGAGCCCAACATATTGTGCCCTGTTGTTCCTACTATGGAATAATGCCCCTGTTGGAGTCCAGCCTCTGAACTCTAGGGGGGATTTGTGTTCCCTCTTCTTTGCTGTCTCAGTTCCCGCCTTTATTACCCAACCACAAACAACGGAGACTTCTAGCATTTAGAAGAGAATAATAAAGCTTGTAAGGTTTATTGCCAATATTAAGAGGCACTAGTGCTAATGTATAGAATACCTTATTAGGCGCAAATGTACATTTCTTTAATACTTCCAAAATGTTGTAAATACTGTACATCATGATCCAGCGAACACGTCTCCTTTGGCAGGTCCAAAGAGCTGCGGGTTCAAGTCCCCCGTGTCCTCTTTTCCCACCCTTTGTTGACCACTCGTGTGGCCCACTCCATGAGCCTGGGAAGTGTCCTCCTAACTCGTGACATGGCTGCTGGTTCTGCTCAATGCTCTTCTGGAGGAGTCAAGGCTGCTCTGCGGACAGTGAAGGGTGTGCCCAGTGTCTTGTCCTGTGGGTTCCAAGACTCCAGAAGACCAGGGCTCTGTACAGATGGCTTGGCAGCAGTAGGGTGGCGGGGGAGCGGTCAAATGTACACAGTAGTCTTATGGGAATATGAGTCAATGCTGAGAAGTTGAGTTCAAAGCGGCTAATGTCTGGGACAGGCAGAGCACCCATATCCCACGATGGGTAGATGCCCGCTGCGGACCCTCAGTTCTGTGTAGCGATGTTCTGCAGCGAGCCGGCAGATGCCAGGGGGCGTGGCTTGATCTCGCGGCTCTTCATGTAGGACAGGAGCTGCTCCGGGATCTCAGCCAGAACATCCTTGGCAAGGCGGGCCATGCTCAAGATCTGGTTCCCCGATCGGTCAACGTAATCCCTGAATGGCACAAACTGCAGGAGACAAGAAGTGAAGAGAACAAGTCAGGTTTCTGGAGAATGTCAAGAAGCACCTCCAAGTCTGAGGCCATCACCGTCCTTGCAGACATCATCTTTGTCGGACTGGGAGTGAGACACAACAGTTTCACACACTTCAGATCTTAAATCGTGCATTCAAGGAAAGCAAAACTACAATTTTCATGCTAATTATTTCTGGCCTTCGCCATTGTACCTCGATGCTCTTCGATCGGGTCCTATATCCCCCAATACCCGCTTTGGTCTCCTTTTCATCATCAACATTCCACACACATCTCATCTCATTCCCTTGGCTTCCCTTTGTTTGTCATCTTCAGTTTTGTTTATTCTGCATAATTTTCAAACTTTTGAATGTAGTTGTGTTTTTGCATTTTTTTATGTGCTTTTCCTGGTATTGGCATTCTCTTAGAAGCCGGAACCTCTAATTACCACCTCGTCCGTCTTCCTTCTCAGAGTCTTTGAAAACATGAGTTGAGTTCTCTCCTTGGAGACAGGCAATCTACTAGCACTTAGACATTTTGTACCGCGCCCAGCCAACGGAGCCCTGGCCCTCCCACCACCCACTGCTACACCCCTGCTGTTCTTCCTCCCTCCGATCAACCAAATAACTCTTCACCTGCCGCCACTGCTGCTTCCCTTGCAACACATGACCGCCAGTCCGCACTGGATATCGTGCCACTTCCGCCCAGAAGACCACAAACATCCCAAAACCGCTCCAATACATCCTGCTCAATGCCCACTCACTCTGCAAACACGCCCCAGAAATCTGGGCCACCATCACCCCCTCTCCACTCATGTTGTCTTCATCACAAAAACATAGCTCAACCCCTCCTTGAACCCCGATATTGCCACCGCAACACCCGACGGCTACAAGATGATACACCGAGACCACACCAACAAACACTGCAGGTCCATCGACATCTTCTTCAAGGAATCCATCTGATGCATCGCCACCAACGACGACCCCACTCCTCTCATAGAACACCTCAACTTCCAACTACAGACCAATGCCAAGACCAAGATAAGGGGCACTCTCGTATACAGACCCTGGGTCCCCAACCATTTTTTTGCGGTGCCATTTTAAACTGCATAAACCCTCCTGACCACCTCCTAACACTAACTCCTACCCGGTGACTTCAAATTCCACGTTGAAGACGCCAAGGACGCCAACTCAACCACTCTCCTGGAGAACCTGAACAACATCTGCCTCACCAAACTGGTCACCGAACCCACACACAAAAACGGACACACACTCAACTCCCATTTTTACCTCCAATGACAGAATCAAATTCAGCCACGTCGCTGCACTCACCTGGACCGACCACGCCATTGTTCACTTCACCATCTCCGATACTCAGCACACCATCACCAAGCATCACAGCTCCTCCCACCGCAGCTAGGGCAAGGTACCTGAGACACAGTGAACACAGGCCTTCAGTACCACCCACCCCAAAGCTTCATCAGACCTTCACAAGGCCGTCTAAAACTTCTCTGCATGGATCACCAAATGCGCTGACAGAGTTGCCCCGATTAAACCAGCAAAAAACAACCAACCATCAAAACAAGCCAGCTGATACACCCCAGAGTTCAGAACCTCCAAGCGCTACTGCTACTGACTCGAGAAATGATGCTGCACCACAAGGAACAGAGCCACTCACAAAGCAGCCCTCAGCAACTACCACCTCTGCATCAAGGAATACTAGAAAGCAGCCATCTCTGCCTGCATCGATATAGCGGCCAACCACTCAAAATAACTGTTCAAAATAGTCAAGGAATACTCCAACCTGGATGCCACAAAGAACAATATCCACCCCACCCAAGCACTCTGCGACACCCTCTTGGACTACTTCCACAGTAAGATTAACACCATCAACAACAACTTCGACCCCAACTCGCCTCTCTCAACCTCAACAGCCTCAACCAACCAGCATACAGCAGCCGAATCATCACCACTTGGTCTCCGCTCACCACTCAGACCACCACAACCATCATGTCATTCATCCACTCTGGGGCACTCACCGACATCTGCACCTGGCGTCTCTTCCACCTCGCAACCAACCCAATCAGTACGGTACTCAACAGCATCAACAACACCTTCAGCTCCACAGCAGCCTTCCCAGACAGAGGGAAACACGCAGAGATCAGACCCTCCTGAAGCAACCCTAAGCTGACCCCAGCAAACTCAAAAATTATTGACCGATCTCCCTGCTGCCTTATTCAGCCAAAGTACTTGAGAAAGCCATCAACCAACATCTTACCGAACACCTGGAACAAAACCACCTACTTTACACCTCCCAATCAGGATTCAGTGCCAACCACACCACAGAGACTGCACTGATCACTGCCACAGATGACATCAGAATCCACTTTGACCATGGAAAAACTGCAGCCCTGATCCTCCTTTACCCCTCGGCTGTGTTCAACACTGTTTACCACCACATCCTCATCAACAGATTCTACAACATAGTCATACAGCAAAATGCCTGCAAGTGGATCGCGTGACAGGCGTACCCCAAGGAAAATCCTTCAGCCCCACCTTGGTCAACACCTATATGACACCCCTCGCAGAAATAGTCAGATCCCACGGCCTAAACATAATTTCCTGGGCAGCCGACACTCAACTAATCCTCTCACTCACCAAAGGCCCCTCCAATGGCAAAACCAACTTCTGCGGTGCCATGACCAACATTGCAATTGAATGAGAGACAACTGTCTAAATTCAACTCTGACAAGACAGAAATACTGATTTTTGGGAAGAACACTTACATTTGGGACTACAGCTGGTGGCCAGCAGAACTCGGACCAACACCCACATCAGCAGACCATGCACGCAACTAGGCATCATCCTCGACAGTGAACTAACCATGAAACGACAAGTCAATGCAGTTGCCTCCTCCTTCTTCCACACCCTTCGCATGCTCCGCAGAATCTTGAGATGGATCCTAGCCAACACCAGAAGGACCGTCACTCAGGCCCTCGTCATTAGGTGCCTTGAGTACGGCAATGCTCTCTACACCGGCATCTCCTCTCAGCTCCTCAAAAGACTCCAGACCATACAGAACGCAGCAGTCAGACTCATCCTGGGGCTCCCCAAACAGACCCACATCACCCCACCTCAGAAATCTCCACTGGCTCCCCATCCCGAAAAGATGCCCGTTCAAGAGCCTCACACATGCCTACAAATCTCTTCACGATCAAGGACCTTCCTACATCAACCATCGACTGAACTTCCGTCTACCCACAAGACGCTTGCGCTTCTTCTCACTTGCCCATGTGCACCCCCAACATTTTTTGCATTCGCAGCGGGGGCTGTGTATAGACAGGCTTTTTGGCCCTAGTTGGCAGTGATATAGACTTTAATCTTGCTCACATCTAGGATACGTATTCCTAGCTTGTGCTGGCCCTTTTAAGCCCTTTCTTCCAGACCTAGAAGAGGCCATCTATTGCCTATTGGCTTTGGCCTGTCATTTTTGCTTATAGTAGAGGTTGGATCCTGTGGTCCTGACTTTATATTACACATTGGTATGGTTTATGTAGGTACTCTGACAGAGCTAAGGGTTATTTCATCCTTCTTAGGCCTACAAGGTCCAGAACTAGAGAGACTCCATTTTGATGGAGCTGAGAGGCTTCAGGGGTAAAGGTAAAGTTTATAGTTAAGGCTGTTGACTGCTAGGGGAAAACCAGTCAGGACTGCTTCTTATCCGAGGAATGTGTTTGTCTCTTGGGCCCAGACGTAACAAGCAGCTGGCCACTGCGGTTGCGCAAAGAGCTCTGGAGCTAGCACAGGAATTCGGTGGGAGGCAGCCCTCTGTTGGAAATTTCCATGAGGGGAGAGGAATCCATATTAGCGAATAGCAGGAGAGGAGGAGAGGTCAGTTCAGTTTGGTTCTTGCAGAGGAGAGAGTAGGATGTCTGCTGGAGCTGCAGAGTGCAGTGCAGTTCTGGAATGGAGAAAGAAGGCAGATGATTGCTGAAGCTGAAGAGAGAGCAGTCATATAAATAAAGTTGGAACTGTCAGCGGGAGCTGCCAGCTTATCAGGATGCATTCAATCAGATGGAGGGGTTGAAGCTGCCAGCTGGAGCAGTTGAACAAGAGGCGTGAGGCTGTGGTGACGGAGGGAGAGCAGAGAGAGAGCCCTGACCCCACCAGAGAGAGAGAGAGAGAGCCCTGACCCCACCAGAGAGAGAGAGAGAGACTTTTAATAGGTGAGGTAGTCTAAACTAGTTTGCTTTACACTTACACCTTAATCTTGTCTTTATTCCCTAGGCTATTGTATGTCTAATCCTTTTCCTTTCAGCGGTGTGTAGTACAATCCAGTTCTACCTATAGTCTTTGTCAGTTACATGTGGATGTGTTATAGTGTAATAGAGAGACCCCGTAGATCTGTGTATGTGTATTTCATCATTAAAGATACCCCCGTTCTTAGTGAAGTAGTGTGCATGTGTTGTTCTTGCATACAATGTGTGTCTATTATTGATAAAGCACAGGTAACCCTGTCTCCTAGTCAGGTATTACTGTTTGAACAGATGCTACCCCTGATCAGGTAAGTGATAACTGAATAGTTAGGGAGAGAGAGGAGCCCTTGAACTGAAAGATAATTGATACACTAAGTAATTCGGCCATCCCATAATATTATTGTAGTAGCGAACCCCTAGTGAATAGTGAGAGAGACTTCCCAACATAGAGAGAGAGAGCTGAAGGTATTCATAGGAAAGTGGTCGTCATTGGTAAGTGGCGTTAATGAGAACACCAGGTAGGAGACTGGTGCCTAGATCTGCCGGATTGCAGATCGGATTGTAAGTGAGTGAGCACCGGGGGGATACGGTGTGTAGTTCCACAGGATTGTGGACCCAATAGAAAGTGAGTGAGCACTGGGGCTGCAGCCCAGTGTGTATGGCACGCTGGATTGTGTGTCGAGTGAGCACTGAGGGTGAGCAGTGTGTATACCCGCAAGATTGCGGCTTGAGTGAGCACTGAGGGTAATCAGTGTGTAATGGTAGATAATCAGAACTGCCCCAGGGTAGATTAGTCTGGACCCATGTGGTCGCGAGACTATGAGGTATGAGTGTGGTGTAGGGTATGGATGTCCTTAGTAATCAGTGAGTATTCTTAGTATCCCTATAGATTTAGTGGTGTTTCTAATGATATGAGCTTGTATATTGTATGTTCCCCATCCTCAGGTAGGTACCCAGGTGCCTGGATAGATGTATAGATGGTCCTGAGGAGGGAGGTGGTTACGTTCCGGCTGGGTTGGAGGGGCTCTCAGGAGCTGATCCCATCTAGTCTAGAACCCGGTCGTTACAGGCTGCTCCTTCTCCTACATTGCCGCTAAGACCTGGAACGAGCTGCCCGTCCAACTACGAACAGCATCCTCCCTGGCGGACCTCGGAACGCAACTCAAGACCTGGCTCTTCGACTGAGACGTCACTCCCAGTACACCCCTCAGGGTGATAGTGCTGCGAGTTACACACAATGATTGTATCTGGCTTGTCCTTGTTTCCTCATCCACTGCATTCCAAGCCCAGCCCAAGTACCTTGTTATCACACTTGCAAGGTAGCATCTCCCAGAGTCTTACAAATGTCCAGGGTAAGATGAGCCTCCCTAGCACCTGAGGTGACTCAGAGAATAAAGAGAAAGGAGAGAGGGATAAAAGTGACCCTCAGTGTTAACTTTCAGCTGCTAAAGTTGAAAATAGTGACAGAGGCTACATCAGGGAATATAGAATTACTGACTGGTGCTTGGATTTTGTATTGTGGGTGAATCAAAACCTACGAAACACGTGGTGGGTGGGATTTCCCCTGTAAGACTTTTCATTGGCTGCCTACTCAGCCCAAAAAGCACCACAGGTTATGCGCATAGATTTCAAAAGCAAATAGAGTCCTCACTCTGAGTTGGCATGTATTTGGTGTGGGGTAAATGGGGGTAGGGCTTAAGGGTGGTGGGTGTATGGAATATCCAATTCTGGCCAGTATCGTTTCACCAAATTCAGGCTATATTGAGTTTATTTCCCCGGGAATAGGGAACAAAATAACTGCTTAGACCTATTAAACCCAGGTCCTTTACTAGACATTTTTTCCCAATTCCACCGAAAAAACCTACTGACATTGTCTTCCTGCTCTGAGCAGGTGGAAAGTCGACAGATGACGGAATAGGTATAATTGAATAAATAAATAACACCTATTCCGGTGCGCGTAGGCTTCTTGCCTGGGTGCTTCCTGTTCCAGTCTGAGAGAAGAAGTGGCGATAAGGTACGTTTTTTTTACCCGACTGCGGAGTCTCTTCACTCGTAAACTTACTATTAAGATGCAGTTTTGTGAATACTGAAAAAGCTTAAACTTAAACAAACATGTAAGTTTTCCTTCATGAATCAGGCCCTTGGTGTGTTCAGCATCAGCTAACACAACATTAGCAGAAAGATTAAAGTGTAAACCAATGTCCCGAAAGCATCACTAGAGGAAGAGAATGCTACGGTGTGGGGCGTCCCCAGAAGAAGAAGATCCAAGCACATGGCTGTGGCCACCAGGGCACCGGTTCCACATATGCAAGGACTTGCTTGATTTATTCAGCCCGGCGATGACTCTATCCCCATCCAGTGTGGGGCGCTGCGGGCACTGAATGCCTTGTTGGCATTATTGTATTTCATGTTTGCTGCATCCAAATTGTCTTTTCGAGAGGTACTAGTAGTGCTAAATTTGAGCCACCAATTGCAGCTGGTGGGTACTGACACTTTTTTTCTGTGGGCCAGGTCTCCAGAACCTATTGTGCATTAAACCTTGATCAAAGTAAGGACAATGAAGAGGAAGAGAACCCAACGATGAAAAAGAATGAGATAGAGAGACAGGGAGTGTGTAGTGGTGGATGAAAAAGGTATGAGGCAGAATCAAGGTTTGATGGCTCATTCTGAAACTCTACCTGTACAATATCCCGCTCTGCATAGCGCCCCCTGGAGGAGACCCGCACCTCATCGCCATCCAGCTCCTCCATTGCTGAAAACAGAAGAAAAATCATTAGAAACAATATCATGATTGACTCCCAGCACCAACAGGAACAATACCACTGTGAATATACATTTCATATGATGTCATTACATACAATGTCAAGGCTGATGAAGTCACTGGATGGGATATTTGTATCAATTCTAAATGGGGAAAATAAGATCCCCATTGATTCTCAATGCCAATGATGTCATTGGACAGCCCATCCCCATTCTTTCTGAGTGCCAATGATGCCATTGACTAGGATAGCCCCATTGGCTCCTGTTGGACAGGATATCCCCCCCGGGTCTCAGCACTGTTGATGTCATTGGCAGGATATCCCCATTGGTTCTTGTTGGGACAGGATATCCCCACTGGTTTCAGTACTGATGATGTCATTGGGCATGATATCCCCATTGGTTCTTGTTGGGACAGGATATCCCCCCCGGGTCTCAGCACTGTTGATGTCATTGGCAGGATATCCCCATTGGTTCTTGTTGGGACAGGATATCCCCGCTGGTCTCAGCACTGATGATGTCATTGGGCATGATATCCCCATTGGTTCTTGTTGGGACAGGATATCCCCACTGGTTTCAGTACTGATGATGTCATTGGGCATGATATCCCCATTGGTTCTTGTTGGGACAGGATATCCCCACTGGGTCTCAGCACTGATGATGTCATTGGGCAGGATATCCCATTAGCACTGATGATGTCCTTAGATATGATATCCCAATTAACTCTCAGTGCCAACGATCTCATTCGACAGGGTATCCACATTGACTCTCAGTGCCAACGATCTCATAGGACAGGATATCCACATTGACTCTCAGTGCCAATGATGTCATAGGACAGGGTATCCACATTGACTCTCAGTGCCAAAGATGTCATAGGACAGGGTATCCACATTGACTCTCAGTGCCAATGATGCCATAGGACAGGGTATCCACATTGACTCTAAGTGCCAACGATCTCATTCGACAGGGTATCCACATTGACTCTAAGTGCCAATGATTTCATTCAACAGGGTATCCACATTGACTCTCAGTGCCAACAATGTCATTCGACAGGGTATCCACATTGACTCTCAGTGCCAACGATGTCATTCGACAGGGTATCCACATTGACTCTAAGTGCCAACGATCTCATTCGACAGGGTATCCACATTGACTCTCAGTGCCAACGATCTCATTCGACAGGGATACACATTGACTCTCAGTGCCAATGATCTAATTCGACAGGGTATCCACAATGACTCTCAGTGCCAACGATCTCATTCGACAGGGTATCCACATTGACTCTAAGTGCCAACGATCTAATTCGACAGGGTATCCACATTGACTCTCAGTGCCAACGATGTAATTCGACAGAGTATCCACATTGACTCTAAGTGCCAACGATGTCATTCAACAGGGTATCCACATTGACTCTAAGTGCCAACAATCTCATTCAACAGGGTATCCACATTGACTCTCAGTGCCAACGATGTAATTCGACAGAGTATCTACATTGACTCTCAGTGCCAACAATGTAATTCGACAGGGTATCCCAATTGACACTCAGTGCCAACGATCTCATTCGACAGGGTATCCACATTGACTCTCAGTGCCAACGATCTCTTTCGACAGGGTATTCACATTGACTCTCAGTGCCATCGATCTCATTCGACAGGGTATCCACATTGACACTCAGTGCCAGCGATCTCCTTTGACAGGGTATTCACATTGACTCTCAGTGCCAACAATGTCATTCAACAGGGTTTCCTCATTGACTCTCAGTGCCAACAATGTCATTCAACAGGGTTTCCACAATGACTCTCAGTGCCAAAGATGTCATTCGACAGGGTATCCACATTGACTCTCAGTGCCAACGATGTCATTCGACAGGGTTTCCACATTGACTCTCAGAGCCAACGATGTCATTCGACAGGGTATCCACATTGACTCTCAGTGCCAACGATGTCATTCGACAGGGTATCCACATTAACTCTTAATGCCAACAATGTAATTCGACAGGGTATCCACATTGACTCTCAGTGCCAACGATCTCATTCGACAGGGATACACATTGACTCTCAGTGCCAACGATCTCATAGGACAGGATATCCACATTGACTCTCAGTGCCAACGATGTCATTCGACAGGGTATCCACATTGACTCTCAGTGCCAACGATGTAATTCGACAGGGTATCCACATTGACTCTCAGTGCCAACGATGTCATTCGACAGGGTATCCACATTGACTCTCAGTGCCAACGATGTAATTCGACAGGGTATCCACATTGACTCTCAGTGCCAACGATCTCATTCGACAGGGATACACATTGACTCTCAGTGCTAACGATGTCATTCGACAGGGTATCCACATTGACTCTCAGTGCCAACGATGTCATTCGACAGGGTATCCACATTGACTCTCAGTGCCAACGATGTCATTCGACAGGGTATCCACATTGACTCTCAGTGCCAACGATCTCATTCGACAGGGATACACATTGACTCTCAGTGCTAACGATGTCATTCGACAGGGTATCCACATTGACTCTCAGTGCTAACGATGTCATTCGACAGGGTATCCACATTGACTCTCAGTGCCAACGATGTCATTCGACAGGGTATCCACATTGACTCTCAGTGCCAACGATGTAATTCGACAGGATATCCACATTGACTCTCAGTGCCAACGATGTCATTCGACAGGGTATCCACATTGACTCTCAGTGCCAACGATCTCATTCGACAGGGATACACATTGACTCTCAGTGCTAACGATGTCATTCGACAGGGTATGCAAATTGATTATCAGTGCCAACGATCCCATCCGACAGGGTATCCACATTGAGTCGCAGAGCCAACGATCTCATCCGACAGGGTATAGCACTTTTTTTTAACTCAAAGACATGCTGCACAGCAGCACACACTGTTGTGTACATGTCTAAAAAAATGACCAAACCAATAGATTTTGCAGAGGCAAAACCTTCTGGCTTTGCCAATGCTTCTTTCTCGAATTGGTCGTAGATTTTGTAGGAGGTGAGCAGAGACCCATGCCTTCTTGTAAGGACAGCAATTGCCAGCGTAGTCTTTTTTTATTTGTAGCCGTGGAGTGCATCCATTTTACTGTGGAATACAAGCCCTCTCATGATCGGGCGCTTGGAGGTTGGGGAGGGTCTGGTCAGTGGGACGGCTTTCCCGAGACCTCGGTTCCAAGCACAGCCACAGCACCCAAGTGCACAACACAAATTAAATTGAATACTGACTGCACCCAGCCTATTGCAGGAACAGAATTAGCAGAACTCATGTGTGCACAGTAGCAGATCATATCTCTCCAAATATTCCCACAAGATGGGGTGCAGCACATAGGAAGTATGCCCCCTGTCCCTAAACTGAAACTGCATAATAATCATGCAATCATAAAGCAAAAATGTAAGAATGCCCAGAAACTGGGAGGTGAGAAGACGGCTTGCAGATGCACTTGTATGGAGTGCAAGTTCAGAAATTTGAAAAAAAGAGTTCCTTCAGAGTGAGTAGCCAGTGGAAGGACACTGGCCAGTGTCCGGAAACTGTACTTGGGCCATGCTCCACGCTCCACATGGATGGCAAGGCAGAGCAGGAAGTGGAAGCAGACGATGTGCAGACGACGTGCTGGCCAGTCAGAAGCATGTAAACTAGAGCGACGTTGGAATCAGCAAATGGTAAGTTAAGGTAAGTATTCGGCGGGTTCTGAGCCTCTTTTAAGACTTTATTTTTAATACAAGAGATTTTGCAAGCACAGCGCAAGCACTGTACAGGCAAAACCTAAAAAAGGTAATAAAAGAGACCAACACGTTGGAAGGAGTGAGGCAGATGGGCTGGTTCGCTGGAAGGATGCTGAGAAACGAATCTCCGACTTCAGGCCTTATCAGATGAGAGTTTGTGGGACGCCGCATGACTGAGCGTAGCTAATCCAAGATAAACGATGCGGCTTTACAGCTAGTTGTGGCTTAGGTGGGATTGTACAAGCGGGCTTATGTATGAGCCCCTGAGTCACTTTTGCACCGCCGGTGCGTCACTTTTTGTGACGCACCAGTGGTGTAAAACCCTGCGCTATATTATACCTGCGCCAGGTATAATGTATAGAGGGTGGGCATACCCCGCAAGAAAGGGTCGTAGGAGTGGTACTGAAAAATCTTGCGGTGCCACTTCTAGGATGCCAATGCATCAAAACCTTACGCAGGCCCTTTCGCACGGGCTGGCCCCATGTGAAAGGAACATTGCTGGAGTTGCATCAGGCTTCCGACACAACTCCAGTAATGCGCCACTTTTTGCGCTGACAGATACATCAGTTATACTGATGTATCTGACCTTCCTTGCGACATGATGCCTCATACTGTAAATATGACGCGTCATCGGTGTCGCAAGGAGGGCGCACTGAGAAGTGGCGCATCGCTGCTTTCACGCAGCGATGAGCCACTTCTCGTAAATGAGCTCCTAACTGTTTAGTGGTGTGTGTTGAAATGTGTTTGTGTGCACTTAGCGTTCACCCTTGATTCATTTTGTTGCTGAGTTTTGAGCAATCATGCCATGAAGTCATATTTATATTATTTGTGGGAGGATGGCTCGATAATTATGGATCAGTTGTAACATTCCTAGACCTATTTGTAGCGGCTTCAGGATTCGGGCATGGCTCAACAATTTCAGATTCACTGACAGGTTTGTCTGACTCCTAACGCCCTCCTCACATGGACATAATTGCGGGGTGGTGGGATTTGGGGGTGGGGGTTAGAGAGACATCTGCCAGTTTTCCTTTTCTCTGAAGAAGTTGCAGTTTTCTTTTGCCAAGCTGGCCCTAATAGTTTTAGGGACCACAACACCATGAGGGAAGGTGTGAGTTCCCTGCCACTCATTCCCGACTTGGCAGGGCCGTGGTTGTTTTTTCAGCAGCCAGTGGGGTGGCCTTGAATTCTGCTTCCTTTGGAGATCAGCTCTCGATGCACCAACAGTTAATAACCCAAGGCGTTAAGTGGGCCGGGTCCTGCCAGTACTCAGCACTGGCAGTTCTAAAAAGCAGCTTCTGAGACAGGTCTCTATCGGGCTCTCCGTTTTTGCCCTCACCCTCAGGGTGAAATAAATCTAACTCTGCAGCAGTTTCACCCTCCACTGCCTGTGATATCACTTCAAAGAGAGTCGAGACTCGTTATCGTTCTTTCACAGTCTCATCATTTCAGAACTGAAGCATTTTCAATATTATATACAACAAAGTCATAGCTGTTGTTTATTTATCTTCTGCAACTAACAACCATTGACAAAGCCATTAGTCCTGGCTTGTAGTAGGTGTAATGTTACTTGTTATATTATAGATCTGAATGTAATGACAGAAGCAGCAAAACACCAGTCGGGCGGCACACTATGCTAAGCACAGAGCTTACGTGTTTTTAAGCCACGCCCTTAATTACATCGACCACGCCCCTTTTAGAGAACCAACAGTTTTTTATCCCACTCAAACCCCTATAGTAACCTCTGTGCATTCGCTGCTGCACATACATGGCTAGTCAGTCATACACGAACACTGTCTGCTGCTCTTCGCAACACACCGCCTGCTTCATCGCTGATTCCTGCAGGAAGCACATATCAAGCTCCCGATTAACTCCCAAACACGACTTGACTAGTGCTGAACAGAGCACCTGCTGCAGTCATACATACAGATGCATGAACACTCACACATACATGAAGTTGTGAGCTTCTGGGTCCAGGGTGACCAACTGGCATGGGTGCAAATTCAGAAAAGTGAGGGTAAAAATGTAGGACAAAAGGTCAAAATTCGGGACAAAAATTCAGGACAGGAGGTCAAAGTTCAGGACAAAACTTTGGGACAAAGGGTACGTTTTACAGACACATCAAAGGAGATCCTGTTATAGTATATAAATAATCCAATTTTTATCCAAACATATTCATCCATTTACAAACCTATCCATCATGTATCCATCCATCATTTCACTCATCCATCCCTCCATCCACACTTTCACTCAGCCATCCATCCACCCTTTCACCCTATCAATCCGTACACTCATCCTTCTACTCTTCCACCCAACCATTCACAAATCCATCCAGCCATTTACCCTTTCACCCTTTCACCCATCCAGCCATCCTTTCACTTACTCATCCATTCACACAGTCACTCATCCTTCCACCCATTCACCTTTTCAGTCATCAATCCATTCATCCTTCCTTTCTCTCTCCATTGACCCGTTCACTTAGCCATCCTTCCTTCCATCCATCCACCTATCCTTCTACTCATCCACTCATGAATCATCCATTGACCCTATCACTCATCCATCATTTCACTCATCCATCCACCCATTCACTCGCCCATCATCCATCCTTTCACTCATCTATCCATCCTTTCACTCATCCATCCACCCTTTTACCCATCCATCTACCCTTCCCCATACATCCATCTATTTACCTTTTCTCTCATCCATTCACCTGTGGAAATTAGCAATATTAATGTACATAAGCGGCGTTCATTTGCCTTCTCCCATCCCCCTCCCTGTAGGCACCATGAATACCGTGAAACGTTGACCGCACCATCCCGCTAGTAAAAGCCCGTGCCCATATATACATGACAGCCATTTTAGGCACCATGGCCTTTTTGCCCGCTCATTGGAATCCCCGGCTTCCCTCCTGCGCGTATTTGAACACCCCCCCCCCACTCTCACATGCACAGACCATAAAACCCTCTCCCTCTGCGCGACCCTGCTCTGAAAAGTAACCCTCCTGCTTGACCCACGCACCCCCCCCATTTCCTCTTGAAGAAGCATCCTTCGCCTCAGCTGACATAACCCCCCCCAGCTGTACCTGACTGCCCCCGCTCTCTCATATACGGGTCATAAGACCTCTCTCTCTGTGCGACTCTGTCCCTGGGAATCACACCCCGTGCCTGACCATCACCTCCCTTCTTCCTATGAATACCCCTCCCTTGATGACCCCTCCACTGAGCCCGATTGTCCGCACGGACCACTGGTCATCCCCTTCGCCTGAGGATACAGTTCATTGCCCACCACTGTATGCACTCGTCCCTCTTCAAAAGAGCTACTATTGATCATGACCTCCCCACCCCTCCGAGAATCGATCAGGCGCACACATTCCAAAGAAATCAGCAGAACACTCAGCTGAGCAATCGCCCCCTCCCATTGTATGGTGTGAGGACCTGTACTGTAGCCACGTGTTGGATTGCGCCAGAACGGGGAGGGGTCGGGATGTCTTTTCCCTGCCTCACAATGTCGTTATTGTAATAAGGAATCTATGTGATGTATAAAAGGCGATGCCTCAGAGAACTTGTTAGAGCACCTCCTGAAAGACACTGTGTTTCGTGTCCGAAATGACAGGCTCTCCTCATGAGAAATAAAACTCTGTTCTTGTATTCCTGCCTCCAGCGCCCGTCTCTTTATTTGGTAACTATTGAGGATGGGAACTAAGAGGCGTCTTGCGCCAGCAGCCTGGGCATCGGTTGTAATTTGGGCTGACTTTCCACAATTGGCGTCCCAAACGCGGGGCCCATCAGCGACATAAGGTCCAGTAAGAGAGGTCCAGACGATGGGGGTGAACATCTAAACGATCGGAGTATACCTGCCTTAAGAGGACCCTCGTCCGGCTGCTGATTGAATGAACTTCACCGATTCCGAACGGACCTCTCTCGAGTGACCTACTGTCCTGACTGGGATCCCACAGGACTGCTGCGGTAAAATCATGGAGTAAGAGAACGATCGGGCGCTGGAAGGGGGAAGACGAAGAACTGTCCACATGGTCCGGTCCGGGTAAGGTTAAATAGGAGACGCCTGTTACGTCTAATTGGTAGGATGGCTTTATCCATCTGATTGATTGATTATTTGTAACTGTGTTTTGTATCGCGCCAACTCCCCTACAGGTCTCAAAGCGCTATGGATGTATTGGAATCGGTATTTAAATACTGATATTGTTCATTGATTGGTTGCTCTGTTGCTCTTGGAGATTCGCTGTCTGCAAACGGGGAAAGAACAGGTTCTCTCTTTGCAGGTAGCGAAAGGGTAGGTAACGCAAACCTTTAACACGTCGTACCTACTTATTCTCCCCATTGATTGTTTGATTGTT
This sequence comes from Lissotriton vulgaris, assembly GCF_964263255.1. NCBI lineage: Eukaryota > Metazoa > Chordata > Amphibia > Caudata > Salamandridae > Lissotriton > Lissotriton vulgaris. The sequence continues at coordinate 1,233,550,278 of NC_141697.1, forward strand.
TGGCCCGAACTGTTGTTCGCGGATTGTTCTCTGGAGATTCTCTGCCTACAAACGGGGAAGAACAGGTTCTCTCTTTGCAGGTAGCGAAAGGGTAGGTAACGCAAACCTTTAACACGTCGTACCTACTTATTCTCCCCATTGATTGTTTGATTGACCGAACATTGATTGTTCGATATTGGTTCTTTTTGAGGTATTCACCGCCTGCAAACAACGACGAATAGAAATATTCTGTCTAGTCTTTGCCCGCCGTGATAAGATAGGTAGTGCAGACTTTTGTCCCCGTTGTAATCCGTCATGCCTATCTTCTCCCCACTGATTGGTAAACTAGTTCCACCCGGACCATTTATTGGAGGTAGATCATCCGGCTCAACCGGAGGGTAGCTCTGATAAAAGGACATATAAAATATGAAGTGATCACCGGATCCTGTTAACAGAAACTTTAGCATGAAGCACACACTAGAAAAGGAAGGAAAAATAAGTCGAGCTAAGTCAGTAGCCCACTGATGAGTTTCCGACTTCACTAAAAATAAGAAAAACGTTAGAAATAGTCCGTAATAAGAATTATAAAATGACGAAAGAAGCCAAGCTTGACGCCAAGACAGCCACGAGGTAGCTAGGCCCCGCCGCCCCCTCGCTATCCAAAGCATGTCTGTCCCACCGCCCGCCACGCCCAAATAACGGTAACATGAAATAGATACAAATCAGCAGATACCTACCCCCATTCCGAAAGCTCCCGAAGTGCAACAGGTCCGCGGTTACGCCCATCCGGAAGGCGAGGCCTCAACACATGCAGAGCAGGGCCCGGCTGGCCGCCATCGGAAGGGGAGGCTGTGGGGCGGACGGCCCAAAAGTTGTAATGGTCTCCCCTTTCTCTTCTTTTGGCTGCCCTGCGGGCCACGGGGGGGGGGGGGATGTCTTGCCTCTGCCTCCGACCCCCCCCCCCCTCTATCGCCTGCTCCGGCCGTCAGAAAAACGAAACCGGAGCGGAGGTCGGTAGCGCAATGCTGCGGCAATACTGGAGAGTTGCAGATAGCCTCGCCTGGTCTGGCCGCTACGAAAAGTCCAGAGAAAACGGTGCCCTGCAGGCCGCACGGGGGGGGGATGTCTTGCTGCCTCCGACCCCCCCCCCCCCTCTCTTCATTGCCTGGTACGGCCATTCCAAAGTGCTGGAGCCGAGAAACGGCGTGGGGTCGCTGGAAGGGGGAGGCGGCGCGAACGAGCCTCCCCCACCCCCCCAGGTGGGGGCTTCCAGCGACACCCCAACGCTCCGATCAACAGGGTCCCAATCGAAAAGCGGCGCTTGGCCCAGGACCGGTGCACGTCCTGTGCTTTTTCTCTCCTCAACCTTGAAGATTCTATGAGAGCCGGGGGGCCCCCGACCCTTCCACACGGGCGCCCCCGCCCCCGTTGGGAATCGCGACATCGGCACACTCCTGCCGTCGCCGACCTCAGTTTTGAAATGGCTAAGACCCTGCAAGACCGCCAACTGAACAGTTCCGGTGGGATGCCAGTATGACCCGGTAGAAAAATTGTTGCCTCCCTCCCCACTTTTTGACTGATGGTTCACATTGCCAGTCTCTTCTGTTGCCCTTTCGAAAACAAACTCTTGAACTGCCGAAAGAGGTTCTGGTCCAACCACGAGATGGAGGAAACATTTTTTTTACTATACTTGGGCCTGCCTGACCTCGCCCAAAATGGCGCCGATACAAATTAAACTTTCAGCTCTTTGTTGTACCCTGATTGCTCAAGCTTTGATGTTCTGAGATATGTATGTAGTTTTTGGACAATGAAAGTAGATAAGATGGATATCGATAATATGTTCAGAAAAGGATTTGATATAAGATAGATATTGATTATGTGTTGGGACAATGAACCGGTATAGGGTGGGTACCAATTATGTGTTAAAACAGTGAATTGATATGAAATAGGTACTGATAGAGCATTCGGGCAATTAATTGATATTAAGTTTTAACGCACTATGGTTATTTGAAAGTTTGACTTTTCGACATTTATGATGCTTACTCCCAATGAATTTCGATACGATGTTATTGCACTTGCCGCACTTTATATTATGAAATGAATGGCTACCGACTTCGTTCCCCTCACGCCCGGCTCCAGTCTGCTCTGTGGCCGGCCCACTGGGCTGTAGGCTCGTGTTTATGCGCCAACATTTTTATTAAAGGTTTTTGAAAAAGCAAGTACAACTGTAGCGATTGCATTAATGAGTCTCGAATGTGTTACTACTGTCTCCGATATAAGCGAAAGATAAGCAGCTTTATTAAGGTTGAAGGTTAAAAAGCCCGATACTTAAGCCATTACATTACATGCCACAGGCAACAGGAAAAACGTTTTAGGTGCCCTTAAACAATACTGAAGAAAACGCCACCTGACCACCACCCTTGCGCATGATCTAAAAGACCACGCTCGAGTGATCCATGCGGATACGCAGAACACCAATGATTATGTTTCTAACACTACTGGTCCCTCTGGGCTTAAACGCCGAGATGGTAGAGAATGCACCGTGTGGAGATAGGTCGAGTATGTGGTAAGTAAAAACATTTTCGGATTCATGCACGCTGATGTGTTTTGAATGTTGCCCCCACCCCCCCCTTCTTTCTCCTCTCATCTGCAGGTCACGTCGGAACGTCGGCTGAAGTTTGGAGGAGTGATGACTGAACGACCGATGGAAGGGGAAGTAGGGAATTTGAGCACAGTGCTTATACATGACGAGCTTTGTAAGATGTAGCACCCCCTCCCTTACTTAGACATGACTGTTCCTCCCTTAGAACCTAGTGATTGGGAGGATGGACTGACGTAGATACTCGACGGGTTAGTACGATATGACAGACTATGACTCGAACCAGCACGCCAGATAATGCAACTATGACGTTTAACTAAGATAGGGAAAGGACAAGGAAAGTTCCGGGGTAAGGTTTGCCTAAGCACCGCCCGTCTGGAAGATTAGGAATGTTGTTAATGTTTAAAGACCGTGTACCACCTCCTTCTCGCACCCGTATAGATATAGCTAAGCTGTCCGACTGTTCTCCCGATTAACGCCCTCCGTTGCCTCAGCCTGGAGAACCTTTTCGCCAAAAGGGAGAAAAGGAGAAATGATTCGAAGATCCCACTGTGAGTAGTAACCCGACCAGGTTAATTCCTGACCAACCGACCGAGGTGTAAGTATTAGTAACCGAGAACACTCGCACAGATGGCAAACGAAAGGAAAAGGAGGAAAAAAAAGGTAAAAAGAGCTAAGCACATAGATAAATAGGATACTAAAGATGCGCAGCATGCAGAAAGAGATCTTTTTGGCCAATAACTGTTCTATGTTTTGTCGTAAATTTTTGTATGTAACACACGTACTGTCTTCCCTTGTCTGAGTTTGTGTGTATGTAATGTATGGGTTTATGTCTTCCCTCTGTTTGCGTTTCCGTGTTACCCGACCCCTGCCGTTCTGTGTTGTGAGCGCACTAAATGACCTATTACCGTACACGTCTCTCTCTTTCTCTCTCCCTCCCTCTCTATCTCTCTCTCCCTCTCTCTCTCTACCTTTCTACATGTCATACGTGTACCGAATGGCTCGTTTAGAATACGGACGACTCTCACTCTCTATGAGAACCCCCCCCCCCCCTATTGCCTCTTCCTTTTTGTGGTAAAATTGTGCCCCGCCGGCACCAGCCTAATTGGATACTTATTGAACGCGAAGGTGTTCAGCAAAATTGACAGAAACTAAAATGATTGTAACTCACCATATTACTACCTCTCCTTTCTGCAAAAATGAAAGAACTTGAATTGGTTAAGAAGGAAGGGACAGGTAAGACGGCTGATGTCCCCTAATCTGGCCTTTTTATGGGGGGACTATATGTCAATGGCATCCTATTTTTTGTTCGTTAGAGATACAAGCCCCAATGTCCAGATTGATCCCCAATGCCCAGATTGCCCCACCCCTCTGCACTCAAGCGCAAATGTCCAAAGCGTCCCCGCCTCTCCCTGACCCCAGCTCCATATCGGCTGTCCTCGAAGAATAACCGATGACCTTGATTAACTGTTGCTCCTCGATGAAAGCCTGTTTCTTCCCCCCTCTCTCTCAATGATAGCATCCCTGCCCTGTTTTTTAAAGGGTTAGCCGGAATGAACGATAAATAGACTTGGCACAACACAGTAGGAGTGCCGGCATGTGTACTTCATGGTGGTAGGGTTCTGACTGTGACCAATGAACGTAACGCCCAAGTGCGTAGGATTGAGGGCGGAATTCAAATGCATAAATGTCTTCTCCTGCTAGTTCTCTGAAACTTGTTTTGTACCCATTCAAAGATATACGATCATCGGAGGAGAAGGGTCGGACGTGACGTACAGCCTGGCTGCGGATCTTGAAACACATGTGACCTCGACCAAAGGTGGAGCTGCAGAGCAACAAGATACGGGACGAGACAGCAATCTCAAACGTGGAAAATGAAAAGTTGACGGGCTGCCCTGAAGCCCTCAGTCTGCTAACCCACGTGTGCCTGAAGTCTTCGCCCCCTTTTGGGTCCGATTGATGGGCCTGCCTGCTCGTTCTCCTTTGCTCCCTTGGTCCCTTGATGTGTCCAAGAAAAGATCCGACCCCACTCCGCCCTCTCTTCCTTCAACTATCCCACACCCCCTCTTTTCCACATGACTTTTTGACTCAGATGAGAAGAACAGCATTCAGATGGAAATGGGGTTTGCCACAGAAGGAAAAAGGAAATACAGGTGCCGAGCATAAGGCACCCTTAAAGAACTGGTTAGGGAACAGGACTGTGGTCTAACAGCAGAGGACTGACCGCACCCTGCAACGCGTAAGGATAGATCCGAGCTGGACCTATAGCTCCACCGCCGGTGCTCAACAGCGCCAACGAAAGAAAACGGACTAGAGCCTACCAGTGATGGCTCACTGCTAAAAAGACACTGTGACGAAGACACCCATCAATTTGACTAAATTACTTGTGTCAAACCGAATTCCGCCCTCAACCACTTTGTATTGCTTTCAAAATGTTTTTCAGTCACTTTTAAAAACTGTACATTGATGCCACCGAAGAGAAAGTCAGAACATTTCTGAACTCTAGGCTTGTATAAGTAACCCAGCAACTGTGAATTTATATGTGCTGCATTCCACCAACCGCATCGATTGTGCCATGGTTATATGCAATTCCCTGGTATATGACAAACGCTATCTCATCGTCCACACATGTATTATATGTACGCCCATTAGTTAGGAAATGAACTTACTTATGTTAAAAGCGGCGACTGTGGAAATTAGCAATATTAATGTACATAAGCGGCGTTCATTTGCCTTCTCCCATCCCCCTCCCTGTAGGCACCATGAATACCGTGAAACGTTGACCGCACCATCCCGCTAGTAAAAGCCCGTGCCCATATATACATGACAGCCATTTTAGGCACCATGGCCTTTTTGCCCGCTCATTGGAATCCCCGGCTTCCCTCCTGCGCGTATTTGAACACCCCCCCCCCACTCTCACATGCACAGACCATAAAACCCTCTCCCTCTGCGCGACCCTGCTCTGAAAAGTAACCCTCCTGCTTGACCCACACACCCCCCCATTTCCTCTTGAAGAAGCATCCTTCGCCTCAGCTGACATAACCCCCCCCAGCTGTACCTGACTGCCCCCGCTCTCTCATATACGGGTCATAAGACCTCTCTCTCTGTGCGACTCTGTCCCTGGGAATCACACCCCGTGCCTGACCATCACCTCCCTTCTTCCTATGAATACCCCTCCCTTGATGACCCCTCCACTGAGCCCGATTGTCCGCACGGACCACTGGTCATCCCCTTCGCCTGAGGATACAGTTCATTGCCCACCACTGTATGCACTCGTCCCTCTTCAAAAGAGCTACTATTGATCATGACCTCCCCACCCCTCCGAGAATCGATCAGGCGCACACATTCCAAAGAAATCAGTGGAACACTCAGCTGAGCAATAGCCCCCTCCCATTGTATGGTGTGAGGACCTGTACTGTAGCCACGTGTTGGATTGCGCCAGAACGGGGAGGGGTCGGGGATGTCTTTTCCTTGCTTCACAATGTCGTTATTGTAATAAGGAATCTATGTGATGTATAAAAGGCGATGCCTCAGAGAACTTGTTAGAGCACCTCCTGAAAGACACTGTGTTTCGTGTCCGAAATGACAGGCTCTCCTCATGAGAAATAAAACTCTGTTCTTGTGTTCCTGCCTCCAGCGCCAGTCTCTTTATTTGGTAACTATTCAGGATGGGAACTAAGAGGCGTCTTGCGCCAGCAGCCTGGGCATCGGTTGTAATTTGGGCTGACTTTCCACACACCCATTCACTCACCGATCATCCACCCTTTCCCTCATCAATCCATCCTTTTGCTCATTATCCATCTATTCACCCTTTCATTGATCCATTCACCCTTTCACTAATCCATTCATCCATCCATCCACCCATCCCCTTCACTAACTCACTCGCCCACCTTTTCATATTAATTATGAGCTGAGCCTTTGGCTGCAGAGTTGCAGACAGAAGAGACCCATCAAGAACTCCACCCTAGCTGTAGTTCCTAAATCAAGGAGTGGGGTGGGGGAGGGTTCACTAAGCCCCTGCATAAAGGCAGTCTGAAAAAGTAGAAGTCATGCATGATAAACAGTCAATACCATGAGGTGACTGTGACATGGTGTTGTTTCCAGGGCTTTAAGCTGGATGAAAAAAAGGGGTGGGGCCTCTCAAAAGGGGTGTTTGATGTAATTAAGGGCGTGGCTTAAAACACCTAAGCTCAAAATCTCTGCTTAGCATAGTGTACCGCCCGACTGGTATTTTGCCTCTTCTGTCATTGTATCCAGATAGATAACACAACTAATGTTACACCTACAACAAGCCAGAACTATTGGCTTCGTCAATGGTTGTTAGTTGCATAAAATAAAAATGCAGCAACCATGGCTTCGTTGAATATATTATTGAAACTGTACTTTTCTAAAATGATGTGACTGAAAGAACTCTGGCCCCTTCTTTTCAATTTCTTTCACCAGCTTCTTTGAATGAACTGGATTCTGTAGCAGCATTGGCTTGTTCGCGCATTCCTTCCATCTGCCCTAGCCCGTGGCAGGAGGAGGCCACCGCATGCAGCAAGTAACACACCAAACTGGCCCATTGTCATTCTGTATGTGGCAATCATCCGCATACAGAGTGACAATGGGCGGGTGGGGATACTTGTGCTCCGAGGAGGAGTGCGAGGCGCCCCCATCAGAGGGCTGAGGCTTCATGCAGGGAACAGTGTTGTTCCCTGCAATACCCAAAATTACGGACAAAAGACGTCCGTAAAAAGGATCCTCACTGACAACGGACGTGATGCCCAAATTATGGACGCGGTCACCCTACCTGAGACTCATCTCTGAAACTAACCCACAACATGCAGACTCTCCACTCATGGGTACTCTAAAGCCACTCTCCACCACCAACGTTCAACAAACGGAGCAGAATCAGGCGTGACCGCCCAAGTTCTTCGGGTCACATCTTGATTTCCAGGCACTGTGGGGCCGATTCACAGAACTAATTTAAGACAAAATCCTAAACTTACTACTTTTGGTATTCACAGAAGTTAGGATTTTGTCTTAAATTTGTCTTAAGACAGACGTAAGACAGACTTAAGACAAAATCCTAACTTAAGTCTGTCTTAAGTTTGTCTTAAGACAAACTTAAGACAAAATCCTAACTTCTGTAAATACCAAAAGTAGTAAATTTAGGATTTTGTCTTAAGTTAGTTCTGTGAATCGGGCCCTATATATGCTACAGTGCGATTCAATCAGGGCACAAGTCCTAAAAAAGAAGTGGGGGGAGGCTGTCACCGGAAGTGACGTCACGACAGGAAGTGACGTCACGAAAGGGGGCCTGCACCATCGGGCTCATTGCCTCCCCTCGCTCACCCCTTAGATGCGATTGCATCTGCGAAGTCAGCGCATGTGCAGCGTCCTGTGAGCTCCGATCGCGACCCAGAGAGGGCAAAGCATGAAGTCCAGCTGTTTGGCAGGGGGGACGGTGTCCACTCTGTAAAATAAGTGGGGGGACGCCGTCCACCCACGTCGTACACCGACTCCAGCCCGGGATTCAATACAAGATAAAATAGCAGAATCCTGGTTACTGGCAGAGATTTCACACTGCAGTGCCCCCGCCTCTATGTCACCCTCTGCAGGGGGCTGCCAGCCCCCAGAACTGCTAGCCTTGAGTTCTGCCCCAGTGTTCTCTACTGCAGCGGTTCCCAACCTGTGGACTGGGGGCCCCTAGGGGTCCGCAAAGCTTCTTCAGGTGCTCTGCGAATACTCCGAAAATTAAATAGTACTGGCTTCCAATAATGACTCAGGGGGGTCCCTGGCTTCCAGTAATGACTCAGGGGGGCCCTGGCTTCCATTAATGATTCAGGGGGGTCCCTGGCTTCCAGTAAAGACTCAGTGGGGGGCCCCGGCTTCCAGTAATGACTCAGGGGGGGGAGTCCCTGATTCCAATAAAGATTCAGTGGAGGTCCCCAGGTTCCAATAATAGCTCAGTGGAAGTGGGGGTGTCCCTAGGTTGCAATATTGATTCAGTGGGGGTCCCCAGGTTCCAATAATGATTCGGGGGGGGCCAGGTTCCAGTAATAGCTCTGTGGGGGTAAGGGGGCCCCCAGGTTCCAGTAATGACTCAGTGGGGGTCCCTGGCTTCCAGTAATGGCTCAGTGGGAGTGGGGGTCCCTGGGTTCCAATGATGATTCAGTGGGGGTCCCCGAGTTCCAGTAATGGTAAGTGGGGGTCCCCAGAAGTCAAAAGGCTGAGACGCCCCTCTCTACTGGCATCTGTCTGAAGTGTCCGCTGTGGCGCTGCTCCATAGCCCCTCTCTGCACCTGTGAAGCCACTGGAGAGCCCCTGCGCTGGTTACTCGCCCGGAGTGGACATCAGGCTTGAAAGCCATCTGATGGCACCATGCCAACCAAGCCTGGACCTGTGGGCCGCCCACTGACTCCGCAAACATGTCTGACTTCCAAGCGCTGTCTCTTGGGAACCTCCATCGCAGCGCTTGACTAACCTCCTCTTCCCTCTAGAAGGAAATAATTATCCGCGTGTCATTAAATTCCTAATTACTATCTGTCCAAGAACGCGGCCTCGTTAGCTGTTGGTAAGGAAAGGAGGTCCTGTCCCTGACGGCCGGGCACGTGCTGCTTCTGACTGTCCCTGGCATTCACCGGAGACCTGGACTACTAAGAAAAAGCGCCCACACAATCCTGCCTTCAAATATTAACTTTATGAGCTGGGGAGTTTGCTCTCCTCTGCTGCCATGCAGCATTGGGCAAGGACATGCCACCCGCAGGGGCATTCAATCACAAAACACTTATTCGTCAAGCAGCAGTGTGATATTGCATCGTGCTCTTGTATAGCGCCAAGCAGCTACCGTGTTGCATCGAAGCACTGAAATGGGGAACAGCCATGACAAGGCGGAGATTACCCCGCACTGCCATTACAACGCAGGGATTACAACGAAAGTCGTTACAACGACTTTCGCTGGAGGGCGCTGTTGGAAAGGGAATAGTTTAATTTTCTATCCAACACCTTCCCTACTGTCAACGTGGGCTGGAGTTGGAATAGAAAATTAAACTATTCCACTATCCAGCGCCCTCCAGCGAAAGTCGTTGTAACTACTTTCGTTGTAATCCCCGCGTTGTAATGGCATGCGGGGTAAAAGCCCGCGTTGTAATGCCATACAACCACTGAAACAGTCTAGACTAGAGCGGAGAGAAGCAGGCCTGGATGTCTGGTTGGTAGAGTAGGTCCCAGGTCAGAAGAGTTAATTGTGATGTGCGAGGTCTGGATGTGCCGTGGTAAACTCATCTCTCAAGTATGTGTGCCAATGGCATACAGGCACTAGACAAGGGGGGGTACATGTTATCCTGTATAACCAGGGCTAACAACCACACACTGTAGTGGTGGGTATAATATCGCACTTCAAACAAAGTGTTGCAAGATATGGATACAGATGAACTATTACTAAGTAGCATTCAAACAAATTTTAGATAGGTGCCTCTCAGAGTAAGATATCGCACTACCCAGAATATCAAATAGAACAAGTCATTACTGGCTTGCTCAAAATACAAGAAAGACTGAACCCCGGCACTATTAAATAATGTAGATACAATTGGTAGATGAATTTAAACTAGCAAGACAAGCACCATTTGAAAATGAGAGAAAACTTTCCAAGTAGGGATTTTAGTAAACCAAATAGAATCAAATTATTAAATTGTGATTTATTACATCAAAGACACAAGAAAACTATTTCAGACAATCTTAGCATTTGCCAAAAATTATACAACTCCTTATGGTATAAGTGAGGTTTCAGTTCTTTGACTTGGTAGCACAGAAACTGCCAACGCGCGTTTCGTCACCACCGTGACTTCCTCAAGGCTTGCTTAAGTAGTAGGTGAACCCGGCAGGATACTTCAGTCGTTGCTCTACAGTCACAGAGTAATGCGATCCCTTGTCAGTGCTCAAGGTTGAAGGTGTATAGGCCCGAAAAAGTGATCCAATTGGCAACTCCTAATATTCGTAAATTGTAGAACCTGAAATAAGCGTTGCAAGTTGAAAAGCTATGCAAAACGGTCCAAATTTGATAGCCAAACCAGCTAGATTCAAGTAAAGGCCTATGTAGTGGGGTTTTTAAAATACAGCATGAGTTTGTATGACAGAGTATACTGCAGATATATGTGTTGCTGCAGATTAGTCGTTAGTGCCACAGTAGAGGTTCTCAGAAACTATACTTCAAAATTGAGTTCCTTTATAATCTCGATATTAAACTCTTCCCGTAAAATGGATCAGGAAGCATGAGAAAAACATCTTATATGGGTCCTGTGATAAGACCCAAGTAGTCATCTGTCCGTTCTTCCAGCACCCTCAAACGCCCATTTCCTGTGTCCTGTATATGACCAGGGCCACAGGAATTATGCGGAAGAAGAGGGCCAAATTATGCGGCAATGTTGAGTAAATTATGCAGCCACTAGAATGCAACTGGGTATTCCAGGTAGCTCCAGCATTAAGCACTTTCTTCGGGATTTGCACTGGCTTCCGGTTGACCAACGCATTCTGTTCAAGGCATTTACCATTGCCCACTCTGCCCTCCATAAATCAGGACCTCTATACCTCAGGAAGCGCTTCGAGTTCTATGCGCCATCGAGACATCTCAGGTCCTGGGGACAATGTCTTGCTGCTATTCCTCGCCGCCGCCTCGCCAGAATTGGTGGTAGCTCCCTCTCTGTAAGGGCAGCTACGGCCTTTTGAGCTCAGGATCCTCCACCACCTTAGGTTGTTCAAAAAGCAGTAAAAAACTTTGCTTTTTTAGTCTTCGAGACGCGTCTCTCACTTCCGCTCTCCTCGGCACAGGTTTTTTGAGCCGGGACACTTCAGAGTATCCACGCGCGTTACAAATGCTGGTTAACATAACATAACATAACAAATACAGTAATAAGAAAATAACAATGTGAGCAGTCCAGTCCAGCTTTGCAAAGGGCCTTCCAACCTCGTGGCAACACGTGCTTTTGAACCGTTTAAACAAAGTTATGGGTCCCCAGTTTGTGTGAGGTTATGTCCCCTCTTATGTCAACATATATGTTCTCCCTTTATTAAATGATTAGACTTGTTTTAAAATTGTGTGGGCAAGCGAAACATGTTTCACTGGTGCTCCCTTACCACAACATTAAGGAGAGGATGGTCAAGGGGTGGACCCTGAGAATCTTCTCTGTCAACATGTTTTGGCACTCTTTTTTTTTTAAGATACCTTTATTCAATTTTTAAAAATATATCATAAAAGCACAAATATAGTACATTATTATAAAACATTTCCAGGCAAATACACATAAACATTACATAAATAGTACAAGTCTACATAATTAAAATCCAAGGTTCCAGTTTTCATTGATTTCCTAAAATTGATAACACTTTTTAAAAAAAGAACAACAGACTGGGTAAATATTTCATTATCCAGTGTTTGTATCTTCAGAAATGCTGTACGTCATTTTCTTAAACCCAGTGCTTCTAAAATGGGTATTAAAAACCTTTTCCAACGGTTAGAATAAAATGTACAAAATAAAAGAACATGGATCGTGGATTGACTTGATACTTCATCACATGGGCAGGCATCGAAGTTCCTAGAAAGTCATTAACAACTGGAAAGCTAGTGAGTCTATAAAAAGTCCCCAGACGGAAACGAGTCAATAGCATGCGATCATAGATTTCACTTGGACCAAATATGGCTGGATACCACAACATGTTAACATTAACTGTTTGTCCATCACAGTTGGATTAACGCTCTCTTAATACAATCTCTTTGATTGTAAGTGGGCAAGGCAATCTGCTTTCAGAGGAGAAGATTCACAGAACTAACTCAAGACAAAATCATAAAAGTACTACTTTTGGTATTCACAGAAGGCATTTAGTAGTCTTAATTTAGAATTTTGTTATAAATCACAATTTTGTCTTAAGGTACGATTTTGTCTTAAATTAGGATTTTATCTTAAGTTAAATTTAAGACAAACTTAAGTTAAACTTAAGCTTAACTTAAGACAAAATTGTAACTTAAGACAAAATCCTAATTTAAGACAAAATCCTAATTTAAGACATAATCCTAACTTTAGACTACTAAATGCCATCTGTGAATACCAAAAGTAGTAAGTTTATGATTTTGTCCTAGGTTAGTTCTATGAATCGGCCCCAGAGTCTTTCTCGGAATAAGCACCATACTTTTAGGCCTCTCATAGTATTCAGGGTGTCCAATGTCACTAGCTAGTTGTTTAATATATCTGAACCAGGGGATAAAAGAAGCCTTATCAAGCCTTAAACAATCATTAATAATGTCACAATTAAGACTGGTCTTATTTGATACCCACACCTTGTGCCATAGCAAAATAGGTTCAGTTTTTATCATATCAGAGATAAATGGAATGCCAAGCTCTGAATGGCAAATAAAAGTAGTGGTACTGATTGGGGCGTCCAACAAATACTGTGTAAATGCATTGTCAATCAATTGTATTGACTGCACATCCTTAAAACCCTCAACCACTCAAATATTGCCTCAGGGATATAGGTATGCCATACCAAATATTGTGAAAGTGCCCGGTTTACATGGCATCTTCAATGTATCCTTTGCTTGTTAACCGCATTGCTGCTGCGGTTATTTTTGCGCTACACGGCTTTTTTGCAAAAGCCGCGTTAGATGACAAGCTCAGCTCGTCATCCGCACACACCTTATGCATCGAAGGGGTTAAATCACACTGGGCGATGACGGTGTAAAAACCCTTCTTCCTAGAGAATGTATGCCTCAGGCAGAAACAATGCAAGCTTCCGTCATTCAAAGGACAGATAGCTCTAAGGCCGCACGATTGCAAGCTTCCCCATCACGAGACAGGCACAGATTGTGCAACAACAGCGCTAGCTTTGCTTCCTCGCCAAACAGGTAAAGCATGGCAGTAGCAAAGTAAGCTGCCGTCTCTTACAGAAGGCAGCAAAACAAGCTTCCCTCTCTTACAAAAGAAAGCAAAGAAAGCTTCCTTCTCTTAGAAAAAGCAGCAAGGCAAGTTTCCTCTCTTACAGAAGGAAGAAAAGCAAGCTTCACTCTCTTACAAAAGGCAGCAAAACAAGCTCCGCTCTCTTACAGAAGGAAGCAAAACAAGCTCCCCTCTCTTACAGAAGGCAGCAAAGCAAGCTTCCCTCTCATACAGAAGGCAGCAAAGCAAGCTTCCCTCTCTTACAGAAGGCAGCAAAGCAAGCTTCCCTCTCATACAGAAGGCAGCAAAGCAAGCTCCCCTCTCTACAGAAGGCAGCAAAGCAAGCTCCCCTCTCTTGCAGAAGGCAGTAAAGCAAGCTCCCCTCTTTTGCAGAAGGCAGCAAAGCAAGCTCCCCTCTCTTGCAGAAGGCAGCAAAGCAAGCTCCCCTCTCTTGCAGAAGGCTGCAAAGCAAGCTTCCCTCTCTTGCAGAAGGCAGCAAAGCAAGCTTCCCTCTCTTGCAGAAGGCAGCAAAGCAAGCTTCCCTCTCTTGCTGAAGGCAGCAAAGCAAGCTTCCCTCTCTTGTAGAAGGCAGCAAAGCAAGCTCCCCTCTCTTACAGAAGGCAGCAAAGCAAGCCCCCCTCTCTTACAGAAGGCAGCAAAGCAATCTTCCCTCTCTTGCAGAAGGCAGCAAAGCAAGCTTCTCTCTCTTACAGAAGGCAGCAAAGCAAGCTCCCATCTCTTACAGAAGGCAGCAAAGCAAGCTCCCCTCTCTTACAGAAGGCAGCAAAGCAAGCTCCCCTCTCTTACAGAAGGCAGCATAGCAAGTGTCCCTCACTTACAGAAGGCAGCATAGCAAGCGTCCCTCACTTACAGAAGGCAGCAAAGCAAGCTTCCCTCTCTACAAAAGGCAGCAAAGCAAGCTTCCCTCTCTACAGAAGGCAGCCTAGCAAGCGTCCCTCACTTACAGAAGGCAGCAAAGCAAGCTTCCCTCTCTTACAGAAGGCAGCAAAGCAAGCTCCCATCTCTTACAGAAGGCAGCAAAGCAAGCTTCCCTCTTTACAGACGGCAGCAAAGCAAGCGTCCCTCACTTACAGAAGGCAGCAAAGCAAGCTTCCCGCTCCTACAGAAGGCAGCAAAGCAAGCTTTCCTCTCTTACAGAAGGCAGCAAAGCAAGTTTCACTCTCTTACAAAAGGCAGCAAAGCAAGCTTCCCTCTCTTACAGAAGGCAGCAAAGCAAGCTTCACTCTCTTACAAAAGGCAGCAAAGCAAGCTTCCCTCTCATACAGAAGGCAGCAAAGCAAGCTTCCCTCTCTTGCAGAAGGCAGCAAAGCAAGCTTCCCTCACTTACAGAAGGCAGCAAAGCAAGCTTCCCGCTCCTACAGAAGGCAGCAAAGCAAGCTTCCCGCTCCTACAGAAGGCAGCAAAGCAAGCTTCCCTCTCTTACAGAAGGCAGCAAAGCAAGCTTCACTCTCTTACAACAGGCAGCAAAGCAAGCTCACCTCTCTTACAGAAGGCAGCAAAGTAAGCTTCCATTCCTTGCAGAATAGACCCAGCAGCGCAGACTAGTTCAAACTTTCGTCCCTCACAGAATGCCTACACCTAAAGCATGGTTGACATGCAGCTTCCACACACACCTCTGGAGCGGGTGCTTGACTCATCAGGGAAATTTCTAGGGGGATAAGTGAGTGAATATGCAAGGTATCAATTGTGATATTCCATGTCACCATTTTGAAAGGCCTGCTGCTGTCAGTCGGAGACCTGCTGTTTGTGTTGATTTTCCAAATATTGAAAAGTAGCAGCTACCTACTAGGCCATTGAGAACTGGAGCTGCCAGGCAAGGCCTGAGTAACTATGCTCTAGATAGGTAAACACGTGCCCACCGCTTTGAGAAGGGTTTGAATGCTTATGCGCCAAGTGCCAGCCTTCGTGCTGTCGCTGTTCGTAACGTTGAGGGCCACCAATGAGTGGGTACGTTGTCGGTGTGCACAGGGCTGCTGGCGAGGGGCAGAATCATGAGTCTAAACTCCCACCCAAGTGACATCAGGGAACATAGATGCCCCTTTGTTGGGTGGGCATGCAGCTGTAAGGAGTAGACATTGAGCATGTTGAGAGATTGAATGAGAGACTGGAGCTCTGGATGGCAGAAAGTTATTTCTTATCAAAAGAAGATCAGGCTACGCTTTAGAAAAGTGTTGGATGTTTTCCTCTCGTGAGCTGTGTCCCAAGCGACAGCACTGAAATAGGGATACTCAGCTAGCCCCCCAGAGTAAGGATGGACTAATTTCTAACTCACCTTCATGTAAGCCCTTTGCCTGCTTTGTTAGAGAATGAGGCTAAACAGAGCTCTAGGGTAAAATGCCACACTGTGCTCCTCACCCCTGGTGAGAGATGTCAGAGTAGGAGGTAATACCCGATGACACACTCTTCTCATCCACCGTATACCTTCCAGACCCTTCAAAGATTGCTTTCATGTGCAACACAGAACACGAACACCTTGCATCCGTGGTCTGGGACTCACAAGATGGGTGCTGGTAAAGGGCAGTAGAGGGGGACATTCCTGGACACAGCACATCAAAGGGCTCTACTCTGCCACAGTCTTGCTGTCAAGCACACTATCTATGCAAAGTGCCCATTTCCTGAGCATGGATGTCTGGGCATGGTTTGGCAGCAAGAAGGACCCCGCTGCATTGCACAGCTGTATTAAGGCATGGACAAAGCGGGCAATTGCATGGTGGCCAAACCTTCCAAGCAGCCCCTATAACTAGATCAGGGACTGTCAGAAGACACGCTTTCTGTCTCTTTCTGTATCTCAACTTCTCTCCCACTCCCTGCCTACCTCTACCTCTGACACTGCCTCTATTTCTAAGTATCCCTACCTCATAATTCCTTACTGGTCAATCTACCTCTTTGTCTACCTCACTGTGAGAAATTGTGTTATTAGTTGAGGGGGGTGTGATCCCTTCTCAAACGACAAACATAATCCCTTTCAGGGTGAAACACAAAAGTCACTAAATGAAACTGTGCTTAAACTGCTGGCAGATTGGCACAAGGCAGTCAGGCTTAACCTAGAGGCACTGAGTAAAGTATTTATGCAGCACTTCAAACAGTAATAAAGTGAAAAAACAATGCAAGAGAAATTCCACACCAATTTAGAAAAATAGAGTAAAGTGTAATAAGCTATTTGACACCAAAACAACAAAAATCCTATCAGTATAATCGGAGATATGCAATTCGAAAGATTTAAGGTAGCATAGTGTCTAATAGCACAAAGCTTCGCTCATGATTATCTGGATGTGCGAGACAGGGTGAAAGTCATAAGTTCAGGCGGACCATGACGGAGTGTAGGGACCAGGTTAGTCCAGCTGAAAAAATTACCTTGTAAATAAGGTCCAGCAAAAAGCACCCTTTGCGGTTGAGGAGGCCACAAGGAGCAGGGAGAGTATTGCTGATGGTCATCGCTGTAGCATAAAGATCCAAAGGAAAATCATTGCTGAAGCTTCAAGTTGGCGGTCACCACATGCTGTCAATGCCATAGTGCGAAGTGCAGATGTTATGTTGCTGGTACGGTTCACCAGAGCTTCACATTGGTGGTTGGCACCGGTGGCAAGATATTTGTGCGAACAAGCCCATTTACGGTCGTGAAGAGCCCAAAGCTTCAGGATTTCTCCTGTCCTCAAGGAGGAGCTCGACTTATGCCACACCAAGGGTTAAGCAGAGCTCAGGCAGATCCAGTTAAAAGGTCTAGTTGTAATAGGTCAGCTGGGCAGTTGCAGAGAGGCCTCTGGAGCTTGTTGTGTCTCTGTAGCTCAAAATATGAGGTCAGTTAACTGACCATTGGAGTCACTACAGTCTGGGAAGAAGGGTGCAATTCCAGTCTAGCTTCTCAGAAAGCAGGGCCGACCTCAAGCAGTATGGTGTCCTTCTCCTGCAGTATCCACAGGTCGAGGAGTGAACTAAAGAGTGGGTCTGAGGGTCTCCTTTTATATGTGATGTTCACTTTGAAGTGGAAGAAACCTCTATAGTTTCCCTCTAAAGTGATGTCTGGAATTTCCTGCCTCCCTGCCCTGGCCCCATTCTGTCTTGGAGCATAATAGTCTAGTGTGAAATTCTTTGTGTGTGAGCTGGGAAAGTGACTTTGAAGTGCAAGTGTGGTAGGTGACAACTCCACTCCCCCCCTGCCTGCCAGAGATGGCCATCCCGCCAACACCCAGCCCCTCTATTGAGATGCTGTCTGGGAGGAATAAAAAAAGGCCAACTGACAGCTACACAGTCATGTGACCCAGGAAGGGGCTGTAAGTAGGTATGGGCGGAAAATCCGTTTCGCTCGCGGATTTTGCGGATTTTCGGGAAATTCGCAATCCGCGAGATTCGCGAATCTCCCGCAAAATCCGCAAATCCGCGAGCAGCGGATTTTGCTCGCACTGCTCGCACTGTTCGCATGAGTTCGCGGCTTCCCAGTACAACTTCGCGCCCCGCGAATAAGTGCTAAATTGCAGAAATACGATCTTAGCAAAACTGAAACTACTTGCCAGGTTCAAAAGTTCAGGCTCATCATTAGTAGCCATTTCCTGTAGTGCTTCCTGAGGGGCCCCTCCAGAGTTCAGTTGCCAGTTGCAACTATTATGTGACCCTGCTCTGAACCTCAGAATAGTTACACATATGCCACAAAGGTCCTGAATTACAGCTAAGGGAGACAAGCAGGAGCCAGGCTGGAAGTTAAAATCCATTAATCAGCCCCTAATTCATTATTGTCAGTTGGGGCAGGGCAGGTGTTGTAACTAATTTTGCAACAATGAAAGCACTTAGCAAGTGCAAAAGATCACTAATCAGGGCGCACTAAGGAAGCAGGTGCCAGCTAAAAAAATATTCTGTGACACATTAATCAGCCCCAAATTAATTCAGGTCACTTGAGGCAGGGAAGGTGTGCTTTGCTTTGCCGAAAATAATGTACACTGGACAACCAGAGGGTGTGGTGATGAAACAGAGGGTGGCATGGGTGGGCCAGAGGGTGGCATGAGTAGTCAGAGAGTGGCAGTGGTGACAGAGAGTGGCAGTGATGAAGAAGAGTGTCCCAAACAGGCTGGACACGTAGAAACAACAAGTTCGCAAAACTTGCGACCCGACAGGTAAGTTCGCAAATTGCGAAATTTTAAAAACCCTCGCGAACTGGCAGAAACACGGGCGAACACAAAAAAAAAAATCCGCAAATTCGCGGGAGTTCGCAAATCCGCAAAATTCGCGAACGCGAGATCCGCAAAATTCGCCCATGCTTAGCTGTAAGCATTAATTGGTCAGGGCAAGAAAATACCAACTTTTTAAAAGTGCCATTTTCAGGATTGTGACTTAAAATCTGACTTTACCATTAACGAGGATTTTAATTCACAATTCATCAGACACCAAACATGACATTTCTACCTGCTCCTAATCAATATTTATCTCTTATTAAGTGCAATAAGGTAACACAATGTCATCCTTAGGCATCAGTAGGCCTTGCAATAGTCAAAAACAAATTTGAGTGATTTTAAATTTTTAAATACAACACACCCCGCCCTGTAGGATGTTTAAGGCCTACCCTGAGGGATACATATGTATTAAAAAGGAAGGTTTAGTCCTGGCAAAAGGTTTATTTTTCCAGGTCTAAATAGCAATATAAAACTGCACACACAGGCTGCAACTGCAGACCTGAGACATGTTTAAAAAGGCTACTTAATTGTGTGGCACAATATGTGCTGTAGGGCACTAGTACCATTTAATTTACATGACCTGGGTACATGTAGTACCACTTTACTGGGGACTTACAAGTAATTTATATGTGCTAATTGGATATAAGCAATTTACCATGTTTAAAGGGGTGAGCACAGGCCCTTTAGCACTAGTTAGTAGTGGTAAAGTGCACACAGTCCTAGAAGCCAAAATAAACGGGTTCACGAAAGAGGAGGGGTGAAGGCAAAATGTTTGGGGTGACCCTGCAGAGAGGGCCATGTCCAACACTAACCTTTATCCTGCTCTGATATCTCTCTCCCTACCTTTTCAACCCTCTTTACCTATCTCTACTTACCTCTAACTTACCTGTACCTTCCAGTCTACCTTGCCTCTTCCTCGCTCCTCTTTCTACCTCACCTGTTGTTACTATATCCATCCTTCTACCTCATTAACTTGTCATAGCTCAACTCTCAATACCTTAAAAATCACTGAATTCTGCTCTTCTTTCTTCTTTGCGTCTCTATCTACCAATCTCTTTGAATACCTCTGTCACCTTTCTCTATCACCGTTTCTCAATTACCTCTTTGTGTCATGTCTCTTTCCTTAATCCACAAACCTCTTCTACCCCGCCCTTTCTCCTTACCTCTGGCTCTATCTCTTTCTAGCTGCCAACTATCTCTGTATCTCCACTCTCACTGCCTTAGAGCAGTATATTGGAAGAAGACGGAACTCTCTGCAACCTCTGCCTACCTGTCTCTCGTGGTATTATTCTTCTCGTTACTGCTGTGTGCCAACCACTACATCTCTCCCTTTTTACACTTCTTCTACCTCAATTCTTTCTTCTCCTTTCTAACTACCTATCTGCTCTATGTTCTTCATCCCCACGTCCCTGTATCCCCCATTTAACTTCATTTTTTTCTAACTTATCATCTTTTTACTACACTATACCTATCACACCATAACCCTTCTCTTCTCTCCCTCGCATGCCTATTTACCTCATGTCTCCCTCTTCCTTCTGTCTCTCAGCAGCTAACCTCTCAATTGACCTCACTAGTCATTCTTTAACTCATATCTCCAACTCCCTCTTCTCTTACTACCTCCCTTCACTCTACCTCACCTCTCCTACCACCTTTGACCCTTCTGGCTACATTTCTTCCTCCACATCAACCTTATTTTCTCACTTAATACCTTGTGTCTCTAACACTTCTTTCTG
Source organism: Lissotriton vulgaris (assembly GCF_964263255.1). Classification (NCBI taxonomy): domain Eukaryota; kingdom Metazoa; phylum Chordata; class Amphibia; order Caudata; family Salamandridae; genus Lissotriton; species Lissotriton vulgaris. The sequence continues at coordinate 1,233,570,682 of NC_141697.1, forward strand.
TACATTCTTCTGCATTTCAATCCACTCTCTTAATATCACCTCTATAACACTTTGCTTCATTGTATTGTGTTGTGTTGCAGCATTTGTATAGCACTTACCACCCCTTTGTGGGGCACTGAAGCATTTGCCTACATGGGTACCCTGTACACCTGACTATAATCTCTCTAAATCATCATCTCTCTCTCTTCCACTGTATCACCCTCACCTCTCTCTACCGTAATTCTTTCTTTCTAGGTCACCTAGTTCCTTTCTTTCTAATCTTCACCCTTCTCTCTCTCTCCACCTCTCTCTAGCTCACTACACCATTTACCTTCTCTGTCTTTCTATGCCTCACTTCTCATTTGTGCCTCTCTCTTCATCTCACCCCTCCCTTGCCTAGATGACCTTCTCTTCTATTTATTCTATGTATTATCTATATTTTACTGTGAGAGGCAGAACAGGAATGCACCGTGAGGGGCTCTGCATGCTGAATATTAAGAAATTGGTCCCTAGCTCCTAATTACCCACCAGACCTGCTTCCAGTGGCTAATAATGAACCTTCTTTTGTACAGCAGTGATGCTCGGAGACTGGCGAAGCCCCAACAGGCCAAAGCACATCCTACAAAATTACAGGGCAATTAGATTACCTTCCTCAGCAGGAAAAGTATTGGGTCTATTTTAAGAGATGAGATTTTTTTTTTGAGGGGAAGAGGGTTGGCAACAGAAAATGCCAGCTTCACTGAATGACTGGACTCTCCACATTGAAGGAGGGAAACTGTGCCCCTCCAACCCACTTCAGCCTAAAGCTCTCTGTTCAGCAGTCTGTACTGGGCAGCATCAGAACAGGAGAGTACTGTGCCCGTGCCTTCAGGCACAGAGCTACTGAGTCCAGGCGGTTTTACTTCGGGCAAAATCCCATTGCAGATTGATGTTTGTATGCCTATAGATAGAAGTCAAAACAGAACCTACATTTTTGCTTGAGACATAAGCTCATGAACATAGACTATATCGTAAGACATCTCAGTGAGTTATGCAAATACTGCTGAAAACTATGGACCAGATTCACAAAGGTAAACGTAGACCTCAGGTCTAAACTTTGGGTCCAAGTTTGCTTTTGTGAATTGGGCCCTAAGACTTCAGGTCTAAACTTAGACTTCAGGTCTAAACTTAGACTTCAGGTCTTAAGATAGACTTCAGGTCTAAACTTAGACTTCAGGTCTTAAGATAGACTTCAGGTCTTAAGATAGACTTCAGGTCTAAACTTAGACTTCAGGTCTAAACTTAGACCTCAGGTCTAAACTTAGACTTCAGGTCTAAACTTAGACTTCAGGTCTAAACTTAGACTTCAGGTCTTAAGATAGACTTCAGGTCTAAACTTAGACTTCAGGTCTGAACTTAGACTTCAGGTCTAAAATTAGACTTCAGGTCTAAACTTAGACTTCAGGTCTAAACTTAGACTTCAGGTCTAAACTTAGACTTCATGTCTTAAGATAGACTTCAGGTCAAAACATAGACTTCAGGTCTAGACTTAGACTTCAGGTCTTAAGATAGACTTCAGGTCTAAACTTAGACTTCAGGTCTAAACTTAGACTTCAGGTCTAGACTTAGACTTCAGGTCTTAAGATAGACTTCAGGTCTAAACTTAGACTTCAGGTCTAGACTTAGACTTCAGGTCTTAAGATAGACTTCAGGTCTAAACTTAGACTTCGGATCTAAACTTAGACTTCAGGTCTAGACTTAGACTTCAGATGTTAAGATAGATTTCAAGTCTAAACTTAGACTTCAGGTCTAAACTTAGACTTCAGGTCTAGACTTAGACTTCAGGTCTTAAGGTAAACTGCAGGTCTAAACTTAGACTTCAGGTCTTAAGATAGACTTCAGGTCTAAACTTAGACTTCAGGTCTAGACTTAGACTTCAGGTGTTAAGATAGACTTCAGGTCTAAACTTAGACTTCAGGTCTAAACTTAGACTTCAGGTCTAGTCTTAGACTTCAGGTCTTAAGGTAGACTGCAGGTCTAAACTTAGACTTCAGGTCTAGACTTAGACTTCAGATCTTAAGATAGACTTCAGGTCTAAACTTAGACTTCAGGTCTAGACTTAGACTTCAGGTCTAAACTTAGACTTCAGGTCTAGACTTAGACTTCAGGTCTAAACTTAGACTTCTGGTCTAGACTTAGACTTCAGGTCTTAAGGTAGACAGCAGGTCTAAACTTAGACTTCAGGTCTTAAGATAGACTTCAGGTCTAAACTTAGACTTCAGGTCTAGACATAGACTTCAGGTGTTAAGATACACTTCAGGTCTAAACGTAGACTTCAGGTCCAAACTTAGACTTCAGGTCTAGACTTAGACTTCAGGTCTTAAGGTAGACTGCAGGTCTAAACTTAGACTTCAGGTCTAGACGTAGACTTCAGGTCTTAAGTTAGACTTCAGGTCTAAACTTAGACTTCAGGTCAAGATTTAGACTTCAGGTCTTAAGATAGACTTCAGGTCTAAACTTAGACTTCAGGTCTAAACTTAGACTTCAGGTCTAGACTTAGACTTCAGGTCTTAAGGTAGACTGCAGGTCTAAACTTAGACTTCAGGTCTAGACGTAGACTTCAGGTCTTAAGTTAGACTTCAGGTCTAAACTTAGACTTCAGGTCTAGATTTAGACTTCAGGTCTTAAGATAGACTTCAGGTCTAAACTTAGACTTCAGGTCTAGACTTAGACTTCAGGTCTAAACTTTAAGTCCAAGTTTACCTTTGGGAATTGGATCCCTTAGACCTGCGGTCAATACTTAGACTTCAGGTCTAAAGTTAAACTTCACGCCTAAATTCACGCCTAAACTTAGACTTCAGGTCTAAGTTTACCTTTGTGAATTGAGCCCTTAGACCTTTGGTCTAAACCTAAACTTTAGGTCTAAACTTCAGGTCAAAGTTTACCTTTGTGAATTGGACCCTTAGTTCTCGGGTCCAAACTTAGACTTCAGGTCTAAACTTAGACTTCAGGTCTAAACTTAGACTTCAGGTCTAATCTTTACATTTGTGAATTGGGCCCCTAGACCTGAGGTCTATACTTAGACTTCAGGTCTAATCTTAAGCTTCAGGTCTAAACTTAGACTTCAGGTCTAATCTTAAGCTTCAGGTCTAAAAACTTAGACTTCAGGTCTTAACTTAGACTTCAGGTCTGATCTTAAGCTTCAGGTCTAAACTTAGACTTCAGGTCTAAACTTAGACTTCAGGTCTAATCTTTACCTTTGTGAATTGATTTCCAAGTGTGACCAGCATATCATAGGATTGAATCTCATCAAGTTCAAATGACTCCATCATACTTTGAGTGCGTTGACAATAGTAACAGAAGAGCATCTGACCTGCAGCACTAAGATACTGAAGGACTGTAGCAGACAGCTCTATATACAAGAAGCATTGGCAAAACAGACTGGTCCACCTTATAACTGATAATGTCTCTTTATTATTTTGTGAGTTTCTGTGTGGCTTTATGGATCGGTGAGTGGGATAATGAGTCAATGGATAGATGAATGGATGCAATTAATTACAATGGATTTTTCTGCTTTTTGTATCCTAGGTGGATAGTTATTGGGCAGATGTTGTACTTGGATGAACAGAGTCCCATCTTAAACCAAGTGGGTATAAGCTCGTGAGCATCGCAACATGATCCAAATCATAAACATATGGTTATAAAATTCTTTATTACTTTACAAATTGCGTTAATTTGCGTCAATTCTCCAAACTATGTTTCCCAGTGCATCTCTTTATATCACCTGAGGTTTGATATAAGGCATAATGCGAGAGTTTTCATAGACAATGTCAATATCTTTCTTCTGAAAATGCCAACGCTTGTTTCGCCCTGCACTGGTCTGGCATGAGCTTTCTCAAGGCAAGAGACTCTGGCTCGTATGTCCCCAGGATCATGTCTGAGGCACATGCCACCTGTGTAATCAGGGTAGGAAGAAGCTACTGAGACAGAGTTCATACTCCCTGAGAAGAAACCAAGCTCACATCCAGGACTGACTCAACGACAGGCAACAGGAAGGGTCCTCAATTTACCCCAGTGACTCAGCGGAATCATTTCAAACTTGCGACACAATGAATCTGCACCCAGCAGGGATTCATTCAGAGGTTCTGTGCACAAGGCATGGCTGACTCCACCCCCTGTGCCCAGTGGGACTGTGTCTAGGTACAGGGGGGGGTCAGACTCGGCACAGGTTTTGGCAAGTGCTAACGGTCTGCCCCAGCAAAACTAAATGCAGAAATCAAACAGATCTACCGGAAAACCTTAATAAATGATTTTTTATATAAAAGTTAAATTCCACTGAATTACTCCATTTATGGTTAGCTACGCAGTCATCTCACCTCTTTTCCAATTCACTGTTCATGACTTAATACATCGCACATGACATATCAAAATATGGAATTGATGTATTCACTGGTAACATCACAAATGACATCATCAATGGCATCAGCCAGGTGAGCCACAGTCACTCTTTTTCAAAGCTGTGCACAGCTGTCTCTGCATGAACCACAGCTCTTCTGCTCTATGATTCTCGGCGAGGACATCTGGTTGTCAACAGTGGTACTGCATCCTGACAACTGCATTCAATGTCTGTGAGGAGCTCTATTAACCGCGAGGGCAATTGCGCCTCTCTTACTTCTATACATGATCTCTGCTAGGGAATATAGTGGCTGTTTTTTTTACTGTACCTTTAGGATCACATTTAATGCCCGTGAGGTCACCTTTTCCTCCTGAGTGGAACTGCAGCTGCCATTTTTTCTCTGTATAATACATGCGAGGACCTCTATCTCCTGAATGGTGGTACTGCAGCCTTTTGAGTGCATTAAATACCTATGAGGATATCTATTTCTCTCCATCAGCCTTTCTTGTCTGAATGATCTTTATGAGGACATCTGGCCACTGACAGTGGTACTGTATTTGTCTCTTTCTTGCGAGTGAGTGGAACTACAGCAGGCGATCCTATCTGTACAATATCTGTGAGGACACCTATCTCCTGGCGGTGGTATTGCAGGGTCTGTGTCCACATATCCTCCATGACTTCTGATCAGAGGAAAGGCACCCTTTTCGTGCTTGAGAACCTCTGCCGGGACATCCAATGGTTGACTGTTCCTCTACAAGCCAAAGTCTGTAGGCTCTCCATTTGTGAGTGTCTGTCCTCAGATGGAATGTAGCCATTCGTTTCAACGTAATGACTATGAGGGCATCTGCCCACTGTTAATGTATCACTGTAACAAAAGCATTTGATTTTTTGTGAGGACATCTGTTGGTCGATGATGGAACTGCAGCCTCTATTTTGTGTCAGCATAACTAAAGCATAAGTCTGTGACATAATCTGTTGACTTGACTAATAGAGAACTTGTTGGTACACTTATGTCCTCAATGGTCCAAGTTAGGCCCTTTTTACGTCCACAAGCACACAGCGGCGATCAAGTTGGCAAACACGGGACGTCTGCTGCAAGCCTTCGTCAATATTTAATTCATAGCACTGACCGAAAACAGTTATTCGGCTGTAAACAAAACACAGTTACATTCAAATCCATGCACTTATTACTGACATTGACATGAATGGGAATTTGCATATTATCAGAGAGCTAAAATGTCCTTTTACATAGGCAGCCAAGAATCCAATATCTCAAAGTTTAAAGAACAAATTTCTAATATATGTCCTTGTAGGCAATGTCATGAACCGAGTCGCTTATCTTTGAAATGAATCCCGGCGGGGAGGTCTGGGAATATTTTAAGGTTGCCTATTTTAGGCTGAAATTGTAGTCTTGCCTCTTGCTGACAAGTGTCTTCAGGCTATTAGCTGCTAATTACTTTTGGAGACACCTTTGGAGCCCTGATTGCGGTGAGCACACGAGTCTCTCAGTGGGATCTTTCACCTTGTAGGGTTCCTCAGAGAGGTATATAAGTGAAAAAGATCCCTGGATGCCATGGAGGTGGGCTCTTCTCTTTGTGTTTCCTCCCAGTGTTTAAAGAGAGAATGTGTTTGACAACTGTATGCAGTGACGCTGAAGAACTTGCGTGTGGCATTTTAAAGACTATACACGCCTTCCTCCTGGCGTTCTATCACATCATTTGCCTATGATGCACGGTGTTGTGAGTGGGGAAGGTTCAGCCGCACGGGAATATCAAAAGTCTGTCCACAAGTGATGAGCGATTTTAGAAAACATTTGTTTTCGACAAGTTACATCGCACTTTAGCCTGTACTGAAACAGGTAATTCAATAAAAACAAATTTGCTGGGAAACGTTTTTATTTAAAAACAGTATTGATTTTGATTGATACTCCCACTGTCTTTTGATTTTTTTTTCTACATTTTTGAATAAACCTATCCTTAGAAATACCGAAAATCCTAACCTTCCTCTAAACCACAAACTTTAATCCAGGGCCCTCACCCTAGGTCAAGAAAGGGGATGCACCTCACCTACCCTAGCTTTACTTGGATATTGTTAATAAACCTTACACACACATAACCCTTAGCCTGGCCATATTGGTTGCCCAGACAGTGACCTTCCTCTAACCTTGACTCTTTCACCTAATTTGGCTGCTTCTTCTTACTCTAAGGGGCCTATTACGAACTTGCTGGGAAAGCCCTCCGTAAGACTCTGATCCGGAGGGATTTCCTAGCGGAACGCGCTGTGGAAGTCCGACCGAACGAGTACGATGCAGTCCTATGATGACGGACTCGGTTTGCTCGGACTCCCATTGAACTCTATGGGAGCCTCTGTACCGATGCGTACACAGGCTCCCATGGTAAAAGGGGGTGGGTGGGGAAAAGAGTACACCCTGTGGTGGGCACCCCATGTTGCCCGCCATACTATGTATTCTTGGATTGGGGGACCCATGTGCACCCCCTCTCGACTGATTTGGAGGGCTCTGGGTGAAGGGCCCTGCTACAGCCCCCCGAAGTCCGATTCCGACAGCCGTTTCGTCTCCCTGACACCGAATCGCGGCACGATTCAATGCCGAGCAAGTCAGAAGGACAGGACCTGGTTAAGAAATGATCCAGGCAACGCGGATGAGATCTTTGCATCATACTTGGTTGTTTGGAATGAGGGAACACTCAATCGGAAACATAGGCTCCGAATCAGATTTGTTTGTTCCGGAACCCATCTGGAGGCCTTCCCAGCGAGATCGTAATCGGTCCCTTAGTTGAACAAAATCCTTGCTGTGGTGCGGACCTAAACCTGAACCTTGACCCTTATTGTTAACCTGACCCTAACTTAACTCAGGCCCTAACTCTCATCTTGAAATGTATCTTTACCCAACACTAACCTGAAAATTCATCCTAAGACTGACCCTAGCCATCATATACCCCACTCTTGTCCTAGGTTTTATTATATCCTTAGACCTGACCCTACCTTCAGCGTTCATTCCTCAGCCATCATTCCTTTATCTTAACCTTGGGTTCTATTTGCTGTTGCGTTAAAAACCTAACCTCAGTCCGCTTGTCCTACTGCATCAGATGACTCCCTGCTTTACTGACACATTGACTCCACATGGTGAATTCTCTTGTTTTCCGCCATATGAAAATGTCCTTTCAACTCGAGGTGTTTATGCCACATTCCCAAAATTCCACGGTCATTCGAATTTTACGACGGATGTCCTAAAGTCCCCTCGGAATTCTTGAATAATTTAGTATTCCACACATTCTTCATACCTACCACTCACTGTCTTCTCTAGGTTTTGTAATCAGACTTTGAGTATGCAGCGTACAGTCCGTGCTCTCTTCCCATTAATAATCTGGTTTAGGTGTTGAGGAACCAGTACAAGCAGACAGAGTAGACAGACGCGAATCAAGAGTAGTTAGGAAATGACATGGGGCCCGATTCACAGAACTAACTTAAGACAAAATCCTAAACTTACTACTTTTGGTATTCACAGAAGTTAGGATTTTGTCTTAAGTTTGTCTTAAGCAGAATTAAGACAGACTTAAAACAAAATCCTAACTTAAGTCTGTCTTGAGTCTGTCTTGAGTCTGTCTTAAGACAAACTTAAGACAAAATCCTAACTTCTGTGAATACCAAAAGTAGTAAGTTTAGGATTTAGTCTTAAGTTAGTTCTGTGAATCGGGCCCATGATGCCTCACGCGTTGATGGAGGTGGTTTGTCAAAGAACTGTTTGCAGATCCCACCCAGTTCGAAACCACCCGGAAAGCTCTGCCCAAAAACACATTGCAGCTCTTTGGAAAGATCTTAGTATAAAACTATTCAATGAAAGCAAGAACTCTTCTATAGGACAAAATGACAAATGTTGCACCCCTGTAGCATGTCCGATTCCCACCTTCTGTATCTCCTGTTCCAGGTGGACTATATCACCCCCTTTGCGTTACAATAATACTACTACCTCAAATCTTTGAAACATTTTGTTATCTTGTATTTGAAAACAGAAAAGAACTTCAGTAGAGACATATGTTGAAGAAAAGCTTACACTTTGTTGTGACATACATAATGTGTAGGGAGGGCTTGCATGTTCTATGTCTTTTCCCAGATGCTACTCCATGAGGTGGAGATCTCGCGAAGACATTCATCGATATGTTTCCGCTCCAGCTGACCTTAGTGAATTCCTCAGAGTGGTAAGTGCCTGCATATACCTAGTAAAGTGCCTAATAACCCAGCGAGTAAAAGAGAGTATGTGACCCTTCCAGGTAAATAATTGAAGATCTTGTGAGATGTGTACCATGCAAATGTATACCTTAGGGGACGCCGTACCATCAAATACTGCAGGCGAGTAAGAGAAGTGTTCTTGTAAACAATTAAAGGTCTGAGGAGTTGACTTACCATCAAACTCTGCGGGTCCAACACCAACAATGATGATTGACAAGGGAAGAGATGAGGCCTGCAGAGGAAAGAATGATAGTTAGAGGTTCATGCTTCCAGTGCACACACTGCTGAACAGAATACAAGTTTGCCCACATTGCACACCCTGGTGATGCACAGCTTAGTTCCAAAGGATGTTGTTGTGATAGATCAAGAAAGGTGGGTCTTTCCTGTGAAATCTGGTAATATGCCAATCATATGTGAGGAGCAAATGACAGTAATGACTGGATTGCACTGCATCTGTTTCCCATTTACTTCAAAACCCTTGCTCTGCTGTCATTATTTTTGTCCCTGATTTTTGCTCCTTACAGTTGGATTATTTTGTTAATTGCCAGCTAGCGGTTTTTACTTGTTTATCTCATCTTCCCTCCTGCCAGAGAGAGATTGATGCTTTGTGTTTTAGCTCTGCATTCAGCTTTATTTTCAATCAGCCTGGCTGCCAGTAAAAAAAAAAGCCAAAAGCTTCTGCTCAGCCTGCTGCTCCATCCACAAAACTTTCTCCAAGACCAACCCATCTACTCTTCAGTCTTGGCCCGTCCCCTGCCAAAGTGGCAGGGTGGTGGGGGCGGGGGGTATAAGAGGGAGCTGGGGGAGGAGTGGGGGGGCTTGCGTGAAAAAATAAAAAAAGAACACAAAAAAATTAACTTGCCTGATCGCCGCTTGCGCCGTCTGCGCTATCGATCTCTTCCTGTTGCTGGGACAGGCTCCCAGACCGCACTGCGGCCAATCATGACGCTGCAGGAAAGCAGCGTCAGGATTTACCTGAACGCTGGGACTCTGCGCTCCCAGGAAGACTGGGAGCCTGTGCCTGCTGTCTCCAGCCGCAGCAACGCAGCTGGGGCTGGGGAACGCTTCACTGCCATGAGGTGTTTGGCCAGCCTAAAACGGCCAGCCAAACACCTTGTGCGCAGTGAAAGGACTTGCACCCCCACCACAGTGTCATCCCCTGGACCCGCCCCCAAGACTTGTTATAGTCCTCGAGGCAGGTCCAGGGGGATTGAAATAAAATGATATTAAAACAGGTTAGAAACCTGTTTTAATATTGTTTTATTTGCTGCTGGTGGCAGGGGGGCGGCGCTCCTCCATCCTAATGGAGGGGCCGCCGCTGAGATTCTTTCTCGCAGTGAGAACCCTTCCACAGACCGGTTAGGATCCTAAGCTCTACCCCTGTGCTGCGGGTTGGATCTGCGGTTCCAAGTTGTGGAACAGGCGGAGTCTCAGGAATATGATGCACTTTGAGTTCAGGTTGGCTTGTTAGTGTTTTTTTTTCCTTTTCTTTTCATGGTTCCTTGAGCCACTGATGGAAGGAGTATGTGTGTTCAGTTAATATTAATAACAATACTGCCAGAAGTCCGTTCAGAGGGGAAAGCAGGGGTTACCTGGCCCAGCCGTCTGAGGCCTTTTACACCTGTTGTCCCGGGGGGCGACTTACTATGAGTCCTGTGCAACGGGTCCAGGTACCCCTTCAGTTCCTGACTCTCAGTAGTAGCATGGGTTGACCAGTCCAAGGCTTCTCAAGGGGGGGGGGGGGTAGACGTGGGGGGGGCTGAACACAGGCTCACAACTCAGTAGAAGCAATGAATGATTGGCCAGTCAAATTCTTACTTTTATGAAAAAAGGAGTGTTTCTGTATGACCACAAGCCAAAACACATCACACACAAACAATACACACAGTCCTTTGAGGTAGGGTGCTCTAGTGTTCGATAGACAGGTCCCTGACTCCCACTTTCCTTTTACTACTGGTGGTGGTTATTCCCCATTCACTGCAGGTGACATTCAGATTAAGCCCCACTAGTAGTCAGAGTCTCAGGAGTCTAACTCAGGTGTCTTCTGTCCCTGCGATCAATCGATCAAGCTTACCCGCTCCTGCAGGGTTTGTGCCACCAGAGTCCCAGGGAGCGTTTCTCTCTCGTTGTGGAGGGCTGCAGCGGCTGCTGACAGTAAGCATCAGCCACGGTTTTGCAGCAGCAGTGGCTGGGCATTCACATTGCTTCTTCTGGTGAGACAGTAAGTTCCTCTGATTCTCCTCACAGGTGGTGGGACAATCGCTTGGATTCTTATTCTCAGTTGGAGATTGGGCATTCTCAGGCCACCACGGAGTCCTCGCTTATCGACAACGGCTAAACCAGATATGTTCCCTTGCTCTTCCCTCAGGCGTACGGGATCACAAACTACATTCTGCAAATGGGGGGAGAAGTTATCTCCTCTTTGTGGCAGCCCCCTATGGCACAGGGGATCACCCACTGCACTCCGCACTGGAGCTACGGCCCAATTGGCAATCTTCTTGGTGGCGCCTTTGGCATACAGTGTTGCCGACTTTACTCTATATACAGGCTACGGCCTGAGTGGTGCAACCATGGTTAACTTCATGGCATCCCCCGCTGGCATAAGGGGTCGCCGACTGAGAACTGCACAGGGGTGACGGCCCGGTCTGTGCAGGTGCTGTCTCCTCACACCTCGCTTTGGGGACCGCCTCACGGGCATCCCCTCACTGGACCTCGCTCTCTCCAAGCTTTCTCCTCTTTCTCACAAAGCACACTGATCTTGGCAAGCAGGCAGGTGCTCCAGCCTCCCGGGCATGTGGTCTTGTATTTCCCCGAGGGATGTCTCCTCAACAAGTTGGAAGACTGGCAGGCCTCCGTCCTGGTCACGACTAGAAGTCCTGCAGAGCTTCCCCTCCTCGCATAACCCAACGAGGTGTTTAAAAGTTGAATTTTTTTGGGGCCATGAGCTCCTCTTCTTGTAGTCCATACCTAGGTAAGCCTGGGCGTAGTGGGAGTAGGAGGGATACGCAGGGGGCCACGGAGGTACAAATAAATTGCACCGACCCTCTGCTTAACCCTTCATGTGGCCCTCCTCATAGCTCCGGCTCCACCCCCCTACATTAACAATAAATGTTAGTACTTAAAAGTAAATTAAAACCCACTTACCTGTACTGCGGCGTCCCCGGGGTGCCCTCCTCCTCTTCATCGCTGTTTCTTCTAATCCTTGCGAAAACTGCGCATTTGTGCGCACCCATGCATTTCTCACAAGAAATGCGGATGTGCGGACGCACGCGCAGTTTTCACAATGATTAGAAAAAACGGCGACGAAGAGGAGGAGGGCAGCCCGGGGACGCCGCAGTACAGGTAAGTGGGTTTTAATTTACTTTTGAGTACTGGAATCCATTGTTAGTATAGAGGGAGTGGAGGTGGGGACTGGCTGCAGAGTGTGCAGAGATGTGCCTTCTCTGCGTTCTCCACAGAACGCGAAGAAGGCAAATCTCTGCACACTCCGCGGGCGGAGCGGAGGTCTCCGCCCGGAGCTATACCTACGCACCAAATGTGATTTACAGTATACGTCTTTGAAGATTGTGATGGGGGTCTGCTTCCTTGTGAAGTGCCCCCTCCTGTGTGTTACCCTTCCTCCAGAAAGCAGTTTCTCACAGCAGGAGCGATTCCAAATCTGATTGCCCCACAACACAGCCCAGAGGAGTACCTAGAGTTACGCAGCTGGACGTCAGCCACAGTGATATGTGCATCAAAAGGTTCCCAGGGACCCAGCCCTACTGTTTATGAATCTCCGTCCTGAGATGTGCCCAGGCCCCTTACCAGGGACCTCTTCCTGAATCAAAGAGCACCCTTTGCAGTGTACTGAAGAGCCTGGCTCTCCTTCCTCGAGTGTGTGTGTAACTTGTGGTAAAGCAAAAGACACACAATTGATGGATGGAATGCAGTCAAATCAAAACATGTACCCCTAGTCAAGTGATCTGGGCTAATCCATCATTCATTTGCTCAACGCACCACTCCAGTTAAGACCTGGCCATATGCAAATCAGTCTGACCCTGTGCCTCATGGGAACCGTCCAGCCCGAACTGCCAAGCCAGGTCTTCCCTGAACCGGAAACAAGCTTTCGAGGACCGGTCTCGGGGTAAAACCCCGTATCAGCCCGGCTAGCTTGAATCCAGTGGCAAAGTGAGCAAGGGACCCATGTCTGGGCATACCCTGCCAACTTAGGGCGAACAAAGCAAACACAAGATGATGGACGGAGCGCTGAAACTTTTCAGACACACCCCGAGCCACAGATCTGGCTTGAATCCATCATCGTTCTTTAGCTCCCTTTGCCATCTCAGTTCGGACCCAGCCATATGCAAATCAGTCTTGACGCTGTACCTCATGGGAACAGTCCAGCCCGAACTGCCAAGCCATGTCTTCCCTGACCAGAAACAAGCATCCTGGGACTGGTTTCTGGCTAATCAGCCATCATCAGCCAGGCAAGCTTGAATCCAGTGGCAAAGTGAGCAAGGGACCCAAGTCTGGGCATACCCTGCCAACCTAGGGCGAACAAAGCAAACACAAGGTTTCTTGTGTGTCCTGTGACTGCACAACCCCAAGAGGCACAGACTCTGCAAATCAGCGTACAGCCGCGACAAGACTGCATGACTGCAAGGAAAGGGTTACCCCATGGCGGCATCACGCGCAGCTTCCCTCCGCTCAGCGCGGATGCCGTTTTGTGTTACCCGCCTTATTTTTAATTGAAATTAATGTCAGCTCCTCATTAGGACAGGTTCTCCTTTCCTAGAAAAGGGAGCTCTCCATTAGTTCTTTCCCAGTGGGAGTAACACATTGTCCGCTTCGGATCCGAGCTGCTAATTACGATTCTCAGCATCAGGATACTGGGAATATCTGACCCTCTCCGAGCCTGGCGTCTCACCCAGAGGATAGGCACTGGCTGTCTCCTCTCAAAGTCCTTCTCATCCTCTGCCTGGGCCACTGTGAGCAGCAGGATTGTACCTTCTGCATCCTTCACCTCCCTTTGGGGGTATTTTTATCTTTTTCTTTCACATCCTTCTTTTTCCTCGTTCTCCTTTTTGTATTCTATGCCTGCATTCTTATCGTGTCCTTGTGCGATGTATTTAGCGCCTGTCGAACCAGGCGCTGCCTTCAGTTGTCGATCCTGACGAAGGCTTTGAATATCGAAGCCAGAGTATCATCACAATAGCGTGAGCAGAATATTGCGGGACGAAATATGACAAAAAGGAGAGTTTGTATAGATTTTCTAAACCTAACTCTGCAATCATGACCCTGGCTATATATATCTTCAAGTTACGTGGATGTGGTGTATGGAGACTTCCTGCACATAAACAATCTTCCCCTCAACGCAGACACCCTTGCACTATGGTGTAAGGGGGCCTGCATTGGCGCTAGGCAGCTACATTTAGCGCCAGCGCAGGGGAAACGTAGGGCTGTACCATCTTTTTGTAAATACAGTGCAGCCCTGCATTTCTAAAGTGACAGAGCGTGGCGTTAGCCTTCTTGGCTTACCGACACGCTTCGTCACTTTCCTGTAAATATGCCCCTAATTTTGGGTCAGATGAGAGTAGGTACAACGCACATGGGGTGTCCAACATAGACGTAAAGTGATTATAAAACACTCGAGCAGGGTTCTCTAACCACTGAAGGAAGGTGGTCTCTGGGAGAGGTTGACTTACGTTTACGATGGCTTCCTTCGTCGCGACCATGTCTGAGATGACTCCGTCCGTGATGACGAGCAGGACGTAGTACTGGGATCCATCGGTCACCTGAGCAGCCGCACTGCATGATGGGGGAGGGAGAGACAAGAGATAACTTAAGAGGGTGTTGTAGGGCACGGTTGAACCACTTCGTCTTTGTTTGAATCACCTGAAAATGAGTGAGCTTTAACGGTAGGAAAAAATGGTATGACTGAACCAGCTCTCAAGTTGTGTAGGTTCGAGATACAATGACACAAAGCAGGTACCAGAGAGTGACACAACAACAGGTACCGAAGAGTGACACAAGGCAGGTACCAGAGAGTGGCACAAAGACAGGAACCTGAGAGTGATACAAGACAGGTGTCTGAGAGTGACACAAGGCAGGTATCGGAGAGTGACACAAGGCAGGTACCTGAGAGTGACACAAGGCAGGTACCTGAGAGTGACGTGTCAGGTACCTGAGAGTGACACTAGGCAGGTACCTGAGAGTGACACAAAGACAGGTACTGATGAGTGACACAAGACAGGTACCGGAGAGTGACACAAGGCAGGTACCTGAGAGTGACATGTCAGGTACCTGAGAGTGACACTAGGCAGGTACCTGAGAGTGACACAAAGACAGGTACTGATGAGTGACACAAGACAGGTACCGGAGAGTGGCACAAAGACAGGAACCTGAGAGTGATACAAGACAGGTGTCTGAGAGTGACACAAGGCAGGTATCGGAGAGTGACACAAGGAAGGTACCTGAGAGTGACACAAGGCAGGTACCTGAGAGTGACGTGTCAGGTACCTGAGAGTGACACTAGGCAGGTACCTGAGAGTGACACAAATACAGGTACTGATGAGTGACACAAGACAGGTACCGGAGAGTGACACAAGACAGGTACCGGAGAGTGACACAAGGCAAGTATCTGAGAGTGACACAAGGCAGGTACCTGAAAGTGACGCGTCAGGTACCCGAGAGTGACACAAGACAGGTCCATGAGAGTGACACAAAAACAGGTACTTATTAGTGACACAAGGCAGGTACCTGAGAGTGATGTGTCAGGTACCTGAGAGTGACACTAGACAGGTACCCGAGAGTGACACAAAGACAGGTACTGATGAGTGACACAAGACAGGTACCAGAGAGTGACACAAGACAGGTACCGGAGAGTGACACAAGGCAGGTACCTGAGAGTGACGCGTCAGGTACCTGAGAGTGACCCAAGACAGGTCCCTGAGAGTTACACAAAAACAGGTACTGATGAGTGACACAAGGCAGGTACCTGAGAGTGACACAAGGCAGGTATCTGAGAGTGACACAAGGCAGGTACCTGAGAGTGACACAAGGCATGCACTGGCGAGTGACACAAGGCAACTACCTGAGAGTGACACACGTCAGGCACCTAAGAGTGACACAAGACATGTATCTGAGAGTGACACAAGGCAGGTATCTGAGAGTGACACAAGGCAGGTACCGGAGAGTGATGCAACAACAGGTATCTGAGAATGACACAAGGCAGGTACCAGAGAGTGACACAAGGCAGGTATCTGAGAGTGCAACAAGGCAGGTACCAGAGAGTGACACAAATACAGGTGATGAAGAGTGACACAAGGCAGGTACCAGAGAGTGATACAATACAGGTACCATGGAGTGACACAAGGCAGGTACCAGAGAGGGACACAGGGCAGGTACCAGAGAGTGACACAAAGACAGGTATCAAGGAGTGACACAAATACAGGTGACGAAGAGTGACACAAGGCAGGTACCAGAGAGTGATACAATACAGGTACCACGGAGTGACACAAGGCAGGTACCAGAGAGTGATACAATACAGGCACCACGGAGTGACACAAGGCAGGTACCAGAGAGGGACACAGGGCAGGTACCAGAGAGTGATACAATACAGGCACCACGGAGTGACACAAGGCAGGTACCAGAGAGGGACACAGGGCAGGTACCAGAGAGTGACACAGGGCAGGTACCAAGGAGTGACACAAATACAGGTGATGAAGAGTGACACAAGGCAGGTACCAGAGAGTGATACAATACAGGTACCGCGGAGTGACCCAAGGCAGGTACCAGAGAGTGACACAAGACAGGCACAGAAGAGTGTTACAAGGACAGGTACTGACGAGTGACACAAGGCAGGTACCTGAGAGTGACGCAAGACGGGTATCTGAGAGTAACACAAGGCAGGTACCTGAGAGTGACACAAAGAGAGGTATCTGAGAGTGACACAAGGCAGGTACCAGGGAGTGATGCAACAACAGGTATCTGAGAATGACACAAGACAGGTACCAGAGAGTGACACAAGGCAGGTACCTGAGAGTGACACAAGGCAGGTACCAGGGAGTGACACAAATACAGGTACTGAAGAGTGACACAAGGCAGGTACCAGAGAGTGACACAAAGACAGGTACCACGGAGTGACACAAGGCTGGTACCAGAGAGTGGCACAAAACAGGTACCGAAGAGTGACACAAGGCAGGTACCAGAGAGTAGCACAAAGATAGGAAAATGGGAGTGATACAAGACAGGTGTCAGAGAGTGACACAAGACAGGTATCTGAGAGCAACACAAGACAGGTATCTGAGAGTGACACCAGGCAGGTACCTGAGAGTGACACAAGACAGGTATCTGATAGTGGCATATGTCAGGTACCTGAGAGTGACAAAAGGCAGGTACCGGAGAGTGACACAAGGCAGGTACTGGCGAGTGACACATGGCGGGTACTGGAGAGCGACACAAGGCAGGTATCATAGAGTGACACAAAGCCAGGTACTGGTGAGTGACACAAGACAGGTACTGGCGAGTGACACAAGGCAACTCCTTGAGCGTGACCCAAGTCAGGCACCTGAGAGTGACACAAGACAAGTACCGGAGAGTGACACAAGGCATGCACTGGCGAGTGACACAAGGCAACTACCTGGGAGTGACACAAGTCAGGCACCTAAGAGTGACACAAGCCATGTACCTGAGAGTGACACAAAGTAGGTACCTGCGAGGGACACACGTCAGGCATCTAAGAGTGACACAAGACATGTATCTTAGAGTGACACAAGTCAGGTACCTGAGAGTGACACAAGGCAGGTACCTGAGAGTGACACAAGACATGTACCTGAGATTGACAGAAGGCAGGTACCAGCCAGTGACAAAAAGCAAGTACCAGAGAGTGACACAGGATGTTCACCAGACAGAAACAGCAGGCATTGTTCAGACAGTGGCACAAAGCGGTCCCAGAGAGTGACGCACGGCAGGTACCACACCGTGGGATCACCGGGAGGGTACAGAATCACAATAAGAGTGTAACACATCTGCCTACTAATCTAGCTGAGGGGCAAAGACTCTCTTAACCACCAGCAAAATGACATCTTGCCATTTGGGTCCTCTGCCAATCCACGCCCACCATAGTAATAAAAGGACCATTATAAGAGCATCTGTTGCACTGTGTTGCCCTCTGGTGGCTTATTTTGCTGATGCTGTAACTCGTTGACCCAGAGAAACCTTAAACCACCACGGTTGTGCGGAAATGTGGATTTTGTTACCAGCCACCTCGAAATCAACCTCTTTGAATTGTTTCATAAACACTTTCACAGTTTTAGGCACTCACACCCTTTGTTGCACTTCAAGACAGGAAGTCCTCCAAGTCCTAAGATGTGTTGAACCGGAAGGACTTGTGATTGTGCAGTGGTCTCATTTCTACACCTTTGGGCCTTGCTAGGGCCACCCAACATCTCACCAACTACCTATAAACACCACTCTCTGCCACCAAGCCATGGCTCTCGACTCACCGGGCCACCTGGTTGATGACCGGGGCGAAGTTGGTGGGTCCGTACAGCTGCACGGTGCGCAGGCTCTTGAAGTAGGCTTCCAGCACCCCCTGGATGCCGGTGCAGTTCGGGTTCTCTACGTCACTGTTCTGAAAGACAGGCGAGGTTCTGATCATTAGACGTGGGGGTTGTGACATCCTGATATAAAAACACACACTAATGTCTGAGAGTGGGGCTAGCCAGATGTGTGGATGTGCCACAGAAGAATGTGCCAGTTGAAGTGAGTCCAACCATGCCCTGGGCGAGCGCCCACCACTGGTCTCCAAGAGAACTGGCACGCAAGCATTGTAGGGCGCAATGAAGCAAGATCTGAGGTGTCTGCAGAGGGGCTCTGCCCAGGAGGCTGCCACATTGTGATGTCAAGGATGGAAACACATAGGGCTGGGCACATTGGACACCAAGGAATGGTGACAACCAATGAAAGACTCTGACACAAAGCTTGGCTCCTAGGGGTGGGTTAAGTACAAGAATTAAGAAGCCTAGGGGCATATTTCCAAGGGCTTTATCTCTGCTTTTTTGGCTTAAAAAGCCGAAAAAGCGGAGATAAAACTATCACCCTATTTACAAGAGGGTGCTAACATGCATAATTGTATGTTAGCACCCTTTTTACCAACGCCTCCCTTTGCATCTCTAATGAGATGCAAAGTGGGCATCACTGGGCGTTCCCCGGACGGACAACCTTGTAAATATCCCTGATGTTCATATCGTGATATTTACAAGGCTGCCCCAGCATTTTAGCACACGTTAGTTTTTGGAGAAAACCGATGTTTTCTCCAAAAACGAACGCCTGCTAAAATGCAAACATACCTATCCCTAACATTGGCATGGATTATGCTGATACGAACCCGTGGGTTGTATCAGCAAGGTTATCGCCGTTTTGCAGGGAACATCACTGGAAAACCAGCGATGTTCCCTGCAAAACGGCGATAACCTTGCTATCTCTGGAATTTTTATCGCTCTGGAGTAATGCTTTGTTGATAACGCGCTACCAGGGCGATAAATTCCAGAGATAGACAGCGATAATAAAATTATCGCTAAGCACGGCCAGCGATAATTATCGCTGGCCGTTGATAATATGCATCAACACTTTTCACAGGGTTTGTATCACAAAACTGATGCAAATCGGTGGAAAGTGGTGATTTTGCAATTTACTATCCAGCACAAAACATGTTTTGTGCTGGAGAGAAGCCCTAAAACAATTAAAATGATCCCTTTGTGTAAGGATGGGGGAGGCGGGTCCCACGGGTAGTACAGGGGCATATCCATACACCCGCCTATGGGGTTTGACGCAAATCACAATCTACTGACATTGGTAGTCAGGGATTTGCACCAAAACTGTAGCTCCTCGAGGTAATTATATGTTGTAGAAAAGTTTTTTTTCCCCAAAAACCTTTCCAACTTTGCATGTGTGATGCACTGAACAACACGCGCACAAGATGGGAAAAGTGTTAAACTACGTCAAAGCACAGTATTTTGTGCTGGAAAGATCCCCTTGCAGTGCAGAGCCCCTGGCTGGTATCACACGCACAGCCTTGCACTATAGCGCCTCAATGCACCTTTTCTTTGATCTCAGATCAACCCGGAAGGAATCTGGCACCCACGAGAATTGCCTCCAATCAGTCACCGGTGCTGCCAGGGGGCAGCCTGTCCCAAGCCAGCACTTCACGAAGCAGATAAATAAATAACTCAAGCGCACAAAAGCCTCTAAGGAAAGTTTTATACATATATTTACAACAACATCTCCACTTAAAAACCTATGTGGACCCCGCACCTCACCGCCCAGGATAACACGGAGCAGGCTCGCTTGAAGGCAAGCTCTGCGGCAGGTTGAAGCTCCTCAGCTGAAGGTCATGATTGCCTTCAACCCACCCCTAATTCAGAAGGCCCTGAAAACACAGCCATGTAACCAGGGGAGCAATACAACTCTAAAGACCTTTGATGCTGTTTCCCTCACTGGACCTCTGGCAATCACTAGCCCAGGCCAGAAACAAGCCCTTGGTGGCGTCAGTGGGAGGTGATGACGTCACTGGGAGGTGATGACGTCACTGGGAGGTGATGACGTCACTGGGAGGTGAGGAGCCTCCTTCTCAAGTAAACCTGCACCTGTGGTGTGCCCTGGAGGATGCACCTAGGTGTAGATATGTCTCCATTCTTGGGTCTGCCAATCCCTCCCACCCCACCAATGGTCATTCCTTTCCACCAGCCCTGCCCCCTTCTCTGCCACCCTTCCTTACCAGAGGGAATTCGTGTGAGATCTTGCCTTCTGGCGGGATCTTGGCGCCAAACCCGTAGGCTGGGTAGAGCTTGTCGCTGTCGTAGTCCTGGATAATCTCGCCTACCGCCTTGAGCGCCATGCCGTAGGCGTTGAGTTGGTAGGGGTTCATGTAATGTAGGGAGGTGGGCTGAGAGGGGTTACCTGGAGAGAGCACAGAACAAGGAAGATTATTACACAGGTTGGAGTCTCTTTGGTCAACACACTTCCCGTCTTCGTCATTTCCCATCAATATCTTGTGTCTTTAAATCACTGTGATTCGCGTCAGGTTCACTTTGCGCGCCCCGCGCTGTGACTACGCGCTCCGTATCCACTTCTGCTGTGGAGGCGGCTTGTCACGTTCACCAGGAGTCACAGTTCAACAGTCTTTTCAGATGTTTTCACTCATATGATGCCTGGCCAATCATAGCTGTGTCACTGGAGCCTGATGTTTGTATATGTTTTATATGTTTTTATATGTAAACTGTCTGCAACTTTAATGGAGAATTGAGATTTTAAAAAGTCACATTCCGGATCCTTCATAATTAAATGCTTCGGTAACTGGAATAAAACAATATATTGATGGATTATCTGCTTTGCAACGATGCTCCTATTGGCTGGGAGCTGGACATCCCTGGAGGGAGTCAATATGCCAGCGGGGGCAGTGGGAAGAGACCTGACCGCTGCCTTCCTTTGGAGACAGCGAGAGTAGGTCTTAGGTGCGCACTTCTCTCAAGGGTGGAGATTTCCCAGAAGGCCACAGGGCTGGAGATATTCAAGGCTAGGCTCACATAGTCACCCTCAAGGAGCTTCTAATCTGAATCCATCTTGACGTGACATCTCCTATTCAACCACAGCAGCCCCCAAACCCAAATCTACCAAGTCTGGACCCTCGTCTCTCTCATGCAAGGACTCCACATTCGGTGTGAGAAGGAAGCCTTCCTGGCTACTCGAGTGGGCCACTGGCTTCCTTCTCCAAAGCCAAATATGAACTGCAAATGTCCTAATTTGGAAGTTCAAGGTATCCACAAAAGGTTACCTTTTATTTGTAAATCCATTAACTCGTACATTACCCCACCATGGGCCAGTATTGCCTGCAGGTAAATTCTCAAAGAATGGAGGGAAAAGACCCACTTAGTAATACGTATTGTGGTATTCCAAAAACTTTTTCGGAGCCATTCTCACCCTGGAATTTGTCAGGGATTAGGGCCTACATTATATCTTGACAGACAGGTTACTGTGTCCCAACAGAGACAGATATCCCACCCGCTGATATATAAATCCTATTATATTTCATGGGATTTATATTTAGACGGACTGGTTATCCATTACATCCTATGGGAGTCATATTTCAACTGACTGGTTATCCATTATAGCCTATGGTATTTCTATATTTTGATGGACTAGTTATCCGTTATAGCCTAAGGGATTCATATTTCGGCGGACAGGCTATCCATTATATCCTATGGGATTTATATTTCGACTGACTGGTTACCCATTATATCCTATGGGATTCAAATTTTGGTGCACTGGTTATCCATTATATCCTATGGGATCCAAATTTCAGTGAGCTGGTAATCCATTATATCCTATGGGATTCAAATTTCAGCAAACTGGTTATCCATTATATCCTATGGGATTTATATTTCGACTGACTGGTTACCCATTATATCCTATGGGATTCAAATTTTGGTGAACTGGTTATCCATTATATCCTATGGGATCCAAATTTCAGCGAACTGGTTATCCATTATATCCTATGGGATTCAAATTTTGGCGAACGGGTATCCATTATATCCTAAGGGATTCAAATTTCAGCAAACAGGTTATTCATTATATCCTATGGGATTCATATTTCGGCGGATGGGTTATTCATCACCGTTGTGACAGAGTAACCCATTTGCCGAGATCTAAATCAGACCCTTAGTACTATCAACGGGAGGACAGAACCTCTGTCCAGGGTGGGAACTGGAAGAGAGCAGCCACAAAATTGATGGGACATAGTGGTGGGGGTTTCTTTATTGGGAAAAAACATTTTCCCTGGGATAAAAGATAATATGCAAGTGGCTGCGCACAAAGTAAGTGGTGCCGCCTCATCCGTGAGAGCGCTCCTTGTACAACAGCTAGTGCAAAAGACCTCTGCACAACTGCAGACTCACAAGCATGCTTCTGGAACATGCCTGAAAACCTTCACACGGATGTAACCTAAAAACCATAGTAAATTCCTGAAAGGCAGAAATCTGCTACGGCTGATAATAAACAAAACCAAAGAAGGGATGGGGGAAAGAAGGGTGCCTCAATCCCCCAATATTGAGCCTAAATCACTTAGAGGAAGCCTAACGGTCAGAGCTGCTGACTTTGGAGTTGGCGAACCAGGTTCGAGCCTCGGCGTCGGCTCAACATCCTGTGATTCTGGCCAACTCACGTAGGGACATATGTATCAAAAAAGAGTTTTGCGATTCTCAAATTGCAATTTTTAGCAAATCGCAATTAGAGAATCGCAAAATGCAATATATGTAGGATTTGCTTAAAATTAAGCGAATCCTACATTTTCCTTATTTGCGAATCGCAAATTGAGATTCACAAATAAGGAATACCTTCCCATGCATTTCTATGGGAAAGGAGGCCCATAGGAATGAATGGGAAGACATTCTCAATTTGCGATTACCAATTAAAGATTCGCAAATTGAGAATGCAATTTCAAGGTTGCAATGGTGCCAAAAGGACACCCTGTTGCACCCCTGAAATATGCATGGGTGCACATGTGGTGCACATACATGCCCTAAGGGCATGTATGTGCGACATATGGCACTTTTAAAGAATCAAAAAAGGGCTTTTTTTTAAAAAGAAAATCGCAAATTACCACCAATTTGGAAGTTGGTGGTAATTTGCAATTCCTTAAGGCCAAATAGCAAATTTCTGGTGCTTCCAGAATTGCAGTTATGGAATTTCAATTTGCAATTCCTTAATTGCCTTTGCAAAATAGAGAATCGCAAATTTTGCAATTCTCTATTTTGCGATGGCCTTTTGGGATGATACATCCCAAAAGGCTTTTTCCCATTCACAAACGGGCCGATTGTGAGAATCGGCCCGTTTGCAAATGGGAAGAAGGCTTGATACATCTGGCCCCTAATCTCCCTGTACCCAAAAAATGAAAGTGCCCCTCTGTAATGTGCTCTTGTAAAGCGCTCTGATACCTTCGGGTCAAGTTCGCTCTATAGAAAACTACAAAGAAAAAACTATCTTTTTCACACAAGACAACTCTAACCTCCTCTTCAGGGAATGGTCCATCCTTTTTAAAAGGCCTCTGACGTGGCACGGTGGCAGGACGTCCTACGCCTGGTACATCTCATATCACTCGACCTTACCTTTCGGGGCGAGCGCTTTGAGGTTCAGGATGCTGCTAATAGCCCAATTCCCACATACGACGGCGCAGGCGTTAACAGCTGTTAATTGAGCTTTACTTTCAGTATGCCCCCTTGAATTCTGACCCTAATCGAAGGATGGGCATTAACGAACGTTAAAGGCCCTCGCTAGAGGCAATGATGCTTAATGAAGGCAGAAGTTACAGCTGTTTTTGGTGCCTGAGATAGTATTTGGTCGGGCTGAGGACGGTGTCTCCTCGTCTCCATAGCGACCCCCCCCCCCCCCCCCCCGGGCCCCAGCCCCCGCCTGCCAAAGCCACACAATTAATGGAGGGAGCCTTGGGAAACGGGGCCACCGCGCACTCACCGTTCGATGCCGTGAAATCGATGGCGACCGTGAAGTTCAGCTGCGTCCTGGTGAAAAGGGGGGAAAAGAAGAAAGGTAATTACAGCTCCCTGTCAGAAGCGCTTCTGCGGCGGTGACGAAGCGCTCGGGCCAGCGGTGGCCCAGTTTCTACAGCAATTCCCCCCCCCCCCCCCCCTCCACCAGTCTTTCCCTCTTCATTTGAATATGTCGCTCTCCACCTGATCAGATCGACATTTCAAGGACAGGTGCGAGCAGCCACAGCAGAATCCCAGAAACATGCGGCGTCGGGCTATGGCCAGGGCCACTGGAATTATGCGGCAAGGGAGGGTCAAATTATGCGTCAGGGTTGAGTAAATTATGCGACAAGAAAAGACAAATTATGCGGCATAATGTGGCACATTTTGTAATAGTATCACTTCATTATTCCGTCATTTTTAAATGTGGGAACACGGGCTGGGCATCGGTTGCACCTCATTAGCACCATTTTATTACCCAAATATAGCATTAAGCAACAAAAAGGTGACCAGTCCAGCTTTGCAAAGGCCCTTTCACTGCGCGGCACCTCTTGTCGCAGCATTTTTAGTAACGTTTTAACAGTTTGAGCTAGAAACAAAACCTTTTTTTGTTAACATCTGCAGATTATGTGGCAGACGATGGATTATGTGGCAAATGCAGCAGAAATGTAATTATGTGAAAATCGCTGCAGCCGCACAATCGCATAATTCCAGTGGCCCTGGCCCTGACACTGGGCGCCCTGGATGACACAGCATGTTCACAGGTGTGGGCGCCTCACTGCCCACATCATGGGGAAGCCTTCAGAGTGTGGGCGACCTGCAATATGTTCTAGCTCTTCCACTCTTCAGTATCATCATGGCCACTGGAATTAGGCGATAGTGCCACCGGGCAATTTTTGCATAATTATTGATTTGCGGCACGTGCTACAGAATGCATCATCTGCTGCGAAATCTGCAGATTTTAACAAAAACATGTTCCTAGCTCAAACATTACTCAAAATTAGTTTGTAGCCCAAAAGTTACTAAAAGCACAGTGATGCGTGCTGCCGCGCAATGAGATGCCCTTTGCTAAGGTTGGATGTCACCTTTCCGTTGCTTCTCACTATATTTAGGTGTTCAACTCGTACAAATAAGGTGCAACCTAAGGCCATAGAGTGTAAAAATGACAAAATAATGAAATAATACTATCACAAAATGTGCCACATTATGCTGCATAATTAGCATTTTCTTGCTGCACAATATAGTCACCCCATGACAATAATTTTAATTTGCCCCTCTCTAGCCGCGTAATTCCAGTGGCACTGAGTAAAATCCATCATTAAACAGTACTTTAGTCTATTCTAACTTCACCGGCCACTAGCTGGAATGAGCCATCGCTAAATATTATGGGTTTAGAACTGGGTACAATGCCAACAGACCACGGCCACCCTGGACAACAGGCACCCCATGGCCATAACTGACAGTCAAATTCTGAAAGGGCTTTGAGACCATACATATAGTGGGAATGCACTCTACAAGTGCACATAGCACAGTGCAACACACCATAACTAACCCTGGGCGTAGTGTGCGTAGTAGCGCTACGCGTAGCTACGCGAAGTGCACTTTCCACTACGCGAGCTATACGTAGCTACCCGAACTGCGTAGCGCACTGTGCAAAATGCCGTTCGCACTGATTGCACAGTGCTGGATGCTTGTCCGCACTGTGCAATCAGTGCAAACCGCATCTTGCACAGTGCAAGCGGTCGTTTTCTGCCGCCGAGTACATTACTACTCGAGCGGCAGCTTTCTCAACGTGGACTGGCAGTTTCTCATTGCGAGCAGTCACGAGTATGCGCGACCACTCGTAATAAGAAACCTGACCTCCCCGCGTTGAGAATCTCGCTGGGAGGTTTATTTTCCACGCTCGCGATCAGTAACTTGATGTGTCTGATCACGAAGTGAGGAAAAAGTCTCGCTGGGATGTCATTTTGCTCGCGGTCGCCAACTTGACATTGACCACCGCGAGCAAGCAAACAATTACCGCTACGTGTGTTTGCACTGTTCTACGTTTAATTTGTGTAGTGCGAAGTAGCGCAAACTTCGCAAACTATGCAAGCATAGCGTAGTATTTCACCCAGGGCTAACTATAACACTGAAAACATAACATGCATGAGGCCTGCAGGTTCAGCATTTCCCTTATGTCAGTGGTTTTGTTCCACGCCAGTCTCTTACTAACAGGCCTTCCACCATTGTCTCTCCTCCAGTGAATAGGATTCCGGAGGTAAAAGGGGGATCAGATAGAAGTAGGGCTGCTCAATAGTAGGGTAGAGGCGAATGTTTGTGGCGCACCCCTATGCTACAAAAAGGAGGTACCTACAACCACACCTGCTTAATTGACCTTCTCTTCTTGAACAGGTTCTATTATAAATCCTTTTGTGTGGATATAGAAAGAGCCAGGGAAGGACAACAAGATATCTTGCATATGTGCAGTGAGCATCTACCTTCGACCTCGTTTCCTCTAACATCTTCTACCCAAACACCCTTCCATCAAGGAACTCACAGCCAAAAAAGAGAAAGACAGCCTGGTACCCGCTCTCTCTTCAAGATAAAGTCCAACTGTTTCTTCCAGAAAGTGACTTCAGACTGTTCAATCCCTCAAACTCTTGCAAACGGATCGCAATGACGCCCCACTGCACGGCCTTGGTGATGCCCCACTGCACGAGCATCGAGACTCCATACTGGCACACCATAGAGGCATCCTACATGTCACAGCATGTGTCATCCAGGCGATGATGAAATATGATCACGACACTCCCACCCTGACAGAACTCCACAGGCTCCATCTGCCGGCTAGCACCATCTTCAAAACAAGCTGCCATCTAAGAACACATGCCTCATTGTAAACAAACTGAATCCTAAAGGAGCTGAAGACCGACCTCTATTGAGAAACCTACATCAGTCGTCAGGACTCACTATTCAAGAACATACTGCTTCATCGTAAAGAAACTGAATCCTAAAGGAGCTGAAGCTCGACCTCGAGAGAGAACGCTACAGCACCACACAATAGGACTCACCAATTAAGAACACGTGCATCATCGTAAAGAAACTGAATCCTAGAGTAGCTGAAGACCGACCTCTATTGAGAAACCTACATCAGTCGTCAGGACTCACTATCCAAGAACATACTGCTTCATCGCAATGAAACTGAATCCTAAAAGAGCTGAAGACCCACCTCTTCAGAGAACGCTACATCACCATGTGATAGGACTCACCATCGAAGAACACGTGCTTCATCGTAAAGAAACTGAATCCTAAAAGAGCTGAAGACCCACCTCTTCAGAGAACGCTACAACGCCACGCTGTAGGACTCACCATCGAAGAACACGTGCTCCAGCATTAAGAAACTGAATCCTAAAAGAGCTGAAGACCCACCTCTTCAGAGAACACTGCAACACCACGTGATAGGACTCACCATCGAAGAACACATGCTTCATCGTAAAGAAGCTGAATCCTAAAAGATCTGAAGACCCACCTCTTCAGAGAACACTACAACACCACGTGATAGGACTCACCATCGAAGAACACATGCTTCATCGTAAAGAAACTGAATCCTAAAAGAGGTGAAGACCCACCTCTTCAGAGAACGCTACAACGCCACGCTGTAGGACTCACCATCGTAGAACACGTGCTCCATCGTAAAGAAACTGATTCCTAAAGGAGCTGAAGACCCACTTCTTCAGAGAACGCTACAACGCCACGTGGTAGGACTCACCATCGAAGAACACGTGCTCCATCGTAAAGAAACTGATTCCTAAAGGAGCTGAAGACCCACTTCTTCAGAGAACGCTACAGCGCCACGTGGTAGGACTCACCATCGAAGAACACGTGCTCCATCGTAAAGAAACTGAATCTAAAGGAGCTGAAGACACACCTCTTTAGAGAACGCTACAACACCACGCGATAGGACTCACCATTGAAGAACACATGCTTCATCGTAAAGACACTGAATCCTAAAGGAGCTGCAGACCCACCTCGTCAGGGAACGCTACAACACCCGTCAGGACTCACCATCCACGAATGTCCTGTTTTACTTTAACAATCCAGATTCTTAAGTCAGGGGTTCCACCTTTGTCCAGTGCTCCGATGCTCTTGAGCTATGTTCCTGCTCTACAAATACCTAGACATACTTAATGTGTTCCTGAAGAGGAAGCGTCTCGGAGGCTGCTGCTTTGACCAACTTGCAGCCACCTTCTGGAACTCCCTTCCTCTTCAACTAAAACTGAGCGATAACATCCTGAGTTTCAGACACTCCCTTAAAACCTGGCTTTTCTCCCAGGCGTATTGCTGAGCCGCTTCATCTCTACTTCTAACCGATGCGTTGTGTTCCTTCCTATAGCGCCATGAAGCCCCCGGGCGTACGAGCGCTTAATAAATTAATATTAATATTAATATTAATAATAATAAACATGCTCTGGAGGAATAGTATCGTCAACGTCAGAAGCCATATCACTTATGGAGGTCCTGTTCCTCCTGCTGAAAGATGCTCGCCTTGGGGAACGCATGGAAGGTATGTGTGGTGGTAAAGTAGTGCATTCTCAGGATGGAAGACCTAAGCACCGCAGATACCAGCACTGCTCGTGCTACAGCCTACATACATACACAGCTTGGGAATACCCTCACCTGCACTCAATCTAGTTGATATTAAAAGCTCTTTCAGTGAATTTCGAACTTGAGGGGCAGCATTGTTAAATGCTGATGAAGTAGAGACTTTAAGTGGATGAAAGTTTAATCAATTAATTGACAAACTGGAATGAAAGAGCACTTGAGACAGAATTTTAAGCAGATTAGGTTGTGGCTTTCATCAGTAGAGGGTTGGTTCTTGAAGAACATAAAATCTATTTTGATGAAGTCTTTCAAATGATGGTTTTGGGATCCTTTATTTGACTCATTATCTGCAAACTTTATGTGACTGTGTTTTTGAAAGTGTCAATGGGGGAGATTGGGGCTGGCTGTGTCAATGGATCTGTGGCATACTTTGTGTGATATGAATTGGAGAAAGACCTGCCTCTAAACTTTGGTAAAATCTTTCTTTTAAAAGACATTGCTAGCAGAGGATAAACATTATGAGGCCAATACTCTGAGGAATTTATAAATGTATAACAACATAACATAAAGTGTATTTGTAAAGCGCACTTCACCCAGAATGGTATCTTGGCGCTGAATACCAGATGTTTATTGTTCTATGGAAGTCCTGCAGGGGACTCCTTCGGGGACTCTTAAATGCCTTTGTGGGTTGGCCAAGAAGTGTCTCCAGCGCTTGGATTCAGCTAAGATGTTTCCATTTCTGCAATGCTGAACAGTGAGCGATGCTGCATAGCCAACCTACCCTGGGGCGGCGATGCTGCAAAGCCAACCTACCCTGGGGCGGCGATGCTGCAAAGCCAACCTACCCTGGGGCGGTGATGCTGCAAAGCCAACCTACCCTGGGACGGTGATGCTGCAAAGCCAACCTACCCTGGGGCGGTGATGCTGCAAAGCCAACCTACCCTGGGACGGTGATGCTGCAAAGCCAACCTACCCTGGGGCGGTGATGCTGCAAAGCCAACCTACCCTGGGGTGGTGCTGCTGCAAAGCCAACCTACCCTGGGACGGTGATTCCGCAAAGCCAACCTACCCTGGGGCGGTGATGCTGCAAAGCCAACCTACCCTGGGGTGGTGCTGCGGCAAAGCCAGCCTACCCTGGGACGGTGATGCTGCAAAGCCAACCTACCCTGGGGCGGTGATGCTGCAAAGCCAACCTAACCTGGGACAGTGATGCTGCAAAGCCAACCTACCCTGGGGCGGTGATGCTGCAAAGCCAACCTACACTGGGGCAGTGATGCGGCAAAGCCAACCTACCCTGGGGCGGTGCTGCGCCCCAGGGTAGGTTGGCTTTGCAGCATCACCGCCCCAGGGTAGGTTGGCTTTGCAGCATCACCGCCCCAGGGTAGGTTGGCTTTGCAGCAGCACCGCCCCAGGGTAGGTTGGCTTTGCAGCAGCACCGCCCCAGGGTAGGTTGGCTTTGCCGCATCACCGTCCCAGGGTAGGTTGGCTTTGCAGCATCGCCGCCCCAGGGTAGGTTGGCTTTGCAGCATCACCGCCCCAGGGTAGGTTGGCTTTGCAGCATCACCGCCCCAGGGTAGGTTGGCTTTGCAGCATCACCGTCCCAGGGTAGGTTGGCTTTGCAGCATCACCGCCCCAGGGTAGGTTGGCTTTGCAGCATCACCGCCCCAGGGTAGGTTGGCTTTGCAGCATCACCGTCCCAGGGTAGGTTGGCTTTGCAGCATCACCGCCCCAGGGTAGGTTGGCTTTGCAGCATCACCGCCCCAGGGTAGGTTGGCTTTGCAGCATCACCGTCCCAGGGTAGGTTGGCTTTGCAGCATCACCGCCCCAGGGTAGGTTGGCTTTGCAGCATCACCGCCCCAGGGTAGGTTGGCTTTGCAGCATCACCGCCCCAGGGTAGGTTGGCTTTGCAGCATCACCGCCCCAGGGTAGGTTGGCTTTGCAGCATCACCGCCCCAGGGTAGGTTGGCTTTGCAGCATCACCGTCCCAGGGTAGGTTGGCTTTGCAGCATCACCGCCCCAGGGTAGGTTGGCTTTGCAGCAGCACCGCCCCGGGTAGGTTGGCTTTGCAGCAGCACCGCCCCAGGGTAGGTTGGCTTTGCCGCATCACCGTCCCAGGGTAGGTTGGCTTTGCAGCATCGCCGCCCCAGGGTAGGTTGGCTTTGCAGCATCACCGCCCCAGGGTAGGTTGGCTTTGCAGCATCACCGCCCCAGGGTAGGTTGGCTTTGCAGCATCACCGTCCCAGGGTAGGTTGGCTTTGCAGCATCACCGCCCCAGGGTAGGTTGGCTTTGCAGCATCACCGCCCCAGGGTAGGTTGGCTTTGCAGCATCACCGTCCCAGGGTAGGTTGGCTTTGCAGCATCACCGCCCCAGGGTAGGTTGGCTTTGCAGCATCACCGTCCCAGGGTAGGTTGGCTTTGCAGCATCACCGCCCCAGGGTAGGTTGGCTTTGCAGCATCACCGTCCCAGGGTAGGTTGGCTTTGCCGCAGCACCACCCCAGGGTAGGTTGGCTTTGCAGCATCATTCCCCCAGGGTAGGTTGGCTTTGCAGCATCACCGTCCCAGGGTAGGTTGGCTTTGCAGCAGCACCACCCCAGGGTAGGTTGGCTTTGCAGCATCACCGCCCCAGGGTAGGTTGGCTTTGCAGCATCACCATCCCAGGGTAGGTTGGCTTTGCAGCATCACCGCCCCAGGGTAGGTTGGCTTTGCAGCATCACCGCCCCAGGGTAGGTTGGCTTTGCAGCATCACCGCCCCAGGGTAGGTTGGCTTTGCAGCAGCACCGCCCCAGGGTAGGTTGGCTTTGCCGCATCACCGTCCCAGGGTAGGTTGGCTTTGCAGCATCGCCGCCCCAGGGTAGGTTGGCTTTGCAGCATCACCGCCCCAGGGTAGGTTGGTTTTGCAGCATCACCGCCCCAGGGTAGGTTGGCTTTGCAGCATCACCGCCCCAGGGTAGGTTGGCTTTGCAGCATCACCGTCCCAGGGTAGGTTGGCTTTGCCGCAGCACCACCCCAGGGTAGGTTGGCTTTGCAGCATCATCGCCCCAGGGTAGGTTGGCTTTGCAGCATCACCGTCCCAGGGTAGGTTGGCTTTGCAGCAGCACCACCCCAGGGTAGGTTGGCTTTGCAGCATCACCGCCCCAGGGTAGGTTGGCTTTGCAGCATCACCATCCCAGGGTAGGTTGGCTTTGCAGCATCACCGCCCCAGGGTAGGTTGGCTTTGCAGCATCGCCGCCCCAGGGTAGGTTGGCTTTGCAGCATCACCGCCCCAGGGTAGGTTGGCTTTGCAGCATCACCGCCCCAGGGTAGGTTGGCTTTGCAGCATCACCGCCCCAGGGTAGGTTGGCTTTGCAGCATCACCGTCCCAGGGTAGGTTGGCTTTGCCGCAGCTGCAGCATCACCGCCCCAGGGTAGGTTGGCTTTGCAGCATCACCGTCCCAGGGTAGGTTGGCTTTGCAGCATCACCGCCCCAGGGTAGGTTGGCTTTGCAGCATCACCGCCCCAGGGTAGGTTGGCTTTGCAGCATCACCGCCCCGGGGTAGGTTGGCTTTGCAGCATCACCGCCCCAGGGTAGGTTGGGTTTGCAGCATCACCGCCCCAGGGTAGGTTGGCTTTGCAGCATTACCGCCCCAGGGTAGGTTGGCTTTGCAGCATCAACGCCCCAGGGTAGGTTGGCTCTGCAGCATCACCGTCCCAGGGTAGGTTGGCTTTGCAGCATCACCGCCCCAGGGTAGGTTGGCTTTGCAGCATCACCGTCCCAGGGTAGGTTGGCTTTGCAGCATCAACGCCCCAGGGTAGGTTGGCTTTGCAGCATCACCGCCCCAGGGTAGGTTGGCTTTGCAGCATCACTGTCCCAGGGTAGGTTGGCTTTGCAGCATCACCGCCCCAGGGTAGGTTGGCTTTGCAGCATCACCGTCCCAGGGTAGGTTGGCTTTGCCGCAGCACCACCCCAGGGTAGGTTGGCTTTGCAGCATCACCGCCACAGGGTAGGTTGGCTTTGCGGAATCACCGTCCCAGGGTAGGTTGGCTTTGCAGCAGCACCACCCCAGGGTAGGTTGGCTTTGCAGCATCACCGCCCCAGGGTAGGTTGGCTTTGCAGCATCACCGTCCCAGGGTAGGTTGGCTTTGCAGCAGCACCACCCCAGGGTAGGTTGGCTTTGCAGCATCACCGCCCCAGGGTAGGTTGGCTTTGCAGCATCGCCGCCCCAGGGTAGGTTGGCTTTGCAGCATCACCGCCCCAGGGTAGGTTGGCTATGCAGCATCGCTCACTGTTCAGCATTGCAGAAATGGAAACATCTTAGCTGAATCCAAGCGCTGGAGACACTTCTTGGCCAACCCACAAAGGCATTTAAGAGTCCCCGAAGGAGTCCCCTGCAGGACTTCCATAGAACAATAAACATCTGGTATTCAGCGCCAAGATACCATTCTGGGTGAAGTGCGCTTTACAAATACACGTTATGTTATGTTGTTATACATTTATAAATTCCTCAGAGTATTGGCCTCATAATGTTTATCCTCTGCTAGCAATGTCTTTTAAAAGAAAGATTTTACCAAAGTTTAGAGGCAGGTCCTTCTCCAATTCATATCTATATATATATCTTCAAATTCTAGTGTATTCTGGGAGAGGCCACCAGAGTAAACTTGAAAACCCTGTTTATTTTTCAATCCACCGTTTATCACGCACATGGCTTTGCCTCACATGTGCTGGTCAGGTTCAGCACAAAGGCAGACAGGGGCCACTGAATCAAACCATGACTTCTTACCACATTAGTTCTGACAAGTATTGGTTGCACCAAGGCCCCAAGAGACACTGCTGGTGTGCACTTGTAATAAACATGGAAACCTCGCTGGTGCCTGACAGGGCCAGGGCAGAAGGGTGGCCACGTGGAGGACATGAACGTGGCGCACAAAAAACACAGAAGATACAGGGCTGAGGCGTTGACACAAGGACACGTGTGATTCTTCCACAGCGTCACTGTGAATCTGTTCAAATCTGGAAATGGATGTGTGTGTGTGTGCGCGCGCGTGCACATAAATGAATCTGTGCGTACATCTGTGAATGTGTGCGTATAAGTGAATTTTGGGGACACAAATATGACTGTCTGAATATGTACAAGCCATTGCCTATATACTTTTTTGCAGTCCATCTTCTATACTACTTATACTATTATAAAGTAAGAACTGGGAACCTTTGAGGCGGGTAAACTCGGGAACCACAGCGCCAATCCAAACACCCAATACATCATTGGAATTGGCAGGGTCTGCAGAGTGACATAGGCTATATAACCCCCAAAAATATACGTTCTTTAAAAAATATTCCTAACTAAAAAAATAGTCCCTTGGAAGTAGCGCCGGCCGTGTGCACGAACGTGCTGACATCATCAAGAGCGTGAGGAGTAAAGCTGTGGGTGGAAAAGTAAAGACGGCGTTCGGCGGGAGGAGCACGGAAGAGAGGTAAGGGACTTCCTGGAGCACAGAAAGGAGCAGACAATTTGTGACGGGTGTCAGTATTGCAGGGGGCCCTAAAGCAGCCTTTACGTCGGGGCGGCCGGGGGCCCACAAGCAGCCTTTTGCTATCGAAAAACGTCGGGACGGGCTACAAATAAATGAATAAACAGGCAAAAAGAAGGCCCCCCTGGTTACTCGGAATCGGTAAAAGTGTGCAGGAATACAGGGACTGAGGCCCGGATTAACCCTCCCCCCCCGGAGCTACGGAGACTCAAAGCAAGATGCAGACTTCAAAAGAATGGACAATATAATGAGTCGTATGCATCTAAACGAGTGAAAACTCCCGTTATCTTTTCATCATTGACTCGTGAGAAACGAAGAACCGATCAGTGTCAGTGCAACAGGAAATCCACCAGCCTTAAGAGATGAACCACAAATGCGTTTTGAGAGCGATCGCAAGCAATAAACTGTCCTGGTTACAGAGGAGATCTGAGAAGGTAGCAAGGACTCACCCTTCATGTTGCATCAGAAATAAATTGGCTGCAGAAAAGCCCTCCTTGGCATGTGAAAGCAAATCAAAACAAATTCAGAATCTTCCGTTTTGAGGGCAAACAGCATAACAATACACATGTTTGGATCTGTGTGGATAAGAATAGGACCCTCTGCAATGAAGAGAAAAACGCAGCAAAGAACAGTACTAATTCTATATAGTCAAAGTCCTACATGACGTTTTTCCATGCCTCTGTCAAGTTCCATCCAACCATACATGATTATGTAAATTGCTGTACTGTGTGTTCTGTGTGAAAGGGCCTTTGCATTTCAGTTGCCTTTGCTGCCTCTGAAGCCCCCTTCACTTGCAGGGCATCTCCCTGTCACATCACTTGTGATTGGTAGTCATAACTAAATGCAGTAACTGACAACAGGGCATAGCATTGTGCCATTGTACCCAGAGAGAACATCTCTGACAACATCCTGTTAAATTGTTCACTTTTCACGGCGTGTGTCAATGTCTTTGATCCCATAACAGGTAAGCACTGCACCACTTACAGATGGACATGATACTTCGCCTCCGAGTGATGGGGCTGGCTGAAGGGGGAGGAGGGGGCGGGGGGGGGGGGTGTCTTGAAATGTAGCACCACATGAAACTGAGAGTTTCTGTTTAGACATTTTATATACAGAGCTGTCTGCAGGAAAAGAAGCCATCTTTCAAACTTGCAGTGGAATCCGAACAATTCATATATGACGGAAATTAATAATTTGCTACATCATGTGATCCCAAACGCTTAACCTACATTTTAAAATGAGTATGAGGAAATCTTATACCGGCTTCTGCCATAGATCAAGAATATATGATTATTCAACGATTTCAAGTTCCACGCATGCCTTTACCACGCGAATTTTAGTTCGCATGTGTCTTTTGCACGCAGCATTTGACAACTCATGTTTTTACTCCGCAATCATAACGTTACGAAACATCTGACGTCCCATTTACATTTACATAATGATACTGATAGGCTACGAAAAAATGTATGATACTGATAGGCTACGAAAAGATCGATGTTTTAAACTATAATAAACAACAGATTCCCTTACATTTTTTTTTTATTTTTTTCATAATGCGCTTAATTAATACCCTAATTTACAAAGGTTTGATTCTTATCTTACCCCTGTACGTCTTTCACCATCAGCCCTTTCTTCCACCGACCACGGAAACAAGCGTCAAAACACGTCTATCAAAACTGATAACGGACTTCTATTATGACGTGCTCTTTTCCTTCATCGTTTTAAGGCATTGTAGAGCGTTTTTTTTAACGTTTTCTTCTTATTTATTTATTATTATCCGCTTGGTTTTTTTTTGGGGGGGGGAGACCCCCCCCCAACCCCCCCTAGCCTCCCCCCAGCCCCCCAAAACCAGGAAGGAATACCACTCGCGTGGTAAAGACGGTCGTTGAAAGCTTACGCGTGGGAAAGACCTTTGCGTGGTGAGTGACGCGTGGTAAACGTTATGCGTGTTATTTGCTTCGTAGTAAATTATGTTTCCCATAGATCAAACCATACGGGAGGAAAACGTGCGCACAATGTAATATTCACTCGCTATTATCAGGGCTAAATTTCAGAACAGCGAGGCCTGTCAACATAAGCAGCTGTGCGAGTCACTCGCATGAACGGGCCAATTTACAAACAGCTAAAGCATGCTTGGTAATTCATACAATCTAAGAAGTAGAGGCGCGGTTAAGGGACACATGACAGCGCAAAACGTATCCGCCTCGTTTCCGTGGTAAACAAAGCATTTACAATGCAATTGGGCATTTAAAATGGCAATGCCTTTTATACAAAAAGTATATTCATTTAGAATTCAATTAATCCAAACTAATATAATAAAGAGAGAGCCCAAACCTTTGAGGCGGGTAATCTCAGGAACCACAGCACCAATCACAACACCCAATACAAAGTTGGAAAGGGCAGTTACAGCAGAAGGACATAGGCTATGCAGACGCCCACCATATACATTTAAAAGATAAAAGAACCATGCCAGCAAAGTAGTCCCTTGTGGGCGTGTCTGCATTGTGCTGTGGGCGTGTGCTGGGGGAGTGACAAACGCTGGGGGCGTGTGGTACGTTCTGCCCTTCATGCCATGTCTCATATAGTGTGCTAATCCCACCCTGCTCCCTTTAAATACCCTACACCCCATAATCATAACCCACCCGTACTCCTTAAAATACCCCAACACCCTTAAACACTAACCCATCATAACCCTATAAATATACCCTGTACCCCCAAACCCAAACCTATCCCTAAACCATAAAAATAACCCGTACCCCAGAACCCAAACCGCCCTAGCCCTATAAATACCCCTGTACCTCAAAACCCAAACCTACCCCTGAACCCTAAAAATACCCCTGTACCCCAAAACCCAAACCTAGCCCTGAACCCTAAAAATATCACTGTAGCCCAAAACACAAACCTACCCCTGAACCCTAAAATACCCCTATACCCCAAAACCCAAACCTAGCCCTGAACCCTTAAAATACCCCTGTACCCGAAAACCCAAACCTACCCCTGAACCCTAAAAATACCCCTGTACCCCAAAACCCAAACCTAGCCCTGAACCCTAAAAATAACCCTGTACCCCAAAACCCAAACCTACCCCTGAACCCTAAAATACCCCTGTACCCACAAACCTAGCCCTGAACCCTAAAAATACCCCTGTACCCCAAAACTAGCCCAGAACCCTTAAAATACCCCTGAACCCCAAAACCCAAACTTATCCCTGAACCCTAAAATACCCCTATACCCCAAAGCCCAAACCTAGCCCTGAACCCTAAAAATACCCCTGTACCCCAAAACCCATACCTATCCCCAAACCCTAAAACTACCCCTGTACCCCATAACCCAAAACTATATCTGAACCCTAAAAAGACACAAACAACCCAAAACATATACCTCAGTACCCCAAAACATATACCCCTATACCCATACTTACCTTATCCAAACATAAAAAAAAACATGCTTTTACCATTCATGCATTTACAACGAATTACGTTGTAAATGTATGCGTGGTAAAAGCATATAAAATGTAATGCCATGCGTTATAATGCCATTGCGGAGTCATGGTACTTTCGTAATGAAAGTATGCAGAGTGATGGTATGCGGAAAGAAAGTTGAGGAATAATGGGTGTTTACCCTCCCCAGGTAAGTACATTGGTGGCACGGC
Organism: Lissotriton vulgaris; assembly: GCF_964263255.1. Lineage (NCBI taxonomy): Eukaryota > Metazoa > Chordata > Amphibia > Caudata > Salamandridae > Lissotriton > Lissotriton vulgaris. The sequence continues at coordinate 1,233,608,547 of NC_141697.1, forward strand.
GGCCCACATCTCTAGCAACATACTTATATTTTTTCACCACCCATTTGAAAAATGCACAGGTCTCTCTCATTGATGGCCAGCACCGACATACACTTTTAGACACACCTCCCGCCACAAGTTCTAGAATTGCGAACGTTCGAGCTGGGGAGCTATGTTCGAATCTCGGCATCAGCTCAACATCCTGTGATTCCAGGCAAATAGCTTTGTCTCCCCGTGCCTACCATAAATTAATGTGTTCTTCTGTAATGTAAATTGTGCTCATTCCATGTTCTCGAGTTCGCGCTATATAATATTGCAAGAAAAAAAAATAGTAGGGGAACTCGAGTTCACACACTACTGAACGCGCACTCTTAAGTGCATCAGCAGTGCACTGTGAATCGGAGCGTTTCACAGGCCGGTCACAGATAAGAAATGCTATCAAAACGAAATCCTACAAAACAATATACTACTGGCTGGCAACAATTCATACCCGGACAACGTCGGGACGGGCTGCTAGTTGCCTATTATAAAGTGAATCTGTCTGTGTGTGACTGTGAGGCAGCATGTGTGCATATGTCTCTCAATCTCCGAGAGTCAGTGAATTTGTGTATTTGTGTAAATATGTGTATGTTTGCAAATCTAGCACTGTCTTTTACTGTGTGTGTGTGCGCATAGACTTGTCTTGAGCCAGAATTAATTCTGTTTCTCAAATGTTACGCCTCATAATATTGAATCCAGACTGTAATAATTGCCTTGTGTATTAGGTGAAAGTCTGGAAGCGCGGTCAGAACCTCAGTTTACTTTTGGGGAACCTGTTTCCTTCACCCAGAGTAATGCGTGGAATAAATGAAAAGTAATGTAATTATATTTAGTAACATTTAATGTTACATGAATATATAAATTATAACAAGTTTGTTAAAATATTTTATAATTAAATAATGCATGTTTACATTTTTTATTTTTTAACATTACATTACATAATGTATTATATGTGTAACTATTTAAATCACTTAATTTAACATTATTCCCTATTGTTTTTAATTTAAAGTCCTTCCCATCATTCTTTTCTAAGACAGAGTGTTGCAGTACCCCTAGTTGACCATGTGTGGTGCTAGAATTACACTTGCTCTGATCTGGAGTCATTTGTCTTAGTTTTGGGTCTCTTTTGTAGCTGTGGTGTTGTGTAGTTCTCACTAATCTGTAGGACCTGGGCGTTTGTTTGGACAACGTAAACTTTGGGTGAGGTGCCTAGACTGATTCCAGGCACCGCCGCAGGATGTTGGCCGAGAGAGCAGCTAGCTCACAGTGCCCCACTAACCTTACCGGGGAGAGAATAGTTTCTGGCAGCCACTGAACATGACAACCCTGACCCCTCAGGGATTGTGGAAACAGATAAGAACCTTTCTCTCAGTCACTCGAACTTACTTGTGCTCAGAGAAATATACAGAATACACAGTGGGACGTTTTCAATATATTTATTGAACCAATGCTATTCTTGTAGAGAATACATGTGTTGTGATAATCAGTAGAGAGAAGCAGATGAAAGTGATTACAAGTACCAAGGGCCAGATGTAGGAGCCCTAATACCGGTCGGTAACGGCCGATTTCGGCCGTTACCGACCGGTATTTGGCTTTTGAGATGTAGGGGGCATCTGATTTACAGAATCGGTAAATTTACCGATTCGGTAAATATACAGAATCGGTAAAATACCGAATTGGTATTTCCCTTTGATTCCTATCGGCTTCAAAGCCCATAGGAATCAATTGGAAATACCGATTCGGTATTTACCGAAACGGTAAATACCCAATCTTACAGATTCGGTAATTGTGTTTTAAAAATTACCTACATCTGCCTCCTTCTAATTTACCGATTCATAAATACCGAATCGGTAAAATTCGGTATTTATGAGTCGGTAAATTAGATTTACCTACATCTGGGCCCAAATGATTAAATAGTAGATACAGTTCTACCACGGTGAAACAGCAGTGTGTATATGTAGGCATATGATACAAGGCAGTAATCAGTCGTACTCCTACTATGCAAACCCTACTCTGCGTGTACCTAGAGTGTGTTTAGGTGTGAAGTCAAGAATCTCTCCAAGGGACGATCCAACCCCATTACCTAGCGGGAAAGAATGTAGGCGCCTGTCCTGGTCATGAACTGGACACCCCCACACCAAGATGTCAGACCGCTGCATGATGAATTCTCAGCGCGCAGGGACCCTCGGTGTCAGCGGAAGTGCCTCCTCTGCTAATCTGTTGGGATGCTCATTATTTATAATAGAAAGCAGCCTTGCGATGTATGCGTAGATTAGTGATGTTATGGATATGTAGATAGCTCTGTCGCCCCGTGGATGAAGATAGAATGAAATTTGTACCTAGTGCGTAGAAGGGCCTTGTACATGATGTTCGAGGCATTGTGATAATGGTGTGTGAAGCTAGATGTGTAAACAAAGTAGTTTCAGAGAAACGAATCCAACATTGTTGTGCACACAAATATGTGCAAAAGGTCACAGCAGGAATATTATTGTGAAAAATAGGGCAATGCAAGAAATGAGCCGCTTCGCCACATGGGCCTAACCCTGGGACATAACACCCACTCCTCATACTAAGGGTCAATATATAAAAGTTTTCTAAAGCCAGCAGGCCAAAATGAAGCAAAGTTAAAAAAAAGTTTCAACAATGTTCTTAAAATAATCTAAAAGCTAGCTTCCTATAAAATATTCATATAAAAGCCTTGAAGTCATTATACTAATTAAAATTGCAGGCACTCAGAAAGCCACGGTGTCTAGAAAAATAAAGCAAAAAGCTGTTTGAGAGTAGCAATGGGCTTACTCGTTGGTGGGTGGGGCATGTCTCTCCTTAAACCCCTCCCCATCCCTTCCTAAACCCTTCCTTACTCCTCCGGAAACCCTTCCTATTTAGTAGTAAGTACATCCCTTTTTCTACCCACCACCGTCATTTACTATTAAGGGGCCGATTCTGATGTCAGATGGATTGCTGTCATCGGTTACGGCCCTGCAAGTACTATACGACGAACCCTCACAATGGGAGCATGCATTCTGAGTAGAATGCATGCCTGCATTGTTAAAAGCAGGGGTGCAGTTCATCCTTGCACCCCAAGGTGCCTGCCACCAGGTGCAGGGATCAACAGAGGGGCACCAATTGGCGGCCTCACACCCATGGGGGGCCTGCTGGGGCCCCCAAGAAACACTTTCCGACTGACTTTACGTGCCGGAAACACCGGCACGAAAAGGCAGTGAAAGACTGCCATCGTACTCCCTCGGTCATAAAGAGGAGACCGGGGGAGTACTGGAGGATTTCCGGATGGCAGACGGGCTTTTCGAGCCCATCCTAAGCCATCCGGAAATCCGAGTCGGATTCCATTCCGACCGAGCCCAACGGAAAGGCTTGGTCGGAATGGAATTCGGCCGGCACATTCCAATGCGGTCGGAAGGGCTCCGAACATCACTCGGAGCCCTTCCGACTGGAATCGGAATCGACCCCTATGTAGTAAACTTCCTTGTGGGAAGATCTTCTGATAAAACAGATACGAGAGGTGGGGTTGGGCATTTACAGTCGTAGGTGAGTGAATAGCATTTGTAGTACTTTAGTTGTACTAAATGCAGTCTGTGAAAAGGCCCCTGAAATTAGTGGATAGAGGTGGTTTTTGCACAAGAAGAGAATCTGGTCTGGCTGACAGTGTCAACTAGAGCAGTGTGACATTCTTCCTGCTGTTGTACAGTTTCAACTGTTCTTTAGAATATTCAGTGTCTATGCGACTTTGGAAAAGCCATCTACGCGGGGGCCCCGGCCAAGCTCATCAAACGACTGCAACGCATTCAAAACGCCTCTGCATGCCTGATCCTTGACGTACCATGCCACAGCCACATCACCCCCCACCTGAGAAACCTGCACTGGCTCCCTGTCAACAAGAGGATATCCTTCAAGCTCCTCATCCACTCACACAAGGCACTCCATAAGACGGGCACAGCCTATCTCAACAGATGACTTTTCTTCTACATCCCCAACCGCAAGCTACGCTACGCCGACCTCACCCTCGCCACCGTCCCTCGCATCCGAAGAACAACCACCGGCAGCAGATCCTTTCCCCACCTCGCCGCCAAGACCTGGAAACCCTCCCACTGAGCCTACGACAGACCCAAGACCTGCTGACCTTCCGGAGACTACTCAAGACCTGGCTGTTCGACCAGTAGCGCCCCCCTTTCTCCCCCAGCACCTTGAGACCCTCACGGGTAAGTAGTGCGCTCTAAAAATTCTTGATTGATTGAGTGTCTCAGTGGATTTTCATTGCACGAACCTCGCTAGGAAGCAATAGGGAGCTGAGCAAGGGGCGGTCGCCCAGGGGTAACGAGCCAAGGGGCTCCCAGCGAGGCTGGTGCAAGACAATTCCTATTTGTTGGGATTCAGTGTCTCTTGAAAAGGGGATTCTTTCGCTTCTTCCTGAACTCTAAGAGGGCCGGAGGGGGGTCATTGGACATATAGGGAAGGGCACGCCATTAGTGCGCAATAGTTCACTTGGGTACTTACAGAATACGCTCTTCGACTCACTTACCCGCCTTTGATGTAATCTACAAACGTGTACTCGGATTCCACCTTGAAAGACAGAAGTGTCACCTAAGGGACCAACATGGAAAGGGATTATTTGGTGATCAGATTCACAGAATTTACTGTAAATTAACTGGGTAATCATATCACACATCACAAACTGAGGCACAAAAAAAGGGAGTCAACCTACGTGCTTGCATGTATCATATTTGTACAGTTTCTCATTTTTAGGGATTTATAAAAATTAACAAAAACATTTTCATAACCTAGGAAGGTTGTACCTTTCTATACAAATAAATGTTTCTGCCAAGCCTCCCAGACCTGTGGGACTCCAGGCCATGACTTTATATGTTTTGCTTTACACATATAAACACTTTCACATGTTGAAATATCCATTCCAGTATATCCAGAAACTGTTTGGAGCACTCCCCAATCCAACTTTACTCTACTCCAATGTTGTTGTAGAGTGCAGTCCTGGTGTGAAATAACATTGGAAATGTTTGAGAAAATCTCTAAAACAACAACTTTCTCGGTTTTACCCTAGAACCCACTGGCCTTGTCTGTGAGCCTGATGCTTTTCCTGTCTATTCACCAGACTTCCAAATGCAGAAATAAATGGCCAGATGTACATTCCATCTGCAGGTGAAAATATTGGCATGTCCTGTGTGATATAAATGGCAATGTGTGTACAGATGACGCTAATTGTATCTCTGTGTGTGCTGCCGGGGAGGATGGGGTGGGCGCCATGAGGGCACTGCAGGCGCTGGTGCCTGTGGTTACTCTAAGGTTGGGCCTTCTGTGCAGTTGGCTCAAGAGGATGGTCCAGGCTCTGTTCTGTTGGTACACATGGTGATGGTGCTCTGTGATGGCTGGGGTGGTGGTGGAGCATGTGGTATGGAGGCACCTAGGGTATCAATGCCCGGCGGTGCAGCTGGCACATGGGTGGGGTTGCGGGACGATGTCGTGGCAAGGGTGTTCATGGTGCCACTTGGTGATTGGATTGTGGCTGAGAACAAAATGACAAGTTTCAGAGCCAAAGTGATGGTGGACTAGAAGGCTAAGGCTGGATGAAGGTGAGCCCTGTGGCCTGGTCTGTTTGATGAACCAGGGAGCGGTCCTCTCCGGGGACCAAGAGGCGGCTTCTCAGTGCTGGCGGGGTGGGCGGAATGGCTCGTGTCGCTGATGACAGCGAAGATACCACCAGGGGGGGAGACCAGATCACTCACCGTTCCAGAGTTGATGTATTTCTTCTTTTTCACCTTCTTCTTTGGATTTAAAACCTAAAAAGAGACAGATGAAGAGACGCATCAGCGCAGAGACCGCCATTAGACGACACCGCAGATCGCGATTGCCCGTGCCAGCTACGGCTGCCGGGCAGGAATAAGATGGGTTCCACACTCTGCCCTGAGGGTGCAGACGTACGATGGCAGCTGAAGGGGGGGTATGCACGAACACCCTCCCACTCTCTGTAATGGAGAAGGGGGGCTTCTGGGAGACCACGCCCATGGCTTGGCCAAGGAATAACTCCAGTGCAACAAGTAGCATAAGCAGAGCCCCTGAAAACATGTGGCATAAGCAGAGCCCCTGAAAACATGTGGCATAAGCAGGGCCCCTGGAAACATGTGGCATAAGCAGGGCCCCTGGAAACATGTGGCATAAGCAGGGCCCCTGGAAACATGCGGCATAAGCAGGGTCCCTGGAAATATGCGGCATAAGCAGGGCCCCTGGAAATATGCGGCATAAGCAGAGCCCCTGAAAACATGTGGCATAAGCAGAGCCCCTGAAAACATGTGGCATAAGCAGGGCCCCTGGAAACATGTGGCATATGCAGGGTCCCTGGAAATATGCAGCCTAAGCAGGGCCCCTGGAAATATGCGGCATAAGCAGAGCCCCTGAAAACATGTGGCATAAGCAGAGCCCCTGAAAACCTGTGGCATAAGCAGGGCCCCTGGAAATATTTGACATAAGCAGAGCACCTGAAAACATGTGGCATAAGCAGAGCCCCTGAAAACATGTGGCATAAGCAGGGCCCCTGGAAACATGCGGCATAAGCAGGGTCCCTGGAAACATGTGGCATAAGCAGGGTCCCTGAAAACATGTGGCATAAGCAGGGCCCCTGGAAATATTTGACATAAGCAGAGCCCCTGAAAACATGTGGCATAAGCAGAGCCCCTGAAAACATGTGGCATAAGCAGAGCCCCTGAAAACATGTGGCATAAGCAGAGCCCCTGAAAACATGTGGCATAAGCAGGGTCCCTGAAAACATGTGGCATAAGCAGGGCCCCTGGAAATATTTGACATAAGCAGGGTCCCTGAAAACATGCGGCATAAGCAGGGCCCCTGGAAATATGCGGCATAAGCAGGGCCCATGGAAACATGTGGCATAAGCAGGGCCCATGGAAACATGTGGCATAAGCAGGGCCCCTGAAAACATTTGACATAAGCAGGGTCCATGGAAACATGCGGCATAAGCAGGGCCCCTGGAAACATGCGGCATAAGCAGGGCCCCTGGAAACATTTGACATAAGCAGGGTCCATAGAAACATGCGGCATAAGCAGGGCCCCTGGAAACATTTGACATAAGCAGGGTCCCTGGAAGCATGCGGCATAAGCAGGGCCCCTGGAAACATGCGGCATAAGCAGGGCCCCTGGAAACATGCAGCATAAGCAGGGCCCCTGGAAATATGCGGCATAAGCAGGGCCCCTGGAAACCTTCGACAGCTGAGGACCAACTTATGCAGCAGAGATGACTAAACCATGGGGCATTCTGTGAGATGAAGAGGCCTCTCTCATGTAAGGCACATTGATGCATAAGGGATCACAGGCAAATTACAAAATTTCCTTAAGAAAGAAAATGATACACATTTAGGGGATCCTAAAAAATTGTATTCCTCAAGAAATAATGATTTTATCTTTCATAAAGCTCAGGAACATCACTGTATTGACACTTTCCCTCCTAGTCCCTAAAGAAAATAGTTTATCTATTGGTTTGAAGGCTTGTCTAGCTAACCACCTATCTACCTGTCTGCCTGCCTAGCTACCGCCTATCTATCTGGCTGCCTGTCTGACTGCCTAGCTACCGCCTATCTATCTGGCTGCCTGTCTGACTGCCTAGCTACTGCCTATCTATCTGTCTGTCTGTCTGCCTGTCTAGCTACCCGCCTATCTATCTGGCTGCCTCTCTGCTTTCCTAGCTACTCGCCTATCTACCTGTCTGCCTGTCTGCCTGCCTAGCTACCGCCTATCTATCTGGCTGCCTGTCTGACTGCCTAGCTACCGTCTATCTATCTGGCTGTCTGTCTGCCTGCCTAGCTACCCATCTATCTATCTGGCTGCCTGTCTAGCTTCCCGCCTATCTATCTGGCTGTCTGTCGCCTGCCTAGCTACTGCCTATCTATCTGTCTGTCTGTCTGCCTGTCTAGCTACCCGCCTGTCTATCTGGCTGTCTGTCTGCCCGTCTAGCTACCAGCCCATCTATCTGGCTGCAAGTCTGCCTGCCTAGCTACCCGCCTATCTTTCTGGCTGCCTGTCTGTCTACCTAGCTACCTGCCTATCTATCTGGCTGCCTGCCTAGCTACCCACCTATCTATCTGTCTGCCTGTCTGCCTAGCTACCTGTCTATCTATCTGGCTGCCTCTCTGAGTGCCTAGCTACCCACCTATCTATCTGGCTGCCTGTCTGTATGCCTAGCTACCCACCTATCTATCTGGCAGCCTGTCTGCCTGCCTAGCTCCCGGGCTATCTATCTGGCTGTCTAACTATCTATCTTGTTGCGTGACTGCTTGGCTATCTATCTGGCTGTCAGGCTATCTATATGGCCAGGGGACAATGGTTGTGCTTGTGACGTCACAGGCTGGGGGGAATGGCTATGCCTGTGATGTCACAGGGTAAGGAGCAACGGCTGTGCTTGTGAGGTTACAGGCTTGGGAGAATGTCTATGCCTGTAAGGTCACTGGCTAAGGAGCAACAGCTATGCTTGTGAGGTCACAGGCTGGAGGGAATGGCTATGCCTGTGAAGTCACAGGCTAAGGAGCAACGGCTGTGCTTGTGAGGTCAGCTAAGGAGAAACAGCTGTGCTTATGAGATCACAGGCTAAGGAGAAACAGCTGTGCTTATGAGGTCACAGGCTAAGGAGTAACAGCTGTGCTTATGAGATCACAGGCTAAGGAGAAACAGCTGTGCTTATGAGGTCACAGGCTAAGGAGTAACAGCTGTGCTTATGAGATCACAGGCTAAGGAGAAACCGCTGTGCTTATGAGGTCACAGGCTAAGGAGTAACAGCTGTGCTTATGAGATCACAGGCTAAGGAGAAACAGCTGTGCTTGTGAGGTCACAGGCTAAGGAGCAACGGCTGTGCTTGTGAGGTCAGCTAAGGAGAAACAGCTGTGCTTATGAGATCACAGGCTAAGGAGAAACAGCTGTGCTTATGAGATCACAGGCTAAGGAGAAACAGCTGTGCTTATGAGGTCACAGGCTAAGGAGAAACAGCTGTGCTTATGAGATCACAGGCTAAGGAGAAACAGCTGTGCTTATGAGGTCACAGGCTAAGGAGTAACAGCTGTGCTTATGAGATCACAGGCTAAGGAGAAACAGCTGTGCTTGTGAGGTCACAGGCTAAGGAGAAACAGCTGTGCTTGTGAGGTTACAGGCTAGGGGGGAATGGCTATGTCTGTGACGTCACAGGCTATGAAGCAGCGGCTGTACTTGTGTGGTCGCAGGCTAAGGAGCAACAGCTGTGCTTATGAGGTCATAGGCTAGGGGGGAGTGGCGATGCCTGTGAGGTCAAAGGCTAAGGAGCAACAGCTATGCTTGTGAGGTCACAGGCTAAGGAGCAATGGCTGTGCTTGTAATGTCACAAGCTAGGGGGGAATGTCTATGCCTGTAAGGTCACTGGCTAAGGAGCAACAGCTATGCCTGTGAGGTCACAGGCTAGGGGGAATAGCTATGCCTGTGACGGCATAGGCTATGAAGCAACGGCTGTGCTTGTGAGGTCACAGGCTATGAAGCAACGGCTGTGCTTGTGAGGTCACAGGCTAAGGAGCAACAGCTGTGCTTGTGAGGTCACAGTGTAGGGGGAATAGCTATGCCCACTCACTCTGCTTCAACCCTCCAGTCTATTCATCGGATTATCGCTTCCTTAGGGCATCTGGGTGTGATGCTGGAGGAAGCTGCAGGTCAAGGATGTTCTACCCTGTAGAAACCCAGGGACTGAGATCTTTTAAACAAAATTCGAGGCCATGCTGTGCCCCCTCCTCCCACTGCCAACATTCTGCCAGTTTATAATCTTTGGGGATTAGAGGGGTTTGCTTCTGCTGAAACTCTCAAGGTTTGTGCTGAGAATGTAGATCATGGGCGGTATTAAGGACCTGCCCCGGGGGCGCAAAGGGTGTAAGCGCCTGCTTTGCGCCCCCCTTGGTATTACAGAAAGTGCTACAGGCGCTTGTGCGGCCCCTTCTGTAATAGAGATACTGCAGGCGCACACGCAGCACCAGCGCTATCACCGGAGGGCATTCCTCCATTTGCATGAGGGCGTGGCCACATGCAAATGAGGGAATCCCTTTCCCTCTGCGCCAGCGCCGTATTACAGACGCGGAAGCGTGAGCAATGAAGCTGTCAGGAGGGCACTGACAGTGAGCCACATAAAAGGATTCACACTGTCAGTGCGCCCCCTGATGGCAGCCCTCTGGAACAGTGAAAGGGGTTCTATGGAGCCCCCTGACATCCATTTGCAGGCGGGTGCAGTCACTCCCTGCAGCGGCTTCCAAGGGGATCTCTCGCCCCTCTTAAAAGTGCTGGCTGGTTGCACGGAGCGGCTGCTCCGATTTTCACTTGAATGCGCTGCTGCCAGGGTAGCGTGAGTTTGCAGCTGCCCTGCAGGCAGCAGATCCAATGCATTGGGGTGCACTTTCCCTGTTTTGCATTGGTGCACATATTTTAAGGTGCGCAGTGGCGCAAACAGGGAAAGTGCGCCCTATCCATGATACGCCCCTTGGTGTGCCGCTCTTCCCACTGTTGTTGCGGGGGACTGTTGGATGTTGGGCCCTCCTGGGAGCCACCAGCGTTCCCTTGCCACCCTCACCCCGTCACAGGGAAGTACAGTTTACAGCTCTTAGAAGATTGGCCACAACTGCAAGCACTTCACTTCTCTAGCCTGTGGTGGCGGTTCCCTCACTGTCACTGGTCCCCGGATACTGACTTCAGTAGCACCCCACCCTGATGCTGCCGGCGGGGGACTCCCGGAAGAGCATCAAGTGTCCTTTCCTTCCCCTTCATTGGATCTTCATTGACGATCATAAGCACTGAATAGAAGAGCGAGCCCCTCCCTCTGAGGCAGCCCTGGAGGAAAATCTACCAGGATGACATATCTACAGCCAAGAGGCGAATAAAGCAAGTTAAGTGAGGAGGCCGCGCCGCTTTGACATCAGCCCTGGAATTAGGGTGACCAACCGTCCGTAAATTTCACGGACAGTCCGTAATTTCGGCCGTCTGTCCGTTGTCCGTGAAGGATTCTTTAACGGACGCCATTTGTCCGTAATTTTAACCGGGCACGGTCGCACATCCCTAAAGCCGGCACAGCTTCCACTCACCTCCCTGCTTGACTTGACATGACCCATTCAGGGCTGCTTGCATCTGAATTGATGCCCCTGCTCTTGAAGCTGCAGCCCCCACCCCTCACACCTCCAACCCTTGATGAGCTGTTAAGCGGTGCTTGAAGGTGGCCGAGAGGGAGGGGGGGGCAGCTTCAGGAGCAGGGGCATCTATTCAGATGCAAACAGCCCTGAATGCGTCTTGTATCTGCAATTTGTGTGAGACATTTCCTTTCTGCCCAGTGCCCCAAACATCCTACAACCGGTCTGGATTACACAGCGGCAGCACGTGGTTCTCTTCACAGCACAGAGACTAATAACTGTCACTAAATTGTAAACAAACTTCGATTCTTCAAACATGCAGTCTTTAAGTAATAAAATAAAGAAATGGCACAATCGCACCCACACTGATTAACAAAGTAAGGAGGACAATCAGTTAAATCAGTTCTCTCGGAGTATCTCCTGTAAGTACTGTACATCACAGTGGGGACTGGTAAAAGTAACATTTTGGAAAGAGACTGACTTCTCATTGTCTTGTCCAGGGGGGGGTGAGGAGTCCTACCCCACCCTGGAAGAGACCAAGATGATACTAGGATACTGCATGCCCACCCCTGAGCCCACCCTGGTGGATCCTGGTCCCCCTCTTCCCACCCCCCTCCCCCCAGTGATGGCTCCTGTCCCCCCCCCCCCCTCCACCCCCCCACCTGTGGTGGATCCTGTCTCTGCCCTGGGTGGCTTCTGTCCCAGTCCAGGAATGGCTTCTGCAGCTCAAAAAGGCTCAGCTCAAAATGAATATAAAAAGGTGGGCGAGTGAGTAAGTGAAGGGATGGGTGGATGGCTGGATGAATTAGTGAAAGGGTGCATGGATGAATGAAAGATTGAATAGATGGATAATAAAAGAGGATGGATGGATTGATGAGTGAGTGGTGGAAGGATGGAAAGGAGAAAATGGAAATAGCTGAATGTATGGGTGGAAGGGTAGCTGGATGGGTAAAAGGGTGGATGGATGAGTGAAAGGATGGATGAATGAAAAGGTGGATGAGTGAAAAGGTGGATGAGTGGGTGGATGGATGGATGAGTGAAATGATGGATGGATTGGTGAATTGATAAGTGCAAGGGTGAATGGATGGACAGATGAGTGAAAGGGTGGATGTAAGGATGGATGAGTGAGTGAAAGGGAGGGTAGATGGACTAAAGGATGAATAGATGAGTGAAGGAGTAAAAGGATAAATGGATGAGAGAAAGGATGGATGAGTGATAGGGTCAATGGATGGATTCCTGAGTGGATGAGTAGATGGATGGGTGGGTGGATGGATGGATGGAAGGAAGGATTGCTAAGTGAAAGGGACGATGGAGAGACAAAGGGAGGATGGTGGATGACTGAAAGGGTGGATGGGTGGAAGGATGAGTGACTGGGTGGATGGATAAGTAAAAGGATGGGTGAAAGGGTAAATGGCTGGATGGATGAGTGGATGGATGGGTAGAAGAGTGGATGGATGAGTGTACAGATGGCTAGGGTGAAAGGGTGGATGGATGGATAAAGGATGGATGAGTGAAATGATAGATGGAAGGATACATGATGGATAGGTTTGCAAATGGTTGAATATGTTTGGATATGGCTGGGCTTACTTATATACCATTTCGCGACCTCTGAAGTGTCTGTAAAACTTATCCAATTATCCTGAAGTTTTGTCCTGAATTTTGACCTCCTGTCCTGAATTTGTGTCCTGAATTTTGACCCTTTGTCCTGAATTTTTACACTCACCGTCCTGAATTTGCACCAATGCCAGTTGGTCACCCTACCTGGAATCTGAATCAAGACAGTAACGAATCCGAAAAGTGTGTACAGATCTTCAGGGAGCTGCTCTGCAGCCGTCCAGTGTGGGAACATTACTTATAAGCGTGGGATAATTCCATACTCTGAACAAGAGGTCCTTTATTTACCACCTCGCGGGATTGGCTGGGACTGCATGTGTTCGGTTTAACTTTGTTAATGCAGTGGGAGTTCCAAGGAGGACTGATGTAACATAACATAATGTAACGTAACATAACATACCATACCATACCATACCATTCCCTCAGTGCACGGCCACATAGGAGGCCTGTCCCTATCGCAATACCATTATGGTTAAGGAACACAATACAAAGGAAGTTGGAGTCAGCGGTTCCTGATGGGCCCCTGGAGCCCTAGGGCCCTTGGAGACAGAGAGAGAGTAGTTCTGAAAGTCACTTGAAGCAGTAGGGGGTCGTGTGCTCACCTCGTACACGCTGAACTGGCTCTGTCCACGCGACAGCTCCCGGTAGCTCGTGGTGAACTCACCAATGAAGTCATGACTGCGAAGAAAGAGATGGGTCAGGGGGAGGCAGTAGTATGGTACCGCCACATTCCACAGCAACCAACGACAGACGGAAGCACCAAACACTAGAACCAATGCCACAGTAACACCACTCTCCAGAGCAACCAACGGCAGACACTGACACAGTAACGCCACTCTCCAGAGCAACCAACGGCAGACACTGACACAGTAACGCCACTCTCCAGAGCAGCCAAGGGCAGACACTGACACAGTAACGCCACTCTCCAGAGCAACCAACAGCAGACACTGACACAGTAACGCCATACTCAATAACACCCAACGGAGGACAGTAACACAGTAACGCCACTCTCCAGAGCAACCAATGGCAGACACAAACACAGCGACTCCACATTCCACAGCAACCAACGGCAGACGGAAGCACCAAACACTAGAACCAATGCCACAGTAACACCACTCTCCATAGCAACCAACGGCAGACACTGACACAGTAACACCACTCTCCAGAGCAACCAACGGCAGACACTGACACAGTAACGCCACTCTCCAGAGCAACCAACGGCAGACACTGACACAGTAACGCCACTCTCCAGAGCAACCAACGGCAGACACTGACACAGAAACGCCACTCTCCAGAGCAACCAACGCCACTCTCCAGAGCAACCAACGGCAGACACTGACACAGTAACACCACTCTCCAGAGCAACCAACGGCAGACACTGACACAGTAACACCACTCTCCAGAGCGCCACTCTCCAGAGCAACCAACGGCAGACACTGACACAGTAACACCACTCTCCAGAGCAACCAACGGCAGACACTGACACAGTAACACCACTCTCCAGAGCAACCAACGGCAGACACTGACACAGTAACACCACTCTCCAGAGCAACCAACGGCAGACACTGACACAGTAACCCCACTCTCCAGAGCAACAGCAGACACTGACACAGTAACACCACTCTCCAGAGCAACCAACGGCAGACACTGACACAGTAACCCCACTCTCCAGAGCAACCAACGGCAGACACTGACACAGTAACGCCACTCTCCAGAGCAACCAACGGCAGACACTGACACAGTAACACCACTCTACTGACACAGTAACGCCACTCTCCAGAGCAACCAATGGCAAACGGTAGCACCGCACACTATAGGAATCAATGACAGACACTGACACAGTAACACCACAGACCATAGCAACCAAACGCAGACACTGACACAGTAACGCCACTCTCCAGAGCAACCAACGGCAGACACTGACACAGTAAAGCCACTCTCCAGAGCAACCAACGGCAGACACTGACACAGAAACGCCATACTCAATAACACCCAATGGAGGACAGTAACACAATAACGCCACTCTCCAGAACAACCAATGGCAGACACTGACACAGTAACGCCACTCTCCAGAGCAACCAATGGCAGACACTGACACAGCAACTCCACATTCTACAGCAATCAAAGGCAGACAGAAGCACCACACACTATAGGAACCAATGGCAGACACTGACATAGTAACACAACTCTCCAGAGCAGCCAATGGCAAACACTGATACAGCAACTCCACATTCCACAGCAACCAATGGCAGACAATAGCACCACACACTATAGTAACCAATGGCAGACACTGACACATTAACACCACACTCAATAGCACCCAACGGAGGACACTTACACAATAACAGTAACACTGCACTCCATGGTATCCATTTGCCGATGGTGACACAGTAACACAACAGACCATAGCAACCAATGGCAGACAGTGACACAGTTACACCAGTCTCCATAGTACTAACGGAGGGCATTGACACAGCAAATACACACTCCATAGCTACTAATGGCACAAACGCAGAACTAGTTTATTTAAGTAGAACAAACATGTCTCTTAAGTGCTTCAAATACATTACAATGCAAGCAAGTGGGGACTGCAACACAGAACTGCAGCATAGTGCATAGTGGGGCGGGATTCTCTTGTGATTTGCATTCCGTGCAGTAGTGCATTGCTAAGGTACGGAGAGCAGGCGGCTGCCCTGGTGAGACTGCTGCCTACTTCTCTGATGCAAGCATGTTTTGTTTGGAAAGTATCTTTGTCCACGTGGTCCTTTGAGCACACTCAAGGATTTGCTGACAACTGTGAGGTGTAAACCAGTGTTTGCATTCGGCAAAGATTGGGTCTGGCTGTTGTCATCAGAGCTCGTGATGCACCTTTAGTACACCACAACTTGTGAATTACACACACAAAATCTTTGTGCATGTGTTAAAGAAGAGTAATAAACCAGCGTTGCATCAGGGTTGAGTGTGTGCACAACTCACAACCAGCTCATACTGTGCATGGTGACTATGTAACAATTGCGTAGTACTAAATGCAAACAGCAGGATACATTCCGACCCTTGACCTTGCTGGTAGGTCGCTCCCCCACCACACAACTCCGCCTGTGTGTCCTGATCCTGCCCCAGCTGCCGCTACTGTAGAAGTTGAGGCCCTCCTCCACCCGCAGGCTACCACCTGTGCCTCATCCCTGGTGGCCAGTGGTAGGCCTTAGGTTTGTATCACTGTCGCTGAGTCCTAAGAGGATGGGACCACCACCAAATCGTTCACAAGATGTGCTCTTTGTTTTCAAGGCATCTGCTTGATCCTCCCCTAGGTTAGGAAGGATCCCAAAATCATCATCTCGCTCACTGCTTGCTATACTTTCATTTTCACTTTTGTGAGATGACTATATGCATTTCAGCATGTGAAGACAGAGATACTTGTTATTTTATCAAAAGTATATGAGGTCTCTGTTTTATTAATTGGGAGTCCAACGGAGTGAAGTTGCGGAATTCACTGAGTTTTTGTGAATTCCGCCCAACTACGCCCACCATTATTTTTTATGCATGCCGATAGTATATACTTTTTGCATTTTTTTATCTTTCTAGTTTGTTATATTACGATTGTCGATTCAAGTTATGCAGCTTGTTTCATATTTTGTTAAAATGTGTTTATTGTTGCAGGTTTTGCTGCATGTTGGTTGTGTACATTACATGTAGAGTTTCTCTGTGCCTACTTAGCAGCAGTATGCATGCCAGGTTGTATATTTTGTTGCATGCTGATGGTAAACATTGCATTGGGAGTTTCTATGTGCCTTGTTAGCTGCAGTTTGCAAGCTAACACTGCGCACAATGTTGCATGTTCTTTTTGTATGTTGATTGTGCATATTACTTTGGGAGTTGCTCTGTGCTTCGTTAGCTGCAGTCTGCATCTTGATGCTGCATATCATGTTGCATGTTTTGTTGCATGCCTGATGGTGTTTTCGTTGGGAGTTTCTCTGCGCCTTGTTATCTGCAGTTTGCATGTTGATGCTGCACATCATGTTGCATGTTTTTTTGCATGTTGCTGGTGTATATTACATTGGGGGAGTTTCTCTGTGCCTTGTTAGCTGCAGCACGCATGTTGGCGCTGCATGTTATGTTGCATGCTTTGTTGCATGTTAATGGTGTGTATTACCTTGGGAGTTATTCTGTGCCTTGTTAGCTGCAGTATACACACATGCTGACATTACACATCATGTTTCACGTTTTGTTGCATGCTAATGGCGTATATTACGTTGGGGCGGGTTTCTCTGCGCCTTATTAGCTGAGGACGCATGTTGCCGCAGCACATGATATTACACGTTTTTTGCATGTTGCTGTTGTATATTACCTTGGGGGAGTTTCTCTGCGCCTTATTAGCTGAGGACGCATGTTGCCGCAGCACATGATATTGCATGTTTTTTGCATGTTGCTGGTGTATATTATCTTGGGGGAGTTTCTCTGTGCCTTATCAGCTGAGGACGCATGTTGCCGCAGCACATGATATTGCATGTTTTTTGCATGTTGCTGGTGTATATTACCTTGGCGGTTCCTCTGTGCCTTATTAGCTGCAGTACGCATGTTGACGCTGCGCACCATGTTGAATTTTTTTTTGCATGTTAATGGTGTATATTACGTTGGGAGAGATTCTCTGTGCCTTGTTAGCTGCAGTACGCATGTTGAGTTGACGCTGCACATGTTTTGTTGCATGTTGCTGGTGTGTATTACGTTGGGGGAGATTCTCTGTGCCTTGTTAGCTGCAGTACGCATGTTGAGTTGACGCTGCACATTATATTGCATGTTTTGTTGCATGTTGCTGGTGTGTATTACGTTGGGAGAGTTTCTCTGTGCCATGTGAGGTGCAGCATGCATGCTGGCGCTGCGCATCATGTTGCATGTTTTGTTGCAATAAGCTCGTGCCGTTACCTGCCCGTTCGGTCCCAGTCATACACGTCCACTTTCACGGTCCTGAAAGGCAAAAGCCACATATGACGACAGAGTAAATCACAGCTGGAATCTTAACGTTCCACAGCCCATGCATGTGCATAGCGTGGTCTGACTAGTGTGGCATGGGAAGGACTCGCCCATGATCTGCATGCAACAGGCTTGGATCTTTGTGATGTTACACTGTGTCTGTTGAGCCCCCCCTTTCAAGGACATCCTTGCATCACACAGGACTTTGACTGACGCCTGCGGCCACTTGAGGGAAGGGAAAGATTCTTACAGGTTTTCTACATGCATGGCAGGGTAATGTGACATGTGTCTGTTTCTTAAGGGAGGTATTTCCAGGGCTTCAGTGGCATGTATGAGCTCCATGTGGAAAAATATCATCTAAAAACAAAAACAACAATAATAAACACAAGTGTTGAGTGGAAAAATAAACACTACACAAGTATCTATGGACACACATTTTCACCCTTTTAATGACATTCCATCTCAAATAACTTATTTGATGATGTTGAAGATGCCACCAAACTACATGGTGAACCATTTGTCGACAAACATGGACGGATTCTAGGCGCAGGATGCATGCATGTAGCATGTTATCACAGCCTCTGGCCTGTCTAACCCCAGATGCACTGACATGGCGCGTGGCACGAGGGTGGCATGTGGTGAACACACCTGAGCGGCTCCATGGGCGTGGGATTGTTATCTGATTTACTCTGCTTGATTGTAAATGCAGGAATGACGGTGGCCTGCATGGGACAGAAGACCTCTCTCTGGTGGGAGAAGTGGGAGAAGCAGGAATCGCAGTGCCACAAGACAGTCACGTTGGCAACAACCCTCTAGGCGCTGCTGCGGGGGTTCTTTGCGGCCTGAGGCACTCAGCTCCAAGGACCTGCCTGCACTTTAAGAAAAGTTTCTGCTGGGGGAGGAGGCCATTGCTGTGTCTGTGATTGTTGAAACAACTACAAAGGAACATGCCATTCCACCGCACTGTAATGGTGGGGGTCACCCCCATTTGCACCATCTAATTGTGGGGGTCGCCCCCATTTAGTAATAGTTCTTGCCTGCATTTGGCAATGGTTTCCAGAAGGCCCTGTTCCTAAAAAGTAAGTCACAGATGTAGACTTTAGTGGTAAATCACAGATGTGCTATCTATGGGGGTGGGGAATGCACCTTTGTCCATACTCAGGACTTTTTGACTTTAGAAGACTGGTTGCTGATGCTATTTGGATGTTCTCTGTTTCTCCACGATTGGCAGAGAGAACCACATGTGCCTGTAAAGTGCCCAGTGACGCCTGCAGGGGGCACTCTACCTGCCTTGCAAGAGGGAGAGCTGACGGTCAACTGCATCCCTCTGGGGCCAATTTACAAAGGCGTCTTGGAGTGCATGGAGTAGACGCCAAGGGCCATATTACACGGTAAGGGTGCACCGTCCATGTTTGCTTTGGGGCGCACCTTTAGGTGGGTGCGCGGGGTGCAAACTGGGCGCAACTACTATTAATGCAGCGCTCCCCGGGGCAGATTCAAACTCACTCCAGTTCAAGATGGCCCCCTGATGGAAGCAGAAGTCCACTTCCACAGTGACGGAAGCTTCCTGTCTGCACTTTCAAGAGGGACAGATATGCCCCACAGGTGGGTACAGCGAGAGATTCACCTGCCTGCAGGGAGATGTTTGGTCAGAGGCCTATTGGACCCACTTTCCCATCACCAGAGACATATGCTGGAAGGGGGGGGGGGGGGGGGTGAGTGTGCAGAGTCCCCCCCCCCCCATTTTCATGGGGTCATGAGCCTATGAAAATGGGGGCACACTCTTTCAGGCCAGTGCTGGCGTTTGATTTGCACCAGCGCTATTTGTATTACAGAAGGGGCCACGCAAAGGTCAGTAACTTCTTGGTGGCACCAAAGTGCCCAGGAGACACAGAAAGAGGGTGCACACAGCTGTTGCGCGCCCAGTGCACCGCCTGTAATGCGGCCCCCGCAGTGTGCTTTTATGTTCTCTTACATACCCTTGTGAATTCACTCCAAAATATGTAAAATGGGAGTCAAGTGGCCGTATTCAGGGACTGTGCATGTACAATTATCACAAACAGAGCAGATTCTGCCTTCTTTCTGCTTTTACTACAAGGGAGCTGAATCTTTTGAGCCTAATTCACAACAGAGTAACTAAAGGACTACTCCTGTAGTAAATACCACTCCTTGTACTCCTACATGCATTTGCAAATCAACCCCATCCAGTTAAAGTACAACATTTGCCACTGCGCATCAACCCAACCGCCGCAAGAATGAAATGGAATGAATATGAAAAGTGTAGAATCTTGACCCATTGGGGGTGGAGGACAGGGGCAGAAAGCTGGCTGCAGCCAAGGGCCCGGGGCTCTCAGTTCCGGGGAGATATAAAGTGAGATCTGTTTATGTTTAAAGTCCCTTACAGAGGTCCGTACGCGCTGATTCCTCTCTGGGAAATTATTCCACACCGAGGGCCCGATTCACAAAGGTAAACTTAGATCTGAAGTCTAACTTAAGACCTGAAGTCTATCTTAAGACCTAAAGCCTAACCTTTGACCTGAAGTTTAAGTTTAGACCTGAATTCTACCTTAAGACCTGAAGTCTAACTTAAGACCTGAAGTCTAACTTTAGACCTGAAATCTAACTTAAGACCGGAAGTCTAACTTACGACCTGAAGTCTAACTTAAGACCTGAAGTCTAACTTAAGACCTGAAGTCTAACTTAAGACCTGAAGTCTAACTTTAGATCTGAAATCTAACTTAAGACCTGAAGTCTATCTTAAGACCGGAAGTCTAACTTAAGACCGGAAGTCTAACTTAAGACTGGAAGTCTAACTTAAGACCGGAAGTCTAATTTAAGACCTGAAGTCTGACTTAAGACCTGAAGTCTAACTTAAGACCAGAAGTCTAACTTAAGACCGGAAGTCTAACTTAAGACCGGAAGTCTAACTTAAGACCGGAAGTCTGACTTAAGACCTGAAGTCAAGTCTAACTTAAGACCGGAAGTCTGACTTAAGACCTGAAGTCTAACTTAAGACCAGAAGTCTAACTTAAGACCGGAAGTCTAACTTAAGACCGGAAGTCTAACTTAAGACCTGAAGTCTGACTTAAGACCTGAAGTCTGACTTAAGACCGGAAGTCTAACTTAAGACCTGAAGTCTAACTTAAGACCGGAAGTCTAACTTAAGACCTGAAGTCTAACTTAAGACCTGAAGTCTGACTTTAGACCTACAGTCTAATTTTAGAACGGAATGCTAAGTTTAGAATTCATGTCTGAGTTTACCTTTGTGAATCAGGCCCTGAATCTTTGGCTGCCGTCTTGTCCTGGCAGTGCCCTCACCCCGTCCCCAGCCTGGCCCCACGTGGACACTTCACTCAGAGGATAAGCAGGCATCTCTGCCCAGCCTTGTGGCATGGCCTGCCCGGCTCCCATCTCTGCCTGCGTTGAGCTGATGGACAGCGCTCCGGGGAGGGAGGAGGGGCCAAGCTCTGCATGAGTGACGTCTGGCACTGACAGGGCACCGCTGGGCCCTGGACAGCATGTCACACATATCACTGTGCGCGGAGCTGGCATGGCGCATCCAGAACAGAGCCTCGGGGATGATTGGCACAGGTGGGCTTTGGTCTACTGAAGCGCACAGATGTGAGACAGGCGGTTGGCATGGAGCGCTCCTGACTGACAGGAGGTCAGACCACTGGAGCTTGGCTGGCACCGGAAGCGCACATGCGGCATGATACTCACCCCGCCACCGCGCGTGCCAAGGCAGATGGCGCGTGGCGTGCGTGAACCCTCTACCACTCTAGCTGTGGCTGATAGAAACAGCCCAATCTGCTGGGGGCCCACAAGGACCTGGATGATGGGGGGAGAAGGAGGGAGGCTGACCTGTCGAAGTCCCCGTTGCACAGGGCTCTCACGGGGATGGTGAACGGCTGCCACACAGGGTTCAGGGTGTTCTTTATCACTTCCGTCTTGTGGCAGATGGTGAATCTAGGGAAGACACAGAGGCAATGTCAAAACACAGGCAGGTGATAAAGCAGCACATTCATCCTTTTGTGAAGGCAGGAACATTCGACCAACTGCAGTGCAACAAATGCGAGACCTCGAGCCACCTTCTTGTCAATTTCTGGCCACATGAGTAAAAACACAGACCTTTTATATCTGGGGTCTGCCTTCACAGCTGTCTAACAACCTGTTTCTTACAATATACATAGGATGAACTTTGGGACGGCCCCCTTCAGTCATTGGCTTTCTTTGGCAGGCCTCTTTCAGCCAGTGGCTTGTGAGTTTGTCAATCATGTCTTGGTTCAGCCCAGTGGAGTGTTTACTTCTCACCTAATGCTATTGGCTGTTTGGGTGTATCCTTCCGACATGAGTGCATACATTGAACTGAATGAGGAACTTCTTGACAACTATAGTGCCATCTGCTCATTCCTTCTGGCTCCCCCATGTGTCTCGCTAAATGTGATAGCACTCTTGTGTTAGCACATTAAACCCACCTCTTTTGGTGTAACCAGTGTTTGTTAGTTTTGACATACTGCTGGGCTCTCCACCTGTGTCTCTAGAATGAGAGTGACTGGTGCCACGATGCCCAAGCATGGTGCCAGGGTGCACTGATCCTAAGGGGCTCATTTATGGGCCCTTGCATCACTTTTGTGCCATTGGTGCATCACTTTTTGTGACGCACCAGTGGCATAAAAAATGCACCATGTTGCGTCATATTTATGAAGTGACTTATCTAGGTAGATGGGTCCCTTCTTATACCCCTGCGCTACATTATACCTGCACCAGGTATAATGTATGCAGGGTGGGCGTACCCCCACAAGAAAGGGTCGTAGGAGTGGTGCAGCAAAATCTATGAGATTTCACTGTGCAACTTCTAGGACGCCAATGCGCCAAAAACATACGCCTGCCTCATGGCAGGCATAAGCGTGAAGCAGGCCCTTTCTCATTGGGCAAGCCCCATGTGAAAGGAACATTGCTGGAGTTGCGTCATGCTTCCGACACAACCACAGCAATGCGGCACTGTTTGCGCCGACAGAGACGTCAGTAATACTGACATATCTGTCCTTCCTTGTGACATGATGCATCATACTGTAAATATGACGCATCATTGGTGTCGCAAGTAGGGCGCAAAGAGAAGTGGCGCATTGCTGCTTTCACGCAGAGATTCGCCTCCTCTCGTAAATGAGGCCCTAAATGTTTTGTAGACAGGGCTGGGAGCGAGCTTTGCTGCGGGGCACCGCGTGTGGACGCAGGTGGCGTTGGAGTACGAAGGACATGGGCAGCAGGAGCGCTCCTTGGCATGTGATCTGCTATCACTCCCCCTCATATGTGTGCTGATGAATCTCTCCCTGGCATGTGATCTGCTATCACTCCCCCTCACGTGCTGATGAATCTCTCCCTGGCATGTGATCTGCTATCACTACCCCTCACGTGCTGATGAATCTCTCCCCCCGGGTCTCCCTTGCATGTGATTTGCCATCACCCCTCGAATATGTGCTGATTAATTTCTCCCTGGCATGTGATCTGCCATCACCCCTCTCATATGTGCTGATGAATCTCTCTCCCTGGCATGTGACCTGCCATCACCCCTCTCATATGTGCTGATGAATCTCTCCCTGGCATGTGATCTGCCATCACCCCTCTCATATGTGCTGATGAATCTCTCCCTGGCATGTGATCTGCCATCACCCCTCTCATATGTGCTGATGAATCTCTCTCCCTGGCATGTGACCTGCCATCAACCTTCTCATATGTGCTGATGAATCTCGCTCCCTGGCATGTGATCTGCCATCACTCCCCCTCCCATGTGCTGATGAATCTCTCTCCCTTGCATGTGATATGCTATCACTCCCCCTAGCTGGTGCTGATGAATCTCTCTCCCTGACATGTGATCTGCAATCACCCCTCACATGTGCTGATGATTCTCTCTCCCTGGCATGCGCTCATGATTGTCTCTCCCTGGCACATGCTGATCATTCGCTCTCCCTCGCATGTGCTGAGGATTCTCTCTCCCTGACATGTGCTGATGATTCTCTCTCCCTCGCATGTGCTGAAGATTCTCTCTCCCTGGAGTGTGCTGATGATTCTCTCTCCCTGGCTTGTGTTGATGATTCTCTCTCCCTGGCATGTGTTGATGATTCTCTCTCCCTGGCATGTGCTGATGATTCTCTCTCTCCCTGGCATGTGCTGATGATTCTCTCTCCCTGACACGTGCTGATGATTCTCTCTCCCTCGCATGTGCTGATGATTCTCTCTCCCTGGAGCGTGCTGATGATTCTCTCTCCCTGGCATGTGCTGATGATTCTCTCTCCCTGACATCTGCTGATGATTCTCTCTCCCTGGCATGTGCTGATGATTCTCTCTCTCTGGCATGTGCTGCAGATTCTCTCCCCCTGACATGTTCTGATGATTCTCTCTCCCTGACATGTGCTGATGATTCTCTCTCCCTGACATGTGCTGATGATTCTCTCTCCCTCGCATGTGCTGATGATTCTCTCTCCCTGGAGCGTGCTGATGATTCTCTCTCCCTGGCATGTGCTGATGATTCTCTCTCCCTGACATCTGCTGATGATTCTCTCTCCCTGGCATGTGCTGATGATTCTCTCTCCCTGGCATGTGCTGTTGATTGTCTCTCCCTGGCATGTGCTGCTGATTCTTTCTCCCTGACATGTTCTGATGATTCTCTCTCCTTGGCATTTGCTGATGATTCTCTCTACCTGGCATGTGCTGTTGATTGTCTCTCCCTGGCATGTGCTGCTGATTCTTTCTCCCTGACATGTTCTGATGATTCTCTCTCCCTGGCATGTGCTGATGATTCTCTCTCCCTGACATGTTCTGATAATTCTCTCTCCCTGGAGCGTGCTGATGATTTTCTCTCCCTGGCATGAGCTGATGATTCTCTCTCCCTGGCATGTGCTGATGATTCTCTCTCCCTGGCATGTGCTGATGCTTTTCTCTCCCTGGCATGTGCTGATGATTCTCTCTCTCTGGCATGTGCTGCAGATTCTCTCCCCCTGACATGTTCTGATGATTCTCTCTCCTTGGCATGTGCTGATGATTGTCTCTCCCTGGCATGTGCTGCTGATTCTTTCTCCCTGACATGCTCTGATGATTCTCTCTCCCTGGCATGTGCTGATGATTCTCTCTCCCTGGCATGTGCTGATGATTCTCTCTCCCTGGCATGTGCTGATGATTCTCTCTCGCTGGCATGTGCTGATGATTCTCTCTCCCTGGCATGTGCTGATGATTTTCTCTCCCTGGCATGTGCTGATGATTCTCTCTCTCTGGCATGTGCTGCAGATTCTCTCCCCCTGACATGTTCTGATGATTGTCTCTCCCTGGCATGTGCTGCTGATTCTCTCTCCCTGGAGCGTGCTGATGATTCTCTCTCCCTGGCATGTTCCGATGATTCTCTCTCCCTGGCATGTGCTGATGATTCTCTCTCCCTGGCATGTGCTGATGATTCTCTCTCCCTGGCATGTGCTGATGATTCTCTCTCCCTGACATGTTCTGATGATTCTCTCTCCCTGGCATGTGAGCTGCCACCGGGGCGTTGTTTACCCTCTCTCGACTGACCACAGTCCAGCACCTAATTCTGGATACCCCTGGAAAGAGGGGCCCCTTTAGCGCTTCCCAACCACTAATAATTCACCTGAGACAAAGACCCAGAGTGAATACATTCCGGAAGTGATTTCATGAGAGCACAAGACGGGCCAAATAACCAACAGAAACCAGTAACCACTGGATTACCCACTAACTGTGCGTTCCAGTGTAGCGTGCTACTCGGCGTACAGCGCTTCGCTGCCTTGCCATGGGTGGCGAGCGATATATAAATGCAATCACAATACAATGGATCCGTTACTTTTCAGAATAAAGTACTGCCCGCGGATTACTCACGTCCCGTCCTCGTTACTTCGGTAAAACACCAGGAAGGGGTCCGACTTGCCGAAGAAGTCCTTCTTGTCCAGCTTGTTGGCGCACAGCTGCATGGTGGCGATGTCCTGCAAGGAAGAGAGTGACATGTCAATGTCTGACAGGGAGGTGGCGTAACAGCTGCAAGGTGGCGATGTCCTGCAAGGAAGAGAGTTACATGTCAATGTCTGACAGGAGGTGGCGTAACAGCGGCATAGTGGCGATGTCCTGCAAGGAAGAGAGTGACACGTCAATGTCTGACAGGGAGGTGGCGTAACAGCTGCATGGTGGCGATGTCCTGCAAGGAAGAGAGTGACATGTCAATGTCTCACAGGGAGGTGGCGTAACAGCTGCATGGTGGCGATGTCCTGCAAGGAAGAGAGTGACATGTCAATGTCTGACAGGGAGGTGGCGTAACAGCTGCATGGTGAAGATGTCCTGCAAGGAAGAGAGTGACACGTCAATGTCTGACAGGGAGGTGAATGAATGAATGAACGAATGAATGAATGAATGAATGAATGAATTATACACTTGGTATAGGGCATGGCTACCCTAAGGCATCCCAGCGCTTTTGACCCAGGGCAAATCACCACCACTCATCGGAAAAGGAAGGTCTTAAGTTGTTTCCGAAACAGGAGGTGGTTTGGTTGAAGTCGGATGTTCTCTGGTAGATTGTTCCAGAATTTGGCTGCTTGAAGGGAGAACAACCGTCCCCCCATTCGGGATCTTTTGATCCTTGGAACTGTCAAGAGATTGAGTTCACTCGACCTAAGGGCTCTAGAGGGTCGATAGGGGCAAAGGAGTGGGCACAAGATAGCAGGACAGTTATTTGTGATAGACTTGTGGGCCATGCACATGGCCTTGAATCTTATCCTCTCTTGCATCGGGAGCCAGTGTAGGGCACGCAGGGCAGGCTTCACCGAGCTGTGTCTAGGTAATTTGACTAAAAGTCGGGCAGCGCAGTTCTGGACTGACTGCAGAGTCTTGATCGTGCCCATCGGTGCTCCAAGATAAAGTGCATTAGAGTAGTCCAGTCGAGAAAGGATCAAGGACTGGACCAGGAGACGTCTGGCATCCGGTGGGAGGAGGTTCAAAACCTTCCTTAGTACCTTGATCAGGCCAAAACATGTTGCGGCAACCTTCCTTGCCTGCACCTGAAATCCGAGACAGGGATCAAGCCAGACTCCCAAACTCTTGATTTGTTTCTTGGGGACAGGGGGGGAGACCCAGACAGCTCGGCCACCATGGATCGAGGTTCAAGGGGGCCTTGTACCCCATGATCATGATCTCAGTTTTTGTTCCATTCAATTTTAGAAATGAGGCTTCCATCCAATCACAAACCCTTGTGAGACAGGGGGACTGATTGTTTGTTGCAGAGGTCCCAGCCTCAGTTCTAGTTAACGAGACCACTAACTTAGTGTCATCGGCGTAGATGACCAGTTTAATTCCCCAGGGAAGCACCACCTCAGCCAAAGGCCTCATGTAGATATTAAATAAGGTGGGACTTAGTGATGATCCCTGGGGAACGCCGTAATGTAGGGGGAGCTGTCTCGATGTAACATCCCCTTCGAAAACAGAAAATGTTCTTTCTGCTAGGAAGGATTGTAGCCATTTAAGGGCCATCCCGGAGATACCGGCCTCGTAGACGGCGGATCAACAAAGAGTGATTTACCGTATCGAAGGCTGCGCTGAGGTCTAAAAGGACCACCGCCGCGCAGCCTCCTGCATCTACCATCTCCCTAGCTTCCTCCACTACAGCAACCAGAGCAGTCTCAGTGCTCTGTTTGATTCTGAAGCCTGTTTGAGTAGGGTGAAGTACTGCCTCATTTTCAATGAAGGCCGAAACGGCTCGATTTACATACTTCTCCGTAATTTTACTCAACCCTGGCAACAGGGAGATAGGGCGGTAGTTTGACCAATCCTCAGGATCTAGATTAGCTTTTTTTCAAAAGAGCCTTAACTTTGGCCTGTTTCCACAGTGGGGGGACCACTCCGGTGGAAAGCGAGGAGTTGATCACATCCCTCATGACTGGGACCACCACCTCTGAAACTTGTTTCAGGACGGAGGGCGGAGCCATGTCCGATGGAGAGCCTGACCTGAGATTATCCAAGAGTTTTTCTACTGTGGTGAGATCCATCAGGGGCAGAGCATCCAAAGTTGGTAAGGGGACCAACCGAGGAATGAACACGGTGGCGTAACAGCTGCATGGTGGCGATGTCCGGGGAAGAGAGTGACATGTCAGTGTCTGACAGGGAGGTGGCGTAACAGCTACATGGTGGCGATGTCCTGCAAAAAAGAGAGTGACATGTCAATGTCTGACAGGGAGGTGGCCAGAAGCGCCCTGCCTCAAGGCGCCCCGAGGCGGCCTGCCATCTCCGCCTGCGTGACCTGGGGCAAGCAGCCATGGCGGAAGGACACGACTGATGTGCGGTGACAGGGCAGCCAGGGCGGAAGGACACGACTGATGTGCGGTGACAGGGCTCCTGAGCAGCTGTCAGGCAGGCGAGGGGCTGAGGGGCGGAGGGACTCTCATCTGTACAGCGCTGTGAAGGGCGCCAAGCGCACCAGGCCTGATGTGTGCTGAAACTGGAGCGAGGCTAGAGGGGGGGGGGGGGCAGTCACGCCTCATGCTCCCGTGGCACCACTGACTCTGCTCCATCCCTACCGCACTTTCAGAGGCACTGGCCCATGGGGAACTCGCTCTGTTCGTTGTTGTCCATTCGTGGCTTTGCGGCCTTTTTACTTCACAAAATGCCTTCACTCTCACACAGCTTTAGTAATACATTATTTCCGGCCATCCATCATGTCTGTTGCTTCTGTCTTCTGTCGGACACAACACGTGGTTCAACCACTTCTCAATATTCCTGTTTGTCACTGACCTACTTCGTGGGTAAAATGTGCTATTATAGGTGTCCCTACATGGCCTCTCCTGGCAGCACTCTCAGCAGCGCGGCCACGGATTGTAGGGGCCGCTGGACAGTGCAGAAGGCTGGCCCTAGGGCGGTATAAGGGGGGCTGGAACTGCTGGACGCTAAACAAACTCCAGTATTGGTGGGTGGTGCGCCCAGCTCTGCTCTGGAGTAGAGCGAGAAGCTGTGACTGTGGGCACTATACTATGATTATGAGTAGCGAGGCGCTAGGGGGCAAAGGTACTGGGGCCAGAATCACAGATTCCAGCTAACTATTTCCAGTGGCGCAGCGTGTGTGTCATGGGCGATAATGCAAGCAAGGAAAGAGGGGCCCTAAGTGGGCATTAACATATATAATTAGGGTGCACTCGTGTACCCCGATGTCACTGCACCTGCTGCACTAATGACAGACGTCCCACTGCTTAATCAGCCCCCCAGTTCTTCACTCTACGTGTCTTTCCTTCTTTCCTCCCCGTCTTCATCATGCTCTCCTTCCTCGCCTTCTTCTCGGCCCCCTTCCTTTCCTTCTCGCCTCCCCTCTCCATCCATCTCATCACCTCCTTCCTCTCCCCTCTTCTCTAAAGCTTCCTTTCCTTCTCGCCTCCCCTCTCCATCCATCTCTCACCTC
The DNA here is from genome assembly GCF_964263255.1 of Lissotriton vulgaris. NCBI lineage: Eukaryota > Metazoa > Chordata > Amphibia > Caudata > Salamandridae > Lissotriton > Lissotriton vulgaris. The sequence continues at coordinate 1,233,637,737 of NC_141697.1, forward strand.
CTTCTTTACCCTACCGCCCTCTTCTCTCAAGCTTCCTTTCCTCCTCTCCTCTCCTCTCCACCCATCTCACCTCCTTCATCTCCCCCTCTTCTCTCAAGCCTCCTTCTCTCCTCTCCTCTCCTCTTCACCCATCTCACCTCCTTCCTCTCCCCCTCTTCTCTCAAGCTTCCTTTCCTTCTCTCCTCTCATCTCCACCCATCTCTCACCTCCTTCCTATCCCCTCTTCTCTCAAGCTTCCTTTCCTTCTCTCCTCTCCATCCATCTCACCTCCTTCCTCCCCCCCTCTTCTCTCAAGCTTCCTTTCCTTCTCTCCTCTCATCTCCACCCATCTCTCACCTCCTCCCTCAACCTCTTCTATGTCCCCTTCCTCTCTGCCTCTCCCCCATATTTTCTCACGCTTACTTACCTTCCTCCTTCTCTCCTCTCCTCTCCATCCATCTCACCTCCTTCCTCTCCCCCTCTTCTCTCAAGCTTCCTTTCCTTCTTTCCTCCCCATGTCCACCCATCTCTCACCTCCTTCCTCAACCTCTTCTCTGTCCCCTTCCTCTCTGCCTCTCCCCCCTCGTTTCTCACGCTTCCTTACCTTCCTCCTTCTTTCCTGACAACCTTCCTTCTGGCCTCTGTGCTTTCCTCTTCCCCTGCCCCCTTTGTCTTTGGTCCTTAACCCCCCCCCCCTTCCCCATCCTCCCACATCTTCTATCTTCTCCTTCCTTTTCTTTCACCCTTTGCTCTCTTCTCTGGTTCTCGTTTAACTTCTATCCATCCCCCCACCCGCCCCCGCCAGCCTTCGCCTCCTCCCCCAAAGAGTAAACACAAAGCTAAGACCCAGAAAGGCTCTGCCTCTGAAAGATTCTGCCCGGGCAACGTGTACGTTGACTGCAGCTGGTGCAGGGCAGAATGCCCTATCCAACCTCTGGGCCCTGGTGCCGCTGCACCAGCTGCACCACTGGGACCTGCATCTTTCCTGGGCCCGGAGTGAGCGCCTACATGCTTGGCACGGGTGCAGGGACAATGCTCACAGCAAGGGTGGGGGGCACCTATGCCAGCTCACAGAAGCCATAGCGCTTCGAAAGTTCCAGACGTCATCCACAAAGCCAACGAGGGCCACGGACTACAGCGGGAGAGCGTGGCTACAGGGCGCGTGGCACTTCATTCGGTGTGAAAATGAGCACAGCGTGTAGGAGACACAATGCTATTTAATCGCCATGAAAAATGATGCTTTTTGGTGAAATAAAACAGCATCAGGGAGACAGCTACGAAGCCCACCTCATCGTAATTACTGTGCTAATGATGCCGCATTTAAACATCTTTAATAGTCCTGTGCAGTAAAATAACACCACAGACAAAAACACTGCTATTTAACAACCTATTGCACCCTGACTAATGTGTTCACAAGCAACAACCGGGCCACAAAAAACAGCCGGAAATATCTTGAAATATCCGAGGTGGCATGCAGCTCTCAGACGTATCTTCTCAGAGGTGCGTGGCAGCGCCTGCAACATTCATTTCAACAGCCACGTGTTACCTGAACATATTTTAATATCACGGACGATTGTGATCCTCTGTTGAATATTGTCAAGGGCTTTTTAAAGATTTTGCCCAATTATTTTTATTCTTTCTGTCTCGGCTTTGATAAAAGGTGCAGTGTCTGCAGGAGTCTGCACTATAAAGGAATAGCACGCCCTTGTCCTTTTAAATATATCATTCTATGATTGCTTTTTTATATTACACATAATCCCTCAGAGAGACGTCACTTGGGTTACCACCGGGCAGCAGCGACTCTGCCAGGCTAGCCCATTGATACCCCGGGCACTGCCCTTGTGCCACCGGTCTCGGGCATCACTGAGGCACGGGCAGGAAGAGGAAGTGCACACCACGAATAGCAGACTTGTCATTCTGTCATTCACGGACTTTCCTTCTTGTGGCCCCTCAGCAACAATCAGGGGCCCTTGAGTGGCTTCATCGATTGCCCCTCACATCCGGGGGTTCGACCTCCATGGTCAGTCCTGGGCCAACTGCCGGAGCCCTCTGCTTCTCCAGATGCACTCAAACCTCTGATGAGGCCATGATACCCTCAGAGCTCTGCTATTGATGCAAACTCCTGCCAGGCGAGGAACCTGTGAATGCCACAGTGATTCCACGCAGGCCAACAACTGTGCCTCCTCCTCCTGTGAGCACCTCCACCTCACATCGGCATCTCTTGCTCAAAAGACCTCCGACAAAGAGTCCCCCTGCGGGGCCCGTTGGGCATCGCAGCGCCGGCCCAACGAGGAGCTGCCCGATGACGAAGCGAGACACCCACACACGTGCGTGACGGCCCTTGCTGTTGAAGGGCCCGTTGGGCATCGCAGCGCCGGCCCAACAAGGAGCTGCCCGAAGATGAAGCGTGACACCCACACAGGTGCGTGAGGGCCCGTTGGGCATCGCAGCGCCAGCCCAACGAGGAGCTGCCCGATGATGAAGCGTGACACCCACACAGGTGGGTGAGGGCCCGTTGGGCATCGCAGCGCCAGCCCAACGAGGAGCTGCCCGATGATGAAGCGTGACACCCACACAGGTGCGTGACAGCCCTTGCTGTCGAAGGGCCCGTTGGGCATCGCAGTGCCGGCCCAATGAGGAGCTGCCCGATGATGAAGCATGACACCCACACAGGTGCGTGAGGGCCCGTTGGGCATCGCAACGCCGGCCCAACGAGGAGCTGCCCGAAGATGAAGCGAGACACCCACACAGGTGCGTGATGGCCCTTGCTCCTGTTGCCTCATTTTGCCGGATCTAGATCCTCGCTTCCTTCCTTCCCACCCCCATCAACTGCATGCCCTCTGTATTACCCAATGTATCTAGAACTGTAAGGTTCCAGATTCAGGGCGGTGCCCTCTACCCGCCAGTGTGGGCTGAAGACCACCATGAACAAAGGAGGGAGTTACAGGCGCCACAAGGAGCGGGAGGGGATGATGCTGGCCAACTCTTCTCGACATTTGAAGGCGATGAAGAGCTCCTCAACCCTGGCTTGTCCTGGGTCACTTGGCTCCTCTCTAGCAAGAGAGGTAGCCTCCCATGTAGCCTCTCACAAAGGTCCTTCCAGGCAGGTGGATCTTGACGCTCTTCCTTCGGCTCAGGTGACTCCTCCGAGCCGTGGCAGCCCTGCTCCTTGTGCAGGCAGGCTGGAGGGAGAATGGCGACCAGACGAGGTCCACGCCTGGATCTTCCTTCTTCTCTCTTGGTGGTGGAGCACAGAACCTACTCGTGATGGGTTAACCCCTTCGCTGCAGGGCTAATTCCCCCGTGGCGCAGGGGGTGGGGGGCAGCGTGCGGCGCCGCGGTGCTCATGACAAGCTTAGCTCGTCATGCAGCACTGTGGCGCTGTGCTCATGATGAGCTCAGCACGCCTGTTCCAATGGAACGCCCAGCACAGCAGGGGAATTATCCCCGCATGGGCGTTCCGCAAAGGTCACGACAAGCTCAGCTCGTCATGAGCACAGCGCCACCGTGCTGCATGTCGAGCTGAGCTCGTCATGGGCACGCAAGAGGTTAAACACTGAACCAAATTCTGGCGGTGGACGGCCAGGACATGTCCTCCTCTGGTGCCAGGCCTCGTCAGTCAGGCTAGGCTGGCTTTTTATACGCCTGGTGCTCCCCTTGCTGAGAGAGGTTCTCCCCACTCTTGGAGGCCACAGTGAAGTGTCTGTACACTCACGCGAGAGTCAATGGAAAGTCAATGGGAACCTAAAAGGTAAGTAATTGAAGATTTAGGACACTTCCGGTCTTATTAGGAAGATACAACTACCAAAACTAGACACTAGGACAGTCAATCCTTACAGGAGCAACGAAGTACTCGCGTTACCTCACCCACGGGCTGCGGGTGCATAGGTGTCAAAGTGTGTTGGGTTTCCTCATTGATTCCTATGGAGCTGTGGAACAAGATGCTGCAGGCGACCAGGAGGAAGATGTCCAGGTGGATCCAAGGGTGGATCGGAGTTGAAGAAGACCTGAAAGCAGAGGGGACAGAGTCTAGGTCACTAGCCAGTGACCGGGTGGAACCAGGAAGGAACCAGACGTCGTCGAGGAGCAATCAGACGCTGTCGTGAAGCTTGTCTTGGCAGCCACGTGGACCAGGAGGCGTCGAGGATGGCCAGGTGCTGGAGAGGAGCTGTCCCACAAAGGTTATCGCAGATGGAGGGGTCGACTTCAAGATCAGAGCCAACAAGCCTAAGCAAAGGCAACCCATGCAGGATACACAAAAGGCTTCTGGTGCAGACCAGGAGGGTCTGAGGTACTTCACCTTTTCAGGGAAGCAAGGGCCAGTCTGGAGCAACCTGACCAGCAATGGATTTCAAAAAGGATCGTCGCCACAGGGCTACTAGCCAACTGGCCAGCAACCGGACAACGCGTCGAGCAGAACACAAGCAGAAGGGCCCCACGCAGATCTCGTGGAGTGTAGAGGGCTGGTCTTCGGTGCAGGTAGAACTCGATGTCGGGTGTCTCAGTCCCCAGTGCACAGCTTCGAGGATGCCTCAGGAGCTGCGCTGTTATCAAGTTGCAGGCTTTCCAAGATGTCCGGTCCCACGTGTCTCGACGCCTTCCACGGTGCTCAGCTGTGCTGGAGTCGGGCAGCGGGGTCAAGGAGGTCTGGGAATCTGGATCTTGTCGAGCTCTGTGCTCGGGTTCCGGTGGGAACGGGGACAAAGCAAGCTGGTGAGTTGCTGGATGGTGCCTGGTTGCCCAGGGTGGTCACTCCTTGGCCTCAAGGGAGATTCTTCAGTCTTCAGCTCAGGGGAATGTTGAAGGGTCCAGAGTTTCGTTTCAAGTCGATTCGAGAATTAATCTTAAGTCTCCTGGGTCAGCTCCTACCTTTATGCAACTAAAGGGGGCTGGTTTCTTCACTAGGTCCCTCCTATGGATGGGACCAGGAAGGGGGGTGGTTACACCCCCTTTCCTTTGTCCAGTTTCGCGCCAGAGCTGGAGCTGGAGTGCCCCAGCAACCGGTTTGAACTGGGGTATGCATGGAGCACCTATTGTGCTCCAGGCAGTGTCTGTTTCTATTCAGCCCTCCCTGTCCAAATACACAAAGTTCTGTCTGGGGTGGTGCTTGCACCTCCCCAGGCAGGAAACCTATTGTCCAAGCCTCCCTGACTGGAAGGACTCCCAGCAGCAGGAGTTCAGACTTGTGTCTGTGGCAGCAGCATCCATTTTGTGACGTGGGGCTCTGGTTATTTTTAACCTGGATAGTCAGCAACAACATGTCTTCTCCCTCTAGAAGTGTGGAATGCTACCCCTGTCGCCAGAATTGGCGAGGGGGTAGTATTCCAAAGCGTATGACACCTTACACAACATGTTTTGATAAAGCCAAACCAGAGTTAGCATTTTACCGCGAGGTTCATAATGCACTTAAGAGTATATGGTATGGCTATATCCTAGAACAGCTATAAGAACATGGTTCCGAAAGCTGCAGACAGGCTCAGCTCATGCTAGAGCACCATCTCACATAAAACCAAGCACTCTGCCTCCAGGATTGTTAAGGCCTGCCATCGGAGTGACTTATAGGTGTATATGTGTCTAGATATAAGGTTAGATATAGGAATACTATATCTAAGCAAGGGGTGATTACACGACCTTGCCCCAGCTGAGTGATCAGCCAGTTGTGTCAGTTTGGATGGCCAGCCAGGGGTGGTAAAAGATATGCTGCAGCCCCTGGTAGGCCTTGGATGCACCTATGCCCTGGGTACCTATGGTACACTGTACAGGGGCTCATAAGGTGACCCAATATCCAATTGGAGATGTACCTAAAGTACATGGAGTCCATTTTACAGAGAGAGCAGATAGCCTGGGACCCTGATTAGCAGGATCCCAGGCCAACTAAGTCGAAAACCAGCTAAACACAGGCAAAAAATCTGGGGTAACCATAGTCAAGTATCCACCTTCCTACAACCACCATCTCGTCCAGCACACACAGAGTCTAATGACACCTAGTTGTACAGATACACATGTGAAACAACATCAGCAGTCATCTTCACACATGTTCCAGACACGATGGTGGCCAAGGACCCCGGTAATGGAAGAGAAAATAGAACTCTACATGGGACCAGTAGATGGTTCCCCAACAGGAGCACATCGAAGAGGGCTGGGCGGGGGCACATATGAAAGGGCCTATGCACTCATCAATAGATATATGCTGCTACCACAGCCAGACTCTACACAGCCTGGTAACCAGGGCAGAAGGCGCTCTCACAAAAAAGGGGTGCCCTTTGGGTAACACCCTTGATGTCTCAGGTCTCTCTGATTTGAAGCACTCTCAGTGGATTCGCGTAAACGTGTTCCTCACTGGGGCCCAAGCGCACAGAGCTGCCCCGAAACGTAAAAGGGCATGGAGGATTTTTGTCCAAAAAAGGCAGTGGTGACTGGTATCTATGGGGATGGGGGGATAGGGGGTAGGTGCCTACGCATATAAAATTTTAAAATAAACACTTTCCGAACCCTTCGTCCACTGTGGACCTCTTATTTTGTTGAGTGCGGGCACCAGCAAACTCCCTTGACTAATCACATGCTGCTAACCAGAATGAGAGCAGCACACTGATTGGAGAGAAAGGCCTCTCTCTGCCCTCCACAGCGCACTGGAGGAGTGCACTTGCTCTCAACTCAGTTGTCTAAGACAGCGAAGTTGAGAAATTTAAAGTGGGGATGTCGGGATGGATGTCGCAAGACGGGAAGCCGAAGTGACATGCGCACTTTAAACAGAGTACAGGCAGCCCTAGCCCGCCACTCCTCCCTGCTGCCACTCAGCAGGCCCCGCCCCATCCTGACACGCGGATCAGGGCTGGATGATGAAAAATAAAATGGTTATAAATGAACATTTGATTTTTTTATCTCTGTGACTTTGGGAGGCATTTAAGTGGGGCGACGCTCCTCTGCTCGAACGGCGGAGCCGCCCTTGCAAAAAGGTGTTTCCCCTTTAAAATATACACCAGCGTCTTTCAATAAAACAAACTTTATGACACTCCATAAATCCTATTAATCAGCCCATATTTCCTGAATGGGAAACATTCTGCCACCGAATGCCCGATTCAAGGACGATTCATCCGCTCTGAGGAGAACTTAATGGTTCTTTTTCATAACTATTTATTACGAGGCGGCGCTCGCGGCGGGAACATGAAAGATGACACCAAACAAAGACTGCGCGAACACAACACAGCGCGCGATGATTAGAAATGAAACATGGCGGCGGCGTGCGGCCGGGAGCTCCCGACGTCTCATTATCAGCAAGTCTGAGTCCCTCAGGCAGCCAGGAGGCAGTTCAGGAAATTGGGGACGTTTTGTTCTAAATGCAGCACAAGTCCTGCACTGGGCAGAAATCACCTGGTTTTCGCTGATGTAACAGAGGGTGCAAACAGGTACAATGGAGTGGTACCACCCCTAGTCCCTAAGTTTAGGCCTCTGGGTCCCTGGGGCCAGATGTACAAACATTTTTTGAGGCCGCAAACGGCCCGATATGCAGAATCGGGCCCTTCGCGACCACAAAAATGCCTTTATACCTGCCCAGATGTTCAATTTACGAATCAGTAACCTACCTACTCTTAAAAAATGAAAACAAAATGAACTTAAAGTTACATTTTGAAATGCATCCTGTTTCTCATTAAGGAAAATGGGCTGCATTAAAAAAAATATCTTTATTTAAAAGCAACCACAGACATAGTGGTCTGCTGACCCCAGTAGGCCACCATCCCTGTGATTGTTGCGATTTTCAATGGGTCACAAACTAAGACCTATCTCATGGATATTAATGTGGTAGGTCTATTTGCGACTGACTGGGAATCGCTAAGTATGTTAAACTGTAGTGGGCTGGTCCCACATGTTGAGGTGACATAAGTAGACGCTGTAGACCAGGTCAGGTACAAGTAGAAGTAATTTATTGAGCTCTTAAGATGTAGATATAATTAGCCCCATCAGCAGCAGCCTCCTAGCTGCTTAGCCCAACCTCAACTGACAACTCTCATGCATCCAAACATTCCACTCACACTAAGATTCTAACCAGAACTCTCACACTGGCTGAGCAGCTAGATGAAGAGGAGTACAGGAACATACATACAACCTGAGGATACTACATAAACACACATTGGTATATCGCTGTTAGCGATTACCAAATAACGAATTGCTAAATTTTGCTATTTGGTAATCACAAACCCCAGGATATGTACATCTGGCCCCTAATGGTCTAATTAAGGATGCTGTGTTCCGTTAACCAGCATATGTATAGTGTACAACTTCCCCTAATGTCACATCTAGGTGTTGTGACTGTCTGGAAAGAATACAGGCCACCCATACGGTGGAAGAAGTGTGTTGTTTTGGTGTGACCTTAGTGCAAAGAGTTCGGTGACATGCTTAAGGCCTGCACACATGGTCCGGTCATTTCGCTGCGGCTGTGCATGCAGATATGTATTACCGAGGCTCTCCCAACTTGGGAGAGCCAGCAAGTATGGCGGAGAGCCGGGGGCCTTCCTACGGTTCACAGTGCCCGCCCGGGCCTGGGGTTGGCCGGGGACGATGATTGGTTGCCTAGACGCTACCCTGCAAGCAGGGGCATAACATAGGCCCCCGCAGCCCCTGCGGTGTGGGGGGCTCTGGGGGGCTCCCAAGCTCCAGGGGGCCCCCTCACCTAGGCACTCTGGCTGGAAAGCTCCGGTTTGAGCACGGAGGGGCCCCTCCATCTACCTTGCAGGAAGGTCTCCTCAATTTTTGTTGCGCCAGTGTTGCAAGCAGTATTTGCTTACCAGGTTGGGGGAGGGGCCAGACCACACACCTTAAAAGGAGACACACTGTTTCTGCTCCCCACTGAGGTCGTCGTGCTCCTACTCCGCTCCCCCACTCCGGATCATAGGTGCCCCCACCCTCAACGCTGAGGTCACAGCCCTGCCGATGGCCATCAATCACACCTGTTGTATCCGGCTGAATACGTTCTAGTGTCCCACCCATGATGTAACACACACTCTACACCCACTCACCATAGGCGTCACCAGTCAGGTTACCCTGTCAATAAAAGGGGCTGGGCGCACATACCCATTGGCAGTTATACCATCATACTAACCTGTGTCTGTGTCAGTACTTAATCCCCATGTGGGCCTGAGGCGCAACACTACCACACCCGGGAGCCGCACGGGCTGAGATCAGCGCCTGAACCGGGTGATTTTTATCATCTCTCGGTTGCGGCTCTGGGGGGCCTGAGCGCTGTGGAGGTAAAGGGGTGAGGGGGTGGGGGGTGCAGGAGGTACAGCGCATCCCATTTTTGGATTTGTTTTGTGGGCTGCTGCCTTTTGGGGTGATTTGTGGGGTATGTGCACGGGAGCTTTAGATCAAAGGAAAGAGTCTCTGCATTTGGCCCCTCGAAGGCAAGGGTTCAAGTCCCAGCAGTGGTGCTAAGGTGTTGTAAGGTCATCTTCCTCAAGGAAGCAGAGGAGTCTTTTACTGGGGTCATTCCTGTGCAAATGCTTCGGGGGGGCTGAGTTGTGGCAGAGTGCCCAGTGTGTGTGTGGTTGTGTTAGCTCTGTTGGCGCCAGGGCGCTATTGGCGAGTGTTATAATGATTTGCGTTGTTGGCTATAACAGGTAGGATCACTGCGAGAATGCCAGGTGGAGCCAAGAAAGGCGCCAAGCGCGCATGCGCTGCAGTAGATATGGAGGCATTAATGCACAGGATGGATGCAATGGATGAGATTCTGTCTCCCTTGCACCTGCAGGGCCCACGGGTGCGCACTCTACAGAGCCAGCATCTCCGGCAGAGACGCCTAGGAGGCCTGGAGGCGCTCCCTGGGCAGCATTCCCGCCAGGAGAGGACAGGGGGTGAGCAGTGAAGGGGCCAACGTGAGCCTGTTATCCCTTAGGTTGTGTCCGTGGGCAGTGTAGGTGGTGTTGAAGGTCAGGGTGGCTCGCCCGCTGCTATAGTTCCGGCAGCAAACATATTAATGTTTAGAGCAGCAACAGTTGCACGAGGAGTGGTGTTACAACTGCAGGTTAGCTAGTGTTTTGCCTTGGCTATCGCAGGTAGAGGTGGTGTCTGCACCTCTGATGGGGGGGTGGGAGGGTGCGTGGGCAGGTGTAGCGGAGAGCAACAATGCTGAAAGGGCCGGGAGGCTGGTGCCCAGATGGATAGTGTAGTGGGTCAATGGTGGGAGGTGTAGGTGTGCCTGTGGGATCGGTTGGTGGCTCTGCAGTGGCCACTGAGGTGGCACAGGGATCCGTAGTGGCTTGTCCTTCATGCACGGGCAGTGTGGCCCAAGCAGCATCGTCGGTAGTCGGGCCCTTCCCGTTGCCATGGAGGAAGCATCGGCAGGTACGTTGGCACCATTGCTGAGCATTGGTTTGGGGGACGTGCGCTCTAAGCGCGATCAGTTGGGCAGGCACGGGCGAGGGAGGTGAAGGAGAAGCATTGGAAAGACAATTATGTGAATATGTGTGAGGTAATTGCAGACAAGCCCGAGTGGGAGGAGCAGAAAACAACTAGGGGTTGGCTCTAATCAATAAGGCTGAGCCTAAATCATTAAAGAACAAAAGTGGAATGCCAGTACTGATATAGGTTAATTTAAATAAACAAATAATCATCCAGAACTCGAAGAGACATTCAAGAACGGGGATCACTAGTTAATAGCTTTTTATTTCAGCAATTCTTTGAAACATTATTTTCAAATTTTCAGTTCATCATACAAAGTAAGCATGGGCGGAAAATCCGTTTCGCTCGCGGATTTTGCGGATTTTCGGTAAATTCGCAATCCGCGAGATTCGCGAATCTCCCGCAAAATCCGCAAATCCGCGAGCAGCGGATTTTATGGCTTGCTCGCACTGTTCGCGTGAGTTCGCGGCTTCCCAGTACAACTTCGCGCCCCGCGAATAAGCGCAAAATTGCAGAAATACGATCTTAGCAAAACTGAAACTACTTACCAGGTTCAAAAGTTCAGGCTCATCATTAGTAGCCATTTCCTGTAGTGCTTCCTGAGGGGCCCCTCCAGAGTTCAGTTGCCAGTTGCAACTATTATGTGACCCTGCTCTGAACCTCAGAATAGTTACACATATGCCACAAAGGTCCTGAATTACAGCTAAGGGAGACAAGCAGGAGCCAGGCTGGAAGTTCAAATCCATTAATCAGCCCCTAATTCATTATTGTCAGTTGGGGCAGGGCAGGTGTTGTAACTAATTTTGCAACAATGAAAGCACTTAGCAAGTGCAAAAGATCACTAATCAGGAAGCACTAAGGAAGCAGGTGCCAGCTAAAAAAATATTCTGTGACACATTAATCAGCCCCAAATTAATTCAGGTCACTTGAGGCAGGGAAGGTGTGCTTGCTTTGCCACAATAATGTACACTGACTGGACAACCAGAGGGTGCTGTGATGAAACAAAGGGTGGCATGGGTGGGCCAGAGGGTGGCATGAGTAGTCAGAGAGTGGCAGTGGTGACAGAGAGTGGCAGTGATGAAGAAGAGTGTCCCAAACAGGCTGGAAACGTAGAAACAACAAGTTCGCGAAACTTGCGACCCGACAGGTAAGTTCGCGTTTTGCGAAATTGTTCAAAACCCTCGCGAACTGGCAGAAACCCGCGCGAACACACAAAAAAAAAAATCCGCAAATTCGCGAGAATTCACGGATTTTGCGGATTGCTAGTTCGCAAATCCGCAAAATTCGCGAACGCGAGATTCGCAAAATTCGCCCATGCTTAATACAAAGAGAGACATATTCAACAAGCATTGGAAATGCAATAGGTCTCGCATTAGGAAAGTTTGAGCGATTGGTATTGTAAATGACACTTTTTATATTTATGTGTTGGTTTTGAAAATAGCAAAATTAATAGCTTTGTCAGTTACATTGTCAATAGTTTTAACTTTCGCAAATGTGACACCTATAGCATTTGTAATGCTAATTTTGTAAATAATTAATACTTAAATAAAAGTTATTGTAATTTATAATGGCAATACCTTAAACGTTTGTAAATAACTTTTGTGAAGATTATGTTCAGTGTATTTTATTGTGATGAAAATCCAAGAACATTGCATTTGCACCTACACACACACACAGCCACACACACACACACACACACACACATATATATGTGGTGGTGCTGGATCTGGGAGATATGGTGGTGGTGGATGTGGTGGTGGATGCGGTGGTGGTGGTGGATGTGGTGTTGGTGGATGTGGTGTTGGTGGATGCGGTGGTGGTGGATGCGGTGGTGGTGGATGCGGTGGTGGTGGTGGATGTGGTGGTGGTGGAAGTGGTGGTGGATGTGTTGGATGTGGTGGAGGATGTGGTGGTGGTGGGTGTGGTGGTGGACGTGGTGGATGTGGTGTTGGATGCGGTGGTGGTGGTGGATGTGGTGGTGGTGGATGCGGTGGTGGATGTGGTGGTGGATGTGGTGGTGGTGGATGCGGTGGTGGAAGTGGTGGTGGATGTGTTGGATGTGGTGGTGGATGTGGTGGTGGTGAAAGTGGTGGTGGATGTGGTGGATGTGATGGATGTGGTGGTGGATGTGGCGGTGGATATCATGGTGGATGTGGAGGTGATGGTGGATGTGGTGGTGGTGGATTTGGTGGTGGTGGATGCAGTGGATGTGGTGGTGGATGGGGTGTTGGTGGTGGTTGATGCAGTGGTGGTGGTGGATGGGGTGGTGGTGGTGGATGGGGTGGTGGATGTAGTGGTGGTGGGTGTGGTGGGTGTGGTGGATGTGGTGGTGGTGGGTGTGGTGAAAGTGGTGGTGGATGTGGTGGTGGATGTGGTGGTGTATGTGGTGGTGGTGGATGCGGTGGTGGATGTGGTGTTGGTGGATGCGGTGGTGGTGGTGGATGTGGTGGTGGTGGATGCGGTGGCGGATGCGGTGGTGGTGGATGCGGTGGTGGTGGATGTTTCGGATGTGGTGGTGGATGTGGTTGATGTGGTGGTGGGTGTGGATGTGGTGGTGGATGTGGTGGTGGTGGATGCGGTGGTGGATGCGATGGTGGTGGAAGTGTTGGATGTGGTGGTGGATGTGGTGGTGGATGTGGTGGTGGTGGATGTGGTGGTGGTGGTGGATGTGGTGGTGGTGGATGCGGTGGATGTGGATGTGGTGGATGTGGTGGTGGTGGATGCGGTGTATGTGGTGGTGGATGTGGAGGTGGATGTCATGGTGGATGTTGAGGTGGTGGTGATGGTGGATGTGGTGGTGGATGTGGAGGTGGATGTCATGGTGGATGTGGAGGTGGTGGTGATGGTGGATGTGGTGGTGGATGCAGTGGATGTGGTGGTGGTGGATGTGGTGGTGGTGGATGCGGTGTGGTGGATGCGGTGGTGGTGGATGCGGTGGATGTGGATGTGGTGGATGTGGTGGTGGATGTGGCGGTGGATGTCATGGTAGATGTGCAGGTGATGGTGGATGTGGTGGTGGATGTGGTGGTGGATGTGGTGGATGTGGTGGTGGTGGATGCGGTGGTGATGGTGGATGCAGTGGTGGTGGATGGGGTGGTGGTGGGTGTGGTGGATGTGGTCGTGGTGGGTGTGGTTAAAGTGTTGGTGGATGTGGTGGTGTGTGTGGTGGTGTATGTGGTGGTGGATGTGGTGGTGGTGGATGTGGTGTTGGTGGATGCGGTGGTGGTGGTGGATTTGGTAGTGGTGGATGCGGTGGTGGATGTGGTGGTGGTGGAAGTGGTGGTGGACGTGTTAGATGTGGTGGTGGATGTGGTGGATGTGGATGTGGTGGATGTGGTGGTTGATGTGGCGGTGGATGTCATGGTGGATGTGGAGGTGATGGTGGATGTGGGGGTGGATGTGGTGGTGGGGGTGGTGGTGGTGGATGTGGTGGTGGTGGATGCAGTGTGGTGGATGCGGTGGTGGTGAAAGCAGTGGATATGGATGTGGTGGATGTGGTGGTGGATGTGGCGGTGGATGTCATGGTAGATGTGCAGGTGATGGTGGATGTGGTGGTTGATGTGGTGGTGGATGTGGTGGATGTGGTGGTGGTGGATGCGGTGGTGATGGTGGATGCAGTGGTGGTGATTGGGGTGGTGGTGGTGGTGGATGGGGTAGTGGATGTAGTGGTGGTGGGTGTGGTGGATGTGGTGGTGGTGGGTGTGGTTAAAGTGTTGGTGGATGTGGTGGTGGATGTGGTGGTGTGTGTGGTGGTGTATGTGGTGGTGGTGGATGCGGTGGTGAATGTGGTGGTGGTGGTGGATGTGGTGTTGGTGGATGTGGTGGTGGTGGATGCGGTGGTGGATTGGTGGTGGTGGAAGTGGTGGTGGACGTGTTAGATGTGGTGGTGGATGTGGTGGATGTGGATGTGGTGGATGTGGCGGTGGATGTCATGGTGGATGTGGAGGTGATGGTGGATGTGGGGGTGGATGTGGTGGTGGGGGTGGTGGTGGTGGATGCAGTGGATGTGGTGTTGGTGGATGCGGTGGTGGTGGTGGATGTGGTGGTGGTGGATGCGGTGGTGGATGCGGTGGTGGTGGTGGATGCGGTGGTGGTGGATGTGGTGGTGGATGTGGTGGTGAATGTGGTGGTGGATGTGGTGGATGTGGTGGTGGGTGTGGATGTGGTGGTGGATGTGGTGGTGGTGGATGCGGTGGTGGATGCAGTGGTGGTGGAAGTGTTGGATGTGGTGGTGGTGGGTGTGGTGGTGGATGTGGTGGTGGATGTGGTGGTGGTGGTGGATGCGGATGTGTTGGATGTGGTGGTGGTGGATGCGGTGTATGCGGATGTGGTGGTGGATGTGGAGGTGGATGTCATGGTGGATTTGGAGGTGGTGGTGATGGTGGATGTGGTGGTGGATGTGGTGGTGGTGGATGTGGTGGTGGTGGATGCTGTGGTGGTGGATGCTGTGGTGGTGGATGCAGTGGTGGTGGATGCGGTGGTGGTGGATGTGGTGGTGGTGGATGCGGTGGTGGTGGATGCGGTGGTGGTGGATGCGGTGGAGGTGGATGCGGTGGATGTGGTGGATGTGGCAGTGGGATGTCATGGTGGATGTGCAGGTGATGGTGGAGGTGGTGGTGGATGTGGTGGTGGATGTGGTGGTGGTGGTGGTGGATGCAGTGGTGATGGTGGATCCAGTGGTGGTGGATGGGGTGGTGGTGGTGGTGGATGAAGTGGTGGATGTAGTGGTGGTGGGTGTGGTGGATGTGGTGGTGGTGGGTGTGGTTAAAGTGTTGGTGGATGTGGTGGTGGATGTGGTGGTGGGGTGGTGGTGGGGGTGGTGGATGCAGTGGATGTGGTGGTGGTGGATGCAGTGGTGGTGGTGGATGCAGTGGTGGTGGATGGGGTGGTGGTGGTGGATGTAGTGGTGGTGGGTGTGGTGGTGGATGAGGAGTTGGATGTGGTGGTGGTGGTGGATGCGGTGGTGTTGGTGGATGTGTTGAATGTGGTGGTGGATGTGGTGGTGGTGGGTGTGGTGGTGGATGTGGTGGTGGATGTGGTGGTGGTGGTGGTGGATGTGGTGGATGTGGTGGTGGTGTATGCGGTGTATGTGGATGTGGTGGATGTGGTGGTGGATGTGGCGGTGGATGTCATGGTGGATGTGGAGGTGATAGTGGATGTGATGGTGGATGTGGTGGTGGATGTGGTGGTGATGGTAGATATGGTGGTGGTTGCGGTGGATGTGGTGGTGGTGGATGCGGTGGTGATGGTGGATGCAGTGGTGGTGAATGGGGTGGTGGTGGATGGGGTGGTGGATGTAGTTGTGGTGGGTGTGGTGGATGTAGTGGTGGTGGGTGTGGTGGTGGATGTGGTGTTGTATGTGGTGGTGGTGGATGCGGTGGTGGATGTGGTGGTGGTGGTAAATGTGGTGTTGGTGGATGCGGTGGTGGATGTGGTGGTGGATGTGGTGGTGATGGTAGATGTGGTGGTGGATGCGGTGGATGTGGTGGTGGTGGATGCGGTGGTGATGGTGGATGCAGTGGTGGTGAATGGGGTGGTGGTGGTGGTGGATGGGGTGGTGGATGTAGTTGTGGTGGGTGTGGTGGATGTAGTGGTGGTGGGTGTGGTGGTGGATGTGGTGGTGTATGTGGTGGTGGTGGATGCGGTGGTGGATGTGGTGGTGGTGGTAAATGTGGTGTTGGTGGATGCGGTGGTGGATGTGGTGGTGGATGCAGTGGATGTGGATGTGGTGGATGTGGTGGTGGATGTGGCGGTGGATGTGGTGGTTGATGTGGTGGTGATGGTGGATGTGGTGGTGGATGTGGTGGTGGATGTGGTGATGGTGGATGTGGTGGTGGTGGATGCGGTGGTGGATGCAGTGGTGGTGGATGGGGTGGTGGTGGGTGTTGTTAAAGTGTTGGTGGATGTGGTGGTGGATGTGGTGGTGGTGGATGCGGTGGTGGTGGTGGATGTGGTGTTGGTGGTGGATGCGGTGGTGGATGTAGTGGTGGTGGAAGTGGTGGTGGACGTGTTAGATGTGGTGGTGGATGTGGTGAAAGTGGTGGTGGTGGTGGATGTGGTGGTGGTGGTGGATGTGGTGGTGGATGTTGCGGTGGATGTCATGGTGGATGTGGAGGTGATGGTGGATGTGGTGGTGGATGTGGTGGTGGTGGATGCAGTGTATGTGGTGGTGGTGGTGGTGGTGGATGCGGTGGTGGTGGTGGATGCAGTGGTGGTGGTGGATGCAGTGGTGGTGGTGGATGGGGTGGTGGTGGTGGATGGGGTGGTGGATGTAGTGGTGGTGGGTGTGGTGGATGTGGTGGTGGTGGGTGTGGTGAAAGTGGTGGTGGATGTGGTGGTGGATGTGGTGGTGTATGTGGTGGTGGTGGATGTGGTGGTCGATGTGGTGGTGGTGGTGGATGTGGTGTTGGTGGATGCGGTGGTGGTGGTGGTGGATGCGGTGGTGGTGGAGGTGGTGGTGGATGTGGTGGATGTGGTGGTGGGTGTGGATGTGGTGGTGGATGTGGTGGTGGTGGATGTGGTGGTGGATTACATTGAACCCGCATGCATCAAGTGCGGATTATACAATATAAAATAATGATTTATTTTGCGCTGACTCGCAACCTTAACCAGCCATGATCATTTAGAAATAAATAAGACTATCCACTTAGCTGTGTGAATACAGCACATTCTACAGCCGATAATAAAAAGTCACCAACACAACTAAATAAAGAGCATGAAAAGACAAATAAGAAAGCTGGTGAAAAAGAAAACACATTGCCCAAAAAACAGTGCTTCTGCAAACTGCATATATTGTGCAAAAAGAAACGGAGCATTACTGACAAAGACCAATAACTTACTTAACAATTCTTTTAAGCTAAAGAAATCCATTGCAGCGCACGTTCAGTGACTAAAAATTGAAATTAAAGCAACCACATTCATCCATCAAAAGAACAGCTCAAGAAGGCTGTATGGTGGGCATCGTAAATAAAAAGTGCACTTTACACGGCCGGCCGGCCGTGAAACTGAAAGCACGGCCGGCCGGCCATGAAAGCCTTTGATCTGGCAGGGGGTGGAGCGGCACCAAGCTGGGCAACAGATGGCTGGCGATTTGATGCTGTGCACGCGCATTTTAGGTCAATGCGCTTGCGCATTGACCTAAAAGCCCACGGGCACAGCACCAAATCGCCAGTTAGTTAAAGTTTGTTTAAAGCCCTATAGTCTCGCTTCTCTATCAATGCGCATGCGCATTGATAGGTCACGAGACCTAAAAAGGACACATAATACATTAAAAAGAAAATAACTGTGCATCAGTCATTCATTCCTCATTACATGCATATCACAAGCATACAATAACATTCAACCAATCGGAGATAAAGGCAACAAAAACATATAATACAATATATATACAGTATGATACAAAAAGAGAAAACAAAGCCACAGTCTGCAAAACGATTTTACAATGGTATTAGAAAAAATGATTTATGCTAAGTACATTCCTTTATATTGAATCAAGTGGTCAAAAAAATCCTTTAGAACTATTAGTTCTGGGTAATGTACAACAAGGGGCGGCAGGAAAGGTTAATTCGATAACCTGCGGCTCTCGCAGACCAGGATGTGGCAAAGCCTACGCGTTTCGAATCCCACCAAGTTATTTGGGATTCTCTTCAGGGCCTCATGTAGCATCAATAAGTGTGGAAGCCGGATGATCCGGAGGGCATCAAAGTTAATTAAAGAAACTTGAGTCTGAATCTCGTGTATAAAGTGCAACAATCTCTCTTTTTAAAGTGTCCGTAGGAAGGCGGTGAAGCAATGCCAGGATCAGAACATGAGCCCAAAAAATGGAACTAAGTGTTTCGGGGCCCGGACTGAGTGAAACAATCATTTCATGGTCGTTCTCGGTATGAACGTCTTTGGAAGCTTTAGTAGTCTGGAGTTTGGTGAAGTCGGGCGTATGGCTGCTTTATACTCGCGCTTCGTCGCGTCTATAAGATGGAAAGGGCCAAATGGAACAAGTTGTGCTTAATTCGAATCCCGCGAGTGATGCGGAATTAAAATCAGAGTTTGAGATTTATCATCGAAACAATCGGCTTCTATGTAGCAGCCATAGAGCACACTAGTTGCGGCTTAAACCAACAGACGGACCGGTGGCGTTCCGATCGGCACTACACCTTGGCGCATGCGTCTTACAAAAAAAAAAAAAGTGGGAGGAGAGCAAATGTTGCAAACAGGATTCCCATTTGGGGGTTTGTGGACAATGGTCTTATGAGAAGAGGGTTAAGGAGACACTGTTGATTTGGGACAAGGGCCAAAGGATTTCCCAGGCAACCATGGCTGAGCGATTCCCAACCCTTGGGGCATAATTGGCGAGCTATCAGAGTCGGATAGTATGTGCGCATGATGAGTTTGGCGGCACCGCTTGGAAGGACTATGACAAGGAATTTAGGAGGATAAATGCCAATTGGCCCACGCTGGCCTGGGACAGGTTTGATGGGAACACTTGGGTGCACTTCATGAGCTGCAGAACCTGAGGCTGCTACAAGTCAGTCACTTCGGGAGGGGGGGGCGTGGGAGCAGCTGGTAACACGGGGGGAGGAGCAAAGAAGAGGACATGCGGCAATTCCAATCAACGATCCTGCTCCAGAGCCGGTGATGCAAAGTCAGACATTGTTGTTCTTTCCGTGGCCTCCCCTCACACCCAGAGTCCAAGAGTTTAAAAAAGGGAAAGGACAGGGGTCCCAAGAGGCAGGAATGAACATCCATCACTGGTCAGAGCCCCCTCGTCGGTGCCTGGCAAGCGATGATGACCTGGTTAAATGTTTACACTTAAACAGTAGCAGCACAGTCATTGCACAGGGATTTTTAAGAATGGTTTCAGAATCCGAGCCCAAGGCTGAGTGGGTGTAACCTGAGCAGTGGCTGAGGGCCAATCCTAGCAGTGCCAAGAAGATCTTGAAGGAGATTAATCTGGGAGGGCGGCAGGTCCGGTTCATTCCATCCTACTGGAAGATAGATTCAGGGGAGTATTGTTTAATTCATACCTTGTCAGCACCTAGAGGTCAGTCAGTCAACGAGGCTATTGATGGGACAGTATGCTCAGTCAGGTACACCTCGCTATATCAGTCGATTGCAATGCTGCTGGAGTTGGGACCGGGGACCTGGGACATTGTTAGTGAAGAATCCACCATTTGGGTGCTACCAGTACACCCTGAAGACTTTCATTTGTTGGGTTTCTACTTTGAGGGCGCCTTTTATTTTGAAAATTAATGCTCATTGGCTGTTCAGTCTCCTGTGCTTACTTCGAGAGGTTTAGCTCTTTCTTGCAGTGGGTATTCTGGCAGAGATTGGAGTCACTGGCGGGCTCTGCAATATTTGGGTGATATTTTGTTTCTGGATTCCCCAGGTATAGCGGAATGTGGGATGGCTTTGGATTTTTTCCAAGAATTGATGGGAAGGTTTCGAGCACCACTTGCTCAGGCAAAGACTTGTGGGCCAGCTGCAACAATTGAATTCCTTGGGATAGAGTTGAGTTCCAAAGCTGGCATGTCTAGCCTTCCTCAGGAGACAGCGAAGGCGTTCACAAGGGTATTAGAGGAATTTCTGGTTGCCAAGAAAGTGATATTACATCAGTTACAGTTGGTGGTGGGGGAGTCGATTTTTGCTCCTCGAATCGTACCCATGGGCCAGCCGTTTTCTAGGTCAATCGTGCAGGCCATGGCTGGTCTAAAGTTGAGAATCAACGACATGCAGCATGAATATGCCGCAAACCCATTCACACTGCTTCAGAAAGTATGTGTTACAGACTTTTCAGATTTTAGTTCATTTTATTCAAGATAGTCATTTGTATTCCAACTTGACTTGATTAATCATGATAAAGTTGTCCAAATATCCATAAGCTTCACACAAAATAGTTGTGCCCATCCAAGCCTCTTAGTACGTTGCGTCAGTATATTTAATTCATGAATTGCAGCAAAACTCTTATTCCCACTGCATTTCGGGCATCTTTAATTGCCCTTCGTCAGGGAAAGCTGTTACGATAAAATAAAACCCATGTTAATTTTCAATGTTTCTACTTCAAAAACTATTACCAACATTGCATACTGTAAAAATAACCGACATAATCTGCCCGTGTGACTAAGTGATTAACAGAATAACTGACCATCAACCCCCTTCTGCCACTATCAAGAGTTAATTCAGCGCAGTAACCTCCCCCTCTCCACCTCGATGTAAAACCTGCCAAAAATATGACTGCATTGCTGGATAAACACTAAACATCCCCCAATATATTCAACGTGACCTGAAATCAAATAAATGCATCTCTACTCCCCAGCCAAGGCCGGTAGTGGGAGTACCAGCCGGGCGGTGACGTGGAGAGGGGCAGGGTGGGGGGGGGGTAGTAATGTATGAATTATGGACCTTAACAGGTAAGTAAACATAAAAATAAATAAAACGAATTTTGTTGCGCGCACTGCATCACCAAATGTGATGCAGCATTTAAAGCCTGAAGGGATGAGGAACTTGTGTGTAGGAGATGCCCGAGATAATTATCCTAAGGGCAGCCGGGCCCACTGCACAAGAGCTCCTGAGGCAGGAGAGTTCCCCGTACGGGAGAGGGAGAGACCCATCCTCTGGACGGGGGGGATAAGAGGAAGGGTCACATAATCAGTTATGATCTCACTCAGACAGTTACATTTTGTTGGTTGGACGGGAACAAACTAGTTCTGGTTAGGTGGCAATGTGAGCTGGTGAGGTGCAACCAGGGAGGGATCCACCCACGCTTGAGCAGATAGTCTTTGGGGTCCACCGAGGGGGGATGAAACCCTAGGAAATTCACAGATACCCCAGTAGAGGTTCCATGGGTACCACCCAAAGCAGGAAAGATGCAAATAAAAGGCATCAAAGACACCAAAGGAGTGAGTCTGCACGGTCACCCAGGTGAAGTGAGATTGCAACTCACGGAAGTGGGTGATACTCGTGAAGCAACAGTGGGGCAACAGGGGGCAGTCCTGTGAATAGAATAAGGTTTTTTCAGAGGTGGAGAGGGTAACGTAGACTGCAGGGGAGCAAATGATAAAAGGGTTGGAAGCAACAGGAGTTAAGGCTACACCCACCCGCATCCAAACAGGGAGAATGGCCTCGCTATTTTCTTAGATACCTGGTCAGGATGCCCTGGGAAGGCAAATGCAGCTAGGGACGGGTGTGGGCTAGGACAGCGAGGCCGGTGGGAACGGTGTAGACACGAGTGACTGAAACCTGTAATCAGTGTCGGACTGGTCTACAGGGCAATCAGTCAGTGCTTGATGGGCTGGTCTGCAATGTCAGTGCGTGGGCCAGATTTTAGCAGTTTGTGGGCCTATTTTATGGCCAGATGGCCTGGTTTTTACTGCTGCTTTCCCTGATAGTACCAGAAGCATTGCCTGCAGCAAGCTCAAATGCATGCAGTATCCCATATCTTGCAAAATACCGAAACTTGAAAAGTTAAAAACTGTACTGATTCGCTAATGAGGCCACTTCCACTTTGGTGCCCAGGCCTATATTTTGTGCCAGTCTGACCCGGAGTGTAATTAAAAAAAAAAAGTCAGTTACGGGTGCCGACACAAGCAACAGAAGAAAACATGTTTTTCAACTAGAATTATTCAATGTGTGTCAATGGTTAAGCGCAAAATACAATATATTACAAATGGTAAAAGAAGGAACAACTTTGCTACTCTAGGGCTGGTTCTTTTTGCAAGTTCTGTGCCGTATGCGGACAGCAATCTTGGTCCTGGACTAAGATATATACATACATATATATATATATATTGGAAAACACCACAAGCCATGAGGGGCGGTCCACCGAGGACAAAACTACTAATGAAGGGAAGTAACATGTGATTCAAATTGACATTAATGAATGCAGTCACGGCGCACCTCTGAGGAAGTTCGAGTTTGAGAACGAAACATGTTAGGATTGCCGTTTTGCTGAATAAATGAGGGATGTAAGCTTCGCTGGCGATGTGCGGCTGATTCTTTCCGTTTGGAGGGGTGTTTCTGCAATATATATATATATATATATATATATATATATATATATAGATAGATAGATATATGTATGTATGTATGTATGTATGTATGTATGTATGTATGTATGTATG
The DNA here is from genome assembly GCF_964263255.1 of Lissotriton vulgaris. Lineage (NCBI taxonomy): Eukaryota > Metazoa > Chordata > Amphibia > Caudata > Salamandridae > Lissotriton > Lissotriton vulgaris. The sequence continues at coordinate 1,233,660,224 of NC_141697.1, forward strand.
TATGTGTATATATATATAAGGCTCGTGATCAAGAGGTTTTACCTCGAAACGCGTTGAGTAGGAGCTAAGAATAAAAGCTCTTGGATAACTGTAAAGCTGGCCTGGACATTCCTTTCTGTAGTGTGTGGAATCGACTTTGGATATATATATATATATATATATATATATATATATATATATATATATATATATATATATATATATATATATATTGAAAAACACCATGCCCTCAGGCGAGACAGCACACGAGCGGCACCGCAATCCAGCGGGTAGAAGACACATCAGTATGCCGGTGTCAGCTCTCAGTCGTTCTTCGAGAAACTAGGAGGACAAAAAGCAAAAGGTTTTAGGGAAATCTCCTGAGAACGGCCATGTCTAACACTCTCTCTGTCTCTGCTCTCTCTCTCTCTCTTTCTTGCTGTCTGTTTTCCTAGCTCTCTTTCTCTGTCGTTCTGGCTGTTTCTCACTCTCTCCTCTCTTCCTCGTTTTTTCTTTGGTTGTTTCTTTGTTTGTTTGTGTAACGGGGTGGTGAGGCTACGTACGGGTGACGAGTGGTGGGCCCCCAGAAATGACCTAGTACACCCTCATTCATTGCAGACTGAGATATGGGGGACGGACCACGACGAACTTGATGAGGAGGAACATGGCTCCTTTAAGTGGGCGTATACGGAGGAGGAGGACCCGCCTTCGGCACACGTCACCGGACCCGGATTGGATATGAAGGAGGAAGTGTATTACATGGCGTGTGACATCACCACAGGAGAGGCGGCGAGGAGCGGAGACGGAGACGAAGAACCGGTGAGCGAGGAGAGAAGCAGAAAACCCGAGGAATTCCTGGAAGCAAGCGGAGGAGAGTCCGAGGGAGAGCCAGGAGGCCAACGACCCTGCGAGCCGCCGTGCCACTCTCCCGGGGGAGGAGCGTGGCTTTCCCAGGTACGGCAGCGTATGGCGGCTTGGGTGGAAAGCAAGCTTGTGTTATAGTGTAAATAGCCCCTGTTTGTGCCCTGCGTGTTCCCCCCCCCTTTTGTTTCACTTTTACCCCGCGTTTATCCCTCACCGTCTTGTACCTTCCCTCCACACTGCACGGACCTAGGATTGAGTTGCACGTTCACTGGTGACAACTATTCCCTCACATTTCACCTGGTCCCATCGGTGCATAAATACCCCAGCGGACGGCTGAACTAACGGCTCCCTCTCTGTTGGTCTTATCTTTACATGGGGCACCGGAGCCAAGAATTTGCCTAACCCCAGGACCCTGACCAGACCTCCAAGGCAGCGCTGCGTCCAGGAAAGGAAACGGAAGAACACCAACCGCCAAGACGGATCCCAGCCAGTTCGCAAAAGAGAGACTCACCTTTAGAACCAGGAGAACATTGATGGTAAAAACTAATCGAGGCATTCCAATAAAACCATCCTTAACCCCATGTACCGCTGTCCCAGTCGTTTCTGCACCACAATCAGCTATCTCTAGTGCCCCGGGTCAACAAGCCCAGTCCACAGTGGTGTCAGAAGTGGGATCTACTCCCTCAGAACAGGACCCAATCATGGACCAAGTCATTCAAACCCTAATCGAAGGCCAACAGAAACTGGAGTGGGCTATTGGCCAGCAAATCAGTACTGCGGATGCAGACCGAGCTCTATTCCGCAGCACCATGACCCAACAGATGGATAACCTTCAGAAAGTGGTGCAGACCCCAGGGACCGCAGTGTCGGTAGACCGGAGACCCTTCGGGCCCCATCCATCGGGGGTCTCCCTCCAGAAGTACATTATAGGTGAAGACCCGGACGCCTTCTTGGTCAATTTTGAGCGAGCTGCCCGCGCATGTGGGTGGCCAGAAGATAAATGGCCTTTCTTCCTCGCACCCCTGCTGACGGGAGAAGCACAGACAGCATACCAGGTTGCTAACCATTCCGGAACGTCCACCTATGCCGAGATCAAGGGGGTGATACTGGATCACCTCGGTATGGACGCAGAGGCATACAGGCTTAGGTTTCGGAAAGAAAAAGGAATCACAGGGGAAAATCCTAAAACTTTATACTTACGTCTGAAAATGGCGGCCGGAAAAATGGCTGAGACCGGACAACAGGAGCAAAGAAGAGGTCATGACAAGTATCATACTGGAACAATTCATGGAAGCTCTACCATACGGGACTCAAAGATGGTTGAGGCAACATCCCGGCCTGACCGCAGCCCAAGCGATCGAAATGGCAGCAAACTATACCAGGGCCGCACCTCGGACCTTTCCATGGGAGACGGAGAAGTCATCTAAGACCCCAGTCCCTCCACCCAAGTTGGAAAAAAAGAAGACCGTCTTCGAACCAGTGAAACCAAGGCCCTTCCGCCCTGACCTTCCTCCTTTAAGGGGTCCTCAGTGCTTCGAGTGCGGGGAATGGGGCCACATAGCAAGGTTGTGTCCCAGAAAAAAGCCCGCGGAGGAACCCATGGAAGTTGGCTATATCCCTAAGGCAGTAATGTACAGCGCAGAAATGGGACCTTCATACTATGTAAAGGTACGGGTGAACCACACTCCTGTAAAAGCACTCCTGGACTCTGGTTGTAGACAATCCGTAATAAGGGAGAAACTAGTGTACCCCGGTCAGATAGGGCAGGAGGGCGAAGTGCACATTCGGTGCGTTCATGGGGACGTCAAAACTTATCCCATAGCGCGCATAACCATTCACCCTATAGGAAGGGAACCCTGCACCGTAAGAGTTGGAGTGGTGGGGTCCTTGCCGGAAGAACTGATTTTAGGGGTGGACAATCCACAATTCCTAGCCCTGTTCAAAGGGGAGATAGACAAACGCCCTGCCGAGGCTTACCTCTCCACCGAGCCGTGGGTCATAGACAGGGGGTTTAGGTATGCACAAGCTAACGATCCCACCCTGCTGAATGCGTGGGAGGCCACACACGTTGCCCTGACTTCTGACTCACCTCAGAGATACCCCCGCTTTAGTATAGACAATGACCTGTTATACAGAGAAGGGAAGGAGGGAGAACCCAGGCAACTAGTGGTACCCCGTGCATTCCGAGAACAGATACTGTTCTATGCCCACACACATTTGACAGCAGGACACAGCGGGGCAGAGAAGACTACCCAAAACATATTGCGCTTGTTTTTCTGGCCAGGCATCTATAAAGAAAGGGAGGCCTATTGTCAACAATGTGAGGTGTGCCAGAAAAGGAACATGACCAAGCCCCCAGCGCTGCCGTTACAACCCCTACCTGTGATTGGCAATCCCTGGGAACGGGTGGGTATGGACCTCATAGGGCCCTTACCTCGTTCCTCCAGGGGGCATACCTATGCACTAGTGGTGGTGGATTACGCCACCCGTTTCCCGGAGGCCTTTCCCCTAAGCAGTCCCACCACAAAGAATGTGGCAGAAAGGCTTGTAGAACTGTTTTCAAGGGTAGGGTTTCCGAGGGAGATCCTAACGGATCAGGGGATGCCCTTTGTATCACGCATGATGACAGAGGTATGTAAAACACTGGACCTACAACACATCCGCACATCTGCATACCACCCACAAACGGATGGTTTAGTGGAAAGATACAACCGGACCCTGAAATCCACCCTCAAGAAACTGTTGTCATCAGAAAATAAGGAGTGGGACAGAATGCTTCCGTTGGCTCTTTATGTGGTAAGAGCACAGGTCCAGAGTAGCCTTGGATACTCTCCCTTCGAACTGCTGTATGGCCGGCAGCCAAGGTCCTTGCTAGAAATAACCAGGGAAACATGGGAGAAAGAAGAGGCTAACGAGCAACGGTCCCTTCTAGAATACACCCAGCAGTTGAGGTCACGGTTGGGGAAACTGAGGGATTTGGCCTATTCAAATCTGAAGGCAGCCCAGAGTCACCAAAAACGGTGCTACGATAAAGGCAAAAGATGGAGGACCCTGACTCTAGGGGACTGGGCATTGGTGTTACTACCTTCCTCCACTCAGAAATTTAGGAGCGAGTGGAAAGGGCAATATCAAGTAATAGAGAAGTTTGGCAACACCACATACAAGTTACAAATGTCGCCCACCCGTAAACAAACCTTTCACATGAATCTACTGAAAAAATGGTTGGGACCGGTACCTCGCTCCTCCAATCTAGCCCTCCCTGAAAGCAGTGAAGAATCCACCCTTGCCTTCTTACCAATCAACCCGGAGTTGTCCGACTCGGCGAAACGGGAACTGCTGAATGAGCTCCGCCCTTTTTCTCCCTTGTTTTCGGATACCCCTGGCTGCACCCACCTGGCAGAACATGAAATACGCACTACCCAGGGCGGTATAGTAAAACAAAGGGCATATCGCATACCCGCCGCAAAAAGGGCGGACGTGAGAAGGGAAGTAGCTAGTATGCTAGAGCTTGGTGTCATCAGACCCTCTAAAAGTAATTGGTCATCCCCAATAGTCATGGTGCCCAAACCTGACGGGTCCACCCATTTTTGCATGGACTTCAGGGCATTGAACGCCATTTCCTCCTTCGATGCGTTCCCCATACCCAGGGTGGACGAATTGATTGAACGTATAGGGGAAGCCAAATACATAACGACCCTGGACCTGACAAAGGGTTATTGGCAGGTACCCTTAAGGGAGGAGGACCGCCACAAAACTGCATTCGCCACCGAGGAGGGACTATACGAATTCAATGTACTCCCCTTCGGCCTCCACGGTGCACCTGCCACCTTCCAGCGGCTTATGAATACGGTACTAGCCCCACATAGCCGCTACAGTTCTGTGTATTTGGATGACATCGTCATCTTCAGTCATACATGGTCAGAGCACCTGGAACATGTATCGCAGGTCATGGCCTCTTTGAGAGACGCCCGATTGCATGTCAACGCCCGAAAATCCAGGGCAGCTTATTCAAGAGTAAAATATCTCGGATTTATGTTGGGGGACGGAGTGATAGCACCCCAAGAAGAGAAGATCAAGGCAATCACAGAAACTCCGTTTCCAACCACCAAAAAGGAACTCAGGGCCTTTTTAGGCCTCATGGGCTATTATAGGCGTTTTTTAAAGAACTTTGCCGATATTGCCACCCCCTTAACCAATTTGCTCCAAAAAAACGTCAAGAACACCTTACCACGGCCCCCCTCACAGGAAGCCATGAATGCCTTCATTCTATTGATGAGAGCCATCACCACTAGTCCTGTGTTACTGCCTCCAGACTTTGAAAAACCGTTTTCCCTAGCCACTGATGCTTCGGATACGGGTATAGGAGCGGTCTTATCTCAAACAGGAGAGGACCAAATTGAACACCCGATCCTGTACATCAGCAGAAAGCTCCACCCTCGGGAACAACGGTATCCGACCGTGGAAAAAGAGTGTCTGGCAATAAGGTGGGCAGTGGAAAAGTTACGGTATTACCTAGAGGGGAAGGCCTTTACCCTCTACTCGGACCATGCCCCTTTGCAGTGGATGCAAACGAACCGGACCCAGAACGCAAGGATACTGAGGTGGTTTCTCTTCCTCCAGCCCTTTTCCTTTACCGTTGTGCATAGGAAGGGGAGGGACAATGGGAACGCTGATTACCTGTCTCGCATGCCGATGCCCATTCTCCCCGATCGGGAGAATCCAGGGGGGGAGGAGTGTAACGGGGTGGTGAGGCTACGTACGGGTGACGAGTGGTGGGCCCCCAGAAATGACCTAGTACACCCTCATTCATTGCAGACTGAGACATGGGGGACGGACCACGACGAACTTGATGAGGAGGAACATGGCTCCTTTAAGTGGGCGTATACGGAGGAGGAGGACCCGCCTTCGGCACACGTCACCGGACCCGGATTGGATATGAAGGAGGAAGTGTATTACATGGCGTGTGACATCACCACAGGAGAGGCGGCGAGGAGCGGAGACGGAGACGAAGAACCGGTGAGCGAGGAGAGAAGCAGAAAACCCGAGGAATTCCTGGAAGCAAGCGGAGGAGAGTCCGAGGGAGAGCCAGGAGGCCAACGACCCTGCGAGCCGCCGTGCCACTCTCCCGGTGGAGGAGCGTGGCTTTCCCAGGTACGGCAGCGTATGGCGGCTTGGGTGGAAAGCAAGCTTGTGTTATAGTGTAAATAGCCCCTGTTTGTGCCCTGCGTGTTCCCCCCCCCCTTTTGTTTCACTTTTACCCCGCGTTTATCCCTCACCGTCTTGTACCTTCCCTCCCCACTGCACGGACCTAGGATTGAGTTGCACGTTCACTGGTGACAACTATTCCCTCACATTTCACCTGGTCCCATCGGTGCATAAATACCCCAGCGGACGGCTGAACTAACGGCTCCCTCTCTGTTGGTCTTATCTTTACATGGGGCACCGGAGCCAAGAACTTGCCTAACCCCAGGACCCTTACCAGACCTCGAAGGCAGCGCTGCGTCCAGGAAAGGAAACGGAAGAACACCAACCGCCAAGACGGAACCCAGCCAGTTCGCAAAAGAGAGACTCACCTTTAGAACCAGGAGAACATTGATGGTAAAAACTAATCGAGGCATTCCAATAAAACCATCCTTAACCCCATGTACCGCTGTCCCAGTCGTTTCTGCACCACAATCAGCTATCTCTAGTGCCCCGGGTCAACAAGCCCAGTCCACAGTTTGTTTCTATATTATTTCATTCTTTCTCTCTTTCTTTCTTTCTTTTTTTCCTTCTTTCCTTCTCTTGCTTTGAGTTACTGGAGAAAGATGATGTCACAAAAGCAAAAGTGTAGTTCACTGTTTGAGGTAGGAAGGGGCGACAGAAAAGGCTAGCGCAATGTAAAACTTTTAAGTGAATAATTCACCAAAGTAACAATGCTGCAGATGTGGCTACAATTCAGCAGAGGAAACCTCTGGAACTGGACACAACACTCCAGATGTGGCTTTCAAACTGGGCTTAATATTCTTTACATGACTTCCAGAGCTGGGTACAATGCTCCATATTAGGGGAACTCCCTGCATTGACGAGCCATGCTGGACGGCCATCTTTTGAGATCTGCGGTCTAGTCTCTGAGAAGGGGACATGAGCTACTGTGTGGTGCACCAGGAATCAGCTTGCAGTTCCAAGTGGTGGTCTGTAGGGGGGGTTCTCTGATGCCTGATCATGCCTGCTTACATGGGCGGTGCAGTTCTGTGTAGTCCTTATGAGAGGAAGCTTTGTTCTTCGGTCCGCTTGCACCCCGAGGAACTGTGTGAAGAGACAGTCCCTTTTTATGCCAATGGAGACTGTACTCCCTTCTTTATTTTCAAATAAGGCTGTCAGACAGGGCTGTATTTTAGCTCCTTTTCTTTTTCCTTTTTATAATAATGCCCTAGAGAAAGAACTGGTGTCCAGAGGTAAAGATCTACCACGGATAGGGGATCACGTTTCTTTATGCAGACGACGCAGTCTTTTAGCTTGGACTAAGCTTGGAGCTAAATTTAAAAATCAACCACACTAAATCCTATACCATGATTTGTTGGCCCAAAAAGAATCTTTCTTGCCCCCATAATTTTGCAGGGTCTTCTAAAATAAGAATTCAGAATTATAATTATCATTAGATATTGTTGTCATCTGATTGAAAATAGACCAAGCTTTTGACCCTGTATGGCATTTCTCGAAGAAATTAGGCAACAAACCAATTAAGCAGTTAATTGCCCTGTATAAATCAAAATGTGTTTCTCAGGAAACATAGGGGGCAGGAGTGAGAGGATATACCCCACTAGGCGTACTGCAAACCATAGAGAACAGGTTTCTCTGTAGATAATTAGCTACACCAAGGAGTACAGCTGGTTTAATTAACCATTTGGGGTCTGGCCTCTCCTGCCTCGAAGATATAGTCTTAGCTGCTCTCCTGCTCCTGTGGCTGGAAGTATGGACGTCGTCATTCTGTACGTTCTCAGAAGAGATTTTGGAGGACGGTGTAAAACGAGATCAAGTGAACGCTATGTCCTGGTTATCCTATGTCAAAAAGTCTTTCTTTGGCCTTGAACTTTCCCATCTTTTTCTTTCTCCAAATGATCCTACTGTATGTGTAAAAACTGCCTTCTCTCAATATAGAACCCAGAAGAGACTTTCTAATCAACATTCCTCAGTCACAGTGTTGCTCTACTTAGATTAAACAAGAAGTGGGGTTGACTGACACCTTCTTTGGGTAACTAACTCAGAACACCGGTTTTATCTTATTTATTTATATAGTGCCTGAATCGAGCCCGGAAGGGGTATCTCTGCGCTTCGGACCGGCAGCAGGAAAGCAGAGCTTCTACAGCAAAATCAGAGACAGAAGAGAGTAGTCTTAAGCTGCTTTCTGACTTGAAGGTGGTCGGGGCATTGTCTCAGGCGTTGAGGGAGCTTATTCCAATAGAGGGGGGAAAGGTGGGAGAGAGCATTCCCACCCAGTCTGGCTTTCCTGACTTAAGGAACCACAAGAACAGACTTAAATCCCTAGCGAAGGGACCTGGAAGGCAGGTAAGGTGTACATTTCTCAGAAAAATAGGCGGGCCGAGGTTGAATAAAGCCTTAGGATGGTGCAGCAAACTTTGAACTTAACCCGTTTGCGTACTGGAAGCCGGTGAAGCTGACGAAGAAAGGGGCGGGAGGCAGTCCTGGAAGGGGCATTGAGGACCAATCGCGCCGCTGTGTTCTGGACTACCTGCAATCTGCTAAGCGAGGACTCATTAGCAGAGACCAACAGGCCATTGCAGTAGTCCAGACGACTTAATATAAGTGCCTGAGTCAGGGTCTTCCAAGTTGAATCGGGAAGCAAGGGAAAGACTCCGCGTAGTAAGCCCAGGATATGGAAACAGGAGTCAGCTGTCCTTCAAAGTAAGAGACTGGTCCAAGCCAACGCCTAAGTTCTTAACAAGGGATTTTGGGGCAGTGGGAGCACGAAGATCGGCAGGCCACCATTCAGGAGTCCATAATAGGGGGGCCTCTCCGAAGAGCAAGCTCTCCATCTTCCCAACATTGCATTGGAGGAAGTTACTCCTAATCCAATTTGAAATGGCTATCATGCCAGAGGAGAAGGTCGCCTGTACTGATAGAGTAAATTTATCAAAAGGAAAAAGCAGCTGTGTGTCGTCGGCGTAAGAGATGGGAATGAACCTACACACCCTAAGGAGATTGGCTAAGGGAGCAACATAGATATTAAACAAAGTGGGACTCAGGCAAGAGCCCTGTGACACTCCCTTGGTCATTCCCATAGGCACCGAGCGATAGGGGCCAAGATTGGCGGTCTGAGAGCGAGAACATAAAAAACTTGTCATCCACTGGAAAGTAGAGACTCTGAATCCAATCTCCTTCAATCTCCTGAGCAATATCTGATGTGAAACCGTGTCAAACGCAGCAGAAAGGTCCAACAGCACCAGAATCATAGATTGGCCCCTGTCGAACCCAGAGCGTCCACCTCCCCCCTTTCCGTTCTGAAGCCACCAAGATCATTTGTGGCGTACCCCAGGGCTTATCCCTCAGCCCGACACTGTTCAACATCTACATGGCACAGTGCTCCCACGTCGCCCGACTGTATGACCTCAACATCATCTCCTACTCCGACGACACCCAGCTCCATGAAGGAATGAAAGCTGTCGCCGAGTGGATGAAGAACAGCCGTCTGAAGCTGAACTCGGATGAGACCGAAGTCCTCATCCTCGGCTCCACCAGCTCCGCCTGGGACGACTCCTGGTGGCCTACCGCACTGGGCACAGCACCAACACCCACCGACCACGCCCGCAACCTGGGGTTCATTCCCGACTCTACCCTATCCATGACAAAGCAGGTCAAAGCCGTCTCGTCCTCCTGCTTCAACACCCTTCGCATGCTTCACAAGATCTACTGGTGGATCCCCACCGAAACAAGAAAAACGGTCACCCAGGCCCTGATCAGCAGCAGGTTGGACTACGGAAATGCCCTCTACGCAGGGGCCTCAGCCAAACTCCTGAAACGACTACAACGCATACAGAATGCCCCGGCAAGCTTGATCCTCGACATCTCTTGCTGCAGCCACATCACACCCCACCTGAGAGACCTGCACTGGCTTCCCCTCAACAAGAGGATCACCTTCAAGCTCCTCACCCATGCACACAAGGCACTCCACAACACCGGACCGGCATACCTCAACAGTCGACTCACCTTCTACACCCCCAACCGCCAGCTCTGCTCCGCCAACCTCGCCCTCGCCACTGTCCCCTGCATCTGAAGTGCGACCTCGGCAACAGATCGTTCTCCCACCTTGCCGCCAAGACCTTGAACACCCTCCCCATCTTCCTACGGCAGACCTAGGACCTGCTGACCTTCAGGAGACTACTCAAGACCTGGCTATTCGAGCAGTAGCAGCATTCCCCTCCCCCAGCACCTTGAGACCCTCACAGGTGAGTAGTGCGCTTTACAAATGCTATGATTGATTTTTTGATTGATTGATTCTAGGGTCATCCTGATGTTATCTGTGACCACTAGCAGAGCTGATTCTGTGCTGAATTTGGGCCTGAAGCCTGACTGGGAGGAGTCTAAGCTACCAGTAAGTTCGACATGGTTTGAGAGATGTTTATTGATATACTTCTCCAATATTTTGCTCAGGGAGGGAAGGAGCGAGATGGGGCGGAGATTAGGTATGGTCCATTTTCTGGTAGTGCATCCTCAACAGACTTCATGGTTTCATAGTTTACCACCATGTCCATGTGACGGTATTGCCGGACAAATGCCTGTCCACAGTCCTCTCTGCTCCACTCCAGGCCTCACTGACTTCCACAGTCCTCTCTGCTCCACTCCAGGCCTCACTGACTTCCACAGTCCTCTCTGCTCCACTGCAGGCCTCAGTGACCTCCACAGTCCTCTCTGCTCCACTCCAGGCCTCACTGACTTCCACAGTCCTCCCTGCTCCACTGCAGGCCTCAGTGACCTCCACAGTCCTCTCTGCTCCACTCCAGGCCTCACTGACTTCCACAGTCCTCCCTGCTCCACTGCAGGCCTCAGTGACCTCCACAGTCCTCTCTGCTCCACTCCAGGCCTCACTGACTTCCACAGTCCTCTCTGCTCCACTGCAGGCCTCAGTGACCTCCACCTTCTCCACCCACCCCCACATCAGCCCTGCTCCCTTCCAGGGGCTGCTGTGTCCTTGCCTCTGTCCTAGCAGGATTAAACCACTGATCCCTCCTGCCCCATGTCTAGCTTGGTTACAGCAACAATCCTCAGCCCTCTCCCCATTCACTATCTGTGCCATTTATCTCTCCCTCTGGTCCATACGAGCTTGTCATCTCTGCGGCGCCACTTCCTTAATCCCGCAGATGGAGCTGTCAGAGCGGCCGCCTCTTTCAAGGAGAAGTCTTTGAGCTCTGAGCAGGCTTGGAAGAGAGAGCTTCAATCACCCTCACATCTCAGATCACTACTGAGGCGTCTCTGCGGGGTGAGGAGGTGATGGGACCCGAGGTCCTTGAACACGGCTCAATGGATTCAGAGCGTCACATTTCATCTGCACTGCGGCAAGCACGCATGTAGGACCCATGCCCATGGAAGCCGCCTGCAGAGCCGGGCTCCGTAGAGTGCCAAAGACTTCGTTTGCATGCATGACATGGAGCCAAAGTCCTACATCTGTGAAGGAGGAAGGGTCCTTCCAATGCTTCTCACATGCTGCAGCAGGAGGGGGCTGCACTCATTGTACAAGAAGACATGGGAAGTCATTTAAAGTTTGGTGGGGGGGGGGGCGCTCCACCAGAAAGAGGGAACAGCTACTTCGCCCCATTAAAAGGTGGGGAGCCTCTGATTACTCGCCAGCATTGTCAGTGCCCAGTCATTGGTGGTGCCCACCTGCCTCAGGGCCACCATTTTCAGTGCATCAAGAGACTGGCCGGAACTGAATATGCCTCCTTTTCTCGCATGCCGTCACCCCGCATGCAATTCCAACACAGTTGTTACAACAACCGCGTTTAACAACGAAAACTATTACCTCGCAAGTTGGAACAACGACTTGCAGAGGAGGCGCTGGATGTTGGAATAGTATAATTTACAGTCTGTGCGGACAGTAGGGAAGGTGTTGGATTTTAAATCCAACACCATCTCCCTCCTCCGCAAGTCATTGTTACGACTTGTGGGGTAACACTATGCATTGTTACAACGCAGTTGTTGTAACGACCGTGTTGTGATTGCATGCAGGATTACGGCTTCGTTGTGAGGGCAGTTTACCTGTGAAACTCCTCATTCAGGTATTCTCTGCCTGGGTCCAACATGTGAGGTAGACAAACCCGTGCTAGGAAAAAACTGTGGGCTCATGGGCTCCACTGCCTCCTTGGAGGATCCACTCTGAATATTTCCACTGCAGCACCAAGTGCTGGCACTCGTTAAACCAAGGGTCTCCAAACCGGTCCTGGAGGGCCGGATCCGTGCCAGATTTTTTGGATATCCCCATTGAGATACATGTAGTTATTTTAAAAATCTTGCATGGATCCGGCCCTCCAGGACCGGTTTGGAGACCCCTGCGTTAAACCTTCTCCTTGGAAAGGTGGCAACCGCCACTGGTAGTGACCATGGTGATTGTTTGAGAACTTGGTAACTGCAGCATCAACCAGCTCAAATCTCTACCCTGTTCTAAATATCCACAAGTCCTTTTCATAGCCTTCTAGGATGGCCAGCACCAGATTAGTGGCCACTGCTTTGGCCAGAATTGAGCCACCCCTGGTGCTGGTGCTCCTGTCCTAGACAAACGCCTCACTGATACAGAAGCAGTTTAGGCCCCTGTTCCTGGGCAGCGGTTTGCCTAAGGGTTCCCCGTAGCCTATCAGTTGATGGTGGTAGAGGGACAGACCACCACATAGGTACAGGAGATTTTCTTTCAGGTGGCTTCAGCACCCTCTGATAAGAGTCCACTTCAGCAGCCCAGTTTCAGTCATTTGTTTAGGGTGAGGGGAGCTGGGGTCTACACATGGTCACTTCCTCCATTCCCCAAATTTCCTTCCTACCTTGCTATCCATAGAAAGAATCCATAAACACAGACCACAAGAGGCTGGCTTCCTTAGATACCGCCCCCTCTCTCCCTCTCAGAGGATATGACATTCTTTCCCTCTCCCTCTCCCTTTCTAAGATTTGGACATTTTAAAAGTGTCACCTGGATGCCCAAGTTAGCAATCATGGGCTCTCTGTGGTTGTCCTGTCCGCCACCATGGAACACCGCTGCCTGGTGCCCACTGGTGCCAACCTCAGTGCCCCCTGGAGGAACGCCAGCATGCCGCTGGAGAAGCAGGCAGACGGGACCCTGGCGGAGAGCAGGTGCCGCCACTACCGGCCGGCACTCTGACGAACTTCTCGGTTGTCACCTACCCACACGGTCCTTGGGCTGACTTTCCCTTTATCTCCTTTCCTTTTTCCCTCTCGTCCTCTCCACCTCTCCCCTTTCCCTCTCTATTTTTCTCTCCAGACTTTGGACACAGTTCTTCCTCGTCTCCCTGCTAAGGCTCCTTCCTCCCCTCCTTTTCCTATAAATTCTCTCAACCTCGTTGTTTGTTTCCTGTACCTTTCTACGCCATTGTAACTGATGTACTTTGTAACGCAATCTTCCTCTGCCATAGCGCTCTGATACCTACGGGTCTAGCAAGCGCTTTATAATCCTTTTGATGTATCTTATAATGCAACGTTTCACCTGGCTATGCGCTCTGATACCTCCGGGTCTAGATAGCGCTATATAACCTTTGCAAATCAATTAAATTAAAAACATTTTTTTCCTGAAATGCTGAGACCTGAGCAACATGGCTGATGTTCAGTGGAGCTGCTTGACAGCTAACGAGGAGTCTGGCCCTAGTCGTCCCCCTTGACCGTCACCTACGCAGCCGGACATTGGGCATTGTTCATCCTCGTCTCCCCGCTATTACTCCTTCCTCCCTTTGTTTGTTTACTGTACCTACTACGCTATTGTAACTGATGTAATTGGTAACGCAATCTTCCTCTGCTATAGCGCTCTGATACCTACGGGTCTAGCCAGCGCTTTATAATCCTTTCTGATGTACCTTATAATGCAACGTTCCCCAGGTTATGCGTTCTGATACCTCCGGGTCTAGATAGCGCCATATAACCTTCGCATAGCAAATAAATGAAAAATTGGCTTTTCCTGATCGCTGAGACCTGAGCAGCATGGCTGACGCCCGGTGGAGCTGCTTGATCGCTAATGAGGAGTCTGGCCCTGGTTTTCTCCCTTGACCGTCACCCACCCAGCCGGACATTGGGCATTGTTCCTCCTCGTCTCCCCGCTATTACTCCTTCCTCCCCTCCCACCTTCGAATTACTGTAACATTGTTATATGTGTACTGTTTATTACTATGTTTTTGTATCTGATGTAACTTGTAACGCAATGATCCTAAATGTAAAGCGCTCTGATACCCTCTTGGGTCAAGTTCGCGCTATATAAAACTTTATAAATAAATAAACAAATAAATAAATAAATGGAAGATACCAATAACACTCTTTGCTGCTTCTTTTTAGGCCTAGAATTCGCCAAATGTTTGATTTTAATAACATTATGTATAGAACATATTTATAGAGGCTTCAACCAGCTCTCTTCGCCAATTGGACTGTTAGTGGGCACTCACATGTTTGTCTCACCCAACGCAGCATGGGGCACTGGGCCAGCTCACCAGCTTACGAGACCATAAGAGAGGGCATTCTGCCCTTGCACAATGTGTACTAACATGCAAAAAGTTTTTCCTTGCACAGTTTTACAAACAACATTCACTAACATTAGTATGGGCAGAAGTCAGCAGCCAACACCAGATCTATTGGAGTTGCCAATGCTTATTTCTAAAGTTCTCTGCTAGTTTATTTCCATTTACCCTCGTAGTGTGGGTATCCTAGTGTCTCAGTTGTAGGGATTCTCCCCTCTTATTGATTTCCAGGATTCATGCCCCAATGACTTCCTGTCTTTCTCACCAGGTCACCTGGTGCACATTACCAGTGAGCCAGTGAGGCCATCACTAGACATAAGTCAAGCGTAGAGGGGGTTTTCTCATGTCTTGTCATGGGAATTCTTTCATGCCTCAGCAGCCTGGAGAGAGAAAAGATGGGGAAAAGGAATGTTTGGGTTGCAGGGTGCAGCTGTGGGGCTGATTCGACCAGGGAAGGGGGAAGTGTGTATGGTGGCTTAGAGGCCTATTGAGACCCTCTAGGTTTGAGGGGAGGTGGCAGACAGAGGTCCATTGCCATTGGTTGTTGAGAAGTCTGGGAGAACCAGGAGGCCTTGGCCAGTGTGTTCTCTTTGCTTCAAAGCCCTAAGTGTAGGCTGTGGTAGTGCCATATTTTTACTGGTGGTTGCAGGAGGCGGGCACCGGCACTCATCTTTTGAGGAACAAGAATTATTTGTCAACATCAAACTTTAACCCAAACAAAAGGCGCAACATCTGGAAAAGGCAGTAGGAAGAGGAAGCTGGGAAAACACTTCTAAAGAGAGGAAGAGAAGGAAGAGGAATATTAGGGGACAGCAGCAGATAGAGAAAGCAGCCATGAAAAAGAGCCCACCAGAGCGATGGCGGCTGGCATCATTTTCAGTGAAGCGGGGCTGCCCGGTGGCATCAGCCCCCACAGCTTCAGGAACTCCCAAAAATCATTGTGTTGGTGAATGAGTGAGTGCCACAAATATGCCAACCCTCTTCAGCAAGGGAGCATGGGGGAGAGACCTCTTGTCCAAGAACTTTAAAATAAAATAGGACCCACCCATGGTTCATTTGTAAAATTGTATTCAATTTGTGAGAGTGAAACATGATCTCACAGAGTAATCATGTCCATAGTCACCAGGAGGAACCAGTGGACACCTGCCCCAGAGATGTACATCTAGAGGACAGGTTTGAGGGTCTGTCCTCACCTAGAGTGGTCAGTCTCATAAACAAGGACAACGATCTCCTGAAGAGCCTGGAAGGAACCTCATACCTTCGTCTTCACCTCACCTCAGTCATAAGACACAGAAACAACAAGAACTGAGATTAAACCCTTCCCCCCTCGTCCAGCTGACATGTGATTGTCCTTGAGAACACCATAACTCTGCAAGAACGAAATGCACTTCAATGCGCGTCGTTATCACCCATTGTTTACTGAACTCTCCACAGGATACCTGCGGATGATGCGGCTTCGCATTATATTCATGAGAAAAGGAAACAGGAATTGTAGGGCGATGGAGGAAAGAGGCATGAGCTGGAATCAAGACATGGCAGCCTCGGTACCCATGAGATAAAGAAACAGGAAGTATAGGGTGATGGAAAGAGACACGGAGCAAAGGCAAGACTAGGCAGCCCTCTATGTCCATTCATGAGATACGGAAATGGGGTGGAAGACAGAATCAAGACTAGGCAGCCTTGGTATTCACAATATAAAGAGACTGCAAGTGTAGGGTGGTGAACGAGAGAGGCATGGGCAGAAGACAGAATCAAGACTGGGCAACCTTGGCATTCATGAGTAGGCATGGGCAATGAACTCCGGTAGACATTCCATTAAAAACACAGAAATCTGGCAGAGTCGGCTACTATACTGCACCCACAAATGCTTTGATAAAGCAACTTTATATGCTAAAAAGCATATCGCCAATTCACAAAAGTGAATTTTGAAAATGAAAAGTATCAGGCAGTGAGAGAGGTGATGATTTTGGGGTCCCCCCTAACCTAGGAAGAGGACCAAGCAGATGCCTTGAACACACAGAGCATATCTTGCTGAATGATTCAGGGGTGGTCCCATCCTCTTAGGGCCACCCCAAGCACAGTTATTGGCAAAAAATAATCCCAACCAAAGGCCCTGCAAAGCATTATGGATGAGATTAGCAGTGGGCAGTGAATATTATAGTATCCAATATCAAAATAATTCTACAAAGAGCTGCAGTTCAACTAGTCATTGCTAGGTGTCCCTCAAGTCAAATGCTTTTGCATATTTTTTCACCCATTGAAAAACGGCATGGCCCTGGGGGATGGGGTTCTCGGGCCAAAAATGGCCCAGGGATGGGAGGCCATACAGCCCCCTCCCCTAATTTTTTTTTTAACCTCTGGCAAGTCTCCAGATGCCACGCCCCCTCACAACCACTCTGCGAACACAGCTGGTGCAGAGATGGTTGGGGGATGAAGTCCCCTAGGATGCTGAGGGTCCTTCAGGTCCAGGAACCCCTCCGGACCCCTTCTGTTGCCTCCATTAAGTCCCAGACAGTAGGATTGCTGAGAGCACTTGGGGGCCATGCCCCTTACTGCACCACCCTGCACACGCGCCTCCTGACATGCTGCTGGCTGGGGAATAAATTCCACTTTACTCCTGAGGGCTCTACAGAACAAGGAAGAGGGCCCGACCGCCTTGTGCACCCAGGTACCTGTTCACTCCTGCTCACCGTCCGTGACCCATGGAACACCCAGAGTGGGGTGCAATGCCCTCCGAAAGCCCAGCACCCCTCCCTCTCCGCAGCCAGTCCACCTGCTGGTCTCCTGCAAATTGAATATTCACTCTGCGGAGGGGTTTCCTCTGCTTAGCTTTAAACCTTTTTATTTATTCATGTGTTCCAGCTGCCGCTTTGTTCTGATACGGCTGCTAACTCTGCTTATAAACACCACCCTTGGGTGGGCAAGAGGGTGGTGGAGAACGCGACTGTCCCTACAGTACCCACCTATCACACATGGAGGTGCGTCTCTGGTGTCTGGACAGTCTTACTATCACATGTCTCAGGTAACGTCCAAGACCCTGATTACAGGAGTGGGTGGTGGGTAGGGGTGGGCTTAACTCCAGGGGGAGCGTTTTGTGCTAAGAAAACATCTTGAAGTGTGCAGCACACGGACGGCAGTTGCAGCACCTGCAGCTCTCTTTTAGGTCATTGTTCTTGAGCACGAGGGTAGGATTGTTGCCCCAAATTACTCCTAGTTACACAAGCGGAGTAATTGCGTAATATCGGTAATTTCACATCACAAGAGTAATGCATAATTACTGAAGTTACTCCGATGACTTGAGTGTAATCCAAAATACTCCTAAACCTAGAAGTGGGGTCAGGGTGAGAGGTATTTACTGCAACTGATTAGTACCGAGAACACATGGTGCAGCATTTCAGGGTGTTGGAAATTCGTTCTTGCCCCATCTTTTCTCTGGAAATTGAGGAATTTATCTTCCGTGCTGAATGTTGCATGCAGGGTTACATTCCTTCTCTGCGGTAGCTCAGGACTCGAACAGATGTAGACTATGGTATTTATGAAAGGCACATTTTAAGCCAGTTTCATGGGCCCGTTTTCTTATTTTTATTTGCAAAGTGTAAAATTTGCCTAACTAGAGGTAGGGAGGTGCGCTAATCACCTTCATCGCCTTCGTCATCGTCGCACTACTATTGCCTCTTTGAGTCATGAGAACAAAAAAAATAAATTGAAAAAAGATGATCAAAACAATAAAAACATTATAAATAATATGAGCATAAATTATACAAAAACAAAATGACGTTACCCTCTTCGCTGCGGCGCGAATACCACCGCTGTGCTGGGACATTCCAATCCCGGGCGTGGCTCGGACGGTCCCAGGCCACCGTGCGCACACGCCCACCGTGACTCATGACGGCTGGGGGCCGTCATGAGCACGAAAAAGGTTAACAATTTCAATTCTATTAACCTTCATATGTTAATAAAACTATAATAGATCAAGGCACTAACAAAAACATATCGAGACTTTTCTTATTAAATTTTGGTACGACATAAGTTGTCACTTGTAATAGGTAAAGGAGGCAGCTCCTCTGCTGTAATAAGTTATTACAATTGAGTTGGGATGTCACAATGTCTCCTGCCAGCAGCCAAGGTGAACGGAAGGTCAGCTAAAAGAATTAAAACAGCTGCTTAAAAAACGAAACAAAGAGAGAAGCCACTTTCCAGCTCCCTCTTCTCTGAACTTTCTTGCTCTGCAGACTTTGGTTCCTTTCATTAGCCAGAAGCAGACACAAAGTCAAAAGTCAAAAAGTTTATTTTTGTTACGGTACTCTTTTGAGGACCACAAAATAAAATATATACATTATACATTCCATTTAATACATTTTCAATGAAATTTTCAAAAACTTAAAAATTCTGTAACAGACGTATTCATTAGGGGGGTTTTTACATATTGATAAAAAATCCTTTGAGTTAACAATCCTACAGGAACGATAAATGGGCTTAAGACATGTATAAGAACCTTAAAATTAAATTAACCTTGCGTTTACTATTTCTGTGTGTGGACATATAAAAAGAAGGTGTTCCAAATTCTGATTGCCCCCTTGACAAAGGGTACAAAGAGCAGAACTGTCTGATCTCCAGGAAGAAATAAAGGTTAGTACAGGAAGGATTCCCAGGCGCAACATCATAATTGCATGCCTTGCACCGTGTATAAGAGTATAATCTAAATAGGACTGATTTTGCTTATATTCCTGGGAGTCTGCATAGATCTTATACGAGGATAGTCTATCACAATGTAAGTGGTCAATCTCGTAGCTCAGTTTGGGGGTGAAGTTTTTTAGAAAAAGTTTGAGTTGTGCTGGTGACCACATAGACAAAATTTCCACACTGACTTTTGCGAGATGAAAGGCCTCTCGCATATTTTTGGAAAAGGTAAGATGGGTAGAACCAATATTGAATGTCTCAACTTTTAGTAAACTTCGTAGAGTGCCTTCTTTTGAATGGAGAAGGTTATAGGCCCACCTTATGATACTAGCTACGGCTGTGGCATAAGCACTCGTGATGGTACATTCCAATCTCAACGCCTGTACTGGAGTAGATGTAGAGATTTTCAGTAGATTTTTTAATATTTTACCTTCAATTGAGTCCATGTAGTTCCATTGTTTAAAAGGAATATATTCCGAAGCATAAGACAGGACCGGTGGGATCTTGGCTCGATAGACTTGTATTAGTGCAGAGAAATGCCTGTGTCCAGTGGCAGAATATAGGCGAGACAAGGCCCCAGCATGTAGGTCAGTTTTCCTTTTTAGGTGATTGATTTGATTGATGTTACTCATATTTTGTGACAAGATTCTGCCGAGATATGTATATTCCTTTACCTGCTCTAGCTTCTCACCTCCCAACTTCCATTTGTACCTCACCCTTTTCTTCTGTTTCGAAAAAGCAACCACTTTAGTTTTATTTATATTTGGATTTAGAATTTTTTTTTCTAGAATACTGGTGTAAAATATCTAGAAGATTTTGAAGTCCGAAGGGTGTTAGGTCAAACATGACTATGTCGTCCGCGTACAGCAGGGAGTGAATACACTCAGTGGCTATCTTTGGAGGAGTCCTTAGCCCTTGTTGTAGTTGGGATGGTAAGTCACTTAAATACAAAGAAAATAAAATTGGAGCCAAGAGGCACCCTTGTTTTAGGCCATTTGATGTTCGTATTATCTTCGATAGACCCTTGTCACTCCCCATTTGGACACGGCACCAGGTGTCACTATGTAGATTCACTATTAAATATAATAGCTGTTCCGGAATGCCCATTCTTCTTAACTTTGACCACAGGGTCGGTCTATCCACTCGATCAAAGGCTGTCGAGTAGTCGATGAACGCTGCATAAATGGATTGTTTTTTCCCTGATACATACTTATCTAAGATGGTTTGGAAGATTGCTACATTGTCGGTCACTGCGTGATTTGGACGAAATCCAGACTGAAACTTAGGAATTAGACCCAATGAAAATGCCCAAGTTTTCAGTCTATCTAAAATTTCTGCTGCAAAGATCTTCCCGGCAGCGTCCATGAGGGCAATTTGCCTATAGTTTCCCGGTATGCTTCTTTTTCCTTTTTTGTAAATCGGGATTATAATACTTCCCTTCCAGGAGTTTGGCATTTTGCCGCTATCGAATATATAATTAAATAGTGGCGAGAGCAACCGTCCCCACTCTTTATGGTCGGTTTGATAGACCTTGATAGGTATCTGATCGGGGCCCGATGCACCCGTGCTTCTTGCCTTTCTAATGTTCATAGAGACAGACACTGCCGACGTTTTGTTGATTTTAGTGTCATTCGTTTCCATGATTTGTTTTTCAGCCTCTCCATTATTAATAGAAGCAGACACTTAGGCACTATGTTTATTTATTGCACAGTGGGCTATCACCCCGAAGTAACTTACATAAAACTACTTAACAGATGGAACAAATTACAAACTGCTATTGCCGGGAGTTCTTCACAGTAAGGATTGCATATTTATTCTCACCAAGCCCCAGACACTGTCTTTCGTAAGAAAAGGTAAAGGAGTAAGTGTAAGAAAGCGGGGCTGTATGCAGATGTCTCCCCACGTTTGTCCCCGGTTTGGACTACGAGATGCTGGTTTTCGACTCTGACAGTGCACTGAACCCTGCCAACCAGACCCAGTGCTCTCTCCCTAAAACGGTTATGTGCACATAGCCAATCCCAATTGGCAAGGACTTTACCCCCCTTATAAGTCCTAAGTACACAGTACCAGTGGTACCCAACTCATGGATAGCATAGGGGTCCCCAGAGCTTGCAGTGCTGGCTGTGCCACCCTGTGTGACCCAAAAACAACTACTGACATCAGGAATGTCCTTGCAGACTACAGGAGCGGTGCAAACTGCTTGAACTCGACGTCACCCTCACCATGTGTGGCGAAGCCAATGCACTGTCTTTGATATATGCCAGTCACCCATAAGGAAGGCTTCCTGAGCCCAGGAGGCAGGGTGCATTGTATCAAAATTGTGGAATGTAAGTGCAGGCTTATATAAACCTATGGTGACCTTTACCATTAAAGGACTCTATAAGTGATAGCCGGTCCATAGGACAGCATGCGCTGGCACCCAGGCGAAACCGGTATTTACAGCTCCATTATGGTACCGCCTAAACCTGTTTTGTTTGGTATCAAACAACATGCCTTCTCACTCCTGACATGAATCTCGTGTCAAAGGCGATGTGGCATGCACCCAGGTGGCTACCTTAGAGGTTGCCCACCTGGATGACCCAGCTTCTTTGTGCTCTGGTTGGCAAACCTGTGGTTCCAGTGTTTCATGCTGCCAAGACAGGATTTCGACCTCCTGCCAGGCAGTGTGATCTCTCCCAGAAGTCCGGAACAAAGGCCTGGCCAGGAAAGCAGTCACACCTTCTCCCTCCCAGGTAAGCTAGGGAAGTGGCACCTCAAGGCGGTGAACTTCAAAGGCTGCAGCGCCGCTGATTTGCATCAGGACGGACTCCCAGAGGAGGAAACCGTCCTCCCCCTACACCAGGCACATTTGCACTCAGGCAGGCAGTAAATTAGATAGTCATGGCGGTGTAGACTCACAAAAGGCTAGCCACACCCCCAGCGTGGGCAGTTATGTTATGTTAATTTCGATTTATATAGCGCCAAATCACCGACAGGTCTCTTAGCGCTTGCTTTGGGAACCCGTCCTGGCTTTCCCTGCGAGATAACCCCTACTGGGCATCCCCAAGGTGAAGACCAGGCATCCCATCGCGGTGGGCCGTAGTGGAGATTAAGCAAGCTATTGCCCAGAGTTGCAGAGTGTGAACCCATGATTCGAGTAGGCACCGAGGTGAGAATTATCGAGTCCGTGGACATTTTTTAGCTCAAGACCCTGCCGCGTCGGGAATTGAACCCTGGTTCCGGGTCTGACCTCTGCATCAAGGTCTGCCTCCTCTAACCAGTGAGCCACACTTCTCCAATCCACTGGACGAAGGATTGAAAAGGTGATCCACACCCCCGGATGCGGTCATCTCAGGTGGGAACTAGCTGTAGGACTAGCAGCCCATTGGCTGCTTGCTCCCACTCTCCTAAATACCCTAAGTCCAAGATTTAAGGGATGCCCCAGACACCTGAACCTTAGTTCTGAAAAACCTGCATCAAAGAGGACAGAAGAAGAGACCCGTGTCTGCATCAAAAGGACAGAAGAGGCCCGTGTCTGCATAAAAAGGACTTACAAAAGCAAACAAATCATTAACCCTGGTTATATGTATGCTATTCCATTAATTTTGGTGTTTAAATTAAGATAGAAATAGATTCAGTTTCTCTAAGTTGGAGTTAGATTTCTCTCGATCGTGTCAATTACTTATCCTCCATGTTGGTACTCTCAGATGCTCAACGCATGTTCCGCTAGTGAAGCCTGACTGCTCTGTGCCTCACCACCAGGACTGAGCTAAGGATTAATTTGTGTGAATTCAAGGACCATCTTTGGGGTTTGTGACACTATTGGATGGTGAAGCCTCGCCAGCATCACCACTGAATGCTCCACCATCCTACAGCAAGAACTACAAAGACAGTCACAGGAGGAGGGTGGGATGACGTGCCTTGTATTGTAAGGAGTATGTTAACCCCCACTGTACGTAAAAAGATACCGTCAGTCACCTCAGATGTACGAGTGGTTCAAGGAACCTTTCATTCAACCTTCATCCTCAGTGGAGAGCAAATGAAAGCCTTGGACTCTCAGGCAGCCTGTACATCCAAACCCTCAGTCAGGCACCCTCGAGCAGCCTGTACATCCAAACCCTCAGTCAGCCACCCTCGAGCAGCCCATGCAGATGAAACCCTCAGTCAGGCACCCTCAGGCAGCCTGTACATCCAAACCCTCAATCAGGCACCCTCAAGCAGCCCATGCATATGAACCCCTCAACCACAGACCGCCATGCATCCCATACATAAATAAAATCCCTCAGTCGTAGACCCTCAAAAAGTCCATACATAAAGACCCTTAACCACAGACCGCCTTGCATCCCATACATAAATAAAATCTGTCATGCACAACCCTCAAAAAGTCCATATATAAAAATCCTCAACCACAGACTGTAATGCATCCCATACATAAATAAAAACCCTCAGCCATAGACTCTCAAGCAGTTCATACACGGCCGGGCTCGGAACCAAAACCAGCCCTGGCAAAGTGCTCGGTCGGCCCCAGCCCCCCCCGTCCGGGGGTTGGGGGTACTGCCGAGCTCTTTGCCGGGCCGGTTTTCGGCCGGTTTTGATACAGGGCCGATTTTGCAGCTGTGCTGCAAAAACAGCCCTGTAACAAAATTTGTCCCCAGGGGCCCAAAACTGGCCCCCACCCGTGCGGCACACCGGGGGATTGCCCAGTGCCCGCTACGGCCAGTCCGTGCCTGAGTTCATACATAAAACCCTCATTCGGGCACCCTCAAGCAGCCCATGCATATGAAACCCTCAACCACAGACCCCCATGCATCCCATACATAAATGAAATCCCTCAGTCGTAGACCCTCAAAAAGTCCATACATAAAAACCCTTAACCACAGACCGCCATGCATTCCATTCATAAATAAAATCCCTCATGCACAACCCTCAAAAAGTCCATGCATAAAAAACCTCAACCACAGACCGCCATGCATCCCATACATAAATGAAATCCGTCATGTACAACCCTCAAAAAGTCCATGCATAAAAAACCTCAACCACAGACCGCCATGCATCCCGTACATAAATAAAATCCCTCAGTCGTAGACCCTCAAAAAGTCCATACATAAAAAACCTCAACCACAGACCGCCATGCATCCCGTACATAAATAAAATCCCTCAGTCGTAGACCCTCAAAAAGTCCATACATAAAAAACCTCAACCACAGACCGCCTTGCATCCCATACATAAATAAAATCCGTCATGTACAACCCTCAAAAAGTCCATGCATAAAAAACCTCAACCACAGACCGCCTTGCATCCCATACATAAATAAAATCCGTCATGTACAACCCTCAAAAAGTCCATGCATAAAAAACCTCAACCACAGACCGCCATGCATCCCGTACATAAATAAAATCCCTCAGTCGTAGACCCTCAAAAAGTCCATACATAAAAACCCTCAACCACAGACTGTAATGCATCCCATACATAAATAAAAACTCTCAGCCATAGCCCCTTAAGTAGGTCATATATAAAAAAAACCCTCAGCCATAGACTCTCAAGCAGACCAGACATTAGAACCCTCAGCCATATCTCTCATACAGCCCACATATAAAAACCCTCATTCATTGACCCTCACACAGCCCATCCATAAAAAACCTCAGTCATGGATCACCATGCAGTCCATACATTAAAACCCTCAGTTATAAACCCTCAAGCAGCCCATACATAAGAACCCTCAGTCACAGACCGCCATGCAGTCTATACACAAAAACACTCGCCAGTAACCCACACGCAGGTCATACATAAAAGTCCTCAGTTACTTTTACCGACATTGTGATGGCGATAGGGGCTTTGGCTTATGTACAAAGTAGCGTTCGTGGAGTAACGCTGCCTTGTACATAGAGCCCCCTTTCATGCTATGGAGAGCGGAAAAAGGGGCATGCAGTGGGTGATGCGGTAGACGTTCCACTGCAACAAACATTGTATTT
The DNA here is from genome assembly GCF_964263255.1 of Lissotriton vulgaris. NCBI lineage: Eukaryota > Metazoa > Chordata > Amphibia > Caudata > Salamandridae > Lissotriton > Lissotriton vulgaris. The sequence goes on from NC_141697.1 coordinate 1,233,685,416, forward strand.
GACGCTGCCCCCTATGTACAAGGGTGGTGTACAGAGGAAGCAGCACCAAAATTAAGATCAGGAAAACCGCAAAACGAGTAGAAATGCATTACTTCTCCTTGTTTTTGCATGAGTAAGGGAAAAAGCAAAATGCCATGGTTTGATTATGTACATAAACAAACATTTTTAAAAAATGCCATTTTGTCACTTTCATGTGTGCTGCATGAAGCAGCACACATGACAGTAACACAATGGCACTTTAGGATCGTTTATGTGCAGGAAGGGGGATTTTCCTACACATAACCAATCCTTCCCTGCACGCACGCACTATTGTGCAAGGGTGCCTAAGTTGATAAACTTAGCACCATCCCAGGGGGAGAAGCAGAGCTGCACCATATTCTTTTAAATATGGTGCAGCCTTGCGTTTCCGAAGTGGCAGAGAGTGTGGTTAAGCCAAGGAGGCTTACGCCTCTCTCCGCCACTTCCTAGTACATTTCCCCCTCTGCATATAAATAAACCAAGGCCAAACACGCCAAGCCCTCGTGCACACGTCATCGCTCCTTACCATAACTAGTTACCTGACCTGTGTTGCTTCCTTGGAGATGAGCTGTATTGGCAGAGTGATGGAAAACCAACAACCAGATCAATGAACATGTCAGTCCTACGTCACACCCACCCACTGGCATTCCATGCTGCAACCATCTACGTCACAATCGAACCCCTTTTACATCCGTATTAACCAACCAGAAGCACTAACGCACTAGACATTTTACTAATCTCTGCTAACCATACACAATCCACGACCCACACAATACTATGGAAGGAAATCTAATAACAGCACTTAAAGCGCCTCCAAGTGAAGAAAGCGCTATAGTGCCATCCTAAGGCTGGAAGGCGCTATACAAAGGCTGATAACATTGAAGCCATGATGGTCCACACTGCAGTGGTGTAGTGTTGGCTTTCTAGTTGTCTTACCTATGTCATCTAATGGAATGTTACCACACAGGATGACTGTTTGGAATGTTATGCTCTGTTGCTAGAATCAGTTGGGAGATGAGGATTGAGCTGACTGGTGACAGCTCCTGGTGGGGATTTACCTTAGAAATATTCTTACTATCTTGAACTACCACCTCATGTCAACTAATTAATAAATCTTTCTACAAGAACCTACGTGACCTGATATTCTTTTACATTACTACAAGTGGCCCCGCCATCCTCCCGCTTCCCTCCAGCAGCACAAGGTCCGGGCCCCCACAGGCCAATCAGAGACAAGAGAGTGAAACAGGGCCGCGGGGCAGCGGACAAGACCCCACTCACCCGACAGTTGCTCAGCTCCTCCGCGGACAGGATGATGGTCCCGCACTTCTTCCCGGGGATTCCCCTGGGGACGAGAAAAAAGAGATAAGACGAGATGTGAGCATCCATCAAAGCCAAGCAGCTGTGTTTTTATTCTGCGCTGTTATCAAGAGCCAGGAGGGATGACAGATTGAGGTGTGAGGCCGTCCTGGTGAGGATGACACTCAATTACCGCCTCTGCGAGGCCAGCTTCCCTCCTCCGGAGCCGCGCTAGGGATGAGAGAGCCGGGTCCGGAAGAAGGGAACCTGGACACCAGAGGCCTCGGCGATCCTGGTCAAATGCAGATTTAATAATAAAAACTCACAGGCCACCCCTGCCACCACTGGCTTCTGTGACAGGCACAAATACAGTGTGTTACTTTTTTTTTAACAACAGATTTTATTGATTTTCCATAGTACCAGATGGGCCAAGCCTGGTAAGCAATGTACATTTGAAAGGCATATTGTAAAAACTCTAGGTACTGAAAATTTCCCATCCTTGAGGTCTGCGGAACATCAGACCATAAAAAAACATGCCCAACCCCCTCCCCAACCACGCCCCATACATTCCATAAAAAACGTGATATATGGACACATCGAATGAGTTTCCGTCTACATCTGTGTAACTCTATCACATTAAACTGGCAAGTCACCCACCACTAGCCGTTCAATAGGGTCTCGGTTTACTGGCACATTATAAATGACATGTTGATACCTTTGTACTTGGCCCACCTAGCCCAGATCTTCCCATGCTTCTGCGGACAGCCCCGATCCTTAATCACCACAATCTTCGCTGACATGCACCGATCCATGGCTGTTTCACAATTTGCTATGCAGGGTGGGGACGTAGCCTTCCAGTGCTACGCAATGTCTCGCCTAGCCAATGTGAGGCCCAAGAACAGAAGGTGTCTTTTATATCTGTTCCCCCCAATGTCTCAATGTCTTCTGTGTTGTGTAGGAGCGTCAATCTAGGGTCTGCTGGAATGTCCCATGCCCGTACCCGCCCCATGCAAGACAAAACACCCGACCAGAAGTGCTGCAGTGTCCCGCAACTCCAGACCATATGCAGGAACGACCCCTCGTCCAAACCACAGCAAAGACATGTGTGGGACTGAATAGCCCCCATCTTCCAGAGGCGGAGGTGTATGTAATATAATCTGTGGAGATATTTAAATTGGATTAGGCTGTATCTAGTAGAAACAGCAAAGTACCTGAGGCTAGCCAGCGCATCAGCCCAATCGTCGTCCGTCCGAGCAGGCAAGTCTGCCTCCCACGCCACCCAGGTCCAATGTATAGTGGTTTTTGAGTATGCAGCGAGGGTTTGATAAATTTGTCGGATTTCGTGAGCCCCTCGATCTCCCATCCACAACCGACGTTCCAACCGGTGAAACTTGGGCAAGGACGTGAGATGCCCTATCAAGGGGGACAGTGCGTGACAGAGCTGTAGGTACTGATGGAACTGTGATTTGGGAAGATTAAAATCCGCCTGCAGCCTCTGGAAGGACTTAAGCGTGGACCCCTGCATAATGTCTCTGAGAGTGGATATCCCAATATCGTCCCACCTACGAAACCCCACTAATGTCGAGACAGGCCGGAGGTGTGATCCCTGCCAGAGGGGAGTAGCGCTGGTCAACATACCCCACCAACCCATAGACCGGACCGCCCACCTCCATATCTGAGTAACTGTCTGGCAGGCCATGGGAAGCGCCTCCAAGGGCAAGCAGCTGTACAAGAGATGGGGCAGCGGAGTATCTGCCATAAAGAGCCTTTCCACAGCATAGGCTGGGTCTGCCTGAGAGCCATACCACTATTCATTGATCACCAGGAGGTGTGAAGCCCAGTAATACGCACAGACGTCAGCCGCTTCGATACCACCGCAAAGGAGCTGTACACGAGACCTGGTTTCGTCGGTCACATGCAGTTATTGTTTCATACTGCAGGCGCACTGTTTTTAATCCTGGCACCAGGAACGAGCCAAAAATGTTTCTGATGCTCTTGGTTGCTAGTTTTAGCATCACTATCCCCACCTTTCTAATTAGTTTATCCGCACTGTGCCCTTTACCCAACTAGTCCAGTGTCTTCTCATATGCAGGGTTTAGTATATCTCAACAACATAGGAATAAAACACCCCTGAGCTCCTCCCTCACAGAGAGGGGGTTGTAGCCCTGGGGGGTGGGGTGGGGGGGGGCTAGGTGTCCCGGTCAGGAGCAGAACCCCAAATGATGAAGCATGCCACCTCGGTGGGTGATGGGATTTCGTCCTAATTAAGGGACACCCCCATAAGTACCTGGAGACAATCTTTGGTGTCTCATTCTTGTTCCATTTGGCACTTTAGACCCGAGGATTTCTTTTGTTTATTGTTTACTCGTAGGAAGCCACCATACCTGGATCTAAGGGGAGGGAGGTAGAAAGGGGTGGGGATGATATCTTATTCTGGGGGCTGTGAGAGGGCAGTATTAAACCCTTCATGCTGCACCAAAACCCTTCATGCTGCACCAGTACAGACCCAAACATGTGCCCCTCTGGTTAGACACATGCGGTGAACTCTCAACCCACTGAGCTACAAGCTCGTTTCTGTACAATATCGTTGCTTTAAGTACACCTGAAGCAGAGGGCTATACAACAACCCTGTAATACTTGGTTTGGAGAACAGCTACGTGAAATGATAGCATTTTAAAAGCAAGCTATGAAGGCCAAAATTGTGCAGTAACTTATTTAAAGCCACTGGCCAGCAGGGGAATGAAAGTTGGAGCCTTGGAGGGCTCAGACAGCAAAACGAGACGCTGGTGAAAGAGTCCTTGGGACGTCTCTGTACATTTTTAATGGTTTTAAATGAGAAATATAGGGGCATATTACCGAGGTGTGCGTTGCAAAACGCACATCGCACATCTCCGTATTGCCGGCTATCGCCGGATTTCATCGCCTAATTAGCGCGCAATTATCAATGCGCATCAGGCAGGCGATTAGAAATCCGGCGATAGTCGGCGATATGGCACATTAGCGCATGAAAACAAACGTTGTTTTCATGCGCTAATGTGGGCCTTGATAATATGGGGGGGTGGATTCAGCTTTATGATCCACACCCCCATGTTAACAATGCCTAACGCCTGGTCGGAGCAGGCGTTGGGAGACCTGCGATAAATGAGTTTATCGCATGTTTTTGTCTCCCAACGCCTGCCTTCGTAATAGGGTGTTCCCACCTCCAGCCACATTTTACATGTGGTTGGACGTGGGAACGCCAACTTTGCATGTCATTAGCGATGTTTATTGTCGACATGCAAAGTGGGCTCGGCCCAGGCTTTAAAGTGCCCTTGGTAATAGGGCTCGAGCTGTATCGCCGCTTTCTCGGCACAATTCGCCGAGAAAGCGGCGATACTAGCCCTTGGTAATATGCCCCAAAGTTTATAATTTTGCAGGGCCCCCTCGGGGTGTGCTGGCACCACTGGCGGGGTATGCCACCTAATCTGTAACGCAGGTTGCATCCCATGTGACAAACTTTGTTGGTGCCCCAAGGAGCCCCCTCTTCACGGATTCCCCCACGGCCACCCACCGATGGAGGCCCTCGTCTCTCCCTAGCACCTCTCCCATGCATTCATTTTATAGCGCTACTCATCCCAAAGTAGCGTCTGAGCGCTTTATATCACAACAGATGTTACTCAAGAAAATGAGGACAACAAAGTGTTGAGTCACATGTAAGCCACACTGACACGCATCATATGTAGAGAGTGCTTGGTCTGGAGACAGACAGAAGGGACAGATTCACTTAGTGCTGAAACCAAAGATGCTGTGCTGTGCTGTGCTGCACGAAAAGGAGGGAACACAACAGCACCATGTCGACTGCTGCCCCGCTCGACAAGTGCTGGCGTCCCAAAGGCTGCCTTGCTTAAGTGCACGAGCCCTAGCACGATAGTGCAAGGGTGAGTGTGATTTCAGGCACAGGCTTTACACTGGAAGTGTGCACGTGATGCCAAGAACAGGTTATATACTGGAAGAGCACTATTCTAGTGCAAAATTATATAAATATAACTTTATATATGTAAGAACACTTTACGACTCTGTATGTGTGCTGGAAGGGGCAGCACTCATACAAAGTTGGAAAGGTTTGGAGAAAAAGAAACTTTGCTACAACTTTACACTTGCCTCAAGGAGGCATAATTTTTTTATGCAAAACCCTTTCTACCAAAGTTTGCAGATAGCGATTAGCATCAAATGTCATGGGTGGGTGTATGGGAACGCCGATGTACCACCCATGGGATGCATCCTTGATGCAAAGGATTTGCACTGGAAAGTAAACCCCAAAACAACACTTTGCACTAGCTTTGCGTACTTTTATGATGTAAACCAGGCAGAAAGTGTTAGTAAACTCAGCATTTGAAATGCAACACAATGATTGGGGTGTCTTACCAATAAAACTGTATTACTACTGAAAGCAACCCCTTTTCGCAATGTTAGAAAAAAGAATGATTGAGGAAAAAAACAGTTAGGTTCTGAAGCTATGACCTGCAACTTTCATTCAGCGCTTTGATGCCAGCTCATAGCTCAATGCGCTATATTAGAAGGATTGTAACATTTGAACACCAAGTAAAACAACCATTTGCAATTCAATAGGTCTTGCCTTTGGGACCTTATAAGTATTTGGCTATGCAGCACATTATTGTGGGTACAGCAACATTTACTTTTTCACTGTGCTGGAAGCAGCGAAAGGGTGCAGTACCACAGGCTGTCTCTAGGTGCCCCTTGGGACATCTTTTGGCCACATAAGGTACTGCACCCTGCAACATGGTTAGGGAAATTGGAAATGCAATAGGCAGCACTGTCAAAAGGACTTAAAAAATATGGGTCAGTCTGAACTAACATGGCTAGCGGAATGGTTTTGTTATGGTGTATTGAATGACATCACATGTAGTGTTCTGTCCCCCGTGATTGCTAATGTGGAGTGAAAGTTTTTTATTTTAATAAAAGTACAAGGTTACAAAAATGTACTTTTGTTGTGTTCATTTTAACTGGTAATAAGTGTGAATTTAGTTTATGTGAAGTCCTGAGATGTTCAATGAAAAATTATTGAACTTGGAAATCATTTTGATCCAAATACGAATGAGAGATGATGTGGTTCGGATTTTAACAGTAGCTGCTGTGGAACAGAAATTTCGAAACTGAGCAGTAAACTTAGCAGTACCAAGCAGGAGCAAGGCTTTTAAAAAGCGAATGCATTTTTTAAAGTTACGTGGTTGGAGACAAAGATTTGGGGCTAGATGTAGGTAGGAAAGATTTACCGATTTTAAATTACCGAATTTTACCGATTCGGTAATTTAAAATCGGTAAATCTATGGGTCCGACATGTAGGTATTCCAAATGTTCTGGAATACCGAATCGGATGAATTCGGTATTTACCGATTCGGTAAATACCGAATCGGTAATGCCCATTCATTCCTATGGGCTTTGCAGCCCATAGGAATGAATGGGCATTACCGATTAGGTATTTACCGAATCGGTAAATACCGATTCACACAAGGGTGCAGGGGGTGTCACTTTGACACCCTCTGGCACCCCCAAAACAGGCACGGGTGCCATGTGGCAGGCATACCTGCCCTAAGGGCAGGTCTGCCTGTCACATGGCATAGGTGTGCATGCACACATGTGCATGCACACCGGAATCGGTATTTTACCATCAAATTGGATTTGATGGTAAAATACCGATTAGTTAAGGCTCCTGGGACTCTGAAGAGTCCCAGCTACATATGGGTGGCTCCGAATCGGTAAATTTAACGATGACTTATTTTACTGAATCGGTAAAATTACCGAATCGGTAATTTTACCGATTCGGTAAAATAATGCCCCCTACATACCATTCGCCTATTTACCGATCGGTAACGGCCGAAAATACCGATTTTTGGCCGTTACCGACCGACCTACATCGGGCCCATGATGTTTTCTAGTACAGAGGAGCAAGCTGTAAGGCGTGCAGCAGCCATTGTTCAAGATCAAGCGTGGCGTGCCACACTTGTTTCTTTTTGCAATATCTTGCTACCCCATACTTAAAAACATTATAACTTTCTCTCCCGCATCGTAACTTTAAAAAATGCACTGACTTTACAAAGCCTTGCTCCTGTTTGGTACTGCAAAGTTTTAAAGTCAAAGCATTTTTTAAAGTTACAACGTGGGAGATAAAGTTATAATGTTATCTAGTACAGAGGAGCAAGGTATTGCAAAATGAAAAAATATAGTTGGGCGAGCCGTGCAAACTATAACAAAGGTGCGCATCCGCCGCAGTTGTTTTTACCACTCTGAAATATTTCTTTTGTCCCCTCTGCAGGCAACATGACTGAATGTGTTGAAGATCAAGTGCTACGTGACCCACCACTTAAAAAAAACCATATGATCTTAAAATAAAAAGATTTTCGCGAGCCACGCATAACAATTGAAAGATGCGCAGACTCCATTGTTAAAGCTAAAGCGCGGCGTGCAGGGCTGCTTAAAAAAAAAAAAAATGATCCTGTGTTTATGCCGGCCTTGGAGCGGGGAGGGTAGGGAGCACTTTCAACAGCAGCTAGGAGAAAGACATGAACAAAACAGACTCACAAACCGTAACAACACATACTAAGTAACAATACATGTAACAGGGGCAGTACTTATGGGAGGTTACTAGAGTAGAAAAGGAGGTACTAAGGAAGGACTAGTAAACAAAATAACCAAAGAAAGAAAAACATTTACAAAAGACAGTCACAAGAGACAATTGAAATTATGGGTGGGAAATGGGCGGAGCTTAAAGCCCATACCTTGAACACATCATGTCTCGCGAAATACAGTGTTACACATTGTGCTGTGCAGCAGGAACATGAACCCTCTATCCTGCTGTAACCCTGGGCAATGAACTCCTCTTCCACATAGTGGAGTCAGCTTGTAAACTGCACCCACATATGCTTTGATAAAGCAACTTTACTTGTTAAAAAGCATATAACCAATTCACAAAAGTGAACTTAAATTGTAAAATATCAGGCAATGAGAGAGGTGATGATTTTGGGGTCCCTCCTAACCTAGGGGGAGGACCAAGCAGATGCTTTGAACACAAAGAGCATATAATGATGAACGATTCAGTCATCCTCTTAGGACCACCCCAAGCACAGTTATTATGGGCAAAAATACAATCCCAACCAAAGGCCCTGCAAAGCATTATGGGATGCTATTAGCAGTGGGCAGTGAATATCTCTCACTGCTTGCTAAATTTTCATTTTCACTTTTGTGAAATGACTATATGCATGTTAGGTTTGGGGGGGAGGTATTTTGGGATTTCAGTGGGCAGGATTTGTCAATGAAAGGGGGTGTCCGAGTATTGGTTAATAGATTTGTTACAAATTTGGTTCCAGAGATTGCTACCCTGTTGCAGGCTTCAGAGAGTACGCGGAACACCTCCTCCCCTTCAGTGATATTGAGTATGGCACAGTACTATGAGCACTGGGAGAATGAGGAGAAGGAAAACTTGGCAAGGAAAAAGAAAGACTTGGAAACTAAGGTGCTGATGCAGCAGGCAGCTAGGGGAAAACTGCAGGGGACGTACTAGTCGTGAGCCCAATCTCCAAACCTCTTGCTTTGACTATTGGCCCCTTTAACGTAAATTTGCCATTTTTACTGACAGCTAATTGTGGAGAGAATTTATTGGGATTAGATACGTTGAAGAAATTGCATGCTACCATTTCTTGTTCCCTGGGTGGTGTCTAAATGACAATAGGACCGAATGTGACTAGTACCAAACAGTGCTTTTCTAAAGATATGCCGCTTCCCACTGAATTCAAGGACCTGCCGCCCACGTTGTGGGCCACAGGTGACACAGATGTGGGATTGTTACAGATACCTTCGGTCTCTATTAAGGTAAAGGACACCGGTGTATTGCCTCGTATTCCTTAGTACAAAATACCACAGGCGGGGAGCGAGCTTTGTTACAGATTATACAGGATTTGGTTAAGTCAGGAGTGGGTGAGGAGACAGCAGCCAATGTGTGTAACAGCCTTTTCTCCACATCCTTAACACCTTGGCGGCTAGAGGTTATTCTCCCCGGTGCTGGGTTCCCAGATTTACCAATGTTCATGACGAGCTCAGCTCGTCATCAGCACAGCTCAACCGTGCCTCATGACGAGCTGAGCTCATCGTGAGCATCGAAGGGGTTAAGAAGGTACCCTCGGACTCCCATGATGCCCATCCTGATGTCTAACATTTTGTGACTGATTTGCGAGAAGTTAACAAAATAGTGGATCCACAGTTGAGAGATGGGTCAGGGATATGCAGGAATGGGCTACTGCAGAATTAGTCTGAATGAAAAAAGTCAGAAAAGACGATAAACTGGAAGAGGACGCAAGAGTCTGGTATCAAATCATAACAGATATAAAGAAATAAAGAGAAACCCCAGTGGGGGAGGTTGACCCATCACAGTACACCCAGGGTAGAAATGACACACTGGGAGCGCCTGGGGTTCTTCTCACACCAGATCACAACTCAGACAGATGATATGAGATAAGGAGGTGGCTTCCTAGCTCCCAGGAAATTATAGAAGCTCATGACCGGGCAGGGGAAGGGGGGTATGTTTAAAGTTATTGCTGTTTACTGTTGAAAACATGACAGTATTATATCTAATTTGTGTGATAAACGGGAAGATAAGAAGAGAGGTAGATAATAATCTGTGATAAGCGGAATTGTATCCTTGTCAGATGGAAACGATAATATTGTAATCATTGTGATACACATATATGAAAATGTACGGTTCTTACATAAATCCCACCAATAAAAACATTTACTTAAAAAAAATAGATATATTTTTTTAAATTGTGGATCCCCAGTTCCCGGTGGTCCCTGACTTCACTGCCCTCTTAACAATGATTCCTTCCACTGCAAAATTATTTTCTGTGATTGATTTAAAAAATGCTTTCTTTAGCATTCCCATCCATCCAGACAGCCGGCATCTTTTTGGGTTTACTCTGGCCGGTAGAAGCTTTCGATTCTGTTGCGCTCCTCAGCGGTATACTGAAAGTCCTAACATATATAGTCAAGCCTTAAAAAGCCAATTGGATTCCCTTACACTTCCCTCAGGTAATGTACTGCTACAGTACGTCGATGACCTACTGATAGCTGCTGACACCGAAGAAGGTCGTAAAGACGCCACAGTAAAATTATTGCTAAAATTGGAACATCACAGGCATAAAGTGTCCCTTTTGAAATTCCAATATTGTCAACAGGAGGTCACCTACTTAGGTCACCTACTATCGAAGGAGGGAAGGAGACTAACACCTGAGGGTATAGTTGCTGTTGCTAAAATGCCCATCCCCAAGAAGCAGCGGGATGTGCATGCCTTTATAGGGATTATTTCGTATTGTCGCCATTGGATCCCTAACTTTTCCCTACAAACAAAACCCCTCCTACGATTAAAAACTAAGGATGTGCATGAACCTTTGCCTTGGACGCATGAATGCCAACAAGCTGTTGAGCAACTAAAAACAACGCTTTGCTCTGCGCCTGTGCTTGGTGCGCCAGACTACCAGAAGCCGTTTGTGTTGTACGTACACGAGACGGCTAGCTGCACACTCTCTGTTTTAACACAAGCCTTTGGAGGTAAGCAAAGTCTGTGTGCCTACTTCTCTGCTCTTTTGGATAACGTCACCAGAGCCCTCCCGAGCTCTCTAAGAGCGGACGCGGCTGTGGCGTCTCAATCCGACAATGGGCAGGGCTTGTCCTTGATACTGACCTCACAGTCATGGTACCACATGCTGTGGACACACTGTCGAACAGAACAAAGACACAGCACCTCACCAGTGTGCATCTGACTGGCTACTAATTGACCCTGCTTGCACAACATTACCATAAAAAGATGTGCCACTCTGAACCCAGCCACGTTACTGCCCCTCCCTTTGGAGAGTGAGAATGCGGACGTGCATGAAAGCATTTTCCGCAGTGGAAAGGATGGGTAGACCTGACTGATGTTCCCTTGGCTGAGCCTCAAGGGGAACTATTTATCGATGGTACTTGTTTCAAACTACCATCACCACTTTACACACAGTAGTCAAGACATCACAAATCCTTTATCATTTGTCCCAAGCTGCAGAATTGGTTGCACTCCTCTGTGCCTGTGAGTTGAGTGAGGGTTTGACTATCAATATTTACACCAACAGTCAGTATGCATTTGGAGTCTGTTAGAAGCCGGCATTCCTGCGCACACCGTTGGTGTCCAATGCGCGACCCGGACCCTCCCGCTCCCACGTTAGGCCAAGAACAGAGGAGGAGAACAAAGCTTCTTTGCTTGAGTTGGTCCCCCCAGAAATAAGGGCTGTCCAGGATCCCCCTCTATCTGACCCACTAGAGCTTGAGATCCAATCCCTTGCTCCCTCTGAGTTTAAGATCCTTTTCCGCAATGAGACAGTGCCTGGAGTGGCTAGGTACAATTTGCGTCCCCATCAGAGGGACAGTTCACCAAAGGAGAAGTCAGATTAGTAGGGATGGGCTTCATGGATGAAGAATAGGTTCCTTGTTTACGGTACCAATGATAGATAAGGGAAAGGGAGATTGGTGCATTGTCCAAGAAACTGGACAGGATAAGTTGGTTTTTTTTTCCAGGAGGGAGGGTGCCCTATCCTGAGCGAAGAGAAAGAAAGGGTTGTGATCACTGAGCCACATCCTGAAGTGCTCAATAGCACCATAGGTGATGAATAATAGGAGTCTACCAGTGAGTCACGGACGGACACTGGACTGTGTGCCTTTTCCATCATTCCTGGCTCCATAGTACAAACTTTCCTCTGGTAGTTGAATAAATATAAAAAAACAAATGTACCCCGTTGGCCGCCTTTCTATGGATGAAGAACAGCCCTTAGCAATGCCCCGTTTTGAGCAAAATAGTCCCAGTTGGTCGAGCTGGTCTAGCAAAACTAAGGCAGTTTCTGTAATAATCGTTTTGATCACTTTGGTAGCCATGTTTGGGGTCATATGGTTCCTTGAAGAAAAACATCCTGTGCATTCCTTGATTGGTACTACTGCTGTTCCCCCTGACCATGTATTTGTCACTTTGGCCTCTCACACTGAGAGGCACAGACAGACATATGTAGATAACATGCTCTTGCAGATGCTTCATCAGGCTCACCATACCTCGGATGATACTAATTGCTGCTCCCTTCCGTAGTGCATAAGAATGATTTACTGATGTAATTATCATCCCATCTCCGCGCATGTAGAGTTTTGAGTCATCGTCCCCTAAATGCGAAGCAGGTTTACCCTACTAAACTGTGCGATATTACCAGTAGCACATCATTGCTGTTAAGTAATGAAAAAAACTTACAAGAGGTGGTAATGCTGGTGTGGTAATGCTGTCACTGCATGTTATTCCTCCTTTTTCCACTGAGGTCCTGAAGGGAGTTAATACTAGATGGTAACATTATTTGTACTACAGTGACCACCGCCCTCCCGGTTATTCCAGACAATGTCTCCAGCTGTAGACTGTGCTGGACTGATGCATTCTGGGGGTTGTGTTTTTTTTGGCTTCCTTTGACCTAATTAAGGCCCCACTCCTGAAACCACTGAGTTGTAGGTTCAAAGTTCAGGGCAGGAAAAGGTGTCCGGAATGACTGGAGGCGGGGTAGTAACTCTACTTAGCACAGTAGGTGAAATTCACATGTCTATTCGGAAGGGGCAGTGAGGGCAATGCTTAACCCTGCCAGTACTGATAGCGCTGAAGTAGGGATGACTCGGTTGAGGAAGGCAGCACAGCCAGAATGTCCTAACTGGCTTCTAGGTAGATTACCTGTCACCTCCACTCCCTGAGGGACCAGCTCCATCAGATGCATTTAACAGAAGGTATAAGGCAGCTTTAATCAAGAAGCGCCTCGTGGAATGATAACCCCACGGCGCTATATAACCCCCGTGCAGGAGAGCAGTGTCCTGCCTCGCGAGCTGAGGTCTGTCCCTGAAAGGGTTACACCCCTGTCCTGCCCCCTGAAAATAAGTGAAAGTCTTTATTGTTTCAGTTAATAAAAACCATACAATATCGAAAATACTTATACCCTCTATAATTTTCAGAAAATATTTAGCCCAAAATTTCATAAGAAAATTATTAAAAGGAGATTTCATAAGAAAATATACATTGTTGCTGACTTTGTAAATAAAAACAAAACCTAGAATCCTTTTAAACCCCATCTGAGAACCCTACCTAACATAATAAAACCAGAATACATGGTCCAATTCATATCTGCAGAGAAACTGAGATTCCATTACGACTTATTCTAGTCCCAATTTTGGAGTCATTTGTGCAAGTCCGGCCGCCGCTTCTTATTCGTTCATAACGGAAGGACTTAGCATTTATTGGTGCTTGCAATCACTACACAATCAATGATTTTTTTTGTCCATTATCATTATTATATGTTCGTACCATATCCTAAATGTCATCACCTTACAGTTGAGATGTTTCAGGATTCTCCTGAAAGGGTTAAACCCTGTCCCTGCCCTCATTACAGGCGCTGCTCCCAGCAGCCACTTTTATTCCTGGTTAATATGCAGCTGTGCAGTGACGGGGGTGCATGGCGGGGCTCCCCCCGCTCCCACCCGAACCAATTCCAGGGCGCGCCGAAATGAATGTGTCTCGTCTCCAACCCACGGGGGCCGGAGGTGAATTACCGGCAATCCGAGCTCCTCCGCTGCTTCCTTTCCTGGAAGAAGGGAGGGCTGCCTCCCTCTGTGCGAAGCTCTCCGTGGAAGGGAGGCAGCCTGCGAATATTGGGGCATAATTATCGCTGGCCGTGCTTAGTGATAATTTTATCATCGGCCTCTATCTCTGGAATTTTTTCCAGAGATAGCGAGGTTTTATCGCACTTTTGCAAGGAACATCGCTGGTTTTCCAGGGATGTTCCTTGCAAATGGGCGATAAGATTGCTGATATGACCCACAGGGTCGTATCAGCATATTCTACCCCCTATGTTAGCGATGGCTAACAGCTAGATTCATGAAAGAAAAAACGGCTTGCAAAGGGCCGGATTCTGCGAATCTGGCCCTTTGCGAGCGCAATTTTTGCATTTGGGATTCCACATCCCAAATGCAAAAATCGCTACTTGCGAAATCGCATATTTGCGAGGAATTGCATTTAAGGAATCTCTATTTGAGATTCCTTAAATGCAATTCATTATCCAATTATTATTTGCGAATTCGCTATTTCTGGCCGCTATTTACCGCGAAGTGTAACTTCGTGGTAAATAGCAAACACTTACAAAAATGCACTTTAGTGCATTTTTCTAAGTGGTATGTTACACACACACATGTCCTTTGGACATGTGTGTGCGCAACATCAGGCTACATTTACATTTCAGGGGTGCAACAGGGTGTCCATTGGACACCCCTGCACCCTTGAAATCACAAAATCAAAATGCGAATCGCTAATAGCGATTCGCACATTGATATGTCTTCCCATTCATTCCTATGGGCCTTTAGGTCTTTAGGCCCATAGGAATGAATGGGGAGTTATTCCTTATTTGCGATTAGCAATTAGCTAATCGCAAATAAGGAATGTGTAGGAATCGCAATAAATATTGCGATTCCTACATGAATCCCGTTTTGCGAGTCTGTAATAGCGATTCCTTATTATTCGCTATTACAGACTCGCAAACCATGCCGATGATGAATCTGGCTGTAAGTCAGGATTTTAGCAGCCGTTAGATTTTTGCGAAAACGGCTGTTTCTCCAAAAATTAACGTGTGCTAAAATGCTGGGGCAGCCTTATAAATATTGCGATGTGAACATCAGCGATATTTGCAAGGTTGTCCATCCGGGGTACGCCCAGTGACGCCCACTTTGCATCTCATTAGAGATGCAAAGGGAGGCGTTGGGAAAAAGGGCGCTAACATGCGATTATGCATGTTAGCACCCTCTTGTAAATAGGGTGATAGTTTTATCTCCGCTTTTTTGGCTTAAAACACCAAGAAAGCAGAGATAAAGCCCTTGTAAATATGCCCCGAAGTGCCCACGAGCGATGGGGCCGAATAGTGCACAGTGGTGCACCCTGGCAGCTTCAAGGCGCTATGCAAAGTGCTTCATTACTGTCAACAGTGCCAGGAGGCATGGCTTATCACTAAAAGTGCCACTTCGCACTGGTGAATTTAAGCAGTAACTCTTCAGGCATGCACTCTGTCATTCATCGTTTCACTCATGCATCCATTCATTCACCCACTGACCCATTCAACCATCCACAATAAACATACAATTAGTTGGCACATCCTTGAAAATAAAAAAAATTGTAGTAATTTAAATATAGACGCGGGCGGCCATCTTAGAATGGTATTATGTCTCCGGAACAAACAGGGAAATAATAATATACCTTTAAAGGCCTGATTACTTTAAGGTATGGTTTTTCACTACAAGTCTGTCGACCACACAGCCATTGAGGTCACTTCAATCATATGTATCAGATCTGATCTCTGCAATCCGATGTCACATTTCACAATGATCATATCAGTTCCCTGGCCTTTATCACTGGCTTATTCACCATAATCGTCTCAGGCCTCCTGAATTTAGCATAAGCTCTCCCACCAGACAAGCAACAGGCACAAGGTCATAAACTTACAAAAATGCAAACACAGTTGGTAAAACAATGTAGAGTCCTTCCTAAGAAGGAGAAACAAATTCTATGAAAGTGTAAATAATCTATTTACAAAAAGGAGGATCAACGTGTGGGCGGAGCCTTAGACCCCACGTCAGGACTGCATCTTAAAGCTCTTGAGATGACGACGTAAGGAATGAGAAGGCTGCACTATCAAACCAGACCTCAAAACTGCAAGCGATCTTACATCAAGGTTACTCCCCTGCCCTGGAGTTTGGGACAGACCTTTGACTTTTCATTTTATGAAAAACATTTACAAATGTTGATGCAGAGGTGGTGGGTGGTGGGGCGGGGGGGGGGGGGGGGTCGCCGACATTCTTGGACCTTAGGTGAACCATGTATATGTTAACAGAAACCAGTGCTTTAAATGGAAAAAAATAAGTGCAGGTACTCCTTCAAATGAGCTAGAGGTGTAGTGAGTGGGCGGGGCCAGGGGCGGGGCTAAGGGCAGGACATGATGATACTTAATGACTTCTATAATAATTACAGCACACACCAAAATACAGGATAAATGTGTTTATATAAACAAAGCAGGTTAACTCATTACACAAAACGAAAGAGAAATGTGATAATATGTTAACATTTCCTTTTTTTTGCAATAGTTGCACCTTCTTAATGCCATACTGTTAATTGTTGTTGTTTGGCACAATACTATACATTTTTGAGTGTGTAACTAGGAAGAAACTGAAAATACCCTCACTTCGAACCTAAGCGCTTATGGCATGAAGCAAATCATCATGACCCTCCCCAGGAGATATCTCTTGTCCCTTCTGTCAATCTATCCATTCATCCTTTCATCCTACCATGTAACCTGCTGATATCCACCATTTAACCTTTACATTCTGTCATCTAATCAGTCTTTAATCCATGATTCAGTTTTTCACCATTCTGTCTGTCCACCCTTCATATCCAAACCTATCCATCTGTCTTTAAACTTATCCATCAATCCTTTCGCTCATCTATCCATTAATCCTTTCGCTCATCTATCCATCAACCCTTTCACTCCTTTATACCATCCACCCTTTCGCTCCGTCCACCCTTTTACTCAATCCGTCCTTTCACTCATCCATCATCCGCCCTTTCATCCATCCTCCCTCCCTTTCATTCATCCATCTAATCTTTCACTTATCCACCCATCATCCACCCTTTTATTAAAGCATCCACCCTCTTTCAACCATCCATTCATCCATCTATACTTCAACCCTTGATCACTCATCCATCCACCAACCCTCCCTACTACGTTATTTATGAATCTTTGTCGCCGCAGACATGTACACATAAAGTGCCATCCATTATCGTTAAAATACCTCCAGAGAGTGTCTTGATTCTCTCGCTCACTTTTTTTTAAACAAAAACCAGTCATACAAATGCAGGCAAACACACAAACACGAGCAGACACACAAAAGACTCTGGTATGTTAAAAGCCGTGTTGTACTCTTCACGTGGCTTTTTTTAATTGCCACCTGGGCCACACTGGCCGTAGCCTGATTGCGACTGCCAGGTGACTGCTATGATGCCTGTATTTGCACAAATACAGAGGATAGCGTGCATGTGATTGACAGCACAGGGCCCGAGCGGACCCTGCTCTGTCAAGCACAGCGTGATGGTGAGCACCGGACATTATTCACATGAGCCTTGCTGAATAGCTCAGCGGGGCTCCGATCGGGGCTACAGAAGCGGCGCCTTGGCTTCCAGAGGCACGTTCCACTCCTGCTCACCAGCACTCACAGCCAATGAGCCTACCTTTTCATGAGAACCGGTACTGTCCTCGTCAGTAGAGAAGTGCCGGTACTCAGAGTGATAAATTTAAGAAGTACCGGTACTCTGTACCAGTGAGTACAGACCCATTTAAAGCACTGACAGAAACTGGTGGCGCAGCCTCCATTGGGAGCCTGCCTCATAGGCAGTAGCGGTCCGTGTAGGGGGTTTCGTGGGGCGGTGAGGCGGGGCGGGGTAGGGGCAGGGTGGGAGGTAGTAAAGACTGGAATATGGATGAACGGAGGTAAGTAAACATTTAAATAAACAAAACAAATTTAGTTGCGAGCGCTGCAGCGCATTTTGAGATGCAGCGCATGCAACAAAATTCGTTTTATTTATTTAAATGTTTATTTACCTCCGTTCATCCTTATTCCGGTGTTTACTACCCCTCACCCTGCCCCTCCCATGCCAGACGGAACTCCCTCAACGGGCCGCTACTGCTTATAGGCAAATGCTATGTGCAGCTTGTTAGAAGGTCTTTGGTCTAGCTAGAAATATACTTTACCTTTTTTTATTGTTTATAAGATATACTCACCCACCGATGGCGGCTTCAGAGCAGGTGCATAAGGAGACTAGAGGAGAACCCCAGGCGGGATAAAAAGTAATTTCATACGGTTGCTTGTGAAATTATTATATGATTAGGATATTTTATTAAGCGATTTACAAAGAAGACCTTAGACATAGAATACCGCCCTTGTTACACTGTAATGAGAGTATCCGAGTGGTGCAAAGATCAGGGGAAAAAGCCTCCAATTCCCCTATTAGTGGAAAAAAATCCACCCATACGCAGCCAAGAAGATGATCAGCACCCACTATTTCCAAACTATTTCAATAATGCATCAACATTAAGATATCACATTTATAAAGTCACAATTGGATCCATCGAGGCGCTTTTGTAAGTTCTGAAATTCTTTATTCTTTACAAAAATTAAGTCCTGCTAAAGTAGCCAACGAGTTTCTCCCATCTTGGGACTTCTTCAGGGCTTATTCTTATATATTGATTTCCTTATTTATGATGAGGGCTTCCGGTTTTATGGTATTTATTTTTTTGACATTTTGGTCTGTATTTATCCATAATTATTTTTTGTCAACTTTATCTGTATTTATCCATGTATGTTATGGGTTTTGTGAGAAAAATAAAGCTGAAACTAGTATATTTCCACATTTATTGAAACAATAAATTATACAGTCATGCTTGAATGCCTGCCAGGTTTCAGTGATAATAACAGCCGCAGAAGATAAATCAGTGCACTTATATGAAAATGTGCATGTTTCAGTAAAGTGTATTTAGAAGCACTCAAAAGCACCCAATTTCCATTTTTTATTCTCATTTAACAATAAATACAGACAAGAAAATAAATGTTTTTCTGTCTGTATAAAATCAGTAAATACGGAAAACAAAGAGCCTTATTTATGATGCACTGTATCTTCTCTATAATTCAAGTCACAAGATTTTGATCTTAGTAATATAAATGTTGATTACCAATCCATAATTGCACTCTGATTCATCAAGAATAAATTCAGGCCCAAGTCGTCCACCGCACCTGGTGCTTAGTTAGTCACCCCCTCACCCTCACACCCCCTCACTCACCCTCACCCTCACACCCCTCACCCACCCTCACACACCTTCACACCCCCTCACACACCCACTCACCCTCACACACCCTTACCCTCACCCCCTCACCCTCACACACCCTCAGTCACCCTCACACTCACACTTCCTCACCATCACACACCCTGACATCCTCTCACCCTCACACACCCTCACCCACCCTCACACCCTCACCCACCCTCACCCCCTCACCCTCACACCCTCACTCATCCTCACCCCCTCATCCTCACACACCCTCACTCACCCTCACACCCTCACCCCCCTCACAACCCTCTCACCCTTACTCACCCTCACTCACCCTCACACCCGCACCCTCACACCCCATAACCCTCACCCCTCACCCTCACACACCCTCACACACCCTCACACACCCTCACACACCCTCACCCTCACACCACCTTACCCTCACACCCCCTCACTCACCCTCACCCCCCTCACACACCCACTCACCCTCACCCTCACACCCCCTCACACTCACCCACCCTCACCCACCCTCACCCTCACACACCCTCACTCACCCTCACCCACCCTCACACCCTCACCCACCCTCACACCCCCTCAACCTCACACCATCACTCACTTTCACCCCCTCATCCTCACACACCCTCACTCACCCTCACACCCTTACCCCCTCACAATCCTCTCACCCTCACCCACCCTCACCCTCACACACCCTCACCCTCACACCCCCTCACCCTCACCCCCCTCACGCTCACACACCCTTACCCTCACCTTCAGTCACCCTCACACCCTCTCCCTCACACCCCCTCACCCCCCTTACCCTCACCCCCTCACCCTCACACACCCTCACTCACCCTCACAGCCCCTCACTCACCCTCACACCCCCTCACTCACCCTCACACCCCCTCACTCACCCTCACACCCCCTCACACACCCTCTCACACACCCACTCACCCTCACACCCCCTCACCCTCACACCCCTTCACCCTCACACCCCTCACCCTCACACCCCTCACCCTCACACCCCCTCACCCTCACACCCTCACCCTCACACCCTCACCCACCCTCACTCACCCTCACGACCCTCTCACCCTCACACACCCTCACCCTCACACCCCCTAACCCTCACACACCCTCACTCACCCTCACCAGCATAGCATAACAAAACCTAACATAGCATAGCAAAACATAGCATAGCATAACAAAACAAAGCATAGGATAGCAAAACAAAACCTAGCATAACAAAACAAGAAATAGCATAGCAAAACACAACAAAGCATAGCATTACACTCTACTCAATGCAACATACACTCCAAATACCACTCAGTTCCACATAGTTACACACCACATTATTACACTGCACTCAATGCAAAATACACTCCAAAATACCACTCAATGCCATATAATTACACTGCACTCAATGTAACATACACTCCAAATACCACCCAGTGCCACATAATTACATGGCACATAATTACACTCTACTGAATACAACATACACTCACACAATTCTAGTCAGTGCCACATTATTATATGCTACATAATTACACTGCGCTCAACGCAACATACACTCCAAATACCACTCAGTGCCACATAATTACACGCCACATATTTACTCTATCTATCGCCCTCACTCTATCTGTCTATCGCCCTCACTCTATCTATCACCCTCACTCTGTCTATCATCCTCACTCTATCGCCCTCACTCTATCTATCGCCCTCACTCTGTCTATCGCCCTCACTCTATCGCCATCATTCTATCTATCTATCGCCCTCCCTCTATCTATCTATCGCCCTCACTATATCTATCGCCCTCACTCTATCTATCTATCGCCCTCACTCTATCTATCTATTGCATCACCACAGCATCACTCAGCACCACCACAGCATTACTCAGGGGCACCACAACATCACTATGCGCTACCACAGCATCACTGAACGCACAGCATCAGTCATCGCCACCACAGCATCAATCTGTGCAACCATTCAACAACTGGTTCAAATATGTTCTCTCAATGTTTCAAGCTTTATTACAAATGCCGCAAAAAGATGTTAATATTTCACTTCTGTTCTTGGCTTTTCCTCACAATAAAATACACTGAACATAATCTTCACAAAAGTTAGTTACAAAAGTTTAAGCTATTGCCATTATAAATTACAATCACTTTTATTTAAGTATTTCTTATTTTTTAAAAATAAAAGCCATTGTTATTTGTAATATCAATACATCTAAGTCACGTAAATACAACACATATCGCATTACAAATGCTAAAGGTGTGACATTTGCGAAATTTATAGCTATTGGCATTGTAAATGACAAAGCTATTAATTTCGCTATTTTCAAAACCAACACATAAATAAATAAATTGTCATTCACAAGACCAATAGCTCAAACTTTCCTAATGTGAGACCGATTGCATTGCAAATGCTTGTTATCCGTGCACATTTTGTAAACACGTATATGCGTTGAACTCATTGGGGGGGGGGCTGATCTCTGTGCACACATCTGTGCACTCAACCCATTCATCTCCCTGTCTTCTGTGCACACCCACCATGTATTTAAACCCATTAATATACGCACTCGTCCCACGCACAGCTGTACCTTAGACCCGGAGCCCCCTGCAGAATGTGTACACAAAACTATACATTGACGGCACTGGTATGAACACTCCTGCAGTGCCGGTACGGTACCCCCAACTGTGCAGGGCTCAGGAAACAGCGGCGGAGCAGGTTTCAGTGACCATCAGCCGCGAAATGAAATACATTAAAATGAGCGCTGCGAAGTGGCTCTCTGTCACAAGCCAGCGCTAGACAAATCAATAAAACATGAAATGAATAAAAGGCTGTTGGAAGTAGGGTGTAGAATTGTAGGATCCGGAAGCCTGACACACTTTTCATGCAGAATGGCGAAGAGGCGTCGAGGAAGGCGAAGCCAACTGCGAGCTTCTCACAGCGCCAAGAATCCGAGGCACATATTGTGTGGCGCTTGTCCAACGCCAGCGGCTGTCCTCAGCGGCACACGCGAAATGTGCAGCGTAATCGTGAAAATGGACCCATCCTGTCAGCTCCGAGGCTCTTGTTGTTTTCACTGGTGCCATATGCGACGAGGGGGCACGAGGAGCGCGTGGGCACCAGGGCAGTGCCAAGAACACCGCCTGCGCCGTGACTGCGCGCAGTCAGATTACCAATGCTGTGTTGTGCATCGGAGGGCACGACGCAGACCCTGGTGAACCCAGCCCGGTGGGCATGAAGTGTCGGTAAGGCCGCTCAGCGAGTGAAGGGTGTGGCGCAGGTCACTGCAACAAGCCCACTTGTTAAAATGTTTTAATTGGACAAAGGGAAACATGCCTGGGCCTATTCCCAAACTGCATTTTGTAGTATGTTTATGAATTCTACAAGAGTACTGCTAAAATACTGCAACATCCTAACCGCAAACCTAGGAGTGCGAATCTCCACCTTTACTATCTTTTCATTGGTGAGATCCCCGCACATGTATGTTCACTGTTTAGTAGTGTCTGTCCTTCCACTGCTCATATTTAGGACATGTTTTCTTTTTCTTTAAACGAGCCACGACAGTGCGAGTGCTTCTCCTTTCATTGACTGTTTCCCCTTCAAATACCCACCTGCCTGCTCCGTATGTCTCCTTCTCCCTCTGCTTGCTCTCTTCCTCATGTGCGGCTTCTCCTGTTTAATACCAGCTCCTCCCCCCAGCACTCCGTGGGGCATATTCACAAGGAGCAATCGTCAAATTAACGGCACTTTATCGCAGTCAAAGTCGTGATAAATTTACCCCACCATTCACAAGCTGTTGTTAACAGCCCACAGCACCAGTTTTCTCGCGCATTAGCAGCCGCACAAAACCTCACCAAAGAGGACCCCCAAATATTGCTAATGAAGTGCAGAGTAGGCGTTCCTGTGCAAAAAGCCGCAACAACACCACTCAGCAACATTCACAACAACCTGTCAGATCGGCATTAAGAACATAAAACACATGATAAGGCACATTAGCAGCAGGAATTTGACACCTGCTCCGACCTGGTATAAAGTAGGACGGCAGCCTGCACCAGAAAAGGGAGCCCCGCCCAGAGCCAGACCTGAAGGGCAACAGATGCCATGGAGCAACTGAACATGCAGCTCGGAGCCCCCAGAGGACCACAACACCCTCCCCCGGGACCACCACAGATGCAGTGCAGGCAAAGACAGCGGCCCCCCAGGAAACGCACCTGCCTCACAGGCACAACACCTGACGATGTCACTGGCCACTACAGACTGAAAGGAACAACCATCCTATGCATCCTGGCCGTCACTCATCGCCCAACAGGCCTACTGCACCAACACAGCGGAAAACCAACATCCCACCCCACACCAAGCTGCTGCCCGTGCACCACCTGTTGGCCCCTGACACACCCCCACCAACACCCACCAGAGTCGGAGGAGTCACACAGCCAGCCACATCCAAGACCCCCAAACCCGTCCTGGACATCACCATCACCCTGGCACCCCAGGCACCATATGTCCAACACAATGCGCAGGAACCGCTGGAGACCAAGCAAGGACCACACGTCATAGCCGGATGCACGCACGAGTAGGGTGCAATCCACTGCACACATGTCCTACCTGTGCCCCGTGGTGACACAGCACAAAATCACCACAACAGGAAGCACACATCACACATCAATGTGCAGGTAACATCTGAATACCGTGGGACCCTCACCAATGTCGCCTCCAAATACACAGCCATTGTGCATGATTCCTTCACCCTCCGATAGTCCAAAAGCAACCAGCTATGCCAGGATGGCACCAAGGGAAATGCACAGCCCCTTGGCAACTTCCCAATTAACACCCCACTCACCTCAACTCCACAACCATGCAATCCTCAACTCTGGCAATGCACCGATCACAAGTCCACAACCAACATGCACAACAACATGCCCACCCACCAGACACGATAGATCAACTCACAATGGTAACCTGGACAAGCCATGAACATGACCAATCAACGGCATGGCACCTCAGCCACACAATAGACGAATGTGGGGAGAGGAGGCAACCAGGCATGTGTGAAGGATGCAGTAGAACCATGAGTGGGAAGGTACACAATGCCAAGAGTGGCGGCGAAGTGCTGAACAGAACTCAGCATGCAGAACACACCCATATCCAAGGCGACAAACACCTCTGGTGAATGGAGTGTAGTGGACAGTGAACACAACCATTTAAAAGGAACAAGGGTCCTAAGGAGTTACAATATGGCGGAAGATAGCAATATAGACCACAATCAGCACTATATTTTTCTCCAAACCCAGCCGGGCGAGGAGTATTTTATTCAAGAATAACACAAGGTTTAATTGACCTGAAGGGGGTCAAATATGAACATTAAGATAGGGTACAATCCTGTACCTATCCCAAGAAAGTAGAAAAAACCATAGAATAAAGAAAGGGTAGGAGGAAAGAAAAGTTTTTTGCAGGCAAGTAAAAAATTCTTTGGAGCCAGAGAGTGGCTTGCGATTTAAGTAAACAATTCCGCAAATCACACTCAACAGTGTCAACAATTGAATATGTACAATAAGTTACATGTCACACTGTTTTTAAAGCGTCAACGTTTCGATCCCTAAAGCTCCTAGTGAAACAGGATCATAATCAGGACTGTTTTAGATCACTACCTGTTTACAATACGAACGCCTGTGAAGGTGAAAAGAGAAGGAAAAAATAGAGAATCAACATAAGGCATCTGCCTGAAATCATAAAGTTTAAAACCATTCAGCAGGGTCCATGTATAGATTATGGGCCACTATCAACTGCATCTCACGGTGAAATATCTGAGATAACGGTAAGTTGTGCTGTTATATCGTGTTATCTATACATCAGTGCATTTGGCACAGTGAAAAAAATGCCGCAGTGACTTGGTGATAAAATTGTCATTCATTTCTTAGTTTTGTTCAATAGTGCTGTATCGGGGTGAGTGGTGACATCTCAGGATCGAGATAAGCGAGTGACTAACTTCGGGTGTTTGTGATGGTGGTGATTCCATGATTTTCTCGGTATTATCGTCTATTCGTGATCAGAATTGATTTGGGAGGATTGCATAGGTGAAGTGTGGTGGTGGTGAACGTGGGTGAGGGGCTTGGTTTGGCGTGGGACTGTCTGTGGGCAGTCGCCGGGCCGTCAATTGCTGGGGCCAGGAAAAAATTACCTTCACGGGTCCTAGATCAGGGTCGTGATGGCATGATTGTTCCTTGTTGGGGAAGGTGTTTGTTTCATTTCTCTTTTCGGCTCTGGGAGCGGGGTGCTGTATGGTAAGAGATTGATGTTACCATTAGCAATGGGCACTTCACGGTCTGGGTTGGCGTGACTGGCGGGTGAGGATTGAAGCTTACCTTGCTTCAATTGGAAGCAGCGGTGGGTGGGAGACAGGAACACAAGGGTTTCCTCCCTTTTGTGGAGTCGGTTGTCTCCTTTGATTTGGTCCGCAGGCTCAATGCTAAATAATGAAAATGATATTTAGACAGGCCCTTCTATAGTAGGGGTGAAAGAGTCCGGGCGGGATTGGAACCAAGCTTACCTGACTTCTCGATGGAAGCGGCGCTTCCAAGCTTACCTGACTTCTCGATCCAATGAAATCCGGTTGGCCGTGCTGCCACAAACCCTGTCCAATGCCATCCGGCGACCCGTGCAGTCACAAACCCTGCCCAACGCCATCCAGCGACACCTGCTGCCACAAATTTCCCTGACAATTGCCCGCATACCTCCTGAGGTGGAAGCCGGGAGCACCGATAATCTGCTGATTTTTTAATTATTACTTGTTTGTGCAACTTGCGTGTGTTTGTGTTTTTTAAATTACCGCTTTGCCTTGCACTCATCAAGCGTCACTACCTCCATCTCGCTGCTCGCTACTCCTCTCAGCCGATTAGGCGCTGCAGCGGGGACCGGCGACTTTCGACGCCATCTTGAGGGTACTCTGGGGTTGCCGGTGCAGCTTCTCGGCCACTCCCACCTCTGGCCAGCATATTATGACGTCTCTTTCCCGGCCGCGAAGCGGACGCGCGCCAAAGGCAAGCCCGTCTGCGCCTGTCTGCAACCGGTCGGGAGCCGGGGCCACAGACCCTGCTCCTTTTTTTACTTATTCCCCCGCACAGCTCCTTGATTACCAAGGTGACTGGCCCCTTAGCCCTCCCACGCTTCAACGCATCCGTGGTCTTGGCATCCTTGCCCTCAATTCCCCCCCCCCCCCCACTCGGTTCCACCCCCCAAGCCTCAGTTGCCCGTTCTTTCTGCTCCTTCCTCCCCCCTTTCCTGCCCGCCTGTTGTAGCTTCAGCCTACCTCCTTAATACCCGTTGGGCGGCCAGGCACCATCTGGAACTCTACAACCTTCTGGATACTGAGACACCTGACCTTTTGTTCCTCACGGAAACTTGGTTTTCTGCAGACTCTCTGCCCGATGTATTAGCAATACTCCCCGACACCTACTATGTTCTCCGTGCAGACCGCCCTGACGGGAAAGTCGGTGGAGGAGTGGCCAGGATCATCCGGTTAAACCTCCAATTCCAGCCCCTTTCTTATTCTTCTATCCTGAATGTGGACTTCATAGTTACCCGGTCGGTCAACCTCTCGGCTACTCTTACTGTTGTTCTTTTTTACCGCCCCCCTCAAATCATGTCCCATTTCGTGCCAGCCTTACAGGAACTCCTGGCCACTCTTGTGGTTAACAATTCCTCCGTTCTTTTACTGGGTGATTTTAATTATTGGCCGGGAGATCCTAGGGAAGATCAGACATCCAAAGACTTTTCTGACACCCTTCGTTGCCTTAACTTTATTTAACTTTATTTCTCATATTCACGCTCCCACCCACATGCACAGTCACACTCTCGACCAGATTTGGTCAGTTAGTCAGGCCATTTCTTCTCCTATTATCCTCCCTTGCCACTGGTCGGACCATTCACTCATTTCTTTCTCTATTGATCTTGGAGTTATTGATAAGCCCCCCTTGCCCAAGAACGTATTGGCCCGGAACTGGAATCGGGTGGACCTTAATACTCTTTGCACTTCTCTGGTGTCTTCTTCCCCCGACCTATCTGGCCTTCACCTTGATCTCCAAGTGGATTCCGTTACCAGCTGGCTATCCACCTCTTGCGACTTGGTCGCCTCCCTCAGGAAGGTCAGCTCTTGCCGCCTTCACAAAGCCAATAAATGGTTTTCCAGCAACCTTAAAATTCTTAAACTGGCTCTCAGACAGTCAGAGCGCCAGAGGAGGCGCAATTACTGTCCCTCCTTGAAGGCTCGATACAGGTCTCTTCTCCACAACTACAAGAAAGCTATTCTCTTAGCCAAAACGGAATATTTCACTGGGCAGATCATATCGGCGGCTAATAAACCCAAGGAGATCTTTTCCATTGTCCATAACTTAGCCGCATCTGATCGAGCTAATCCCAACCCTGTCCCTTCCCAAGCTCTCTGCCACTCTCTCAATTACTTTTTCCTTGAGAAAATCGCTAATATCAAACGAAACATTCCCCTGTCACTTTCCCCCCTTCCCTCTCCTCTTCCTCCCCTGCCTCTCCCCTCCCTTGATCATTTTTCACCTATCTCCAAGGAATCTTTCCTTGTGCTGCTCAGAAAGGTCAAGTTAGGCTCTCCTGCCGACTATGGCCCGGCACATATCTTGAGGGAGTTGTTCTCTGGCTGCCCGGACCCCCCTCTGTCTCTGCTTAACGCTTCTATTTTTCAGGGCACAGTCCCGGCCTCCTTGAAATCGCTGATAGTCATCCCCATTCTGAAAAAAACCCGGTTCGGACCCCACTCTCCCGGCCAATTTTAGGCCTGTATCTTTGCTCCCTTATCTGGGCAAGATTTTGGAAAGTCATATTACTTCCTGTCTCTCGGCTTACATTGAGGACAGCCATCTACTGGCCTCCCACCAAGCGGGCTTTCGTTCGGCTCATTCGACAGAATCTGTGGTCCTTTCTGTCCTGGATGAGCTGAAGAGCAAGGCAGATTCCAACTCTCCCCAAGCCTTGGTGCTTCTTGATCTGTCCGCTGCTTTTGACACGGTTGACCATTCCATCCTTCTCGACCGTGTCAGAGCAGCGGGCATTCGGGGGGACTGTTCTCTCATGGCTCGCCTCATTTCTTTAAGGCCGGACGCAGGCGGTTCAACTTACAGA
This sequence comes from Lissotriton vulgaris, assembly GCF_964263255.1. Classification (NCBI taxonomy): domain Eukaryota; kingdom Metazoa; phylum Chordata; class Amphibia; order Caudata; family Salamandridae; genus Lissotriton; species Lissotriton vulgaris. The sequence goes on from NC_141697.1 coordinate 1,233,713,834, forward strand.
CTTTACCGCCCCCACCCGCGTGGTGCCCTGCGGGGTTCCCCAAGGCTCTTTCCTTTCCCCTCTTCTATTCAATCTTTACATCTACCCCCTTATTCTTTCTCTGCTCAACATGGAGGTCTCCGTATTTAATTATGCTGACGATCTCCAGCTTGTTTTTGATCTTTCTTCCTCCCCCGATTCTGTTCTTAAATTTCAAACAACCCTTATCTTTATTTCTGATTGGATGAATTAAAATCATCTTAAACTTAATCCGGACAAAACGGAGTTGGTCCTGACCGGCAGCTCCACCAGCCCCTGGACCTCCGCCTTTTGGCCCTCCATCCTTGTTTCCCCCCCTGTCCCTTCTGTTCCAGTTAAAACCGTGGGAATTAAAATCAGCCAGTTATCTGTAAGATCTCTCGTTTTTTTTCCCTAGATGCCCTTAAACTTATTGTTCTAGCAATGAATCTCTCCCGTTTGGACTATGGGAACTGCCTGTACGTGGGCATCCCAGCCTACGCACTGCGGCGCCTCCAGTCCATCCAAAACCAGGCCGCTCGTCTTATCTACCGGCTCCCCAAGTTCCACCATGCTACTCCCCTACTTAAGTCCCTCCATTGGCTCCCCATCCTGCAGAGAGCACTCTTCAAGATGGGCTGCATGGTCTTCATGGCTCGCGCTCGCACTACCCCAGTCTACATTAACTCCTTGATTACCCCCTATCTTCCTTGCCACAACCTCCGCTCTTCAACCCAGTCTCTCCTTAGTGTCCCCCGCTTTAGAAAGTCCAGAGTGGGTGGCACTAGATTTTCCACTCTTGCCCCCCGCTTCTGGAACAGTCTCCCTCTGACCATTAGGTCCATCACCGAATACCTCCACTTTCGTAAAGCACTCAAAACCCATCTGTTTGCCCAAGCCTTCTCCCCACAGTAGTTTCCTGGTGCTCTCCCCTTCCCCGTTTTCTTGTCAATCCCTCAGCTCCAGGAAACCGCTAGGTAACAGAGCGCTTTACAAATCCTTTCAACTTTCAAACCCTGTCCAAACCATCCAGCGAACCATGCTGCCACAAACCTTGTCCCGCCCCAGCCGGCGACACGTGGATGAGGGACCAGGACTACCCTGCGGACCAGTGGCGAGTCCACACCAGTGGTCGCACGGAGAGGAGTAAAAGGAAGATGCATCTCTGTCCGGGTGAGACCTGGGTTACAGTCACGGAGGTGACCGAACACGTGGTGCCACTGAACCTGAACTACGCAGGCCGGTGGGGCCATCAACCTGTGCCGGCAACACTCGGTGAATGGCCCATGCTGACCGATGCCTCCGGCCTACACTGCTCTCGGCCTAGGCTGTGCTCGAGTAGGTCACAGATTTGGAACTGAACATTGAGTATGGAAAGGCAGATTACACATCATTGCACGCAAGGAGAGGCCTAAGAGGATGTCGCCTTGCATCTTGGGGGAGAGAAAAGGTTCATCATTACCGAGGTGTTCGTACACTACCGACAACTGCCCTGGTGTCACTAACGCTGTGTATTGTGAGCCAAAGACACGTGGCTGTGGGCCACTGCTGACCGCTGCCTTTGGCCTACACTACGGTCCAGTAGGTCACAGAGTCATGATTTTGCTATAGCGGAGATCATAGCAGTGTACCAGCATCATCGCAGTCTGCATCCCCACTCAGCCCCGGTGTCACTAAGTCTGTTCCCCGACATTCATGGACACTCTCTGGTCGAACAGTGGTGGCGTCTGAACCTATGGACTAGGGGGCAGTTTTCACCCCATGTAGCTGATACAGAATTGGTGGTGGCAATGGGCTGTCGCATTTCACTCCTTCATTTGCTGTTTCCGGATAAAATCAAACCTTTCGGCTTTTAGCCCTGGAGGACACCTTCCACTGTCCCCCGAAAAACTCTGATTCATACACCTCGGACAATGATGGTCACCCGCTCAGGTTGCATGGCCCATATGATTGCACCACAAGTCACCGTCCCATGGCGGGGAGCCTGTGCCGGCCGCAGTGCATCTGGGGCCACTACCTCTGTGCTGGTCCTGTCGATGACCCATTCTCCGGTGACATAGGCTGGCCCCTGAGGCGTAGGCCTTGGGGCCATCAATGCCATGACTCTGTGGCCTTGTGCTGTATGCAGCCTCCGGGCCCAAATGCATCTCACCGGGGCTCACACACCAAAGCGAGTCCAGACCGGCCAGACATTCAGTGTGGAATGGCTTACACTCACCCCACACACATCCAGCACAGGTGTCACTGTACATGTGGCCCTGCCAAAAAAGGGGCCGGGCGCATGTGCCCGTAGCCAGTTCAACATGGTCTCTGCGTGTGCCCCTGTGGTCTTGTAGTCTGCATGTGGGCCCTGGGCCCTACGACTTTACATTGTGCGGTGTACATCGGACGCAGACATGTTCCTGGAGGCAGTGGGTTGGGGCTTGGACTTGTAGCTTAGTCGTCACCCACTCAATTCCTGAGGGGAGTGGCCAGGACCGTCGTACTCACAGCCAACATGGGTGTGTGACTGCTAATTGTGCGCCCCTGGGTGTGGTTCTGTGCTGTGAATGTGCATCTGCATGTGTCTCTATGGCAGCGTGGGTCTCTTAGAGGGGTATATGTGGGTCCTATAGGATGATAGACACCTACGTATGTGTCCTGGTTCACATTCCATGCGTTCAGCCCCCATCCACACCTGTTGGGCTACCTCCTTTTGGCGTGCTGCCACATGGCATTGGGGTGCCATGTGTGGGTGGGTGAAGCGTTGTGAGCCAGCTGTGCTTGCGGGTGCTTCCTGCTGTGTGGTCTGTTGCAGGCTCAGTGCCCTCCTCTGAGTAGCGTGGCTGTCCAGGGTCCTGGTGGGGGGTTGCGTGGGTTATCCATGGCCTGTTGTAGGGGGTCGGTGTTGACGGTGTGGTGGTCCTCTCCGGCATCGCTGTTGTCTTGCATTATGTGCTCTGCTGCAGGTGTTGTGTGCTCCTCTGAGATGTGAAGAGGAGGTGCGTGTTGCCTTTGTGTTGACATATCTGTTGGCGCATTGTGCTAGTTTGCATGCAGATTGTATGGCAGTGTACATTGTGACTGTTTGGGGGTGTAGAATTCTTCTGCGGGACAGTGTATGTTTGGACCACATGACGAATGTGAGGTCAGACGCGTACATTTCCATTTCACAGTTTCCGGCTCTGTCAGCTGTAGTGGGCATGTTGCAGTGCATGTGCGGAGCCAGTTGTGTCGTCTGTTCTGCAGTGTCGGCTATGCGCATAGTTCCACGTTGTCGTCAATTTGGGTGTGCTGTTCATGCTATGCGTGTGTGCTGCAGTGTGCCAAGGGGATCTGGGACATGATCCTGGGCATTTGTGGGTGTGTAGTGTGCTACGCCTCATTGTGCATGTATGCCATTGTGCCCATATCCCCCGCCCCCACAGGTCTTGTTCATTGCAACCCCTGTTGGTGTTCTGTCAGGTCCTCTCGAGCTGTGTATGTACTCCCTACTCCTTGCACCGTCTCCACACGGATGGCTGGCCCGGGTTTCCTCCAGCTCCTCTGGTGGCGCTGGACTACCACCTCCTGTCGCCATTGCTGCCTTCCTGTTGGCAACGGGTTGGTGCCTGGTTTAGGTTGTCACGTCATGCCGTTGCATACTGGCCTCCTGGATTGGCATCCTCGGCACTCCGACTGCATTCCAGGTAGTCTGCTTGTGGGTCAGTTGCTGGTAGTGTTCTGTCACCTCCGTGACGCTGGTCTTGTTTTCCTGCGGTCTGCACCCCATCTTCCTCTCCCTCTTCTCTTTGGCCTTCCCCGACCCCGTTGTACCTTGCTGATAGCCTGTGGGGGTTGTGGGGTTCGAGTTGGCCTCTGTGCTGGGTCAGAGTGCATCCATGTTGCTACGTGTTTTGGCTTGTTTCTGGTGTATTTTTTCTGGAGTTTTTCTGGTGCACTGCCCCACCAGATGCGTGGGATTTGCAGGCCTGTGGCTGGTTTTTGCTACTTTTTGTACCGCAATTGGCTCATCGCATGTTTTTTAGCATTTGCGTATCGCATTTTTGTGGCGTGGCGTTGATTTTCATGTGGACATTTGCCGCATTATCTGGTGTCTATCGCATGCTACCACCTTGTTATGAATTCCACATTGACACGGGGTTATTTTCCCGCAGTAGGCTGCGATGTTGAAAGTTGCGTTACGCTACTCTTGCGGTAGTTATCACACGTTCTTGTGAATATACCCCTAGATGTAGAATGAAATGAAAGACATTTATAGAGCGCATGGCTACCCGGAAGAGTCCCAGTGCTAAGAACCAACATGGGAGGCGACGGAAAGCTAAGGAAACAGAAAAGTCTTTAGTTGTTTCCGGAAGGCACAATGATTGGAAGTGGTGCGTAGGTGAATTGGCAAGGAGTTCCAAAATTTAGTGGCGTTATAAGAAAAGAGCCGTCCGCCGCTTCTGGCCTTGTTTATTTTGGGGACGTCAGCCAATCAAAATTCGTCTGACCGAAGTTTCCTCTCTACTTTGCGGATCAAGGCTGAATTAATGGGGGGACCCATCCCTTGCATGGTTTTGTGAGTAATACACAGGGCCTTGATTCTGATGCGTTCCTGCACTGGGAGTCAGTGGAGGGAGCGCATTGCCGGTTTTGCTGATTGTCTATTGGATAATCCCGTCAGCAGTCTTGCTGCACAGTTCTGGACTACCTGAAGTTTAGAAATCACTCAAGCGGAGGAACCAAGGTATAGTCCGTTCCCGTAGTCCAGGCTAGAGAGAATGAGGGATTGTATCAGTACCTTTTTAGCCAGGGGGAAGAGGATGGAATGTACCAAACATCTAAACATACGAGCATGATGTCAAGCAGCCCATAGGTAGACTTTTGTTACAGAAATTTAAAACCCTGCATGTTGTAGCAGTCTCTGTAACCTGGGAGCAGTCAGAAGGCTGACTCAATATCTGCAAAAGAGATTGAGGTAATAGTGGCCCAAAAATGAGAAATTACCTCACCTAGTAACAATATTTGTAATCGAGGTCGAGTCACAAGAGGGAAATACAGTTATATTTTATGTTATGTTATACGGTCTATTCTAAACAGTCGCCGCACTGTATTATTCAGAGAAATATCAAATAAACCAAGATATTTTATTCCAAATTGGAGATTTTTTCAGCCATCCAACGTATTCAAGATAGACGCTGAGCTTCCAGGCTCATTTGTATGCGAGAGTTAAGCTTGGGGCCTCCGATATATTGCAACCGTATTCACTTAAACAAGTCGACTTGAATAACGCGTGTATGTAGTGGCCGGCCTCCCTAATCAGCGCACATGAAGGAGTCAGTGGTAAGCTCCCCCACCGGTTTTGCGTTTTGTTACACGCCAAGCCTGTCTGATTGAAATAGTGAATCTATTTCGATCGGACAGGCTTAGTGGAAAACAATCCACATTGTGGAATAAAATCTTGGTTGATTTGATATTTCTCGGATTCATACAGCGCGGCAACGGTTTAGAAGAAAACAGATAACAGAGGGACCTGTTACATGATTCTGCCTTGAAAAAAGTCAAGAGGGATGAAACACGTGTTGACTGATGTTTGCTGGAGCGTTGTTTCCTCAGAATAAATCTACTTTCAACGGAAACTAGATCGAATTATTCTCGAGAATAAGCTATTGCCTGGACTTTGATACAATTTATGTTGTATAAACATTACAAGAATATATAATTATTATTAAGCACATGATTGTATGTACACATATCCAATACTACTGTGGATCAGGCAACTGTTTAAGAGGGTGCTGTGTGTGGCTCCAGCACATGCTGACACAATATCTGCGCAGGCGTGGCACACCCCTGCCGCAGCCCTTATGAGGGTATCTGGACATCCAAGGTTGGGTACGCCACCGTGCTCTACTCATGGTTGGGTCAGCCAATGATTGATTCCCCTTTTGGATGGCATGGGTGATGTATCCATATACACTGTCCAGGTCCTTTTTAGCGACTTCCCCAGCACTTGTGCCTCAGACTCTGGCATAACAAAACTTGAGCGGGCCCCCCTGCAAGGTATGTGGAGGGCCCCCCTCCGGACTCAATCAGGAGCTCTCCGGCCAGAGTACTGTACTGAGGGGGCCCTCTGGACCCTGGGCCCCCCAAACCACTGACCTCAGAGAATGGGTCTTCGTTTCTACCCAGATTCAGCGTGTTTACAGTTCTGACGTTGGACACTCCTGTTGGCTCCACCACTGATGTTAGGTTTCTGCTGGCTTGGTTTATTCATGGATCTGCTTGTGGAAGGGGAAAACCTTCCTCGAAGCCGGGCATTAACTACGGGCATCGTTTATCCTACGATAATCATGTGGCAACTGCCTCTGGGAGATTCTGGAGAAGGGTGTTGGGGGCTACACTAAGCCCCGCATTGCACATCATCTCAGTATCTGACTCCCCGCTTGCATTCCCTGAACTCCCACTGTGTCTTGGTATTCCAGCTGGTGTGCAGCATGGTTGTATGATGTTTCATTACATTCCTTTGTAACGCATGCCTTTACCACGCATGCACTACAACACAAATGCCATTGCAACACAAACCTTTACCGGGCATATTTTCTCAACGAATATGGCTTTACCACGCATGCCTTTACAATGAAATTCGTTGTAAAATAATGTATGTTAAAAGCAAATGGGTGGTAAAGGTTTCCCTTACCCTTACCTTAAACCCTAATCCCAGTCGCTGGCGTTCCTCACCCCGGCCCCCAACCCTTCTAAAGAAAAAGACCCTTCCCCTGCCGTAAACCCCCAAACCCTACCCCAAAGTGATTTCCCTTGGCCCCCAGACCTTTCCCTACCCTAAACCCTAGAAAACACTATCCCTGTGTGCCCCCCTCCGACCCCCAGCCCTTTCCCTACCCTAAAACACTAGCCCTGCGTGACCCCCCCGCTCTCAACCCTTTCCCTACCTTAAGCCCTCAAACACTACCCCTGCTTGACCCCCCCAGCCCCTAAAATAGTAGTCCCCCTACCGAGGCCTAATCCCCGTACCTCTCTCCTCGTAGTTCGTGCAGGCAGCTCGTCTGAGGGGGCGGTGCACGTCGTTGTGAGGAAGCGGAAGAGTTTCTCTGTTTTCTCTAACGCTGTAGATTACCAGCACAGCTGTCTCTATGCAGATGCATATATCTTTTACTATACATATGCCTTTATCATGCATACCTTTATAACAAATTTTTTTGTAAAGGCATGCGTGGTAAAAGCATATTCATAGTAAAAAATGCTGAGTAAAATCTAAGTGTTGTACTGACGCATGCTTTGAAAACACTTGCGTTGTAATGGTATGCGTGGAAACAGCCACGTTTTAATGACTGTTTCCGGTGCAGCACACTGGCCCTGCTGTCTCCTGGGAGGGTCCTTTCTCTCCCCCACACTTCCTGTAAAGATGCCCCCCCTACATGTGCTGCACACCTGCCTGACTTTGCAGGTCAGGTCCACTAACATTCCTCTCTCCCCTCCCGGCACACTGCAGTGATACCTTCTAACACTGCTCCACAAGGATAAGCTTAGACCACCCCATGGGGTCAGGGGCATCCAAAGAATTTTGGGGGCCCTGGGCCGAATGTATTTTGGGGGCCCTGTTCGGATCAGCTTTGAATGAGAAGTGTGGCTCAGGGGTTAGAGGCGGCAGACCCGGAAGCTGAGATCGGCCCTGGACCAGGGTTCAATTCCCCGCCTCGGCGGGTCTTGGGCTCAAAAATTCCACGGACTCGATAATTCTCTCGCTCAGGTGCCTTCTCGACTCACGGGTTCACACTCTGCGACTCTGGGCAATAGCTTGCTTAATCTCCACAACGGCCCCTCGCGGCGGGATGCCTGGCTTTCACCTTGTGGATACCCTGCCGGGGTTATCTCACAGGGGAATACCAGGACGGGTTCCCTAAGCAAGCGCCGGGAAACCCTTTGTGGGTAGCTGTGCGCTATATAAGCTCAAATACATTTACAATGTAAGATCCAGTTTCAGCTCTTTCACGCCCTCTATGGTCAGGTCACTGTGTGAAAAATAAATACAAACTTGGTGAACATTATCGGCGCCATCTTGCCCCTTTCCAGGCCCATTCGTGCGCGTAAGCGGCAGCCATTTTGAGCACCATGGCCTCCCTGCCCCTCACTAATAGCCAGCGCGTCTCTCTCTCTCTCTTAACCTCGCAAGCATTCCCCCGCACGCTGACAACCCCCGCTCTCTCATGCCTTGGGTCATAAACCCCTCTCCAGCGCAACTTCACCACGGAATCCCATCCTGTTCCCAGCGCGACACCTCCCTTCATTCCTTTCATGGCCTCAAACCCTTTTGATGCAAACCCCCTTTTCCTGTGTCCCCGTTTGTCTTCCTCGTTCCCAGGCCGCCACCTGACCCTGCGGATACTGTTTATTACCCCGTACAGTAGGAAGCTTCCCCTCCCCATCAAAAGACCCCCGAACCGATCAAAGCCCCCACCCCATGAGATCCGATCAACCCCATGCATTCCGTGAATCGGCGGAATGCCCTGCTGTGCAACCACCATCACCTGTTGTGACCGGGGTGGGGAATCCAACTGTAAATGTATGTGGGAACGGGTCTGGAGGGGAGATTCCGAGGATGTTCTTTCAAGTATTAAAATATTGCGAGAATGTGTTATGTGCAATAAAGGTCGTAAACTCTAGTATAAGAGGCCCGGCCTCAGAGATGTGGTTAGAGCACCTCGTGACGATACTTGCTGTCTGAATTGAAGTGTTCTCCTCCGGAGAGAATAAAATCCTCGTTTCCCGCCTTCCAGTCTCCAGCGCCTGCTTCTTCATTGATTAATATTGGTGGGTCATAGAGGCGATACCGCCGGGCAACATAAAAGGGTCTTTGGTTACCGGTTGTCTTTGGAACCCTTTTTAACAATTGGCGCCCAACGTGGGGCCCATCAGCGACTCGTGGATCCAGTGGGAGAGGTCCCGACGACAGAGTGAACGACTGCAACGATCGGAAGGTACCCTGTCCGATAGACCCTTGTCTGACAGCCGATCATCCGAACTTCACTGGTTCCGAACAGACCTCATTCACTGTCTACAAACGGAGAAACAACAGGCTCTCCCTTTATAAACAGCGAAGGATAGGTACGCACCCGTCGGACCTATCTTTCTCCCCCACTGAACAATTGCCCCTTCCCCCCATTGATTAACTGTTATAGATTGTTTTCTGGAGATTCTCTGTCTACAAACAGGGAAGATTAGGTCCCCTCTTTGCAGATAGTGAAAGGGTAGGTGACGCGAACCTTTGCGAGCCTACTTATTCTCCCCATTGACCATATTGATTTTTTATTTTTGACCTAACATCGATTGATTGCTCAGAATTGGTTCATGAGGTATTCACTACGTGCAAACAACGTAGAATAGAAATATTCTGTCTAGTCTTTGCGCGCAGTGATAAGATAGGTAGTGCTGACTATTATCCCATTGTGATCCGTCATGCCTGTCTTCTCCCCACTGGTCAATAGCCTGTTTTACCCGGACCGCTTATTGGAGATGAACCATCCGGCTCCGCTGGAAGGCACCCCTAATAAGGACATGTTCATGAAGCATGGATTAATTGCTATAGCCTATAGTGAGCTGTGGCATAAATATACGAAAAAGGATCGAGAAAGACAGTGGCCACTGAGAGGATCCTTTGATCTCGACAAAATAGAAACAGTAGAAATAGCCCTCCGTAGGAATGAAACAACACCTATTATGCTCGATAGTCTCGGTATGTGGCGCAAAGAAGCCACGCAACGAAGGGAAAGCGACGAATTTAGAAAAGGTGAAGGGACACGACGGACAAACCTCCAAACGTCTAGTAGGCAAAGGGAAGGGCCAGCGATGGCACAGCCCCGAGGAATAGACATGACAAGCGAATGGTGTAAGGGGTTGTGCCGACAAGCCAACCCCGGAACACAACGACCTGAAGGTAATCCCCCGACATTACGCACAGGACGGACAGATTTAAAACAAAACCAATGTGCTTTCTGTAAATGTCTTGGACACTGGAAAGCCCAATGCCCGACTCTGCAAAGCATAGGTAAGAATGGAGGGGTGACAGAAAGGACGGACCGACAGAAAGGAAAAAGACGTGAGATAAAAACCAATCAGACTAGTGCAGACAGAACAGACAGGACCACCCCGTTCGATTATGCTCGGTGGCACAGATTTCGTCAGACCAATTTTAACGACATGTTAGAGTTCTGGGACTGATTGCTCTCTGTTGCTCCCCCACTCTGAAAAACAAACACAACTGCAGGTCAGTGTAAACAACCCCCCGTTAGAGAAAAGATTCAAGAAAACCAAGCGTCTATTATATAACTTAGGATTTAATTACGGTAAAACACACAACCAACAGTAAATAGAATAACTAGTAGAACTCTCTAAAAAGCAAACTTGACTAATAGGAAAAATACAAAACATGTTATGCTCACTCCGGAAGTCCTCGAAACGTAACAGTTCGATGGTCCCGCCCATCCGAAACACATAGCACGTGTGGGGCGGGGCCTGCCAGCAACCATAGGCCAAAAAGAGATCGCTGGCGAGAAGGTACTGGAGACTCCACCAAGCAGGCAATGAAATGGTCTTCCCATACTGCCCTTCCAGGGATGGCGTCCCCCGGGCCGCGAGTAGGGAGGGGGCGGATGAAAATGACCCCCTCCCTCATATCTCCTGGTCCGGCCATCACGAATTCCTCCATCGAACGGATGCAGGGTGGGCAGGGAGGAAGAGGCGACGCGGACGAGCCTCTTCCACCTCCACAGGTAGGAGGCTCCCCTGCCCTGGCCCGACGCCGATGTCCTCCAGCCGGGCGACGGCCATATACCTACGCTGCACAGGAAATATAATGTCCGGCTGGTATATTTCCGCAACACAGGACATACAATGCCCGACTCGTATATTTTCTCAGTACAGGACATACAAGACCCGGCTGGTATACTTGCGTAGTACAGGACATACAATGTCCGACGGGCATATTTACGGAGCACCGGATGTACAGTGGTCCCCCAAGAGTCGGAATCAGGGGTGTAGGGTGGTCATCATGTGCGCCCCTGATTCCAAGAGACGGCGTAGGATGCACCGGGAGAGGAAGACGGCACGGTGGGCCTCCCTCACCTCCCCAGATGAAGGCTCCACTACTGCACCCTGGCGCCCCGAACCAAAATGTCCTGCTCCAACCGCATGATGCTCTGTTTTTCACCATCACAAGAAGTTTTCCTCCGCTCCTGATGGATACGGCAAAGGTTGCTGCAGGGCCTCAAAATGGCGTCTGGGCCCTTGAAAGGCGGGTCTAGGCCGCTGGAGTAACTTTGTCCGAAATTGCAACTCGGGCGCTTGCCCACCTGGGCGCAAGCCCCCACCATCGACAAAACATCCCCTCGACTTTGAAGATTCTACCAAAGTCCCAAGAGCCCTCGGCCCCTTCAGGCTTCCGGTGAGGAACAGCTGCATTGATCTCAAATGAAATAACCACGGCACAGCAACAAGATGGCGGTGCTCTCGTGTCTGCATCAGCTTCCGTCTGAACCACCCAGGAACATAATGGGCTAACGAACTCGAGCAAGTTCCGGCTGAACATCAACATGACCCGGTAAGAGAGACTTTACCCCCTCCCTCTCTTGATTGACGGTCCACACCACCAGCCCCTTTGTTAGCACAGTTTTCTTTTGGACTACCGAAAGGGACTCTGGTCCAACCGCCAATTGTCGGGGATATTTTGCCCCTGATGCTACTTCCGGACTAAACCGGCCTCGCCCAAAATGGCGCTGGTATCAATGGAACTTACGGGTGCCTCGTGGTGTTCCTTAGCTAATGAAACTTGATGTACTAAGATATATATGTATATATATGAACCATTGCGCACTCGATGTTAAAGGGAGGAGGGTTCACTTGGCAAACATTTAAGAAGGGTTCTGTAAAAATGTTGATTTCAATGAACAATTTATTTTTGATATTTGTTGTAACTGATACATAACGTCGCTCATGATGCACGCCCGCGGTTTGCATTTAGGAAATGTGATTACGATGAGCTTGACTGTGTTTCCATCTATGAGCTGAAATGCCCCTGATTCCTTCGTCACGCAATGAAATGTTTTTGGTCACTTACAAATAATTAATTAGACCTTTTTACATGTTCTTGTACTACAAAATAACCCCCTACTGTATGTGCTTCCATCGACGACATGTCAGGCCAAAATATGAATTGCGCTCTCACATTTTACGTACTGAATAATTCTACAAATAAAAGTCTTAAAAGCTATGGATAGGCTCCGCGTACTTTTGTAAAATACGAGTATCGGTGGGAGGGTTTTTTTCTGTGCGCAACTGTTCTGCTCTCTTTTTAAGGTTATCCGAGAAATGGTTGTTCGGCCCTGGGTTGATGGTCAAAACGAAGGTATGATACGCTGCTTATGAAGAAGGACCTCGACTTCAGAGAATGGGTAAAGTAAAATGGTGTGATTGATAAATTGTTATAAGGATATGGTGGTCGAAGGTACTAAGGTACAGGGTTGAACGAAGAACTGGTATGCCTTAAGAACATCACAGCTTTGGGAATGATTTAGGGACCCCGATGACCGGATACATCTACGAAACCGGGTACCTCGCGCTAGGCGCCTCTGATTCCTCTTTTTAGCGTTTTTCACTACACACGATCCTTAATGCCATCCTCGAACCTCCCCATGAACCACCTATCACATTGCCTGCCCCCATGACTTTAAGAAACCAGAACCCTAAGGGATTATATCCCGAAGAGACAAGTACGAGTATGTGGTAAGTAAAGGATTTTCGTGCCCTTACATTTGATGTGTTCGAATGTTGTCCCCCTACCCCCCCCTTTTTTCTCCCCTTTTTCCTCTACAGGTTACATTAGAATCCCGATTAGAGTATCATAAGGGATCTGGAACCACGTCACGCCCGATGCATGAAGACGGACTAGCGCTACAAAATGGCACAACAAGGACGCTCTCACGACCTTTTTACCAAATCTAACGCTTTTCTGTCCCAAAACTGCATGCTTCCCACCTCCTAACACAGACCCGAAACGTCTAACGTTGGGTAACGCACTGAATAGCCCAAACAATACACGGTCATTCTCTATGTCACACGTGTACTGTTCGGCCTATTGTCTCTCTCTCTCTCTCTCTCTCTCTCTCTCTCTCTCTCTCTCTCTCTCTTTCTCTCTCTCTCTCTTTCTCTCACTCACTCTTCCACCCCTCCACACTTTCCCTCTTCCTAGCAACTGGCACCTAATTGGCGAACCTGGTGCACCTCCTGATTGGCCCCAAATACCACAAGTATTTGCGCAAATCTGTCCTAAATAAAATTGTATTGGTACCACGTTACTACCTCTCCTTTTCTACTAAAATATGGATGAAATTTAAATTGGCCGATAGGAAAAGGACAGGTAAGATGACTGAGGTTCCCTAAATTTGACCCACTCTCAGGGAACTATTTGTCAGTGGCTCCTATGATAAAAATGTGTCTGTGGTAATGCGACCATCCCCATTGAAAATTGTCTCCGTACCCCAAGCTGTAAGAAATGATCGAGACACCCCCATCTACCCAAAATGCCCCCAGTTTGGTATCCATCAGATCCCTCCTTCCCCGAGGATAAGTTTAATAATTATTGCAAACCACCCCTCCCGAGTTTTTGTAGTAACCAGGTTGCGAGGATTTATATAGAAAGTTAGAAGGATGTGTGCAAAGTTGAAAATTAGATTGAAAAACGAAAGAACTTGTTGCAGTAAGCATGGTTGAAAATAAGATGTTTTTATGTAATGCAGACTTGTTTAGCCTATGTTCATCCCTCAGAAGGATGCTTATCAGACTATGGTGAATAGCACGTTGCACTTTTTGTAAAATACAAGGCCCTGAAGACCAGCCTAGCCTTTCAAGACTTGTACTAGGGAAATGGGTCTCTGCCAGAAGAACTGACATCTACTATAATAGACATATGACAAATAAACGTAATAATCATCAGAGCGTCAAAGAATTAGCCAACAAAAGGAAGTTGTAAGGAATCCAGCAAACCCATCATCAATTGTTTATACGTTAGCCGCAAGAATCTCCAATGTAGCGAGTGCTTACCCCAGTTGCTTGGTGTTGGGAGAGAAATAGACTTATGTAATTATCTTTTTCTGCAAAATCTCTAAAGACTGTCTTTTCAACACTCATTTAAGGATATCACTGTCGGAGGAGAAAGAGACCGGATGTGGGAGCACGCGGCCTGACTGCGGATTGTGGAACGTCAGCAACGGAGGCCAAGGCGAGACCACGGCAGTAAGGAGTCGCAGGACGGGGCACTGTTTCAAACAAAGCTAAGGAAAGGGCTGACCTGAAGCCCCTGCTCTATGATCAACGTATGCCAAAAAGCCCCCGCTCTCTGAACATGGTCACGGACTCGCCTGACGCAAAACTCTCCGCCTCCCCCTGATCTGTTCCCGACTTGGCCTTGCTCCATCCCCTCTTCCTCCGACCTACCATAAGGACTGTTCACACCCGCACCTTTCCACCCGAACTCCCAAGTTCCTCCAAATCCTACTGAGCTACCCAGAGAAGAGTACTCCCTGCGTCAGAAGGGAGGGAGCTCCGACTAAGTAGACCACGAACTGTGTTAAATCCCAGAACGGTGACCTAGAACTCCACCAAGGGTCGCCCCCGAAGAAAAGATAAACAAAGTCTGTGGTTCTGCCCGCTACCAAGCACCTTGGAGATGATGGAAGCAACAGGAAATGCCCACCACAGAGACTCAAGAAACGAACTGATCTCACAATTACCCCCAACGACTCGATCCACATGAACATTTCTGTTGATAGGTAATCCAGGTGTTCAACAGTGCCGACAGAAGACGACAAAAGGACAACGAGAACTCTGATATTTTTTACTGTATCTCCTTTCTCTCCCAATCACCATTGGACTGACTATGCACCCACCGTATACAAAAAGGACTTACTTACATGATAATTTACCAGTTCTTATTCTATGATCTGTACCCAACGCCCTCGCTACGTAATTCTAGTCTGATATTGCATTACGATGACTTTTTCCTGCAACCAACTTAACAATGAACCCGCCTACTGACTGATGAGATTTTTCAATATGATGTTTATAATGTGATGTTTACGTACAGTTCTTTCACCCAAGTCCCCTCTCCCTTACTTATGATCACTGCATATAGGGGTAGATAGGAAATAGGCCAGCAAGATGTCTTGGAAATGTTAAAGGGAGGACTGTGAAAAATAAATACAAACTTGGTGAACATTATCGGCGCCATCTTGCCCCTTTCCAGGCCCATTCGTGCGCGTAAGCGTCAGCCATTTTGAGCACCATGGCCTCCCTGCCCCTCACTAATAGCCAGCGCGTCTCTCTCTCTCTCTTAACCTCGCAAGCATTCCCCCGCACGCTGACAACCCCCGCTCTCTCATGCCTTGGGTCATAAACCCCTCTCCAGCGCAACTTCACCACGGAATCCCATCCTGTTCCCAGCGCGACACCTCCCTTCATTCCTTTCATGGCCTCAAACCCTTTTGATGCAAACCCCCTTTTCCTGTGTCCCCGTTTGTCTTCCTCGTTCCCAGGCCGCCACCTGACCCTGCGGATACTGTTTATTACCCCGTACAGTAGGAAGCTTCCCCTCCCCATCAAAAGACCCCCGAACCGATCAAAGCCCCCACCCCATGAGATCCGATCAACCCCATGCATTCCGTGAATCGGCGGAATGCCCTGCTGTGCAACCACCATCACCTGTTGTGACCGGGGTGGGGAATCCAACTGTAAATGTATGTGGGAACGGGTCTGGAGGGGAGATTCCGAGGATGTTCTTTCAAGTATTAAAATATTGCGAGAATGTGTTATGTGCAATAAAGGTCGTAAACTCTAGTATAAGAGGCCCGGCCTCAGAGATGTGGTTAGAGCACCTCGTGACGATACTTGCTGTCTGAATTGAAGTGTTCTCCTCCGGAGAGAATAAAATCCTCGTTTCCCGCCTTCCAGTCTCCAGCGCCTGCTTCTTCATTGATTAATATTGGTGGGTCATAGAGGCGATACCGCCGGGCAACATAAAAGGGTCTTTGGTTACCGGTTGTCTTTGGAACCCTTTTTAACAACTGACAGTGCAAAGGAACACTCATCCACGTCTAAAAGGGTTTACATCTAATATTCAGGGATAGTGATGTGTGTTTTCAATATACAGCTGCAGCTCTCTAATATAACTGCAAATTATCAGCGTGACCCCCCCCCCCCCCTCTCATATATCATATGGAAAATCCTGTTTGGATCTAAAAGGAACATTTTTTTATAGATGTTGCATGAAACATAAACAAGTTTGTCTGCAAAATGTCTGCAATAGACTCTCACACATCACCCACATAAAAAAATGAAATTAAAGAAAAACATTTGAAACAATCTCTATAAGAATTATTCAAGGTCATAAGGGCAAAACTCTTTGCAGAACAGAGCTGGCTCTATCAGGGGGCCCGTGAAAGTCTGGGGCCCTGGATCAGAGCCCACTTTTCCCAGGCCTTAAAACGTCTCTGCATGGTGTGTGTTTCTCATGTCTCACCATTAGGGGAGTCTGCTGAAAGAGTCAGCCCTTTCATTTATCCCTTCTCTTGCTTTCATGATCTTGTGTGAGTGATCCTGTGATATCCTCGTGATCCCACTCCACGGGGGGTCAGGTCTGCTTTTTAAACCTAAAGCCCTGATGTACAGCAACAAATCCTCCCCCGGAGCATTCTTTGGCCTTCTGTAATTTTTTTCTTCGTAAAGCCATAAGCCCAGGGCTCTGTGAGAATGTATCAGCTATGATGTAGGTCACAACCTTAAATGCGCCATCCACTTCTCAATGCCCTCCTCCCTTCTGACACTAAGCCTCTCAATTTTCTTCATCTTTTGTCCTTTTGCAACAAGTCCAACCCTCCTCCCAAGAATGACAATATATCATTACATTCTTTTACAAGTCAAGAGGCTCAAATATGGCCTATTCTTCTTTACTGAAAAACTCTACCAGAAAACAAAATACATTTATGAAAGTAAATTCAGTATGGAAGAAAAAATAGGACAGTGTGCAATGTGATCCAGATTAGCAGCCCAGTAGTTGTATGACGTCACAAAATGGCAGCCAGTCGCCTGGCAGCACTCATTCTGAAGTTCACTGCAGAGTAGCAAACTCCTACCTGTTCTTTACTGCTCTCACAGAGATGAGTACCTCTTTCTCGTGTTTTCAAAATGTTGGGATCAACATATTTTAGAGTTTATTAATTGTAGGAATCCTGCTTTTGAAAATGTATTAGGGCACTATTCTGAGTTTTCTTTCTTATGTAGCATGTATTCAACATATTTAAATGCATGTGTTAATGTGTATTAACACATTAATGGGCTGTTTCTAAACAATATAGCAAGCGTCTCACTTTCTAAATACCCTGGGAGAAATTTGAATTACACAAGAGTTATTGGAGTAATTTCAGTAATTACGCATTACTCTTGTGATGCCAAATGACCAAAATTACACAATTACTCCAGCGTGAGTATTTAGAGTAATATTGGGCGAAAATCCTACCGCAGGAGCGCAGGAACGATGAACCAAGAGAGAGCGAGCGGCTACGGATGACTGCTGTTCGTGTCCTGTGGCATTCAGTGCTATTTTCTTAGAGCAAAATACATCCTCCGGCCCATTTGAATGCAATGGTGCATTTTGCACCAAGAAAGCAGCTCTAAATTCTGTATTACTCTTCTCACACTATTATGCATAATTATGAGTAAATTTACGGTAATTACGAGTAATTACGCTAGAGAGAATTATGCCAGTTTCACCCCACCCATAGTTATAATGGGTAACGTGTCAACCAATTCCAAACTTGTGGAGCGCCGCTTTCTTTCAGCGCGGAACCCGCTTCACGTCTAATTGAGATGCGCGGGCCTCCGTGCTCAGTGGAGCTTTCCCGCTTCACTTCGGAGAAGCGTATTTAAAATTGTAGCGCGCGCCCCATTTTCAACGGCCTCGCCTCAGTGGCTCAAGCGCAACACCGTTGCTCGCTCGCTGCTTCTCTACCGTTGTAACAGGATTCTATTATATTCTTTTGTGGCTCAGCTATTCGATTAGGTAAGGGCTTTAGTTAAATGTTAGCAAATGTATAAATTATGGATTGAAAAAAAGAGAAAAGAGAATAATAGAAAGGATTCAGGGGAAGTTTAATTTATATATTTTTAGACCCAGCATCATTCAATAAATGACCAGATCACTTCCCCCCATGTGACAGGGATGAAACATATGATTCCAGAGGGTGAAAGCCCCTCATTCTGGGGATAAAGACCCCTCTTCAAGGAAAAGAGCATTTGGGGGATCTCATGCTCCAGAGGAGGAGGCGGTCTCATCCCGCTCAAAGGAGAAAAATCCTGTTAATATATCTGTTAAAAAGCAGAAAGATTACTCATGTGTAGACCCCTTTTTACAATCCCAGGAGGGTAAAACCCCTTCAGCTCTAGGCCCCCCATGATTCAGAGTCACCGTCCTCTCTTGTAGACCAACAAAGGGACGTGGATGATGATAACATAGGTGGTCCCCACTCTTCTGGGGACGTGCGTTTACCCTAGATGCTTTAGAATCCCCAATTTTGACCCTGAAATGATCTCACATCCGAGGTCATGAGAAAGGGCTCCATTCCCTCCATTCTTCAGTGTGTTGTCCACAGGATTAAAAAGCCTGTGGATAAGTCTCACAGGAGTGAAATCTGAGTGAGCCGTGCACCAGAGGTTCGAGGTTGATCCTTCTGAGCAAAAATGAGCTGTTTTCTCACGTGCCAAACCCCCCACTGCCTCTTAATGTGGGTGGCCCGTGTGCAAGAAAGTTCATTGTACTACGGACTGCGTCATATACGCGTGCTCAACATACCCGCACTCTGGTTACCAACACTCGGGGAAGGCTGTTTGCGTAGCCGCCATCTTTGAAGCACCAGCTTTCAAGACCTACCTCTTGTTCCCTTTCCCATTCACTAAGAACCAAGGGGCATATTATCAACAGCCAGCGATAATCATCGCTGGCCGTGCGTAGCAATAACAATATTACTGCAGGCTATCTTTGGAATTTATCGTCCTGGTAGCGCGCTATTAACAACGCATTTCTCTAGGGCGATAAAAAATCCAGAGATAGCGAGGTTATTTCCCTTTTGCAGAGAACATCGCTGGTTTTCCAGCGATGTTCACTGCAAAACTGTGATAACCTTACTGATACGACCCACAGGGTGGTATCAGCAGAATCCACCCCAATGTTAGGGATGGAAAAGTCAGGATTTTGGCAGAGGTTAGACTTTGGTGAAAACGTCCGTTTTCGCCAAAATCTAACGTCTGCTAAAATCATGTGGGCTGCATGTAAATATCGCGATGCAAATGTCAGTGATATTTGCAAGGTAGTCCATCCGGGATACGCCCAGTAACGCCCACTTTGCAGCTCATTGGAGATGCAAAGGGAGGCGCTGGGAAAAAAGGTGCTAACATGCGATTATGCATGTTAGCACCCTCTTGTAAATAGGGCGCTGGTTTTATCTCTGCTTTTTTGGCTTTGTAAGCCTAAAAAGCTGAGATAAAGTCCTTGTAAATATGCCCTCAAATCTATTTCTGAGGACTCTTTATGTAGTCCAGTGCATGCAAACAAATGTTTAGCATTGTTTAATTGAATAAATAGGCCACATTCCAAACGGATAACTATAACCATGAGGTACAAATTTCACATTTCGTATTCCATATTTAAATTTGAAACTACCAGTACTCCTGATGGCTGGGTATAGACCTTCAGTTCATGCATGAAATAAAAACTATAAACGGCCTATACATCTTGGAGGACATGCTCTTTTCCAAAGTTTGGCATCAACACTGTCATAAAGAGCTTGGAAGGAAACAGTATCTTTCAATTTGACTATGCTTCCCCTGCGAATGTTCTCACTTAAACCTCCTTTATAAGTATTCAATATGAAAATAAAAAATACATCTTTCATTCTTTTACATTCTCCCACTAGGTTTCTATTATTGGGTCCAGCTTTGGTTTTTTCCCCCAGTATGATCCCCTTTAATTGAGATGCCTCGTGTTTATTCTCAACACAATGCAGCTCAACAGGCGCTTATACATGTTTGTGTTAAACTTCAAACTTGTGTTCCTCAACTCGTAATAGTAACTCTCTTCCGTTTGCCCCAACATCGCCCAACCCACATAGACACCAGATGAGGTGTGTCACTCCGCTGGATCTACTGCTGGTCACTTTCTTGGGTGAGATATTGTACCCTTTGTTTACTAGCCGGACCATAACCACAACAACCTCATGTGCTTGGAGGCTCAGACACCCTGTGGTTGCCTTTGACGGGCCTTTTTTAACACCTTAAGCGCTGCGCCCGTCCCGCGGCCGACGGCACCACTACCTCGGGAGTGCTGCCGTCGGCCATTGGACGTTCCAACTGCACCTGCGCAATGGAACGTTCAGCACTGGAGCTGGACGTTCCATAGCAGCTAAGGTGTTAAAACCAATTGGTCGCTGCATCCGTTGTTTATTCAAGTAGGAACCAACTTGTCCTTTAACTTGGAGTTTCAACGGGATGCGATCAAAAGTTTATTCAGCACACAATTATCTTCGTTAGTGTTAAATATATGCTAACTGGAGTTAATAATTTTTATAATCTTGTTCTTTAAATTACAATCCTGAATCACACATACTAATCTTTCCTGTTGTTGCTTTTCTTCTTGTTGTAAACATCGCCTCCCTGGCATAGCTCGGAGCTCTGTTATAGGCATGTTTTACCGAGTGACCACAAACAACCTCTCATCCAAAATGTAAATTGTCTGCATTTTGTGTCTAATCTACCATCGATGCGCAGTTCTTCCTCAATTGGAGGAACTGGCCAAAAGACACACATTCTTTTGGACTATTACGATGAAAGCTGGAGAAATCCCAAAGTAAATTTCTAACTGTGTGTTTCGTGTGCAGCTCTAGCTGAATACAGCCATGATGATCAAAGATTCATTTACCAAAGAATTCCACTCTCCCTCTGCTTTTTTAGACGTAAACTTTACGTTCAATTCACACATGTCTATCGACAAAATAGGATCTCTTCTAATTGCTCCTCCTCTCTGGTCCATTTATTGAAATACATGGTATTGATATATCGGGATTGATCAAAAAATGGAGGGAGATACCCTAATGCAAAGAGAAGGGACGGGTAGATTTTCAGCCGCAAATACTGATAGCGTAGGGAGGCCGTCTTTTAACTACACGAAACTGATTCACGACATTGTGATATCTTCAAACATAGCATGACTCAAGCACTAACTGGATTGAGAGTTCAGTGCCACATTGAAAAATGGGCCAAAATAATTGAAACTGGCTGCAAGTTAATATACAGCTGGCATTGAGTTCAAAGCCGAACAAATGCCCACATCCTAGTTCGGCTTTTCAAAAATATTTTTTTACTGTTGGATTACCGGCTGCTCTATCAGATCATTAAAAGTTTCTGTCCTACTATATAGACATTCCCTAAATATAATCCTGACTGGGGAATTTGGAGCCATTGAACTGCTTGAGACGACTTAGATATTGGACGCCATTTCATTAGATTGACTCGAAAATTATATCCTGAAGAAGGTGAAAAAATTGAAATTGCTCACCGAAACGCAGCGTCAACACACTTTTTTGTATCAAACATTTTATTTGTAATAAAGTCTGTGATGCAATATGTCTTCTCTGCGAGGAGATATTTTTAACATATATTGATACGTCTTGATTTCTCATGAGTTGAAAAAACCTTTTTTAATAAACAAATAATTTATTGTATATTCTTACTGTTCAAGTTGTTTTTGCTTTAAATAGATAACAGATAAAATGATGTTTGTTTAAAATCTTTTAATTGTTCTTTGACACAGACAAGTAATATAGCACATGATCCATTTTCACAATATAGTCTCGAGGTAAGGGACCTTCTTGGTTTTCTCATCGATATATCGGGAGAAACATATAATGCTTTCTGAAAATCACAATCCGGTTATACATGTCCTCAAACATGTATTTATTTGCCACATTCGGGGCACAGGAGGCCCCCGTGTAGGTCCTTTTCAGTTGTTGATATCGCTCATTTTAAAATAAGAAAAAGTTGTTGGTAAGGACTATCTCTAGACGCAACACATCAACATCTTTGGGTATCACTCCCAGCGTTCTTGAGAGAACTTGTTTTACACTATCTATCACCTCTTGTTGGGGAATATTTGTACAGAATGCCTCGATATCCAGTTTAACCACGTTTTCTTGTTCTGCATTAAAAATGAAAATTTCTAATTTTTTCAATTTTTCTCTCTGTCTTTAACTTAAGTCTTAAATGTGGTAAACATGGGTCTTAAAACCACACATACATATTTAGAGAGTGGTTCTGGGGTGGACTTTATACCAGAGATCATATGTCTCAGAAGAGGATCTAAAGGGTTCTCTTGAGTCTTTGACACCCCATACACAGCTGGAGTTTGTGAATGTTTTTATTAAAAAACACAAACTCTTTCTCACATATATCGTCTCTCTTTAATGCCTTGCTGGTAGATTCTTTGATCACCAACTGCAATTTGTCAAGGAAAACTATTTTTGTATTTCTGTAATGTTCTGAAATGGATAACATCTCTTTAACTTTTGCTTTTTGCTTATACTTTTGAGCGTCCATAAAAACGACCCCTCCTCCCTTATCACAAGGTTTAATTGTAATTCTGGGATTGTGCTGCAAAGTTTTGAAAAAAGCCATATCGCCTTCACTCAAATGAGTTGGGACCTAGGGATATATTTTGTGATGATTTTTGCCCATACTCTTTACTGAGTCTTTTTCAAAACTGGCCATCTCTGGGCCTACCATGTCCAAACTAGGCATGACAGTGGAGGGCGCTTTAGGACCTGACTGTGTCATCTCTTCTTTTGAGATTATGCCCACCCTCAGCTTTCCTCCTCTAGCTCAAACAGAGAATAGTCTTCGTTCTACTTAAGATGTTTGCAAAGAAGAGGGAGTTTGTTGCTCTGCAGAAATCATTCTAGTGTGAGACGCCATTAAATTGGCTGCCCTGTTGTGATGTCATACTACTACTAGACCGCTAACCTGCTCGTGTCAGCATGCTGTCCGTTTTTTCTTCCATGTTGAATTTATTTATATCAATTTATTTCATTTGCTGCTAGAGTTTTTAGGTAAAGAAGAACAGTCAATAGTCTCTGCCTCGTGTCTTTAATAGAGTCCTGTCATGTTAGTGGGTGTGATTTTCCATTGTTTGAAACCAATGCTCTTTCACTACCAGCAGAATCAGGCTCACCCAGCCCGTTGCCTTTGCTACCATGGGGGATGTCTCTGTTTGCGCTCTTAAGTGTGCATTGACTGGCTGCCTCACCATGCTGTTGTGAAACATAGGGGCAGATTTACATGCCCCTTGTGCCACCCGTACGTCACTTTTTCCATGTTAAAAATGATGCAAAGTGTCGCAAAAGACTTGTAAATAAGCCCCATACGGTCTCGGGTTCCCTATACGCGAGCCCTGGCTACGATAAGCCTGTTCAGAGAGCCTATTGCAGTTGTGTCCTCTTTTCACATTCTCTTCCTGTAGCGCCATTTTCCCAAGGTGCTGCTGTGCACTTCAGGGGTCAGCCAGGCAGGTTATGGCTCCTGGGTGGCCCTGAGGACCACTGCGCCAGCCAGGCCAGCTCATGTCCTTCCCAGGGGCGCTGCCACCCCCACCTCTGCTCTACTTAACCTAAGGTCTGTCGCCTGTAAACGGGCCTTGCCTGGCTAATGACAAACGACAGTGGCTCATGAATGTTTGATGGCTTCTTGGCGCGCACCGGAGCTCCACAGAATCCGCGTCCTGCCTTCATAGGGTGTTGAAATGAATACCAGGCGTAGAGAGGCCACGCGTGAAAGGGAGGGGCGTGACCCCGAGGGGGGTCTGTGTCCTCAGACACCCTTCCCTGCAGCCAGTGGGGTGACAGACCCTCACAGCCACACACTGACCCACAAAGACTTATGACATGCAGTGACGAGCAGGGCTGGAAGCAGACCGCACTACTCAATAACAAGGTGTTTCACATCGATCGATCAGGCTGCGCTCCATAATTGATGAAAGACCAAAGACGTGATCAATATATATATGTGTTTAACACGAATCAGTGGGTGGCGAGTTACTACTCGCAGACAGGTCAATGGACAACAGAGATATGCTTACAAACCGGCCCCTCTGAAAGGTGACGGTAGGGTTGGGGCAGAGTCATATCAGACAGGGGCATCGCTTTCATTGGTGCAGCAGGTGCAGTGGCACCGGGGACTGATGGGTCCAATCAACACTGCTGTTTGCTGTATTGCACAATTCAAACAGAGGCTTGAAGACTCATTTCCTTGCTGGCACCACTGCCCTTGACTCTCTGGCTACATTGCTTAAAACAGAGGTTCTTTAGCTTCCAGAGATGAGTTTCTCGTGTAGTAGAGCTATGTATTATAATTATATTTCTTTGGCACTTATTACACCTGACAAGGTGTTACAATCTGGCATGTAGACACATGTAGTGAGATTTATGGTATATGACAGGAGCCCTTAATGCAGCTGCTCGCCAAGGGCCTCGCAGAGCAAGTGGTACACAAATATGAGTGCGGTAGCCTTATGAAATGCACTCATTGTACACATTTTTGGGACCGTACATAAGTATTGTAGTGCACCGTGCTGTACTGCAGGACCCCTGATAGCTATGCTCGAGGTCAGCAGTACGCCTGCAGAACTCCTCAAAGTGACCAAAAACCTCAGCCGCGATACGCGGAGTTTCCGCAAGCGACAGAGTTTGTTTGGTCAGGCCGTTCGTGCTTATTTTTAGTACCGGGTGTTTGTCCCGTGCTAGAAAATGAGCGCAAACGGCACCATGCACAGCACAACAGGGTGTCGCTTCTTTCTGCCACTTGATTAGATATTCTACTCGAGCTGCAGCTTCCTCCATGCGAACGGAAGGCCACTCCCATTGAGAAGTCTCACCGGGAGGTAGTCTGGAGTAGGATTGTTCTCACTCGCGCTCAACAACTTAATGTTAGCAAGAGCAAGCGAGGAAAAAACTCCACTCTGTTTTCTGGAACTCCGCGCACTACACGGAGCGCAGAGGGGGAAAAACTCCACAAACTCTATGAGAGGAGCAGAATTTCATGCCCAATTCGGTCAGGAGGTCTTATGATTCCCCGGCTTCAGCCTGATACCATTAAGGGTCAACTGGCCAGGACTCCAGTCCTGATGCCCAACAGGCCACAACCCACATGACTCCGACCAGAGCACACTTTCTAAGGACACTTCCTGGTCACTGCGGGGTTGGGTGTTTCTATTGATCCTCCCGAGAGGCTGAGAGGTACGGAGAAGATATGTGTTTGTGCGGGGATTAAAGAGTGCTTAGACATCTACTTCAGATTGAATTTGAGGCCCTGCGCTTATGACGTCGACACGTCCAAAAGAAGGCTGAGGAACCCAGTGCACATTAGTGGTGAATATTACAACACTAGTGCAGAGGGGAAGAAATCTACTTTTATAAAAATGTATAACTGTGTAACTCATGCAGACCAACTCCTCAACACCACTCTGTCTGGTTTCAGAGCCAAATACACCATGGAAACTGCCCTCATCAATGCCGCGGATGACATCTGCATGATCTGGACATTGGAGACACGGCGGCTCTCATCCTCCTGTATCGCTCTGCAGTGTTTGACACAGTCTCCCACCTCACTCAATGCTACATGACAGCTCAGCACAAGGACACGCACTCCGATGAATCTGCTCCATCTTGAATGGAAGGACCAAGTCACTCAGCCGAGCACTGTATACTTCGGATGCCTGCAACCTCATCTGAGGAGTTCTGTAAGAGTCCTCTGTGAGCCTGACCCTCTTCAACACATACATGATCCCTCTAACCAGCATCGTCCGCTCTCACATCAACACCCTCTACTATGTCAAAGACACACCGCTCATTCTCTCGTTCATGGATTAGACACCCAGTAAACAGATCAAGTTCATTGCGTGCAGGACTGAAATTGCCCACTGGATGAAGACCAACTATGTACAGCTGAAATCACAGACAAGACAGCAATCATGACCTTTGGCAAGAGCACATCACTGTGGGATTCCACCTGGTGGCTAACAGAGCTACCCCCACCACCAACAATCATCAATGTCAAGAAACTCAGGATTATAATTGAAAAGAAGTTCGACATGACCGCTCAAGCCAATGCTGTCAGCACATCATGCTTCCATTCCCTGAAGATGCTGAGGACAATTTTCAAATGACTCTTAATCAGCTGCCAGAAGCCCATCACACATTACTTTGTCACAAACAAGCTGGACTATAGGAACACCCTCTATGCCGCCATCAACTAAAAACTCACCCGAAGACAGCAGACCATTCAGAACTCGTCAGCCAGAATCTCTTTCAACCTCTTACGCCAATCACATCACACCACACCTGAAGAAGCTCCACTGGCTTCCCATACACGAAAGAGCACAATATAAACTACTCACACACACGTTCACGGTACTACATAACTCTGGCTGAGCACACCTCAACAACTGCATCAGCTTTCACAAGCCTTCCAGACACCTCCGCTCGTTAGGCTCTTACTTGCACTACCAGATCTGGCGGATGAGCCATAACATACCATAACATAACATAACAATATAACAGGGGTAGGGTGCCTCTTTTTGCATGGTTGGCTCCCAATTTTTTCCCCTGTGCATGATGTGATTTCAAACGGTAAGTGCACTGGGCGTAACAAACGCCCCCGCAGCCCCTGCAGTGCGGGGGGCCTCACTCTCTACAGTTAATGAAGGGGCCCCCAGGGGTCCCCGGCCCCCTCAGCTCTTCTGAGAGCTGTGAGAGAGGTCTGCGCTGAAGCAAGCCTCTCTCCCTCTGCGTCTGAACCAGGTGCAGCCTGCTCTGAGCCCCTCGCCCCCTCCCTCTGACTAAAGAGAAACAAAGTATCAATATACATTGTTTCTCTTCAGTCAGAGCCAGAGGCAGTCCCGGAAAGAGGATGGGGGCCCCAGAGACAGCAGTCTCCACTGCTCCTCTGAGGCAGCACAGAGCCCGGCCCCCACTCTCTCCTCTCCATAAACAATGCCCACCCCACAAGAAAAGAGAACAGACAGGGACAAGGATGGGAGAAGAGAAGAGACAGGGACAAGGATGGGGTGGGGGCCCCACCCCACAAGACAAGAGAAGAGAAGAGACAGGGACAAGGATGGGGTGGGAGCCCCATCCCACTAGAGAAGAGACAGGGACAGGCCCCCACCCGAGAAGAGACAGGGACAAGGATGGGCTGGGGGCCCAATCCCACAAGAGAAGAGAAGAGACAGGGACAAGGATGGGGTGGGGGCCCCACCCCACAAGAGAAGAGAAGAGACAGGGACAAGGACAAGAGAAGAGAAGAGACAGGGACAAGGGTGGGGTGGGGGCCCCACCCCACAAGAGAAGAGAAGAGACAGGGACAAGGATGGGGTGGGAGCCCCATCCCACTAGAGAAGAGACAGGAACAGGCCCCCACCCGAGAAGAGACAGGGACAAGGATGGGCTGGGGGCCCCATCCCACAAGAGAAGAGAAGAGACAGGGACAAGGATGGGGTGGGGGCCCCAGAGACAGCGCTCTCCAATGCTCCTCTGAGGCAGCTCAGAGCCCGGCCCCCACTCTCTCCTCTCCATAAGCAAAGCCCACCCCACAAGAGAAGAGAAGAGACAGGGTGGGACAAGGATGGGGTGGGGGCCTCAGAGAGCAAGAGCAGGAGACAGCACAGAGCAGTGCTCTGGACCCTGACAAGGCTGGGAGTGGGGGCCCTAGAGAGAGCATTCTCCAGGGCAAAGCTCACATGAGAAGGGATGAGGCAGCAAAATGGTGCCCTCAGGTAAGCCCTCTTGTTAGAACACACCATGGGCATCCGCAGGAGGGGAGGAGGGGGGCCGAGAAGGGTGCAAGGCAGAGGGGAAAAGGGTGCAAGGCAGAGGGGGAGAATGATGCAAGGTAGAGAAGGGTGCAAGGCGGAGGGGAGAAGGGTGTAAGGCAGAGGGGAGAAGGGTGCAAGGTGGAGGGGAGAAGGGTGCAAGGCAGAGAAGAGAAGGGTGCAAGGCAAAGAGGAGAAGGGTGCAAGGAAGAGAGGAGAAGGGTGCAAGGTAGAGAAGGGTGCAAGGCGGAGGGGGAGAAGGGTGCAGGGTAGAGGGGAGAAGGGTGCAAGGCAGAGAGGAGAAGGGTGCAAGACAGAGGGGAGAAGGGTGCAAGGCGGAGGGGAGAAGGGTGCAAGGCGGAGGGGAGAAGGGTGCAAGGTGGAGGGGAGAGGGGTGCAAGGCAGAGGGGAGAAGGGTGCAAGACAGAGGGGATAAGGGTGCAAGGAAGGGAGGATAAGGGTGCAAGGTAGAGAAGGGTGCAAGGCGGAGGGGGAGAAGGGTGCAAGGTGGAGGGGGAGAAGGGTGCAAGGCAGAGGGGAGAAGGGTGCAAGGCAGAGGGGAGAAGGGTGCAAGGCAAAGGGGAGAAGGGTGCAAGGAAGAGAGGAGAAGGGTGCAAAGTAGAGAAGGGTGCAAGGCGGAGGGGGAGAAGGGTGCAAGGCAGAGGGGAGAAGGGTGCAAGGCAGAGAGGAGAAGGGTGAAAGGCAGAGGGGAGAAGGGTGAAAGGCAAAGGGGAGAAGGGTGAAAGGCAAAGGGGAGAAGGGTGCAAGGCAAAGGGGAGAAGGGTGCAAGGCAAAGGGGAGAAGGGTGCAAGGCAGAGGGGAGAAGGGTGCAAGGCAGATGGGGAGAAGGGTGCAAGGCAGAGAGGAAAAGGATGCAAGGTAGAGAAGGGTGCAAGGCGGAGGGGGAGAAGGGTGCAAGGTGGAGGGGGAGAAGGGTGCAAGGCAGAGGGGAGAAGGGTGCAAGGCAGAGGGGAGAAGGGTGCAAGGCAGAGAGGAGAATGGTGGAAAGAAGAGAGGAGAAGGGTGCAAGGCAGAGGGGAGAAGGGTGCAAGGCAGAGGGGAGAAGGGTGCAAGGCAGAGGGGAGAAGGGCGCAAGGCGGAGGGGGGAAGGGGTGCAAGGCAGATGGGAGAAGGGTGGAAAGAAGAGAGGAGAAGGGTCAAAGGTAGAGAAGGGTGCAAGGCGGGGGTGGAATAGGGTGCAAGGCAGAGAGGAGAAGGGTGCAAGGCAGAGGGGAGTAGGGTGCAAGGCAGAGGGGAGAAGGGTGCAAGGCAGAGGGGAGAAGGGTGCAAGGCGGAGGGGGGAAGGGGTGCAAGGCAGATGGGAGAAGGGTGGAAAGAAGAGAGGAGAAGGGTCAAAGGTAGAGAAGGGTGCAAGGCGGGGGTGGAATAGGGTGCAAGGCAGAGAGGAGAAGGGTGCAAGGCAGAGGGGAGTAGGGTGCAAGGCAGAGGGGAGAAGGGTGCAAGGCAGAGGGGAGAAGGGTGCAAGGCGGCGGGGAGAAGGGTGCAAGGCAGAGGGGAGAAGGGTGCAAGGCAGAGGGGAGAAGGGTGCAAGGCAGAGGGAGAATGGTGCAAGGTAGAAAAGGGTGCAAGGTGGAGGTGGACTAGGGTACACGGGGAGGAGGAGAAGGATGCAAGGGGAGGGGGGGAAAGGTGCAAGAAGGAGGGCAAGAAGGGTGCAAGGCAGAGGAGAGAAGGGTGCAAGGGGGATGGTGATGAAGTTAAAAATGTGCCCCCCCCTGGAAACATTTCTGCAGACAACCATGGAACGCACACTACTTTGTAAGGGAGAGTGGGAGAGAGTGGAGAGAGAGAGAGTGGAGAGAAACAGTGGAGAGAAACAGTGGAGAGAGAGAGTAGCTAGAGAGAGAGAGAGTGGAGAGAGACAGTGGAGAGAGAGTAGACAGTGGAGAGAGAGTGGAGATAGACAGTGGAGAGAAAGAGAGTGGAGAGAGAGTGGAGAGAGCATGGAGAGACACTGGAGAGAGTGGAGAGAGAGAGTGGAGAGAGAGAGAGACAGTGAAGAGAGAGACAGTGAAGAGAGAGACAGTGGAGAGAGCGAGTGGAGAGAGCGAGTGGAGAGAGCGAGTGGACAGAGCGAGTGGAGAGAGAGAGTGGAGAGAGAGAGGGGAGAGACAGAGTGGAGAGAGATAGAGTGGAGAGTGGAGAGAGAGAGTGGAGAGAGAGAGAGAGTGGAGAGAGAGAGAGTGTGGAGAGAGAGAGAGTGTGGAGAGAGAGAGTGTGGAGAGAGAGAGAGAGAGAGAGAGTGGAGAGAGAGAGAGTGGAGAGAGAGAGAGAGAGTGGGTGGAGAGAGAGAGAGAGTCGAGAGAGAGAGAGAGAGAGAGTGGAGAGAGAGAGAGAGTGGCGAGAGAGTGGAGAGTGGAGAGTGGAGAGAGAGTGGAGAGTGGAGAGAGAGTGGAGAATGGAGAGAGAGTGGAGAGTGGAGAGAGAGTAGAGAGTGGAGAGTGGAGAGAGAGTGGAGAGTGGAGAGAGAGTGGAGAGTGGAGAGTGGAGAGAGAGTGGAGAGTGGAGAGAGAGTGGAGAGTGGAGAGAGAGTGGAGAGTGGAGAGAGAGACAGTGGAGAGAGAGACAGTGGAGAGAGAGACAGTGGAGAGAGAGACAGTGGAGAGAGAGACAGTGGAGAGAGACAGCAGAGAGAGAGTGGGTGGAGAGAGAGTGAGTGGAGAGAGAGTGAGTGGAGAGAGAGTGAGTGGACAGAGTGAGTGGAGAGAGAGAGAGTGGAGAGAGAGAGAGTGGAGAGAGAGAGTGGAGAGAGAGAGAGTGGAGAGAGAGAGAGTGGAGAGAGAGAGTGGAGAGAGAGAGTGGAGAGAAGGGGGAGAGGGTGGAGAGAGAGAGTGGAGGGAGACAGTGGAAGGAGACAGTGGAGGGAGACAGTGGAGGGAGACAGTGGAGGGAGACAGTGGAGAGAGAAAGTGGAGAGAGAGACAGCAGAGATAGAGTGGACAGAGTTGAGTGAGAGAATGGAGAGAGAGTAGAGACTGACTGACTCAGACTGAATACTGACTGACCGAGAGACTGACTGACTGAGAAACTGACTGAGAGAGAGAGTGACTGACTGACAGAGAGAGAGAGACTGGTTGAGAGTGAGACTGACTAACTGACAGAGACTGACTACGGTAGAGAGAAACTGACTGAGAAAGAGAGACTGAGAGAGAGGCAGAGACTGACTGACAGAGAGATAGACTGATTGACTGTGAGAGAGACTGACTGACTGAGAGAGACTGACTGAGAGAGACTGACTGAGAGAGACTGACTGAGAGAGACTGACAGAGAGAGACTGACAGAGAGAGACTGACTGAGAGAGACTGACAGAGAGAGACTGACTTGGAGAGAGACTGACTTGGAGAGAGACTGACTGAGAGAGACTGACTGAGAGAGAGAGAGAGAGAGAGAGAGAGAGAGAGAGAGAGAGAGAGAGAGAGAGAGAGAGAGAGAGAGAGAGAGAGAGAGAGAGAGACTGACTGACTGGGGTAAAGAGAGAATGACTGACTGAGAGAGACTGACTGACTGACTGACTGGGAGAGAGAGAGACTGACTGGGAGAGAGAGACTGACTGACAGAGAGAGATTGACTGACTGAAAGAGATAGACTGACTGACAAAGACTGACAGAGAGAGAAAGAGACTGAAAGACTGACAGAGAAAGAGAGACTGACTAACAGAGAGAGAGAGACTGACTGACAGAGACTGACTGAGAGAGAGAGACTCACAGAGAGAGACTGACTGACAGAGAGAGACTGACTGACTGACAGAGAGAGACTGACTGACTGACAGAGAGACTGACTGACTGACAGAGAGACTGACTGACAGAGAGAGACTGACTAAGAGAAAAACTGACAGACTGAGAGAGACTGATTGAGAGAGACTGACTAAGAGAGAGACTGACTGACAGAGAGAGAGACTGAGACTGACAGAGAGAGAGAGACGGACTGACAGAGAGAGAGACTGACTAAGAGAGACTGACTGAGAGAGACTGACTGAGAGAGACTGACTGAGAGAGACTGAATGACAGAGAGTAATAGACTGACTGACACAGAGAGAGACTGACTGACAGAGAGGGACTGACTGACTGACTGACAGAAAGAGACAGAGAGAGAGAGAGAGAGAGAGACTGACTGACTGAGAGTGACTGACTAAGAGAGACTGAATGACAGAGAGATAGACTGACTGACTGAAAGAGAGATACTGACTGACAGAGAGAGAGAGAGAGACTGTGATGGAATTGGGGTCAAAGTGTGTATGAACCTATGCAATGCCTCTCAAGATTGCTATTGTCTAATAAAAATAAAAATGTATTATCAAAATGTGTTCTTTGTAGTTACATCTGCTTTTGAAATACTGCATTGTCGCTTTGTCTAATGATTCAAAACAGAAACGAGAAGGAGCAGTGGATGCACTTGTGTCAAAACTGAACGATAAGTGGGCCCGGTGTTGTATATCATGACAGGAGTCTGCATCAGGAAACCCACCTAAAATTGGGCAAACTTCCCCGGCCTACTGATGGCAGGGACCCTGTAAGGGATGGACCACCCCCTATGACAGCCTGCTGGCAGACTAAGCCCAACCTTTAACTCCACCATTCAGTGTTACTATTAACGGCTGCATTGGTGACAGTGGCGTAACAATCACCCCGCTTCCGCTGCAGTATGGCGGGTCGCTGGCCTCAGAGCTCTAGACTGGCACGGAGGATGGGAAGGGGGGCCCCCTCCATGTAGTTTGCAGGGGGGCCCCCTCATGTTTCGTTACGCCCCTATAGTAACCCAGTACCCAGTGCAAGATCTCTTTCTCCAAAACTGCACCATGATTGGCACAACTTCAGTCACAGCTACATTTCCCTAGTAAATGGCACCCCTGGTACCTAGGGCATGGCTACTGAAGGATGTCTTCCGGGGCTGCAGCAGTGATTGTGCCACTCCAGGGACTTCTCACCAAGACTAAGCACTCTGCCCCTGCGTGCTGCGTGACTTGGTACAGAGAAAATCTGAAGAGTGGACATGGCACACAGCCCTGTGTGCCACGCCTCCCATGGACTGCATAAATTATAGTTAAGCCGTCCCTACAGCAGGCCTTCAGCCCTTAGGCAGGGTGCACTATATCTTATGCGTGGGCCTATCTGCATGAGCAGGTAGGCCCGTACAATGTCCTGTACATTCTGTGATGTTGTCAGTGCACAGGGAAGCCTGAAAGAGTACATGGGCTGGATTCATGTCAACACGAGTTTCTTAGCTCCATGATGGCTCACTGATTTCTAAGATGTTTGGTACCAAACATCCTGTCTCGATAAATCCTTATGGACGCCAGTGTTGTATTCATCAATACATTCACACAGCAGACCTGTTTAGAGGGTCCCTTGAAATCTAGCCAAACATTATTGGGGTCTCTGGCCGATTTTTACCAGCCCACCACCCCATGTCTGACCTCATTGAGTGAGAGCCTGTGCTCTCGGAGGACAGACACAATACCTGCTCTGTACGGAGGTGTTTCACACCTCCTCCAGGACAGGATGGCCTTCCCAGGCGGGAAGCGTCAAAGACAATGCCACCTTTAAGGTCCAACCCAGGAACCCCCAGATTGTGGGGGAGGGCAAGCCAGCTTTCCTGGCCCACTTTTGTTGGAAGGAAAGGCAGAAGAATTAGTTAGATAAAGCGAAAGGACCCCCTTAGCCTGCACCATCCCTAGAGCGGGCAGGCAAGGTGAACACCTCTCCTGAAATTCCACAGTCTTGAGATGGTGAGAAAGTCTCCAATCAGGGCTATGGTAGTGCTTCTTCTCACAGGAAGTAGTCACTAGAGGGTGTGTAGACACCCTAAGGGTAAGTAGCTCATTGGCTACTACCTGTCTCTCCTTGTAACACCCCTATATTCAATATTTAGGTGGCCCCCGAGTCCTTGACTTCAGATTCAATGGACCTTAAAAAGACCACGGAAGAACACGTGCTGCTGATCCAGGCCCTGCTGCAGAGGAAACCAGCAGCAACCCCTGCCAACTGTGAAAGGATTTGACAACTGTGGCTTTGCACCGTACTTGAAATCTGTGCAGCCTCCAAGAAACCCAGAACCCTTCCAGCCTTCACCAATCGCCTGGGACCGCCCTTTGGACTAGTGAGAATCTTAAATGAGAGAGAGGCAAAGTTTGTCTGTTGCTCCGAAGAGCCAAGTTCTTAGAGTCTGTCTGTATTGTGTTTCGGTTTTTGACTGCGTGGAAGCAATAACTTGGGCAAAGCTGCACCCACCTCCAAGGGGGTGTCAAAGGAGTCCATTGGACCCCCTTAGGCCCATGCTGTGGGCTGCTCTCAGGAGGCGCACTGTCAGTGGGCATCCAGGGGGCTTCTTTGTCCCTCTGCCACGTCGGTAATGCGGTGCGCGCACAGAGGCAAAGAGATTTCCTCATTTGCATGGAGCACGCCTCCATGCAAATGAGGGTACGCCCCCTTTAATAAAGCGCTAACGCTCTATGTGCGCCAGATCTTTTAGTATTACAGAAGGGGCCGCACAAGCGTCTGCGGTCCATTCTGTAAAACTAAAGTGTCCCAGGAGTGTGCAGAGCGTGCGCAAAAGGCTGTTGTGCCCCTGGGGCACTTTATGTAATACAGCCCCAGATACTAACTTATGCCCCTTTACTTCTTGTGTGTATTCTTCTAGCCTTGAGGAAGGCGTAAGGTTACACCTCCTGACGTGTATTGGGTAGATCAAAAGATTGTTAAAAAACATCATAAAAAGACTTGTGTCCGAGGAATGCAAGAGAGGGGCGTCCTTTGGCGTCCCCTGGTGGATATCAAGGACAGTTTTATATATAAAGGTGTTGACTGGGGCACCCCGGGTTGAAAAGTTTACCTCTTGCTTCGCTGCGGGGTGTGAGGGTAGAAGGTAAATATTTCATGTGACTATTTGAAGGTGACGCCAACCGAGCTGGAGATGGCACGTGAGTGGTGAATGGCGCTCCCCCTCTTCCGGACAGGTGCACTCGCTGCCTTCAGTTACTTCCACCCCCCACCCCACGCCAGCGGAAGCCCGGCGCTCCCTCAGCCCATCCCTGTGATCGTTCGCATGCGACTGAACACATCCATCTCCGGCAGGGAGGGCCGGTGAAGGTGAGATTGGGAACTGGAGCAGAAGGGGCCGCGGAGGCAGATGCTGCCGTGAACGCTTCGCTTCACCTGGGCGAGCACCGTGTCCGGTCCCCTGTGCCTTCGCGCTTCTCCCACTCTCTGCACGCGCAGGCGCAGATCCCTGAGCGCCTTTACTGGGTCTGGTGGCTCAGTGGACTAAAGCAGCTACTGCAGGGGCCTGTGGTCAAACTCATGGTCACAGGTTCAAATCCCGGCGGGTCCACTCAGCCTTTCATCCATCTGAGGTCGATAAAATGAGTACCATTGACTTGGGTAACAATAAACATCTGTTATTCAGCGCAAGACACCTTTGGGTAATCGTGCTCTTTACAAATACACCTGTTCTGTTATGTTATGTTACCCTTGTGCATGTGACATGCACTCCTAATGATACACATAGATAATGACACATCGCAGAGCCACCAGGCCAATGTAGCATGTCCCTACGTGCATGCATTGCCCCCCCCCATACATGCCTCCTGCAATCCACGGACGCTGGCAGTTCTGCGGCGTTCCCTTCGCTCTCACACTACAGTCAGCCCCCTCCCTCCACAGGGTATGTTATGTATATTCACACACTCTACTTTTCTTCTGCTCCATGCAGGGTGCGCAGAACGCTTCCTGCTTCCGTCTTTCCAAATTCTGCTATTGCTTTTACACTCCTGTTCTAACAGTGTTTCTACTCTCTATAAAGCGGCTGAAAAGTGATAGCGTGGCACTATGTACAACAAAACTCACAACAGTCCATTAATAACGGCCACGAGCTGGATCCTGGCTGCTGCTGCTGTCTTCGAGTAAAAGCATCTATTCATTGTGGGTGTTATAAAACTTGGAACTTGTGAAAAAGCTTCATCGGAAGCAGAAATATACATGTTGTTATAGAATTGTTCCACAAATAATTCTCTTCCTTTAAAAATAGGCTTTCTGCTGTCCACCCCCTTCACTTTCCTAGCTCACCTCTTTTCTTTGACATGTGGCACCTTTGTATCGGCCAGCATTTTTCCTTTTTTAGTCGCATATCTGCTCCGTATAGAGTAGCAACGCGCGTCCAAAGATCCACCATGGGAGGAAGATCCTTCTCATACTTGGCGGCCAAGACCTGGAACTCACTCCCCACCCACCTCCGCCTTACACAGAACCACCTCTCCTTCAGAAAGGAACTTAAAACCTGGCTATTCGATAAATAATGAACCCCCTCTCCAAGCGCCTTGAGACCCTCTGGGTGAGTAGTGCGCTATATAAATTCCTGAACTTGAACTTGAACTGAATGAAGTTGTGTGACATTTAACCTTAAACATCGATAGATACATAAAATATTATCTACTTCTTAATAACTGCACTCTTCTGAGGTCTTACTCACTGTGGCACTTTTTTCGTGCCTTTCTCTTATTTTATCTGTTGAAATTATTTTCTGTACAGAGTTAAAAAAAAAAAAAATCAAGGGTCATATGTGGAAGACATTTTTGATGTTGCAAACAGGCTGAATCGCAGAATCATGCTGTTTGCGACTGCAAAAAAGCATTTTTTAACGTACACATGCCAAATTGAGATTCAGCAATATGTTACCAAATCACAATTTGGTTTAGCAATTCGGTATTTGGTGAGTGCGTGTTTAGGGTTTCCCTTTTAACTATTAAACAACAGTGGTATGTATTAATGTTTTCCAACCGAATTACGGTTGTAAAATATTCATGGGCTGATTTACATGAAACTGCTGCATCTGTAGAGATCCATTAGTTTCCCTGCGCCAGCCCGCGATACCCTTGCGCCACCATGGTTGCGCCGTATTTAAAATACTGTGCACCATGGTGCAAGGATTGACAGATGCAGCAGAAATGCATCTGTTGGCCAAAAAGTCACGCATTGCTGGAGTTGTGTCGCAAGCAGAACACAACTCCCGCAATGCATGTTGAGGCCTATACTTATTGTGCTGTGTCACTCCATACTACTGTTTCAAGCGGATGTATGACGTTACAACGCATACTTTTACCACGCATACCAATACAATGCGGTATTTACAACGCATACCGTTACAACGCATAGCGCTTAGAGGTGCTGGATAGTGGTAAGTATAATTTTATATTCCAACTTCAGTCCCCGTGGACACTAGGGAAGGTGTTGGATATAAAATTATACTTATTCCCTATCCTAGAGCGCCCCCAAGCGCAATGCGTTGTAATGGTATGCGTGGTAATGCCTGCGTTGTAGTGGTAGTGCGTGGTAAAAACTTCGTTGTAAACGTTGTATACCGTTTTAAGCAGGCATAAGGTGTTGACGCAGTGGCATCCTAATGTGGGGCAGTGAAATCTTGTACATTTTACTGCGTCACTTTTACAACGCTTTCCTGTGTGGGAACGCCCACCCTGCATACATAATACATGACACAGGTATAATGTGACGCAGGGCTTTGTAACAAGAAGCATCTCCCTAGATGCGTCACATTGTATATTGGTCACATTGTTTGTGCCATCACTGCGTCACAAAAGGGACGGAACGGCGGTGCAAAAGTGTCGCAATGGGCTTGTAAATCTGCCCCACATGTTTTACTGACTTCTAAAAGGTAGTGGTAATGATTCGTGAATGGGATGTGGTCCCCAAGGGATCGCGCCCCCTTTGAGAATGTAAACAAAAATATTTTTTAACAGCTGGCAGTGGTCCCACGGACCACTGCCTACTCTTAAATAATGAAACATCAATTTTTTTTCTTCTATTTTTCAAATACATAAAAAGAAAATGGGTTGCATTTGGAAAACAAAACAAAAAAGATTGCTTTATTAAAAAGCAATTGCTGACATGGCGGTCTGCTGACCGAAGCAGGCCGCCATCCTTATCTGTGATGGGTATCATTCTTAATGGATTACAAACTGCAACATATTTCATTCATATTCATGAGGTGGGTTGATTTGCGATCCACAAGGAATTTCCAAGACCCCTGTAGATAATTGCTGCATTAAAAGGCCCCTACCGCCTGTTGATCAAGAAATGGTTGTCCTACAAAATATTAGGCGTGACACAAACCGCTGTAGAAATGGACGACGGACGGCTGGTCTCCACCTCGAAAGGAGATTTATGAAATGTGGCATAAAATCCCCTCTAATGTCCACAATCGTCCTCTAGAATCAGCATTGATTAGATTGGCCTGGGTGTTGACCCAGCCTCCTGTCGGGAACCTCAAGTTATCCTGGGGGCTTCCCACATTGGCAGTTAATAGAGAACTGACCTCCTGTTCTAGGAGTTCAGAGGAACC
The DNA here is from genome assembly GCF_964263255.1 of Lissotriton vulgaris. NCBI lineage: Eukaryota > Metazoa > Chordata > Amphibia > Caudata > Salamandridae > Lissotriton > Lissotriton vulgaris. The sequence goes on from NC_141697.1 coordinate 1,233,752,133, forward strand.
TTCATTTAGTCGATACAACTCTTGTGTATGGCTCGCCTCTTTATCCAACTAATATCTATTAACCCGTTCAGCGCTGCGAACGTCCAACGGTCGTCGCGCGCACTACCTCGCTAGTGCTGCGCACGACCGTTGGACGTCCGGATCCCGTTAGCGCAATCAAACGTCCGCACTGGGGCGGAATTTGCGGCGCGCTTAACGGGTTAACTTGCAATTTGTGAAACCAAAAAAAAACGAAAACTTACACAAAAGTGTTAGTTTACCTTTATAAAACAGGTCCATTGATTTTATGTGCTATTTTCAAAAGTGTGTATTCAAATGCACCGTCCGTTAGTACAAATACGGTACCAAAGTTTTATATACGCCCCACTGAGCCCCAAAGCCCACAGCGGTTGGGATCAATCAACAAATCAGGGTTTGTAGAGTGCACTACTCACCCGTGAGGGTTTCAAGGCACTGGGGTGGGGGGCGGGAGGGATAAGCAGCTCTGTTTTGAAGTCCTTTCTGAATTTGTGCAGTGTCGGGCTTCGTCAGAGGTGAAAGGGGAGTTCTTTCCAGGTCTTGGCTGCAAGGTAGGAGCCAGTGGAGGTCGCGGAGGTGTTGGGTGATGTATTCATGTCGTGGGATGTAAAGGATAAGTCTGGCTGCGGCCTTCTGCACGGTCTGGAGTTTGCGGAGGAGTTTTTTGTTGATTCCGGCGTAGAGGGAGCTGCTGTAGTCTAGTCTGCTGGTGATGAGTGTGTGGGTGATGGTTTTCCTGGAATCGGGTGGTATCCACTTGAATGTCTTGCGAAGTATGCAGAGGGTGTTGAAGCACACAGAGGGTATGGCGTTGATCTGTCGATTCAAGGTGCTTTATAAACATAAATAATATTTTAAAAAATCAATATTAAGCCCTTGAACCTTCCCGATAGCCCCTGGGCGAGCAGCCTCGCTGGTTGAACTGTACTTGGATGTATGGCTGCCCGGAGGCAGATTAGCACTCTAGAAGAGCTCTGATGTTGCTTCAGGGTAGAAAGTGATGCAATTGAAAATGTACAAAACTAAATGTGAATCAAACAGGCATTCTTACCAAATACAGGCCTTGCATTTCGTAGGATATTCCAGGGACTGGGCAGAGATACAGGGGTTTGCCCTTGAAATTATCTGGTTGCAACAGCTTTGGGTAAAACAATATTTTTCAATAAGAATTTTCCAGAATAAATGCTTTGTGAGAGATTTTTGAAGGAACTCTTTTCTTGAAAACTTACCTTTGTGAATATTGTCATGCTATTTTATTGCAATCTTTGTAACCTTCAGAAAGATTCTGACGCAGAAGATGTTTTGGTAAGAGGGGGGGCGTGGCTTAAAATGGCTCTCCATTGAGGCTGCGCAGTGCTCTCGCCGGTGAAGACTGACAGCTCTTGCCCTGGTGCACCAGTGTAACATCAAGAGGGCCACCCCCCTCTGCAGTGCTGATACCTGAAGGGGCTGTTGCCCCACGTGCCGCTGTATGTAACCTCTGTATGATAGCAGCGGGCCGTGGTGAAGGGAAACAGTCATTGCCCTGAAGCAGCGTGCAGCCATGAAGAAGCTGGTGGTAACCCACGGAGGATGGGCAAGAAGGCGTCCACTGAGTCCAGGGTTACCCCGGACTTGCCGCTTGATTGAGAAAGACTTACTTCATGAATGCAGGAGTGCCGCGGTTGCCTCCCACCTCAACCTCTGCATCTTTATGCGTGCTCACCTCTAGGCCTCAGATGCACACTCGGGCACTCTCAACCGCCATTCCAGCAAGAGGGGTAAGACTGAATGCCGCGTTACCGGACTCTTGGGGGAGCTTGCTCTGACTGACGCGCTATGCCGCGGGGAAACTTTTACTTTCAGAAAGCTACTGTGGAACCTCGAAGACTTGAACTCCCTAGTGGGGTCTAGCTTGGGTGTCACTTCATCTAAATAAGGAATAACCACAGTCCTTACATCAGGAAGTGGACTCAAGAACTGACCTGGTTCCTGCTGGTTTGCCTGCCTCATGAAGACTGTGCATATTATTTGTTGTGCGACAGATTGTGTCTTGCGTTTGAAGATAAATACTCCTTTTTACATCAAAGTAAGTATTTGACTGCCAACCATTTATTGGGGGTGGCTCGATATATTTTGAGCTGTGAGCCTGTGTTCACACTACACCTACCTCCTCTTTGAGGCACTTTGGAATGCTCAACCCACGATACCACTGAGAGTCAGGTCCTGAAGGGGTACTTGGTCGAATGTAAGCATGGGCGGAAAATCCGTTCCGCTCGCGGATTTTGCGGGTTTTCGGTAAATTCGCAATCCGCGAACTCTCGCGAATTTACCGAAAATCCACAAATTTGCACGCAGCGGATTTTTTTTCTTGGTGATACAATATTGCGGCGTGCGGCGTTCACTTACCGTCATTCAGCGTTTGCCGAGTTGTTTTTCTTGATATTTTGCGAGTGCTGCGCCATTTTGGATCTTGCTGCGGGATCCCGCCGGAGTTTGGCGACGCATCGCGAGAGTTCGCAATTGCGAACATGTAGGTGCGGCGGGCAGCATCAATCTCGCACCCGCAAAATTACAAAATTTGCAATTCTGCACAAGAAATCCACTAGCAAGCAACATAGACCTTCTGTAAATGATGATTTTTATTAGAATAACTCCTCTGGTTGACATTTGCCTGCACTTTTTTGGATTTGAGGCCTTTTGACTTTCTTTGGATCACTTTTGGATTAGAAATCAACTTTCACAAGTAAGTTTGTTTGGGGCATTACAGTTGCTGTTCTGCAGAAAAACGAGTTTTGCAAAACTGAAAGCACTCAGCAGGTGCAAAAGTTCACTCATCATTAGTAACCATTCCCTGTAGTACTTCCTGAGGGGCCCCTCCAGAGTTCAGTTGCCTATGTTTGTTTGGGGCATTACAGTTTCTATTCTACAGAAAAACGAGTTTTGCTAAACTGAAAGCACTCAGCAGGTGCAAAAGTTCAAACTCATCATTAGTAACCATTCCCTGTAGTGCTTCCTGACTGGGGCCCCTCCAGAGTTCAGTTGCTAGTTGCAACAATTCTATGACCCTGCTCTGACCCTCACAGCAGGCTCATAGAATAGCTACAAGTAGGCCACAAAGGTCCTGGAAAAAAAAATTGCACTGCAACAGAAAGCAAATTACAGATAAGGAAGCAGGTGCCAGACTGGAATTTTAAAACAGTGACACATTAATAAATCAACCCCAAATTAATTCATGTCAGTTGAAGCAGGGCAGGTGTGCTTGCTTTTCCCCCCATAATCTACAGTGATGAACCAGAGGGTGGCATTAATGTACCAGAGGGTGGCATGGGTGAAACAGGGTGGCAGTGGTGAAACAGAGGGTGCTGTGAACCTGTGATGATGAACCAGACGTAGAAACAACATAGTCGCGACCGTTGCGAGCCGACAAGTAAGTTCTCAATTGCGAACTGGTACAAAACCCTCGCAAATTGGCAGAAACCCTTGCGAACACAAAAAAAACAAAATTCAATACGCAAATTCGCGAACGCCAGATTCGCAAAATTCGCCCCTGCTAAGTCGAATGGCCCAGAGCCTATAATAGGCCCGGCCTCGGAAAAACAGGCGCTGCATGTTTGGGTTCAGTAGCTTCTGCTTGCCTCAGGGTCCTCTGAACGGGGTTCTGACAATGGCGAACTCTGAGGATCAGGTAACGAGTATTGGCCACATCTTGGTTGTAGTGTTATTATGTTTTGTGTATTTGTAAAGCTGACTGTCACCCGCGAGGGCATCCTGGCACTAAGCAAGTGTGCCTGCCTATCCCTGCCTATGGTATGACCGTTAATTATAATACCAGGTCTTTGGCTTCTTGCAAAATTTAAGAAGAGAGGATAAGTTTCTAATGTGGAGTGGGAGGCCTTTCCAAGCTTTAGGAGCTACGTAGGAGAACACCCTTCCTCCTGATCTGGTCCTGCGGGTGTGTGAGTAAGAGTTCCGCGGCATGGTGGAAGGAGATACAACTGGGTAGGTGGGGCCAAAGTTGTTTAGTGCCTTGAATGTGTGTGGAAGGAGTTTGAAATGAGCGCGTTTGTGTATCAGGAGCCAGGGGAGCTCCCTGAGGTGTGGTGTGATGCGAATTCTCTGTGGGAGAGTGAGGATGGGTCTGGCTGCTGGGTTCTGGATGGCTTGTAGTATTCTAGTGAGTTGTTTGGTGGTCCGGGCATAGAGGATGTTCCTGTAGTCCCGCTTGCTGGTGACTGGGGCCTCAGTGACAGTTCTTACAGTGTTACTTTGGAGCCATTTGTTGCTCTTCCTCAGCATCTTCAGGGTGTGAAAGCAGGATGCACTGACGGTGTTGACTTGCGCGGGTGGCTCCAAGGCTCCTAGCGTTGGCCCTGGGGGAGGGTTATGGGATTTAGTGTAAATCCGCAGCTCCGGTGCTTTTTCACCCTGAACTCTTGTTTGCTGAAAGTGAAATACCAGGGAGTGATGATGAAAAACCAGAGTACTTGGCATTAGAATTAGCAACTCCTCGGTACTAAGGGGACCCTTTTTAATCCACCCTAAAGTCCCTGGGTACAGATTCCAAGAATCCAACTACAATTGGGGTTAGTGGACTACATGTCTGTCTAAGGGAACCCTTTACGTCTGGGGTCCAGGGACGCAACACTGAGCACCAACCTCACATTTTGGGGCAGACTTTCAAGCCTCTCGCGCCACTTTTGCGTCACTTTTAACATGGGAAAAGAGACACAAAAGTGGCGCAAGGGGCTTGTAAATAAGCCCCTTAGTGCTTGACTCTTGACCCTCGAGCTATGAGGCAAGGCAACTCAAGGTGGTGTGGACTGGAAACTTAAAACCCAGCAGGGGCGTGAGGAACACTCGAGAACACTGCCACTCCAACCATTGCTTTTAAGAAAATACACTTTACACAAACAGCTAAATATTAGGCAAGAACACATAAATGAACAGAGGCACACCACAAGCAATTTAATACAGACTTTACACAATACAACAATTTACACTTTAAACAAAAGACACCTCTTGATTCAATAAAAGGCTTTCATTATTAAAAAGCCAGTGCCTACTGGCTTTGACAGCATGCCGCCACAATCAATAAGCCACTACCTATAAACTTGGACAACAGGAGCCGCTCACGTGGCTTGCCCAGGCCTTTCTAATGAGATGCGGCGGAAAGGAGCTGATTAGTATTTCACAATCTTTGCACAATTTCGTGAAGATTGCAAAGTTTAAAACAATTATGAAAGGACAATTCCGCACTCACTTGTCATAGAAGAAGATTTTTGGAAAGAAAGCTTGTGTGGATAACTTTTCAGCAAAATCTCTTATTATTGCTAGAAATTTTCCAGAATTGACGAACTTCACAAAGGGTACAGTTTGTCAATTCAGAAAACTTTGGGAGCAAAACATACTTTTTGCGGGCCCCTAATACTGGAAATGAATATCTGTTGGAAGACGTCGGCGAGGGCCCAGGTTCCTCATCTGGGGGTCTAAAGACCTGTGCATGGATCCCTGCTTTATCACTTGACTAAGACAGTCTCATGTTGTTCCCCTGTGCTTGAAACTGCAAATCAGTGAAGTAAAAACATATAAATTGTAATGTTTACTAATGTCGCAGTTACATGCTCCCGCCCGCACCATTAAATTCTCACTTATGTCAAATTAGGCGAGACTTAATTTCTAGGGTCCCGATTCACAGAACTAACTTAAGACAAAATCCTAAACTTACTACTTTTGGTATTCACAGAAGGCATTTAGTTGTAGTAAAGTTAGGATTTTGTCTTAAATTTGACTTAAGACAAACTTAAGACAGACTTAATGCAAAATCCTAACTTTACTACTACTAAATGCTTTCTGTGAATACCAAAAGTAGTAAGTTTAGGATTTTGTCTTAAGTTAGTTCTGTGAATCGGGTCCTAGGAGTATGTCACACCTCAAAGTGGGGACGGGGACAAAATGCTTTGTGAATCAGGTCTCAGGTGGGGTCTCTGGCTACAATAACAAGCATTTGCAATGCAATACGCCTCACATTTGTAAAATGTAGAGCTATGGGTGTTGCAAATGATAATGTTTGATTTTTTTGCGTGTTAAATATTATCCCAGCAGTAGCATAAGTCTTGAAACAAACTCCACAAAGAAAGGGAAGTGTGCAGTACCATAGGCTGCTACTAGGTGTCCCTGTAGAGTTGTAAAGGCACCTATATTAGTCACATAAGGTACTGCACCAGTAATTAATAAAATGAAATGATTAGAAGCAACGCTTGGGAAGTGCGGCAAAAGATATTCCTGCAAAAAGTAGAAGTGTTTTATTGCAGTTAAAGTGCCTTAAAGCATTTAGTGTGAGAATCTTTTGAAAACTTGAATGTCTTGTGCCAAAATTACCAACCCACCCGTTTTGCATGGCGTACGTGTTTGGATCGTATTTATTTGTTTTTAAAATCAGTCCGCTGCATGATGTGACCATAAAGTATCCAGAATGGGAGGGGGGAAGCACGATGGTGGACGGTGCCTATTGCGCGTAGCAGTTCCCAAACCACTTGTGCTAGGTATTGCGACAGCGGCAGCCATGTGTATAATGTTGTGCGAGCCCCGCGTCAAAGAAAAGGAAGGAACACAGGAGCTACTATTGAAGATCAAGCGCAACGTGCCTTGCTTGTTTCAAAAACATAATATTTAAAAAGTCAATTGGGCATGACGGCCAAAATAAAAGCAAGGAGCACGGCCGCTATAAAGATCAAGTTCCGCGTGCCGCGCTGTATTAAAAAATATAATTAAAAAAAAGTATTTTGGCGCGCCGCGCTGTTAGAAAGGCGAGTGACCGCAATTGTTCAAGATCAAAGGGTGAATGCCAGTCTGCTTACAAAAGTTTGGTGAGCCACGCATAGGTAAACTAAAACGTGCAGCCACCATTGTTAAAGGTGAAGCACAGCGTGACACACTGCTTTGACCCGATAAAGTATTTAGAAAAAAAGTGCTCACAAACTGTGAATAACAGATCCTGAGTAACAACATATGTAACAGGGGCAGTCCTTCTGTGAGGATACAACAGGATAAAAGGAGGTACTAAGGAGGGACTAGTAAAGATAATAACCAAAGAATCAACAGCATTTGGAAAAGACAGTCAAACGAGCCAATTAAAAACATGGGCGGAACATGGGCGAAGCCTAAAGCCCATATCCTGAATACAGCAGGTCTCGAAGAGACAGCGAGGCCAAAAAAGGATCGCTGTTAAGTGCACCGCTGCTCCTTGAAGCTAGGTTGTGGCACATCAAATACCTAACACATATAGAAATATGTGCATTCACTGGGTATTTGGGCACGGTGGTCAGGGTGAGTTATGCTGCTGTTGCAGGCTGGGATATCCGGACTGGCTGTGAGATGCTTGCTTCTTGCTCCAGGCGGGCGGCGGAGATCGGTCGCTGATGGATTTACGCACCTTTCACTCAGTTACAGCTGGAACGTGACATCATTGAATAATGATCCACTATTAGGGTTTATTAAGTCAGCCTCATTACTTATGTCACTCTGATTTATTCTCATGGGATGGCGCGTGCTGAGAGCGTGTCTGGGCTTTTCCCAGCGTCCTTTAATTTACTTTAGGAACTCTGTATGGACAGAAAAGAACATTTACCACTATGGCCAGCAGGCTGAGTAGGAATCATTTATGTCGTTCTTTCCGATTGACATATTTTAGTAAAGCTCAAAATAAAGAAGTTAAAGTCACTTCATTTGGATATTGTCTCCGTTCACTTAAAAGACCGTGGGGCCTATTCACATACTGCACTTTGTAGTATGTTTCGCAGTAAAACAATAGTACGACCAACGTGCTGCAAAATGCTATTAACGTACCTATGTGCGGAGGTCTATGCCTTCGTTTCTCCTATATTTTCTGTTGGAGATCTTTGTACACGTAAGTATACATTGTAGTTGTAAATCTAGGCGGGACGGAAGGGAGAGCTGGAAGAATGGGGAATACCAACAACTAAAAGGAAAGGTTCAGTTGAGGGCTCAGAAAGGGGGTTTAGGGAGAGGTGATGAGGGGTTTGGGAGTAAGTCCAACACCACATATGGCCAACCACTGATACTGCAACACCCCCACCCCCCCCACCCCCCATTGAAATCACTTGCGGTAGGAACCTAAAAAACAAGCATTAGAAATGCAATCGGGCTCGGATTTATTTGAGTTTGAGCTAATGGCATTGTAAATGCCAATGTCTTTTTGCCATGTGTTATGGAGTGTGTGCATGTGGTGTGTAGTGGAAGTATCTTGGTTGAATTGTAATTTTACCAATGGTGGCATGCTGTGCTTTATATGAATATGTTTAAAAGTAAAGTGTACCATACTGCGATTGCTTGGTGGAAAAGTGCACTGCCGGCTGGAGGTGTGTGTGCCTGGTGGAAGGGTGCACTGACGGCTGGTGGGTGTGTGCTTGGTAAAAGCGTGCACAGATGGATGATGGTTGTTGGTGTTTGTGCATGGTGAAAGCATTCATTGACGGCTGGGGGTGTGTTGTTGTGTGTGTTGTTTTCTGTGTGCTGGTGAGTGTGTGGTGGTGAGTCTGTGGGGGTGAGCCTGGGGAGTGAGTGTGGTGGTGAGTGTGTTGTGTTGAGTGGTGACAAGTGTGTGGTGTTGAGAGACTGAGGTGTATGGTTTGTGTGTGCGTTATGTGTGTGTGGTGTATGTGTGTGGGGTGTTTTCTGCACACTCACACACTGCCCCTACACATTCACACACTGCTCACCCGCACACTCCCAATGTCACCCTGCATAGTCACACACTGTTTACCCTGCACACTCATTCTGCACACTCACACAATGTGCACCCTGACACACTGTCTCTGCAGTCACTCTGCACTCACTGTCACTCTGCACTCACTGTCACTCTGCACTCACTGTCACTCTGCACTCACTGTCACTCTGCACTCACTGTCACTCACTGTCACTCTGCACTCACTGTCACTCTGCACTCACTGTCACTCTGCACTCACTGTCACTCTGCACTCACTGTCACTCTGCTGTCACTCTGCACTCACTGTCACTCTGCACTCACTGTCACTCTGCACTCACTGTCACTCTGCACTCACTGTCACTCTGCACTCACTGTCACTCTGCACTCACTGTCACTCTGCACTCACTCTGCACTCACTCTACAGTCACTCTGCACTCACTGTCACTCTGCACTCACTGCCACTCTGCACTCACTGCCACTCTGCACTCACTGCCACTCTGCACTCACTCTGCACTCACTCTACAGTCACTCTGCACTCACTGTCACTCTGCACTCACTGTCACTCTGCACTCACTGTCACTCTGCACTCACTCTGCACTCACTCTACAGTCACTCTGCACTCACTGTCACTCTGCACTCACTGCCACTCTGCACTCACTGCCACTCTGCACTCACTGCCACTCTGCACTCACTGCCACTCTGCACTCACTGTCACTCTGCACTCACTGTCACTCTGCACTCACTCTGCACTCACTCTACAGTCACTCTGCACTCACTGTCACTCTGCACTCACTGCCACTCTGCACTCACTGCCACTCTGCACTCACTGCCACTCTGCACTCACTGTCACTCTGCACTCACTGTCACTGCACTCACTGTCACCCTGCACTCACTGTCACCCTGCACTCACTGTCACTCTGCACTCACTGTCACTCTGCACTCACTGTCACTCTGCACTCACTCTGCACTCACTCTGCACTCACTCTGCACTCACTCTGCACTCACTGTCAGTCTGCACTCACTCTACAGTCACTCTGCACTCACTGTCAGTCTGCACTCACTGTCAGTCTGCACTCACTGCCACTCTGCACTCACTGCCACTCTGCACTCACTGCCACTCTGCACTCACTGCCACTCTGCACTCACTGCCACTCTGCACTCACTGCCACTCTGCACTCACTGCCACTCAGCACTCTCAAACTGCACTCTAAAAATGCACTCTCAATCTGCACTCTCAATCTGCACTCTCAATCTGCACTCTGCACTCTGCACCCTGATTCTGCACTCTGATTCTGCACTCTCAAACTGCACTCTCAAACTGCACTCTCAATCTGCACTCTCAATCTGCACTCTCAAACTGCACTCTCAAACTGCACTCTCAAACTGCACTCTCAAACTGCACTCTCAATCTGCACTCTCCACCTGCACTCTCAAACTGCACTCTCAAACTGCACTCTCAACTCTCAATCTCCACTCTGCACTCTCAAACTGCACTCTGCACTCTCAAACACCACTCTCAAACTGCACTCTCAAACTGCACTCTCAAACTGCACTCTCAACCTGCACTCTCAACCTGCACTCTCAAACTGCACTCTCAAACTGCACTCTGCACTCTCAAACACCACTCTGCACTCTCAAACTGCACTCTGCACTCTCAAACACCACTCTCAAACTGCACTCTCAAACTGCACTCTCAAACTGCACTCTCAAACTGCACTCTCAAACTGCACTCTCAAACTGCACTCTGAACTCTCAAACTGCACTCACAACTCTCATGCTGCACTCTGTAACTGCACTCTCAACTCTGAAACTGCACTCTCAACTCTCAAACTGCACTCTCAACTCTCAAACTGCACTCTCAACTCTCAAACTGCACTCTCAACCTGCACTCTCAAACTGCACTCTCAACTCTCAAACTGCACTCTGCACTCTCAAACTGCACTCTGCACTCTCAAACTGCACTCTCAAACTGCACTCTCAAACTGCACTCTCAAACTGCACTCTCAAACTGCACTCTGAACTCTCAAACTGCACTCACAACTCTCATGCTGCACTCTGTAACTGCACTCTCAACTCTCAAACTGCACTCTCAACTCTCAAACTGCACTCTCAACTCTCAAACTGCACTCTCAACTCTCAAACTGCACTCTCAACTCTCAAACTGCACTCTCAACTCTCAATGTGCACTCTCAACGTGCACTCTCAACTCTCAATCTGCAATCTGCACTCTCAAACAGCACTCTCAAACTGCACTCTCAAACTGCACTCTCAAACTGCACTCAAACTGCACTCTCAAACTGCTCTCAAACTGCACTTTTACTTGTACCAGAGGACTCGTTTACCATAGCTTTCTAGGGCTTACAAATAAAGGGTATTTTTCCCATCACATGCAAAGCGAACATTACGATATTTGTAATAACACTACAACATGGCAAGAATGTAAATCTGCTGAAACGTCATCATGTCGTGTACATGTTTCAATTCCCCTACTGTGTGTGTTCCTTCTCTCGAAGCGATTTCAAATATAATCAAACAAGGGTCAGGGGCTTAGTCGGGGAAGGTCGCCAGACATCTATGTAGGTCTGCAACTCCTTAATATGTTTAGCTGATTCATTGCTGTCTGCATCAATACCACGCCTGGGCAGCAGCAAATGGCTACACGGCTGCATTAACTGAGGGCAACTAGGCACACGTGTTAAAACACCCACACGCCTCCCCTTTAGCAGCCGACAACAGACATCATCCTTTAACTCTACAAAAGTTACCAGTCGGTACCAAACCAGAATAACCGAGAAACGCATGCAAAATAGCCATTTTCAAGAAAACAAAAACATGGCTTACCACTGGCAACTTGTGTAAGATACCTCGCACCTAGTAACAACCAGCGACCACTAAAAAGAAAGGTTAGCGCCGCGGATGCTGCAGTGTGGTAAAGGTGGGCTGGGTGTGTGCAGGCTGGACATTTCAACTACACCCGCTGGCCTCTCATTTTTCCCGAGGCACACTCATTCGACATTTTTTCGGCCCCTTCATACTGTGATCTGACTCTTTGAAGCAAGTTTGGCAGTTTAATCAGGCCTCCTGTCAGCAAACCCGCTTATCAGGACAGTGTGACTGAACAAGGCTGCTCCTATCTCTTCCCCCCAAGCGTGAATGCCCATTCCCTGGCGGCTGCTGCAGGGCGCCCTTTCCATGATCACTGTGAGGCCCTCTCTGCCTCGCCTTCTCCACTAATGGCAAGGAAAACAGCTTCGTAATCGCTCCCTATTCGCACCTCTCTTCAGCCGAACACAGGGTACAGAAAAGCTCCACCAAACTATGCTACAACGAGGGGTGAATCAGCTACTCTTTGCACGGTACAAGAAAGTGAACAATTATTTCGGATGGCCGCTCGCAGTACAACACTGAACATTGGCGTTTTCTTTTCTTCATTGGCGCTGTTACAAACCCTCTGCTTTTTCCCTGCCACGGACGCTGGGACCCTGTGAGCTTGTCGAGTTATCGAAATACGAGGAGTTCCCTGACTACGAGGATAATTAGCGGCAGCCCGGGACTGGAGCAGCTGCGCGCTGAGCGCTGCTGAATGGTGAACGCGCCCGGCCATCTGGATTCACTTACGGAGGCACCCTGACAGCTCCTAATTATAATTAATGTACTTCTTTGCGCGAGCACGAACGAAATATGCCCAAAATGGCGGAACAAAACTACATTTACCCTATCACTTCAAGCCTATTAAAACGACAACACAACGAACACGAATCACTGGCCAGATGACAGAACACGCAAAGGAATGTGTGGAATTTGTCTCGGCCAAAGCCCTAGGAGATACTTCTTTTTTTTCTTCTTTAACATTAGTTCTCGAAACTCCTCCCACTTTCAGTGGGGAGGAGTCCGAGCCCTAAAAACCAATAGGAAACAATGTTAAATTAAATTAAATAGTTCAAGCTATTTAAAAATATAAATATATGTAAAAATGTTTAATTTAAAATGCAAGAAACTATCATTTAATACAAAAATGAAGTTCATTTTAATTAATGTGTATACATTAGTCGTAATAATGTTTAACACATGAAACAAATATTTTTTCTGTTGGGATTTTATTTATTTTAGACTTTAGAAAAATATTTTTAAAGTTAAAATAAGTGCATTTTTAATTTAAAATTAAGCTGTTAGGTCTGTTAGTTTTTTTATATTGTTGCACAGTTTAAAGAATCATATAATATTAAACAACAATAATATTTAACTACAGAAGTCTCCTCCACGTGTTCAGAATATCAAATAAGGTTATTAAGTCGTTACTAGCATTTACTTTCTGGATGTATTGGGGTTTTGTAGTGACTCCACTAATTTCAAGTGCTGGAGAATTGTAGGCCAACACGTTTGAGTAACTTAACACTCGTAAATGGTAAAATGCCCAAAACTGCTAAAGCTATTCAAACATGTAAGAGTAACTTTACTTGCACGGCGTCTGCACTTGTAAATGTACCGTTGCGAAAGGCCCCAATGAGTATGTTTGTTCCAATGGATGTGTAAATGTCTCTTTCTCCTGGTGTTACCTAATGGTTTCAGGTCACCTCATATGAGTATCGTTAAACTGGACAATAGCGTCAGCTGTTCTTTATAGCGCTTAGAAACGGCAGACGTGCTCTATGATGAACTATATAAGTACAAGGTGTTAGTATTATGATGATAACGTTTTGTGCCAGTGATAGGGGAGTCACTGGTCCCTCTCGCCCCTCCTTTCCCTCTTCTCTCTCCCAGCCTTTCATTCCTTTCCTTCATCCCTTTCATCTCCTGCTCTCTGCAGGGCCTGAAAGTGCTTCACGTGCCTTCATGGTGACCTGTTCCTGTGTAGGTTTTGTGCCACAGCTGTCTGCAGACAAAGACACACCACAGCAAGCTTTCCTTGTCATGCATACGTGCTGTGAACTACGTCACCAGAGACAAGTCCTCCCTGTGCTCCAGGTGACGCTGCACTTGTTAAAAGTTTGTGACATCGTATTTCAACATTTCTGCTACGAAGAGGATGCCTGAAGTGAGGCAGGCTGGTGTTGATTTGAATTCCAATGAGGTTGTGTGCACTTGTGTCGTGTCTCCAGACACGTGTGTGCACAAGGGTCATGTGATGCTGGATAAAACGCAAGCCCTCCTGTGCCTGCACACCCTCTGTCTGTGCTGAGGCAAGGGGGGGGGGCCTGGTCCAGCAAGGTGCCGGGGTGCTCATGGGACTGGGGAAAGGGGGGAACCCCCTCTGGCAGAAATAAAGACCATAGGCTCAATGGGAAAGGATGGAAGCCATCCCGCCTCACCACACCCCTACCGCCCTTCTGTTAGCACCAGTACCAGGGAAGCGTCAGAGCAGGGGATTGGCTGCCTCCTGACTCCGCCCCCCCAAAAAATCCAACATGGACTCCACTGAGCTCACAACCAATCATAACTCGCACACTCCTGACTCATCCTGCCACTGGAGTCAAGCTATCCTGGCTGATGAGGGCTGAAAGCCCGAAACCGGTCCTGGGATGCTTGATTCCGGTCCAGGGAAGACATGGCCTGGCAGTTCCGGCTGGACTGTTCCCGTTGGGCGCAGGGTCAAGGCTGATTTGCATATGGCTGGGTCCAAACTGGAATGGCATGGTGAGCAAAAAAAACGATGGATTTAGGCCCACATCTCTGTATTGGAGTGAATGTATGACATTGTTCTGCATTCTGTTCATCAATAGTTCTTTTTGCTTTTGTCACCCTGAGTGGGATGGGTATGCTCAGATGTGAGTCCTGTGCTCTCCACATCACTGGAATCAAGCTATCCTGGCTGAAGAGCGGTGAAACCCCAAAACTGGTCTAGGATGCTTGTTTCCAGTCCAGGGAGGACCTGGCCTGGCACTTTGGGCTGGACTGTTCCCATTGGGCGCAGGGTCAAGACTGATTTTCATAAGGCTGGGTCCAAACTGGAATGGTGAAGTGAGCCAAAGAATGATGGATTTAGGCCCAGATCTCTGTACTGGGCTAAATGTATGACATTGTTATGCATTCTGTCCATTAATTGTTCTTTGATGGTAGTCAAACTGCATAGGGAGGGCATGCAGGGGGCACCCCTCCAGGGCACAGAGCCCCTCTCTGGGCCTCTAGACCAGAACTAAAGCAGCCCTCGGTAGACAGGCAGAGGCCAAGAACAGCTGAAAAACATTCCCCAGAACCAGGGCAGGGCTGCACCCTGCAACATCATGCAGGGGACCTTCTCATCTCAGATCCTGAGCGGGCATTAATGGAGTGTAGAACCCTCGGGTGTCCAAGCTGTGCCTTCAGATGCCACAGTGTAAGGGATGGAATCTGCCCTGAGCAGGGATGGCCAGGATGTAAGGCCCATGGCCTTCAGAAACTGTGCCTGTAGGCACCACTGTGCGACATGTAATCCTGAGAGGGCATTAATGGAATGTAAGGCCCTGTGGTACTGAGGCCATGCAAGTAGGGTGAAGGCACTTGAAGGCCCTTGAATATGAAAACTGTGCTTGTAGATCCACTGTGCAAGGTCAACTGTAATCCTGAGGGGGCATTAATAGGTATAGACGATATAAAGACAAAGACGTGGAGGTTACCAACAGTAACCCCTCTGCGACCTTGCCTGTAGACAAGTTAAGCAGTTTCTTCTTCATTTGAATCCTGGCTCTCCGGTTGACCCATGTCCACCCCTCGGATCAGATCGCTCCCTCCTCTAAAAAGTTTACAATCATATCCCTTTAACAGGTATCCTTGCCCAATCCTGGAAGGAGGCTACAGTGGCCCCCAGCTTAAAAAAAAGCCTACCAGGGCCCCTGAACACTTGAATAACCTTCGCCCTATATCTCTCCTTCCTGCGCTATCCAAGATATTGGAAAAATATCTGAATCTAGAGTTGGCAGCCTTTATAGATTCCCAGATTCCCTTGCAGATGGACTTCGGAGGAGTCGTAGAACGGAACCCGCTCTGCTGGTTGCCACTGGCACCTTTCCTCATCAGGATGCCCACGGAGTGTCTGCCATTCTGGTGCTGTTGGACCTTTCAGTGGCGTTCGATACGGTGCCCCCGGCTGGTACATAGACCGCGCCGGGCTGGGCTGAGGGACACCGCTCTGGCCCCGATGGAGTCCTTTCTCACCAATAGATCTCACACTGTGAGTTGAGATAACTTTAGGCTGATTCCTTCCGGATAGCGTGCGGGGGGCCACGGGGCTTCTCTTTTAGCCCGGCTTTGTTTAATCTTCATGTTTCCCCCTTGGCTAAATTGATTAGATCCTTCGGTTTCCAAGTATTATCTTATACGGAGGAAATGCAAATTATTATGTTGATTGCCGACGATATTCCAGCGGTACCAGAAAGATTTAAACATGGTATGGTGGACATTAACAAATGGATGAAAGAGAATTGGCTAAAATTGAATCCCGACAAGACTGGGATCTTAATTTTTGGAGAAAAAAGGTTGTTATCGTCAGAGCTGTGGTGGCCGGAGCTCTGTGTCCATTACCTATTCCTGATACTGATGATAAAAATGTATGTCTGGTCTTTGATACCCTTTCCTTTGACACTCAGGTGAAAAGGATTGCGAGCTCCTGTTTCTACGCCATCACACTCTTGAAGAAGGTTCTTCCTTTCAATCGCTGCGAGCTTAGAGTTGCCGTGGTCATTGCGTTTATTACATTGCGCTTGACTATTGCAATGCCCTGTACCTTAATATTAACAGAGGCACGCTCACTGGACTCCAGATGACCCAGAAGGCGGCTGCCCGTCCGATCCTCAGTGCTCAAGCCGTGTGTCGGAGCCTTGTATAATAGTAGAGTGGAAGGCTGTATGGCAGTACTGTCAGGGCCTGATGTGGGCCCCAAACTTTGCCTATAGGGGTCCTTCAGAAGCAGGGCCGGACTGGAAACCAAGCTGGCCTTGGCAAAGAGCTCGGCTGGCCCCCCTGGGAGCGGCCTCAGCTGTTTGCCAGGGCCGGTTTCGGACAATTGGCAGCTATGCTGCAAAAACAGCCCTGTAACAAAAGTGGCCCCCAGGGACCCAAAATCGGCCCCTACCCTAGCGGCCCACCGGGAAAACGCCTGGTGCCCGCTACGGCCAGTCTGGCCCTGTTCAGAAGTAGGTGCCACCGAACGAGCTGCTGGAATAGACTATTCCTTGAATACTGATTTCCCCGGGGGAGGCGCAATGAGCAGGCGGACAATTTACAACCGAAGGCTCGGAGATTGCCCTGGCTCTCCGCGGCTTTCCTTGCTGTTATTTTTAGCCGAGCCATATCGAAGAGATGAAATTAGCTTCTCACAGGAGCGCTGCCCAAGCGCACACAGGGTGGAGGAAGCCAGCTGAGGCCAAGCTCACCCGGTGCATCGGCAGGAGCGCCGAGTGGAAGGGCTGCGCTACATCCTAAGACCCAGCCTTGCACGAGCTTTGCAGCTTTAGCTGAGATCGAGCCCCTACTGGGACATTCGTGGTCTGAGCCGTAGGCATCATATAGTGGTAGCTCTAAGTGCAACAGATCATGATTAGGGAGTGCAGTCGCTAAATGTTCCCTAGGGGTAGGATTTTCCCCAACCTACTTCCAGCGTTTAATGCTATTTTCTTAGCTCAAGAAGCACGCTTGAGTCAGAAATGGACCCGAGGGTGAATTTTGAGTATAATTATTGGTAATTCTGCATCTAGGAGTAATGTGGAGTTACCAAAATTCCACTAATTACACCGGCATAATGAAAATTCTGCCCAGGCCTACATTACAGATGACCTGTGAGCTGTGTTTCATCTTCCCTCTGCTTTTACAGCTCATGGGTCTTGCCCACTTTACTCTTTGCCCCTATAGTCACCATTTCGCTTTTTCCTCCTGTGTCTCTCACTTCACTATTTCCCCTTTATGTCGGAAAATGATGGGGCTTGGTTATGGGATTTGGCGTACGGCAGGGCAGCAAGGCACCTTGTGCTGTCCTATGCCAAAGTGAAAGGTCAGAAATGCACCGTATTTATACAATATGGCGCATTCCTGTCATTTCTCCTTGCGATGGCACCATTTCAGCAGCCTTGCACCACCGTAGGCACCCCTGCACCAAAGGGGGCCTCCATTGCATGCGGGATCATTTATGTGCAGGAAGGGGCACCTTCCGGCACAGAAACAATCCTGAGCGGTTCTCTCCTCTTTCTATGTATTTCAAAACGCAGCGTACATAGAAAGAGGAAGAAATGAGGAGAAATAAACATATTTCTCCTCGATACGAGTCCCCTTTGGAGGTGTATGGATTTGATGCTTCTCCGGGTTTACATCAATTTGTAAGTCTGGGACAGCGTCTAATTCCATGGGCGGTGTGTGGGAAACGCCACCACAACTTTATTTGAAAAGCTCATCCCCGGACAACAACATCTCACTCAACACTACCCTAAATTACACGCAAAATTGGTTAACGGAGAACCATCTACTGCTCAACACCTCCAAAACAGAATTCCGTTTCATATCCCCCCCGAACCACATCCCCATACTAGACCTTTGGCTGAAGCACCTTGCGGCCTTCAACTGCACCCCTCTCATCTTAGAATCAGTCAAATCTCTTGGAATCACCCTAGACAAGCATCTGAACATGAAGAATCATATCAGCAATGTGTGTAAGGGAGCGAACCACTTGTAAATATCAAGCCATTCCTTCCTCTAAACGATTTCAAGCAGGTGGTTCAAGCGCTTGTGCTGCCGAGGCTAGACTTCGACAGCGCTACGCCCTGTGGCCTTCCTAAATACACCCTGGTACCACTAGGGGCATCACTGAATGCTGTGGCCAGACTGGTTACAGGTACCAAACGAAATGAGCACATATCCCCAGTCCTAAAATCTATCAAATGGTTGCCATATGAAGCTCAAATTCAGTTAAAGATTGCCGTTCTGGTGTACAAAGCCCTATATTTCAGAACCCCCGGGTATCTAGCGCAAAACTTGAACTCTCCTGTGGTGGTAGAGCCTCAAGAAGTGCCAACACTCTCCTCCTGAAACCACCCATCTTTAGGAAAAAGAGAACTTGTCACCGAGCCTTCTCCTGCGCTGCCCCAAGGATATGGAACTCTCTTCCACCGGGAGTACGCAGGATCTCATCAACGATTGCTTTCAAACTGGAAGCCTAAAGATTCCTAATGAACGCATCATTACCTTAACTGGGTTAGAATCATTTGTCTGAAATCATTGATACTACAACCCTTGTACCTTCAGCTACCATCATGTGATGTTGCTCTTCTGTACCGTATTATGTGCCCCCCTTCGTATCCTGCTGTCTTCTGGTTTATTGTATTACTCTCCGGGATTCATTTGCCGGAGAATCATGCCAATATTCCTGTTGTGTACTCCTACTTGATGTTGATATTGGGTCTATGCTCTTCGTTTCCTCATTATGGGCCCCCTTCGTAGCGTGCGTTATACCTGTTTATTGTTCTACCCTCCTTGATTCACCTGTCTCGGAATTATGCTATTTTCTTTTGGTGCATTCTTACTTGATGTCAGCCGCGGTCGGCAGTAGGAGTTCCTGCAGGGCGGTGACGTGGGGAGAGGGAGGGGCAGGGTGGGGGGTAGTAATGTATGGATTACGGCGTTTAACAGGTAAGTAAACATATAAAAAAATTAATAGAATTTTGTTGTGCGCACTGCTTCACATTTGGTGATGCAGTGCACGCAATGAAATTAGTTTTATTTAATTATATGTTTACTTACCTGTTAAACTCCGTAATCCATACATTACTACCCCCCACCCTGCCCCTGCCCCTCCCCCTCCCCACGTCACCGCCCTGCAGGAGCTCCTACTGCTGATCGCGATAGCTTGATGTCGATATTGGAGTTATGTCCTGCCTTCCATTCTTCGTAAAGCGCTCTGATATCCTTCGGGATCTTGTTTGCGCTATATAAAACTTTATAAATAAACATCCAAGGAACGCCCCAGGAGCCTCTACTGCGCCCCTTTGTGCATAAAACAATTGGAAACGCACAAAGTAAAGATGGCAGTAGGCCTGTGCATCTTGTCCCTTGTCCTGCACCACCCTTGTCTCCACCACAACAGTCCGCCACCTTCTAAAAAGGGGCCATTTAAAAATATACTTGTATTCCCCCCCCAAAGAAGAACAAGCAGACCCTCAGTGACCTTACGGCCAGATTCATCAATGTCCCGATTTGCGAGTACTTAATAGCGATTATTAAGGAATCGCTATTAAGGACTTGCAAATCGGGATTCATGTAGAAATCGCAAAATAAATTGCGATTCCTACAGCCTCCTTATTTGCGATTAGCAAATTGCTAATCGCAAATAAGGAATGACTCCCCATTCATTCCTATGGGCCAAAAGGCCCATAGGAATGAATTCCTTATTTGCGATTAGCAATTTGCTAATCGCAAATAAGGATGCTATTTCAAGGGTGCCAGGGGTGTCCAAAGGACACCCTGTAGCACCCCTGAAATGTCAATGTAGACTGATGTTCCGCACACACATGTCCAAAGGACATGTGTGTGTGTAACATCCAACTTAGAAAAATGCACTAAAGTGCATTTTTCTAAGTTTTCGCTATTTACCACGAAGCCTGACTTCGCGGTAAATAGCGGCCAAAAATAGCGAATTTGCAAGTTAAAATGGTTAATGAATTGCATTTAAGGAATCTCAAATAGAGATTCCTTAAATGCAATTCCTCGCAATTTAGCGATTTCGCAATTAGCGATTTCTGCGTTTGGGATGATGAATCTGGCCCTTTGCCAGCGCAATTTTTGCATTTGGGATTCATCATCTTTGCGAGCCCATTTTTCTTTCATGAATCTAGCTGTTAGTCCCCCCACTTTGCGCTTCTCTCGAATTCCAGTTTATTGTTTTATTTGTGGTATTTATGGTGTCTTGAAAGCGTCGCAAAGAATCACTCTCCAGTCACGATTCAGAACTGTAGGCACGAAACGCTCGATCAAAAAGCTCAAGTTATATTTTTAGCCCCCCCTGCTTCAGAGAAAGGTTCGTGGAGGGTTCGCGTCTCCCTCCCTGGGCAGCGTCACGAGCTTTGCTCGTAAGTCTGGCGAGGCTGGGTTTGGTTTACTTTTAAAAGTGTTACTAGTCCCCTGAGCCGTGCGCCGAGCACTGCGCCGACACCAGCCCGTGCGCCCGCCTCTGCCCTCTGCTCGTATTCACCCCTCTGCCCTCTTGGCGCTGAAACAAGTGGTGATAACTCCGCCAAGACCGACCCACGCTCGCCCACGCCTCGCCATTGGCCGCAAACCTTGTCAGCAAGCACCCCTGGGTTTTGTCCAGGTGGACACCAGTGTTTACGTTCTTGGAGCATCTTACTTCTGCTCAGTGCTTAGAAGGCCTCCGTCACAGCCAAGCGCTTTACAGGATCACACAGCCATCAACACTTTGCCGCCAGTATTTTGAAGTTCTGTTTTCAATACTCCCCACCCACCCCTTCAGGCTTTTTCCGTCTCCCATGAGTTGTAGGCAGTGGGCAGCAAAGGATACTCCCTGCGGCCCCTGCGAGCTGCCAATCACAGCCTCAATGCCTCGTGGCTGCACAGGGCTGCAGCATCATTCGCTCCCCTGTGGTACCCGAGGCCGAGCTGTCGGGGTCTCCGCTCAGCCAATACCGGCCGATCCTTATAACCTTCAAAGATGACAAGTTTTGAACAAACAGACATGGATGCACTGCGAGTAAACAACGCAGCCACAAGAAGAGAGGAAGCTTCCACGTGACCTCTGCCCCGGTCAGGTGATGACCCCAAACACAGTCTGTGCAGCGCAGAAAAGCGAAGCATTGGAAGCGTTGAGCGGGACGAAGTCACCCTAAGAGAGGTTCAGCACCGAGGACAGCGCAGGAGCGGATACAACTTTCCGCGCGCCGAAATATCCGAAAGAGGCCATTTGCTTAAGGTGCCTCGTGCTGGTTCAGGAGTGCATAGAAGACATACACACGTATAAGGTACATTGCACCCCAAAGTTAAAATGTCCCATGAAGGCAATACATTATTCACTAAAGATTCTACCTAGTAAAGCGCATAAA
Source organism: Lissotriton vulgaris (assembly GCF_964263255.1). NCBI lineage: Eukaryota > Metazoa > Chordata > Amphibia > Caudata > Salamandridae > Lissotriton > Lissotriton vulgaris. The sequence continues at coordinate 1,233,773,871 of NC_141697.1, forward strand.
AGACAGACCTAACATTAAAGGGCGCCGTGTCCTGAGGTGATGTCACATAAAACCAAGGACGTCAGGTCACAGCCGTCCTTAGCGTTCGCTGTACATTGCTGAGGGGTTTCCAATGTCCGGCCCCTCCGTCGGCGGCTGCACGCAGGGATGCTTCAGCTTCAGCAAGGAACTTGCCAACCAGTGCTAATTCCATCGGGACCGAAGTTATGTAAAAGTATCTCAGCGCTTCTTGTGAGTCCTTATCCCTTCTGCAAGAAGATTGCTCTTAAGAGCAGTCGCCTCAGTGAAGGGCGACCACAGACAATGTGCGTGGCCGATTCGCCTAGGTGTCGACACAGATGCGTGTGGTGGATCTGGGACAGGTTAAATAAATTTCTGGCACTGCTCAACAACTTTGCCCAGCTTCTCAATGTGCCCCGAAATATCCCATTCAGCGCCACTCTCGTTGAATTGGGATCCGCCCTGGGCACACGAAAATCAGGTCTTTTTTACATTCAATGTCCATATTCAGAAAGAGTGAATTCTAACCGGATCGATGTGCACTGAGTTAATTTTGGGGTACACAATATTTTCCTGTATGAAGCTCCACGGCATCGCTCTAGTGACTCGGCGAGCATGTCGGGGAGCATCAGATGGCCATGGAGTGTCGTTTGTAGCAGCTTTGCCCGCAGGACTCTTCGGGTCCCCTCTGCCGAAAGACTTTGCAGCTTATGATGTTGGAATAATGCATACTAGGTTTGAGCTGCTCTGTCGACCAGTGCCTTAGCCTGCAAGGTGGGTTTACCTGTATCGGACGCCAAACACTGAGATAGTTGTATTTTATGGCTGTTCTTATGCTTAGTGGCCCAACTGTTGTGCCAGCTCACCTTGCTTGGTTTTAAGGCCAAATATCATGACTTTGGTTTCCGCGGCATTTGCAAGCAGAACATTTTTGTATTGTACATATGTCCAAGGACCTATTCATTCCAATTCTGGTTTGATCCAAAAGACTAAAGAAATCTCGTAACGCATTATTATTTTTTCTCCTCCAATGACTATGTACAGCTGACCACCTATGCACCGTTGCTACCTTACCTGGTTTCTATTGTTCAGCCATTTGCTCATCTTTGCACAAATGACTCGTTTAATTATTACTCCTTTGTCTTTTTATCCCATTTGTGTGTAAAGCGCTCGGATATCCGTAAGGATCTGGTTCGCGCTCTATAAAACTTTCAAATAAATGTCACAAGGTCGTCCATATGCTGCATGATAGGGAGTCTGTTGGTACCCAGCTTAGGCGGGAAGCTATTTCCTTTCAACTCTTCCACGCCTACGTCGGCCATATATAAGTTGAATATTTGGCCTGCAGGAATGTATTCCCTGCGCATCATCACACTTACATTAACCACAATAGATAACGGATAATGGTCGCTTTCTGCTCTTTGCTGGACCCGATAATTTACGCACCTACGTAGGAGCTTCTTACTTAAGAAGATGTAGCCCCAGGTGGAGATGTTTTTGAAAGTGGACTTTGTGTTGCCCTCCACAGACCCCGATTGATCAGCAGATTCAAACTCAAATTCACTAATGCAGGCTTCCAGAATGTTTCGACTGTGGTCCCCTTGGCTTATCTCAGGATGACACATATCTCAAGGGTTGAAGTCCCCCGTAACGAGGCACTCTTGCCCCGGGTGCTCGTAAAATAACTCTTTTATCAGATCCCTATGTGGAGTTATGTAGAGAATTACCACTATCATTGAGGTGGGGATTCCATCTATTACTATGCAGTTTATACAGAGAATCTGCCACATCGTGTGAGCCTCTGCTTCATCCCTTTATTTTTACCCGCAGATCTAATTTCATGTGCACGGAGAGGCCTCCCGTTGGTCTTCCAAATAGATTTTTCATATGAGCCACACTGTGCATTGCCTGGAAACCCGGAATGGAATGGACGCAGACGGCCATGTTTCCTGCAGGCCTAGGATGTCAGCAGGTGGTAGAAACTCCATAGAGTCAATATTAGCTAATACAGAGTTAAGGCCTGCCACATTCCAACGTATATCCTCATTGTGGCTCTTGAGGCCTATTCCCTTAGCCCCACGGTGCCAGGAGTTCCGCGACCCCTTTAACTGTAGGGCTGCTGGTCACCAGGCCCAATCAGATGGCTCTCTGTATGAAGGGTGGTGGTTCTGCAGTGCAATATCTCTCTGCAGAGCCCCTTATCAACTGAACTGTGGTCTTTTTATCCCCGAGCCGGGGAGTGGTTAGTGTAGAACCTCTCAAGACGCTTACTGGAGGTTCTTGTTTCCCTGAGTGATGCAATCTGTGTGGTAAGATGTAGGGATATTTTTCTATTTCAGGGTTATTCATAAGTATGTCCCAGTGCTTGAATCGCTCGTTTACTGCATCGATATTTAGGACGTCAGCAGTGCCTTCCCATTCGGTCAGTGTGGCCTCTCTTTGACCAATGCAGGGATAGTCCTTGAATTGCACTGATGTTAAGCGTGCCGATGTGAGGTAGGAAAGAGAGGGTGTACTCTTTAAAAGGAGGAAAATGTTAGACCTATACAATATATCACATGCCCGCATGCTCAAACTCGGGGGTAAAAAATCAGTAAAGCAGACTAGGATGTCGTTGACTTTTCCTCCTTTTCTCCCTGTTCGTTTTCTCGTGGACGAGCGCCATCCATGCTTTTGTGTTCACAAACATTGAACCATTGCATATCTGGTCGATCAAGTGGAACTTTCTCCTTTTCTCTAAATGGCTGTTGGATATCAGCGTCATGTCTCTCTCGATGTCCCTCGTTGGGGGCCATTTGATGGACTCTCACCCCCTGGTGCAACTCTCCCATCCTGTTCTGGTCGCCAAACTGCATGTCTATTGGAGTTCCCCTGAGCCTAGTTATATCTGTCTGTGCTTCGGTTTCCTTAACTGTTTCTTGTGGGCTGAGGGGCTAACTGTTACCCTACTTTCTGTGAAAAGGCAACCGTCCCGGGACAGTCAATTCCAACTGTTGAAATGCTTCAGCTAAAGTGTAAGGCTGGGTGTCTCCTGTGCTGTCAAACCGAGGAGGGCAGACAGCTAAACAAGGCTTCCTGCCAGGGTGCTGCTCCCTGAAAGAAATGTAAATGTGCACAACAGGTCAGTCAGAAGCCAGTTTTGGCTTTAATTGATAGAATCGATTGAAGCTTCCTGATTACACTCATTAATTATTTTAAGAGGTATTGTAAAGGAGCTATCAGCTAAGCTATGAAGTGTGTGCTTTTAAAAGACAGTTATAAAAAATGTGCACTGCCTACATCCTGGATATTACTGAAATCTATATTTTGAAAGCACTTTTTTAATCTTAAACCTTTTTGCACATTTTGTACAAACCTATCTTATACTGTGTGTAATGCAAGTTTAAAATAACGACTTACATATTCACAGTGCTTTCTGTCACAGACTGGGACCTCGGAGCACTAAACATACACAAGTCACTATTCACCACTGCACCAACCTGGGTTCAGTGCTGTGTCTTTCTGGTTACACACACAGACCACTGCAGTACATTAAGTAATAGAGGTTTCATAATGTAGGATAGTGCATTTCCCACTAATTAACATGCATTTAATTATCATTTAAGCTGTGCAGAATTGTACATGGAGTTACTTGAATGTGAAAGACTGGAAAAAAGTTACAGATTTTTATACATTTTTTAGCCATGCATTTGACCACACCCCCAAGCTCACTCGCCCTGCCTCCATTGTGTGCATCATCACAATTCCCGTACTTATTTAGGTTGAGCCTGGAAAGCGCATGCGCTGCTCTGCGAGGCATGCTGTATTAGAGTATAGATATTATGTATTTTGTATATCTTTTATGCTGCAATTGCAACGAAATAAAGATTATTGAATTGAATTGAATTGAATAGAGTATAGACTTGAAGCTCCGCCCACTCTCCGCCCATATTTGTCATTGGCTTGTGTCATTGTCCTTCGTAAATGCTGGCTTCTGATTCGTTATTAGGCTTGCTAGTCCCTCCTTAGTACCACCTTGTCTTCATTTGTAACCTCCCTTGAGGGCTGACCCTTTTACTTCGGATGTTACACTTTACGTCTTTTTTTTTAGTCTGTAAACACTATTTTCTTTAGTGAGTTTCTCCTACTGCAGTTACGACGTGCTTTCCTACAACATTCAGCGTTCCATGCTCGCTTTCACTTTCTGAACAGCCTGGGACAATGACGTCTGTTTCTTTGAATAGGTCTCACATTTACAAGAGTTTGAGCTATTGGCATTGTAAATTGCAATGCTTTTTATTTATGTGTGAATTAGCAAAACAGATAAATAAAAGGCATTGCCATTTACAATGCCAATAGCTTAAACTCCCGCAAATGCAAGACCTATTGCATTGCAAATGCTTGTTAATGCACTTCAATCACTGATTACTAGTGTTTCAGAGGTTCTGCCTCTTCAGGGTGCACAAGGGAAACTCTACTGCATGCATTTTCTATAGAATTATCGCCAGCATGATAGCCGGACACCTCTTCTCTGCCAACGTGCAAGAGAGAGGAGCATGTTGTGGTTGTGATGGGGACCCCGCTGAAGGCTGAAGAATGTCTCGTCACACCGCACACAAAGCACTGAGCCTGGGAGCACGGACAGCCTACGACTGAGGATGGAGTGTGAAGGGGGGGCTACCCAAAGGACCCTCTACTGCCCAGCCCCGCTCTTTGTTGACATCTGAAAGGACTCCCGCCTCCATTTTAGTCTTGAAATGCTGCCGACAGGCTCGGCGAGAACCTCCGCCCTCCTGTAATTTCAATCACTCACTGAAATGCAGAGTGACAGGTGTGTAACACCCGCGCCGGCCTCTCTCTGGGGGCCGCTCGCCTGTCACTTCGCCTCAGAGGCAGCACACTACAGTGGCGACGAGGAATGCGTGCCGCGTGCGCCCTCTGCCTGGGCCACGGCCAACCCAGGCCTTGGCAAGCAGACGAGTCGCTTCTGGTGGACAAGGGCCATATGGGGGCATGCAGGAGGGGGTCGGCTACCATCATAATCCCTACACAGCCCCTACCCCACCCTTCACATGGGCCAATGACCAAATACATGTGAAGGTGTGGGCGAGAAAGTTGTCATCGCTGTCTTTTGACCTTCTGTGGTTCCAAGGTAAAGCTCATCACATAACTTGAATACAATAGCCATTCAAACATGACTTAGCAACAACAGACGTCACTCAGCGATGCTGAGCTGTGCAGGCACGTCCCAGCCTGTTTTGCTCCTGTCAACAGTGTGATGTCTGGAGAATAAGGAAGCTCGTGGTTGATAACGCCGAACACCATCAGAGCTTTAATGTCGGATAACACTTTATATACAGAACTCTGCGGTGACTTCCAGCATCCCATTTTAGTACAGTAAGGAGGTATTTTATTCTTTATAATACATGGTCACTCCATCTCCCACAACGGACACGTTTGTTTTAATCTTTGCTTCTGGCTACCTTCAGTCAAAAAAAATCACATGGCAGCAGATAATTTCAATATCATAATAACACCATTTTCCAAAACATGGGACTACATGTACGACCGGTTTTAGCAATGGCAATCGGAGATTCGGGCCGTTTGACACTGCTGAAAAGGGTTGCAGCATGTATCAACCCTGTTTTGCGAGTCGGTAACCTGTTACTGACTTGTATAATATGGTTTGCGCGTTGCTATTAGGAAGGGGCGTGTCAAGGGCATCCTTTCCCAATAGCGAGTTGCAGGGGGATGTACGATTACTTTGCGACCGGAATGCGAACGCAAAACAATTGTAGTTTACTGCTTACTTCAAGTAGGTGGTAAGCCACTCGCAAACCAGAAGAGGGGCCAATGGGACCCTTTCCCTTTATGATTGGCAGCGAAAACATTTTTTTATGAGAAGGCAGTGGTTGCCAGGATCACAGCCTACAAAAGTTGCTTTATTTAAAAAAAGCAATCACAGACATAGGGGTCTGCTGTCTCCAGCAAGCCATCATCATCCCTATGTAATTGCCCATTCACAATAGATCGCTAATTGCGCCCTGCCTCATGAATATTGATGAGGCAGTTCATTTGCCTGCCCATTGGGGATCACAAAGTGTGTCTGAGACACCAAAGTATATTTCCTTTTTCGATTCGCAAATTGCGAGTCATTAAAATTCATAAATTGTGAGTCGCAAAAGCGAGTCGCAAAAGGAAATGGTTGTACATGTGGCCCATCTTGGGAAACTCATTCTCTGGGACCAAGATTATAATTTTGGGTTGGTGGAGAGTGGCCCCTCCTCCACAAGCTGCTCTTCAACCCCAGGGACCCCCATCTCCTTGGTGCTGATGTGAGCAGTGTCCGGGGATCCCTCTACCTGGACACCAGTTCCCTGCCTGAGAGATTGCGGGAATTCCATGAACGCACTCTCCCAGGCAGAGAACGTAACTTTGCCGCCGCAGGAGTAGATACAAATAAAAAATTCTGCTCCTACCTGTGTGAGAGCACAGTAACAGCCGGCTCCCACCAGCACTAAAACGGGTGCTAGCTATGGAGCCGCCTGGAACTGAGGAGGCCTTGGGGTACCCCTTACCCCCAAATATAGGAAAAAACAGTGGCCACCTGGATGGGCACCACAGCACCCAATTAAAAAAAAATGTCTGCTCCCACTATGGTGTTGGCTAGGAAGAAAACAGAGGTCACGGGGTCCTGGACTTCCCTCCACAGCCCCCAACTTTTTAAAAAGTTGTGAGTGACCTTTGTGGGCACCAGGGCACCCACTTAAAAATAAAATTGACTGCTACCTCCAGGAAAAGACTGGGTAACTGGTGGGGTGCTCATGGGCCTTGTGCGCCCCGCCCATAGCTCCCAGTGTTTACAAAAAATACAACAAGAAAGTGTGGGTGCCCTGGGTGGGCCCCCAAGAAACTTAAACAAGAGCGGCTCCTGCCACTCAGTTATTATTCACTGCTGCAGCAGGAAGCACCACAGAATGTCCTTGCGAGGGGTTTGAGTCTATTTTTAAGATCCTGATAGTTCTCCTAGAAGTGGCAGAGGTACCACCAAAGTACCTTTTTAATGTTCTGGAGAGCTTCTCGGAGTGCAGCAGTTCCCGCTACATAAAATAAAAAGCACAACGTCTCCTGCGTCATTGAATTCATGACCACAGGACAGCTTAAAATATTTTTTCAAAAGGACTCCAAGCTAGAGCAGTAGGCTCTTCAGCTGGAGCGCAGAGCTCCCTCGTGGTTAATTCTACGGATGTACTTTATGGTCTGAAAAAAGTTTAAAAAAAGACTAAAAGACATATTTAATGTATTTATTAAAAAAATGCTTTATAAAAAACGTTGAGAATCATTATTATAAAACATTGCAATATGTGAATTTAAAAAATATATATTTGATTATCATTAGTGGTGACTTTTTGACAAAGCAATAGGTCTGCTCTATATATCTTGATCTGCTGAAACCTTCATAAAGCTAATAGGCCCCCTGCGTTTATGTTAGTGTTTTGACCCTTTGACAATGCCAGTAGGTCTATATTATTTCAAATGGCACATATAATCACCCATGGGAGGTAGGCAAAGGGCATGGCCCAGGACCTTTACGCAACTCCACGCATGACCAAAGGCCATGCACGTGTGCAGTGGGGGGGGGGGGGGTTAGAGGGGTTGTGCCTGTGGAGGGATGGGCCAGCCCCTGCACCTAACACAACATTGTGCATTGCAATTTTCATTTCACTAAACAAATAAAATATTCATTGAAAAAAACAAAGGTTGAAGCGACAATATTGTTCGGAATGTAATATGTTACTTTACTTTACAAAAACCTTAGAATTTTATTGAAAAATCAAAGGGGAGAAGGATGCGATAATTGAGTGGAAATGTCAGGTAAAGCAAAACATTTTAATTGAACAAAACCGCTCAAATTCACCAATCATAGTTATCCCAAGTAACTATAACTCATGCTACAAAGTATTTATAACTCAAACCGTTGGCATGCACTGCTAATTACCTCACATATTACATCACTCATGACATATTCTATGACATCATTGATAACATCACTGCAACATCTGGAACAACATCCCGCGTTATTGTTGGGCCATGGGGACCCCATCCCCTGCGGCCAATTTTTTTTAAAAAGAGGAGCGGGCCACATGCCTCCCTCCCCATGCTGGTATCGTCCCCGGGGACTCCATTACCCAGGGCCCCATGCTTCACAGTGTCCCTGAGAGCCTACCCCCAGGAGTCAGAGGTTCCTTGCCTGGGACAGTGAGTACAGACCCTGGCTACGCTCTCCCGGACAGGGAGCAGTAAATAAATGTTGCTCCCGCCAGATGGGAGCAAATTAAAGGTACTGGCTCCCCCCAGCACCCAGTATGGTGCTGGTGTGGGAGACGACAGGAGACGTAGAGCAATGGGCTTTCCCTCATTGCACTAATGTCCCCTGGAATGTGGGTGCCATGGGTGGGCACGGGGGCACCCACCAACAAAAAAGAAGTGGCCAACTCCCACACGGGGAGCTGACTAGGGCTGCAGAGACCCTGGCGCGCTCCCTGTGGCACCAAAGAGACTACCATTGTGTGTCCCCTGGATGGGCACCAGGGCACCCAACAACAACAAAAGTGCCCTGCTTCTGCAAGGGGGGCCGGCTGAGGTTGCGGTGTCCCTAAGGCTTTCCCCACAGCCCCATATACACTGCCATTGTGGGCACCAGGGCACCTACCAACAAATAAAAGCTGCCAGCTCCCACAAGGGGAGCTAGTTGGGGCTGTGGGAGGCTGCGGGGAAGCTGTGGGCGCCCTGGGGCTCTCCCAACTGCCCCCAAAGAAAACTTAAAACGTGAGTGTCCCGGGTCGGCAATCGAGAAGCCCACAATATTTTTATTTTTAAAAAATGAATAATAAATGAGCGTCAGGAGCGTCTCATCTATTATTTACTACTCCTTGAAAAAGCACCAGATAATGCCCTGTGAGTACTATTTACATGTGTTTAGCTTGGATATGTCCCTAGCAGGGGCACCACTAAGCCTTTTTTAATGTTTTGGTGTGTTTTATGTTGTGCCGCAGCCCCCAAGAAACATTATAAGGAACCAGTAAGTCTCCTGGGTCAATAAATCCATGACATAAAGGGGAGCTTACCACATTTTTATAAAGCGCTTCTTGTTAGCGCTCTATGCTCTGGTGGTTGTTTTTATGATTGCATCTTGGGGGCTGCAAAATGGCAAAAGAAAGATTCAGAGACATGCTGGTTTCATCTAAAAAAACAAAACGAATATGTCTCTGAGTCTTTATTTTAACATTTTTCAGCCCACTAAATACAATAATTAAAAAAAAAAACACTGAAATTCCAGACTTATAGTTAGCTGGGCTAACTATAACTAGTGCCCTGCACTGCTTATGACCTCACATATTGCATCACTCATGACATGTTCTGTGACACAATTTATGACATCAGTGAAGATGCCTCAAATGACATCACTGGGCCAACCCTCCACATGCAGCCAACTCCACACTGTGCAGGGGTTTGGGTAAAATAGGCCACTCTCTATATCTGCTGCTTACAAAGGAAACCTTTTAAAGGGGAGGGGGCTAGAAGCCATAATCCCTAAAGGAAGGCCTATGGCTTCAACATGGAAGAATGTTGTTGCTGCAATAACACAGTGTGAGACATTTACAACCAGCTTTCACCTGCCTTTCCTCATCCTCATCCCAGGTCTTGCCTGCATGTCCAGGACTGAAATATTCTCGAGTGATGCTGCGGCCGCGCGCCTCTTGTCGAGGACCCAGGTGCGTCTCGTTCTGCATCCAGGTGAGACTATTTGTAGAGATCAGACTGAACTAGAACAGCTATAATTACACCTGGAGGGAAGCCTTCCTCTCTTTGAGCAGGATAGAGGCTGGAAGGAAGAGGACGTGCAGGACACGTCACCGTTCTCGTACATGTAATGCGCACAGTGCATTATAGCGCCTAGTATGCCTTTGATATTAGTAAATAATGTGGTTTGAAACCCCCACTGCCTGTTGTGAATGTTTAGTGAACAATTTAACCCTTCGACCCTGTGCCACTGTCACCACTGGTGTTTTTCCACACGAACCTGGCGGCCGCATCGATTATTAGGAGTCAATTGGACCCAGAGAACTGAGCCACTGGCAAAGACTTCAAAGGCGCAAACCTTTTCAGACTCAACATTTCAACATCCTTGGTATAGGTCAAATAAGCTGATAAATGACGTTTCTCCAAAGTGTGGCAATCAGTGGCCTTTGTTGGCTTAGTTCGCCGGTGAGGCAATGCGCCTCTTCCGTGCCATGGCCTTCGCACTTGTGCATGTGAAACAGACAATCTTAAGCAATTGGGTGGAATTCGATGTTACCCCTCTTGTGAGTGCTCAACTATTCCCAGAAGTTCAAATGTTGAGCGCTTCGAGGGCCATTTGAGAGGAGTTTGGCGGAGGTTGGAATGAACCCCGCAGTTGAGGCTTTGGGAAGCGACATGTTGCCCTGCTTCAGGAGTTCACTTGCGTGGTTCTTTTATTCACGCCACCAGTATGTCCACATGTCTGAACTAGAGGGGAAACAGTGTTTACAATGCTGTTATTACATCACTGTACTATTACAACGCGGTCGTTACAATGACCCTGTTGTTAGTAGGCGATGCATTTACATCGCAAGTCGTTACAACAACTTGCTGTAGGGGGTCACTGAGGTATTGGAAATGAATTCCAACATCTTCCCTACAGTTGCGCAAACTGGAGTAGGTATGGTAAATAATACTATTCCTAAGTCCAGCGCGCCCCCTAGTACAAGTCGTTGTAATGACTTGCGATGTAAATGCATTGCGTACTAACTACGCGGTCGTTGTAACAACCGCATTGTTGAAGCACGCGATGTAATGCATCGCGTTGTAATGTACCATATTCAACTAGAGGTGCCATCCTGTGCCCAAAGATGGCAGCGAAGCCCTCTATCCGCAGAAGACAAGGAGCTTGGGAGGGGTGTAAGGAAGTTCCCTGACGTGGACAATCGCGAGCACCTCTCAGAGGGGAGCTTCAGCAATTTCATATTTCTGTGTTTCTTACGAACATGGTGTTAGTGGTGAACAATTATGTAGGAAATGCACTGAGCTAACATTCAGAATGACAGTTTACTGCTCCATGAAGCAAAGTGTCCCCTGGCATTGTAAAGTTATCTGTTGTGAATGGTGCAGATGTAGAAGGCTGCAGTACAAAGGCGACACCACACTGCACCATCTGAATTAGCCTTCCCAGCATCTCAAACCAGCCTGCATCTTCCCTCACTCACAGCAGGGCCGCCATGAATTTGATGCATCGTGGGGAATCCACCAGGTCCCTGAAGATGAGAGGTTCAGACAGCCCCGCAGTCATCTGTGGGTGGTTCCACTGCTGCTGAGTCCAGGGCAGATAAGAGGTTCAGATGTGCCTCTTCCACAGCCCCCAGTCAGCTGCTGCTGGTTCCACTGCTGATGACGCGTCTCTCCGTTGAGTTGATATGGGGGTGCTGCAAGGCTCCTCCCTTAGTCCTACACTCTTCAATATCTACACGTCTCCCATGGCTTATTTGGTGGAATCCTATAGTATCAAGATCATCTCTTCTGCGGATGAAACTCAACTCCTGCTCACATACGGCGGGGAGCCTGAGACGGCGATGGATGCCTTTGCTAACTATATGGTGCATTGTTAGGCTGGTTGAGGGCCAATAGATTGAAGTGAAACCCGGATAAGACTGAGGTCCTTTTATTCGGACGGGACCCTTGTCCTGGATGGGTTGAGGCCTGGTCTGATAGTGTTTCTCCTCTGCCCCACCAACTGCGCTGGCAAGAAATTTGGGTGTACTGGTCGATACCCAGTTTGTATTTGGAAGTGAAGTCCTGTTTTGGGATTTTCCACATGCTGAGGACGTTTCTCTCTTTGCTTCCTCAGAGGCTAAATCACTAATTCTATCCAGGTTGGACTATGCCACTGTCCTGTATCTTGGTCTCCCGGAATATCTGATCCAGCGCCTACAGGTGAGGCAGAATACATCAGTCCGCTTATTATCCAAAATTCCAAAATGCGCGTCGGTCTCAGCGTATTGTGCAAAACGTCACTGGCTGCCAGTTTGTCAGTGATTCAGGTATAAAGCTCCGACCCTAACACATCAAGCCTTTTACAATAGGGGATGTAGGTACCTAAAGGAGCGCATTAAGGTTTACTGCCCAGGGAGACCGCTGCGGTCGAGCCCAGCTGTTTTATTGTCGCCCTGCACTTTTTGAAGCAGCGCAGGGGCGGGGCATCACGATTATATCAGCAAATCTGTGGAATAAACTCCCAGATTACCTTAGAAGGACACCCGAAGAGGAAAACATGAAAAGGGAATTAAAGGCATATTTATTCAGATGTGAGCAGGGAGCAATGGCTTCTATCCCGGGACACTCTTTATGAGTAGCTGTGCGCTTTAGGAATTCAATTCAATTCAATTCTCCCACAGGCCCCAGTCAGCTGTTGCTGGTTCCACTGCTGCTGAGCCCGTAGCAGCTGAGAGGATCAGACGTGTCTCTCCCACAGCCCCCAAGTCAGCTGCAACTGGTTCCACTGCTAATAAACCCATAGCAGATGAGAGGTTCACGTGTCTCTCCCACAGCCCTCCAGCCAGCTGCTGCTGGTTCCACTGTTGCTTAGTCCATAGCAGATGAGAGGTTCAGACGTGTCTCTCCCACAGCCCTCACGTCAGCTGCTGCTGGTTCCACTGCTAATAAACCCATAGCAGATGAGAGGGTCACGTGTCTCTCCCACAGCCATCCAGTCAGCTGCTGCTGGTTCCACTGCTAATAAACCCATAGCAGATGAGAGGGTCACGTGTCTCTCCCACAGCCATCCAGTCAGCTGCTGCTGGTTCCACTGCTAATAAACCCATAGCAGATGAGAGGTTCACGTGTCTCTCCCACAGCCATCCAGTCAGCTGCTGCTGGTTCCACTGCTAATAAACCCATAGCAGATGAGAGGTTCACGTGTCTCTCCCACAGCCCTCCAGTCAGCTGCTGCTGGTTCCACTGTTGCTTAGTCCATAGCAGATGAGAGGTTCAGACGTGTCTCTCCCACAGCCCTCAAGTCAGCTGCTGCTGGTTCCACTGCTAATAAACCCATAGCAGATGAGAGGTTCACGTGTCTCTCCCACAGCCCTCAAGTCAGCTGCTGCTGGTTCCACTGCTAATAAACCCATAGCAGATGAGAGGTTCACGTGTCTCTCCCACAGCCCCCCAAAATCAGCTGCTGCTGGTTCCACTGCTAATAAACCCATAGCAGATGAGAGGTTCACATGTCTCTCCTAAGCATGGGCGGAAAATCCGTTTCGCTCGCGGATTTTGCGGATTTTGCGGATTTTCGGTAAATTCGCAATCCGCGAATCTCCCGCAAAATCCGCAAATCCGCGAGCAGCGGATTTTATGGCTTGCTCGCACTGTTCGCGTGAGTTCGCGGCTTGCCAGTACAACTTCGCACCCCGAGAGTAAGTGCTAAATTGCAGAAATACGATCTTAGCAACACTGAACCTACTTACCAGGTTCAAAAGTTCAGGCTCATCATTAGTAGCCATTTCCTGTAGTGCTTCCTGAGGGGCCCCTCCAGAGTTCAGTTGCCAGTTGCAACTATTATGTGACCCTGCTCTGAACCTCAGAATAGTTACACATATGCCACAAAGGTCCTGAATTACAGCTAAGGGAGACAAGCAGGAGCCAGGCTGGAAGTTAAAATCCATTAATCAGCCCCTAATTCATTATTGTCAGTTGGGGCAGGGCAGGTGTTGTAACTAATTTTGCAACAATGAAAGCACTTAGCAAGTGCAAAAGATCACTAATCAGGAAGCACTAAGGAAGCAGGTGCCAGCTAAAAAAATATTCTGTGACACATTAATCAGCCCCAAATTAATTCAGGTCACTTGAGGCAGGGAAGGTGTGCTTTGCTTTGCCGAAAATAATGTACACTGGACAACCAGAGGGTGTGGTGATGAAACAGAGGGTGGCATGGGTGGGCCAGAGGGTGGCATGAGTAGTCAGAGAGTGGCAGTGGTGACAGAGAGTGGCAGTGATGAAGAAGAGTGTCCCAAACAGGCTGGACATGTAGAAACAACAAGTTCGCAAAACTTGCGACCCGACAGGTAAGTTCGCAAATTGCGAAATTGTAAAAACCCTCGCGAATTGGCAGAAACACGCGCGAACACAAAAAAAAAACATCCGCAAATTCGCGGGAATTCGCGGATTTTGCGGATTGCGAGTTCGCAAATCCGCAAAATTCGCGAAAGCGAGATTCGCAAAATTCGCCCATGCTTAGTCTCTCCCACAGCCCCCCAAAATCAGCTGCTGCTGGTTCCACTGCTAATAAACCCATAGCAGATGAGAGGTTCACGTGTCTCTCCCACAGCCCCCCAAAATCAGCTGCTGCTGGTTCCACAGCTAATAAATCCATAGCAGATGAGAGGTTCAGAAATGTCTCTCCCACAGACCCCAGTCAGCTGCTGCTGGTTCCACAGCTGCTGAGTCCATCGCAGATTCTACTTCTAGACTGGACAGAGTGTCAGCTCAGGACACTCTACTGTCCAGAAACACCACAAATCTCAGCTGGAAGTCGATGGTGTAACTCGTTGTGAACATCAACCGTGTTTTTTAATCTTACGTAATATGCTTTACATTACACAAATACTTAACACGATTTTACACTGTTGTGCACAAGAAGATTTAGGGCCATATGTATCAAAGTCCTCATTTGCATTTCTCAAATAGCAATTTTTTGCGAATCGCTATTTGAGAATCGCAAAATGCTTTGTATGTAGGATTTGCAATACATTTTGCGAATCCTACATATTCCTCAATTGCGAATCTCAAGTTAAGGAATACCTCCCCATTCATCCGTATGGGTCTGGAGGCCCATAGGAATGAATGGGAAGACATTCTCAATTTGCGATTAGCAATTAGAGAATCGCAAATTGAAAATGCAAATTCAAGGGTGCCAGGGTGTCAAAAGGACACCCTGTTGCTCCCCTGAAATTAGCATGAGTGCAGATGTGGCGCACATACATGCCCTAAGGGCATGTATGTGAGTCACATAGCACTTAGAAAAATGCATAAAAGTGCATTTTTTTTAAAGAAATCGCAAATTACCACCAACTTGAAGTTGGTGGTAATTTGCGATTCCTTAAGTCCAAATTGCACTTTTTTGGTGCTTCTTATATTGCAATTAAGGAATCCCAAAATTTGCGATTCCATAAATGCAATCGCAAAATAAGGAATACCAAATTTTGTGTATCCTTATTTTGCACGCAGATTTGCCTCATACATACCATTTGGCAAAATTGCTAATTTTGGCGTTTGCGATCGCAATTTTGCTTGATACATATGGCCCTTAGTGAGATTTATTTGTAAGACGCCCGAACTATTGCTTTTAGAACCAGTCAACCAGACATTAAAGCGAACACACCAGTGCATGTCCCCTTGTCTTGGCACAAAGAGGAAGGTTTCTGCATGACCAATCAGCAACCCGCGATTGGCCCATCAGCTTTGTTTGCAAGAGCACCAGCCTCTAGAGTCCGGGCCCCCCTCCACGCCCCCACCCACCAATGCCAAGCAAGCCGTGACTGCGGCAGCCGGCAGAAACATGCCAAGTGCACAGCGCTGTCCACTGGTTGGCACCGCCTGGTTTTCACACATTGGTTCATACCTCGTTATGATACTTTTAAAGGGTGAATCCTGCCCCCTCTTTCAGCAGAGATGGGGTCACGATCACATTGTGGAATCCCACATTGATGGACATTACATAGAAGGACTTTGAGGCGCCGAACATTTTCCTAACTCACCTACACCGTGTTCCATAACTCAAAAATGTTTTTGTGGCCAATTGCATACTCTGATTTCTTTTTAACAGATATGAGCTTTTATGGTGCAATCCTGCTTGCGGCCCTAGTTCGAATGCAAGCAACTAGGGCTTTTTTGTTTTGATGCGTAAGGTGCAGTGGGTACCTAGTCAAAGTATCTTCTCTACAACCACTGACCACACAAAGAATGAGGTAAAACACGCTGGTTCTGCCAGACTGTTGACCAGGTCACCAATAGGATGGACGGGCAGATATTCACTACGCAGAATTCCGTGGAGTTACTTAAAAACTCAACTAGATTCCGCAGAGTTCCGCAAGTGAGCAGAATCGGCACGTTGCACTACTCGCGCTGATGTTTAGTGCCGGGAGCTTGTTCTGCACTGCAAAAGGAGTGCAAATGGCACAATTTGGCTCACTAGAGGACGCTGCTTCTTTGATGGCACTTGAGTAGGTTTTCTTCTCCAGCGCCAGCTTTCTTACGAACAAATGGGACGCCTGCGATCGCAGGCATTGAGAAATCTCACCGGGTGCCATTCTAGCACCCTAAAATTGCACTAGGGGATGCCAATGTTTGCTCACAATCGCTAACTTAACATTCGCAAGCCACATGAGAGAAAAAACTCTGCCACGTGGCGGTTGGAGGAGTTTTGCCAGAACTCCACGTTACAAGCATCACACGGAGTGGGTAAAACTTTGCAAACTCCACTGGCATAGAGAAATTTAACGCCCACCCCTAGTTACCATGTTGGAAATAGTTCAGCAAGCAGGGTAATCTAAACTGCACAGACAAAACAAAGTTATGTCAAAGTGCCCTCTGAAACCTGAAGGTTTATGCCAACACTGTGATTCCAGGTTCATCGTCGCCATCCTCCGACGCCCAATGTTTGACATCACTCCCACAATCTTCTAGCTGGTGAACCCCAGTTTTACAGCGAGGGGTCTTCTTGACAAGACTCAGCCAGCTTCCACATGCTTTTACCACAACGCGAGTCGCCCGCCAGTCACCCAGTATTCCCATCAGCGAGCCCCGGCTCATGCACACCACAACTGGTTCTTTATCAGGATTTCAACGGAAAGCGCGGGAGCTGGGTTTGAGGGAGTCGCATGTCAGAGCACCTGAACTATTCACACAGGGGCCGATTCACAGAACTAATTTAAGACAAAATCCTAAACTTACTACTTTTGGTATTCACAGAAGTTAGGATTTCGTCTTAAGTTTGTCTTAAGTCTGTCTTAAGACCATCTTAAGACAAAATCCTAACTTCTGTGAATACCAAAAGTAGTAAGTTTAGGACTTTGTCTTAAGTTAGTTCTGTGAATCGGGCCCTAAGTGATTCGCCCAGAATCACAGGATGCTCAGCGTCATTGCCGAGACTCGAACCCAATTCGCCAGAGTCGAGGTCGGCCGCTCTAGCCGTTAGGACAACTCCTCTCCCCTTTACATCTCAGGTTTGAAAATGCCTTTCGAGGTCCTGCCAGACCCTATATTTAAGAAACCGTCCATCGCGGCGCACAAGCAGCCTGCAGCATTCTCTTCGGGGGGGGGGGGGATCTCCCACACATTCATGGGAGTCTCAGAAATTGTTCAAAGAGGGACATTATTTCTATCATTTTGTAAACCAAGTCCAGAATGCAAGAGTGACCAACGTGAGTGATGAAAGAAACCAAGAGGCGCCTAATGGACCATCTGAGGTGAGGGAGGCACTCATGTACAGCTTCAAAGGCAATAACACCTCATTCATGGACGACAACACAGTGGAACTAACATCATTTCTCGACTGCAATACACATCATTATTACAAGTTTATTTCATAAAGTTCACAGTTAATTAAACCCATTGCACCTCCCAAAAGTAGGACAATTTTTGAAGTTAAATAATTAAAAAGACTATGAAAGAAACTTCAATTATTTCCACAGTAATTCATTTAAGTGAAAGAATCATAAAAGAGAGTTTAAAATGTAACGCATATTCAATAAATTATAAGGCTCGGGCTTGGCTGCGGAAGACGTCTTAAAGTGTTGGCGCTCGACTACAGTCATAACAGTGCAATCTTATTAGAATGGCAGAGTTCAGCCACCGCGGCCAGTATATAGCACGGCACAGCTGTCAGCCTGCGCTGTAAAAGGAGGGACGGCGCAGCTGTCAGCCTGCGCTGTCAGAGGAGGGACGGGGCAGCTGTCAGCCTGCACTGCCAGAGAAGGGACGGGGCAGCTGTCAGCCTGCACTGCCAGAGGAGGGACAGCGCAGCTGTCAGCCTGCGCTGTCAGAGGAGGGACTGTGCAGCTGTCAGCCTGCGCTGCCAGAGGAGGTGCGGTGCAGCTGTCAGAGGAGGGACGGCGCAGCTGTCAGCCTGCGCTGTCAGAGGAGGGACGGCACAGCTGTCAGCCTGCGCTGGCAGAGGTGGGACAGCACTGCTGTCAGAGGAGGTATGGCACAGCTGTCAGTCTGCACTGTCAGAGGAGGTATTGCGCAGCTTTCAGCCTGCGCTGCCAGAGGAGGGGCGGTGTAGCTGTCAGCCTGTGCTGTCAGAGGAGGGACGGCGCAGCTGTCAGCCTGCGCTGTCTGAGAAGGGGCAGTGCAGTTGTCAGCCTGCGCTGTCAGAGGAGGGACGGTGCTACTGTCAGCCTGCGCTGTCAGAGGAGGGACGGCGCAGCTGTCAGCCTGCGCTGTCAGAGGAGGGATGGCGCAGCTGTCGAGGAGGGACGGCGCTGCTGTCAGCCTACGCTGTCAGAGGAGGGACTGCGCAGCTGTCAGCCTGCACTGTCAGAGGAGGGACAGCGCAGCTGTCGAGGAGGGACGGCGCTGCTGTCAGCCTACGCTGTCAGAGGAGGGACGGCGCAGCTGTCAGCCTGCGCTGTCAGAGGAGGGGCGGTGCAGCGGTCAGCCTGCGCTGTCAGAGGAGGGGCGGTGCAGCTGTCAGCCTGCGCTGTCAGAGGAGGGGCAGTGCAGCTGTCAGCCTGCGTTGCCAGAAGAAGGACGGTGCAGCTGTCAGCATGCGATGTCAGAGGAGAACCGGGGCAGCTGTCAGCCTGCACTGACAGAGGAGGGACGGCGCAGCTGTCAGCCTGCGCTGTTAGAGGAGGGTTCGCGCACCTGTCAGCCTGCGCTGTCAGAGGAGGGCTCACGCAGCTGTCAGCCTGCACTGCCAGAGGAAGGACTGCGCAGCTGTCAGCCTGCGCTGTCAGAGGAGGGACGGCGCAGCTGTCAGCCTGCGCTGTCAGAGGAGAGATAATACCCTGACATTAAAGCTGCAGTGCTCGGCACTTGGGTTCAGATTTACAAGGACTGGCGCATCCCTGGATACTATCCGGGATGCGCCAATAAAGATGCAACACAGAGAAATACCCTTGCGCCACCACGGGTGAATCGCATTTACAATGCGGCGCACCGTGGCACAAGGATAGGCAGATGCGTGTCACATCTTATGTCGTAAGGGCAGTGCATTGCTGGAGTTGTGTCGCAAGTGCAACATAACTCCAGCAATGCTCATGGGCGCCCTATACCTATTGTGCTGCGTCACTCCTTACGCCTGCTACAAGCAGGCATAAGGTTTTGTCGAAGCGGGGATGTAAAAGTGACTCAGTGAAATCTTGTAGATTTCACTGGGTCACTTTTACGGGGCTTCCTTGCGATGGAACGCCCACCCTGCATACATTATACCTGACACAGGTATAATGTAGTGCAGGGCTTTACAACGTGACGTATCTCACTAGATGTGCCACGTTGTAAATGTGTTGTATAGTGGCGCATTGTTTATGCCGCAGCTGTATCACAAAAGTGACGCAACTGTTGCGTAAAAGTGTCGCCAGGGGCTTGTAAATCTGTCCCTTGGTTTGTTGCTACTGGACCACTGTCCGCCTCCGACAACAATCCTGTCCAGACTGACATGTTCTCATTAGGTATTATTCCTTGGGTGACCGTCCTCGGCTGGAAACCTATCTGAAGCAAACTTGACCTTTAGTGCAGCACACTTTTATCCTATGATAAAAAACGGATATTTAAGGATATCCTGAACTTGAATCTTTGGACATTTGACAGTATATGTTTTCATTGTCCCAAGTTTTGAGTGTGAACACTGAGACTATTTAATTCTCACCTTGTATATGTTTTGTGTGATTTATTGTATGTGTTTTATTTTTAAGTGTTATGGGCAGCTGATCATTTGCAAAAAACTAAAAACAAAAAAGTTAAATAATGTTAGATATATGACAATAAATATATATCGAATTAGAAGCTGCTTTTTGTGTCATGGCTGTGGTTTCTCTCTCTGGTTTGATTCATCTTTCAAAGAAGATTTATTTTCTGCTTTAAAGGGATCATTTCCCGACACTTCTAAGCCAATGTTGAATTGTTCACAATACTTGGTGAAAAAGTATGTCACCGCTCCAACACTTTGTAGTTTGTAGCTATAAACCCAGGCTCTGAGGGACACAGGGCAACCCCATTATATTTAATCAATATCTACTGCTATAGTCAATTGTCCGTGAGCTACCCTACTCTAACTATACTATCTGTATAAGTAAAACTAGTGGTCGATGTGTGTGTTGTAAAATATGTGTGTCATAGCAACCACTCTATTCTAAATTATATAGGTCTGAAATTGTCGTAACTCAATATGGTACTTTTTTTGCAGCATGTATAATCTGCAAGAATCAAGGTTTGACTTCCTCAGTGTTAAAAAACAGTCAGGGCCTGATTTACA
Organism: Lissotriton vulgaris; assembly: GCF_964263255.1. Classification (NCBI taxonomy): domain Eukaryota; kingdom Metazoa; phylum Chordata; class Amphibia; order Caudata; family Salamandridae; genus Lissotriton; species Lissotriton vulgaris. Next base: position 1,233,794,401 of record NC_141697.1, read on the forward strand.
AAGGTAAACTGAGACAAAAGTCTAACTTTATGACTCTCGGTATTCACAAACGGCATTTACGAGTAGTAAAGTTAGACTTTTGTCTCAGTTAAACTTAAGTTTTGGGATTAAGTTCAACTGAGACCAAAACTGAGACAAAAGTCTAACTTTACAACTTTCAGTATTCACATGGGGCATTTACGAGTAGTAAAGTTAGACTTTCGTCTCAGTTTTGGTCTCAGTTGAATTTAATCCCAAAACTTAAGTTTAACTGAGACAAAAGTCTAACTTTACTACTCGTAAAATGCCCCATGTGAATACTGAAAGTCGTAAAGTTAGACTTTTGTCTCAGTTTTGGTCTCAGTTGAACTTAATCCCAAAACTTAAGTTTAACTGAGACAAAAGTCTAACTTTACTACTCGTAAATGCCCCATGTGAATACTGAAAGTCGTAAAGTTAGACTTTTGTCTCAGTTTTGGTCTCAGTTGAATTTAATCCCAAAATTTAAGTTTAACTGAGACAAAAGTCTAACTTTACTACTCCTAAATGCCCCATGTGAATACTGAAAGTCGTAAAGTTAGACTTTTGTCTCAGTTTTGGTCTCAGTTGAACTTAATCCCAAAACTTAAGTTTAACTGAGACAAAAGTCTAACTTTACTACTCGCAAATGCCCTTTGTGAATACCGAGAGTCATAAAATTAGACTTTCATCTCTGTTTACCTTTGGGAATCGAGCCCATAGTGTCTACAATCCAGTGACGCCATATGCTCTAAGATGTTATTCTCTCCCTTCTACTTAACTTTTCTCTAACTATCCGATAATGTCTTTTTCTTTTCCCTTCTTTCCTTTCTTTCCCTTTTTCTTCTTCTTCTCCATTTACTCTCTACCCCCTTTATCTCATGTCTCCCTATTTTTTTGTTACAAAAATCTTTTTCTTATATTATATGCTTTCTCATATTTTCACAGGTTCTCAATATTCCAATACAAAGTTCAGTACTTGTATTTTTAATTCACTTATTTACAGATGTTATTAATGTATAATTGCACACTTGTTTCTTTATCTGAACGGAATATTATATTTGTATTCCTGTGTCATTTATCTTCAATAAAAATGATTTAACTAAAAAAAAAAAAGATGTTATTCTCTCGACTAATACACTCACAGTCTACATTTACATATTTGGTATCGTTACAGGACTCACCTTCATTCGCATCAAAGACATCTGTGGTCTTCCTAACCCTCCTTGGCCACCACCGCAAAGACGTGGATCAGCACAGCGCGAGGGTCATCCCCGCTCATTTCAATAGCAGCATTCGACCGCTTGGGCACTGCTATGAAAGTCTGGTGTCCACAGGGGCTATTATAAAATGTCTTGAAAGCATCAATCACATGATCTACACATTATTTAGCAGAGGACCGTCATAGTAGTGCATTGATGATAATATAGATTCTATCTGAGGTTGTGCACTTCAGGAACTACTTTCTGACATTGATGGAGTGTGCTGTCTCCCACACTTTAAATAAATCCCTAACTTTGAACATGGTCCCTTAACCGACTCCTCCTCTTTCTGACACTAAAAAAGGTGGCGCCTCCCAGAACTTGTCCTGCTTTGCTTTCTGTTCTAAGAGTGATTCTTGTCCAAGTATAAAGTAAAATCATTATGTTTTGGGTTTTGTGGTTTTGTTTTGTTAACTATGTGTACGTCTGCATCCTGCTTTATTGGTTGTGGTTTGGGTGTTTGCACATTTCTTACTGCTCTACTGTAGCAAACATGAGATCTTACTGAAACAGGAATATTCCTCTACCTGGCCATATGACCAGCCTTAGCATTTCCAAGGTAGATACACTTGGTTATCTCTTTCACACCTTATACTCGTTTGGCAGTCTATAGTATACCAGTGCAGGTTTATGCTTATCGCGATTCCATAGCTGTTCCACCACATATGATTTCTACTGTGCAAACTGTACCTCACCATATGATCTATTAGTGGCTGGTGACGCAAAGCCGCCTGCTCACATGACTGTGCCACCTGACTCTAACATGGCAGAGGTATAACACGACAGTACGCTTGTGTACGGGATCGGGAACAGAAGAGGTGGAAGGGACCGAGTCTGAGACCTGAAGTAGAGATTTTCAAAGAAGGCTTTATTTTTAGATAGGCTTTCCGTCTTCTACTAGTAAGTCTTATTCGAGCAAACTCGTCCGGCTCAGTCCTTACGCCCTTGGGGAATGCTGGTAGTTCCAGGGTGCTTCTGCCACACAGTGGATGAGAGCCCGCCAGAACGGAGGTTCAGCAGTGGTCGTTGGGGCCGCGGTCCTCAACACAGGTCAGGGTGGCAAAAAGAAAGGGGAAAAAAAGGAGTCACTCTAACGATCCTCGTAGGACGGTTTGGGGCCGGGGAAGTGAGGGACACCAAGTGCAGAAGTGTATTTATAAACGGTCGATCCTGTGCCTTTAGTGCTCGTGAAGGTAAAGGGTTGAGGAGACTAAACACTTATTTACACTAGCCGTCGTTTAAATGGCCACTACGAGCAACCCAGCCCGCCACTTTGCCCCGTCCCTTTGTGAGGATTATGAGGGGGTTGTGGGAGCACTCCGAATTATTTAGTGATTAATCGTTTTTATACACTGGTGCTGCGATTGTTAAAGGTTTGTCAGACCTTGTTCTAAAGTCGGTTATGGTGAAGTTGAGTATCCACCCAATCGCGCACTGTTCACTTGGCGCCCTGGCGCTTTCTGTGATATTATCTCTTTAAATAGTGTTTAAACCACACTTGTAATTCATTCCTTTAGTTCATTTTATTTCATGCTTATATTTTCATCATATAGGCTATATTTACTTTGTTCTGCTTTCACTATATCTTATGATAACAAACTCATATTCATATTCACAGTGTTGCTTAACATCATATTCATCAGCTTTAGCTTGTCAATCCTGTACATATACATTTAAACAACATTTCCTGAGCGAGCCCAATGCATTTCGGCACTCAAGTGTGCCTTCATCAGGGGAAGAATCTACAAAAAGAAAAATGAGAAAGCGTGATGTAAGTATTTTGTGTTTGTGGGGGGTCATCTGAATGTGTGTCCTTGGTTTATGCATACCTGATTATTGATGTTTTGTGGTGTATTAATCCTGTCCTCCAATTTGACCACTCCACTGCTTTATAAAACACAAGTACAAGCCCAATTGTAACTGTTCAACATGTTCATTTAAGAATGATCATATAATGCCCCTAAGTACCTGCATACCTTAAATAGGTAGAGAAGCTTGTTTCTGAAAATATAATGAGCAAAAATGAAAATCTTGACTGCTTAATCCAATTCACTACGTGGATGAATATATTACACGCTGCTACAACATACCTCGTCAGAATTCGCCTTAGGTTTCTGAAATAAACAAATATAACCAGTTCCTTAGTTGCCGTTCGAGAACTGAAGAAGAAAATAAATGAAAACGGGTCGCAGTAGCTCGCCGTGTTTACCTTTACTCGCTCCGGGCCTTCTAAATCTACAAAAAACCAAGATGCAACAATGTCAGTTTCCCTCGACTACCCTCGTCAAAATCGTACACTCTGGCTCTAAGCCGTGCGCTGTCAACATACCTGTGGGTGTTCTGTATGCCGATTTAAACCATTCCCGCAAACCGCTTGGTCAACTTCCTCGGTCAGTTTCTAACTTTTAAATGACTCCGTTACACTCCGAGGGAACTCCGCGGAGTTCAACACTAACGACGGACTAACACTGGCGTCCTCATCCTTTTCAGTTACCGTGGGCGCCATGTTAAAGAAATACACAGCTCAAATTAATAAGGTGTAATAGAATGGATTGTCACCTAGTCCTACTTCTGCAACTTAATACTTGGTCCGTTCTATTGAATATTACAGATACTCTGCTTCTGAATAAAAATAGGTATACTTGATGGCTGCTAAAGCGACATGCTTACGTTATTGAACATCAACACAATCAAAACTTATGCCCAAGAAATTCGATTTAGTAAATCCGATTTAAATGCGGCTCATTGACACACCACTATGCATAACACGCAACCAAACACCTGACAAAACATTATATCAAGACCCTAAGCACAAGTATCCCATAGGTTAGTAAGCATTATACAGCAAGTTAGCACCCACAATCACAGAGTCACCTAACTGTTTTCATGGTTCGACATTTATATAGAGCCAAGTTTTGATTGTGTTGATGTTCAATAACGTAAGCATGTCGCTTTAGCAGCCATCAAGTATACCTATTTTTATTCAGAAGCAGAGTATCTGTAATATTCAATAGAACGGACCAAGTATTAAGTTGCAGAAGTAGGACTAGGTGACAATCCATTCTATTACACCTTATTCATTTGAGCTGTGTATTTCTTTAACATGGCGCCCACGGTAACTGAAAAGGATGAGGACGCCAGTGTTAGTCCGTCGTTAGTGTTGAACTCCGCGGAGTTCCCTCGGAGTGTAACGGAGTCATTTAAAAGTTAGAAACTGACCGAGGAAGTTGACCAAGCGGTTTGCGGGAATGGTTTAAATCGGCATACAGAACACCCACAGATATGTTGACAGCGCACGGCTTAGAGCCAGAGTGTACGATTTTGACGAGGGTAGTCGAGGGAAACTGACATTGTTGCATCTTGGTTTTTTGTAGATTTAGAACGCCCGGAGCGAGTAAAGGTAAACACGGCGAGCTACTGCGACCCGTTTTCATTTATTTTCTTCTTCAGTTCTCGAACGGCAACTAAGGAACTGGTTATATTTGTTTATTTCAGAAACCTAAGGCGAATTCTGACGAGGTATGTTGTAGCAGCGTGTAATATATTCATCCACGTAGTGAATTGGATTAAGCAGTCAAGATTTTCATTTTTGCTCATTATATTTTCAGAAACAAGCTTCTCTACCTATTTAAGGTATGCATGTACTTAGTGGCATTACATGATCATTCTTAAATGAACATGTTGAACAGTTACAATTGGGCTTGTACTTGTGTTTTATAAAGCAGTGGAGTGGTCAAATTGGAGGACAGGATTAATACACCACAAAACATCAATAATCAGGTATGCATAAACCAAGGACACACATTCAGATGACCCCCCACAAACACAAAATACTTACATCACGCTTTCTCATTTTTCTTTTTGTAGATTCTGCCCCTGATGAAGGCACACTTGAGTGCCGAAATGCATTGGGCTCGCTCAGGAAATGTTGTTTAAATGTATATGTACAGGATTGACAAGCTAAAGCTGATGAATATGATGTTAAGCAACACTGTGAATATGAATATGAGTTTGTTATCATAAGATATAGTGAAAGCAGAACAAAGTAAATATAGCCTATATGATGAAAATATAAGCATGAAATAAAATGAACTAAAGGAATGAATTACAAGTGTGGTTTAAACACTATTTAAAGAGATAATATCACAGAAAGCGCCAGGGCGCCAAGTGAACAGTGCGCGATTGGGTGGATACTCAACTTCATCATAACCGTCCCTTTGTGAGCCACGCTCCTCCCGCCGGAACGTGGCGGGGCGAAACACCGGAACGTTGGCCTCCTGGCTTGCAGTCCACAGCTAGGCTCTTCAGGGTTTCTTCCTCGCCGCACTCCGACTCCGGTTTCGCTCGCCAAACTCTCACGCCTTCTTCTCCTCGGGAAACACCGTCCGCAGTCTTCCGGGTCCCACCTCCTTTTGGCTCGGTGACGACCCAGGGGGCGGAGTCTCGTGTCCCTCGACGGCGTAATTAAAGGGGCCATGTTTCTTCTTGCCTTCGTCTCCCCACTCGTCCTCTGTATCCGCGTGAGTCCACTCCTCCTGCCAGGGGGAGGCAGGCTGTTGATCGTGGATAGAAAGGGGCGAAAAGGGAACAGCAGACCACCAGTCATTTTCAACATCGAGCTCATCACTGTTGACATCACCGTGGAGTCCTGCCCCGTCACAGCTTGCTCACATGACTGTGCTGCCTGACTCTAACATGGTGGAGATATAACATGACAGCACACTTGCTCCCATGACTGTGCTGCCTGACTCTAACATGGCGGAGATATAACGTGACAGCAGCCAGAATGGAATTTGGTTTCTTTTGAATCCAGAATGTTTCACGGCCTCTGGGTGTTGGCGTTTTTGACGTTCTAGCTGTAATCATTTTTTTTAGCAATGGAGCTTACAAAAATGCACCAGAAAAGGGATCTCATGTTGAGGAGAATATTCCCTCACAACATGAGAAGCAAGCAGTGGATCCACTGGTAACGCAACTGACGTCCCGTCCTTGACTATAATTCAACAGATGGTGGAGACGGCAGCGCATGCAGCTTCTAGAGTCAGGTACTCCACCGCCCAAGGGGCACAGGATGGACCCGGAAGAGGAAGAAAGCAGGGGTTGGTCCACACAGAGGGCAGAGCTGTAAGTAGCTTTGCAGCCCCTACGGACAAATCTTTTTTCTCTCATCCAATTCTGTGGAAAAGGATGAGGATTTCTTTCAACTTTATTGTAAGAAAGAACCGAATCTCTCTCTTGATACAAAGCTGTTAGACATGCATTGAAGAGGTGATGATAAGACGTAGACAATGATAGCTGTCTGAGATTTTATTGAAAAGGCATCCATCCGAGAACCTTTCAGATGAATTTCTGTCTCCTGTGACAGTGGACACATCAATGGCCAGATTGTCCTCACAGGGCACTATTATCTCAAAGACTCCTCCTCCCCTGCAGATCTGGGGATAAAAGGATGAAATGGCAGAGAATAGATCTTATGTGGTGTCAGACGCTGAATTCTCAGCTGGCATTTACGCCACACGTACCGTCCAATCTCTTTGGAGGGATTTTCATGCACTCTCTGATCAATTACAATAGGGATGACACTCTTCAAATACCCGTCAAAAATGGAACAAGGAGGCACTATTTCTGATGTATCCTTTGATCAGCGGTGCAGAGCGGCAACGTTTCCTGGTGCACCAATGACAGACAGAAGGAAGAGAGAGTGGAAAGTGGATGCATCCAAGACCGCTCCTATGCGCCTTCAATTTTCAGGTTCCAAACTATTTGATTAACTTATGACATCAATAATGTTATTCGGCACAGGTAGAAGCTTTCTATGGTCCCTCTGCAGATACAAAAGGTTCACACCAGCACCTTCAAGGCAGCGGGAAGAAGCTTGGGCATCACTGCTGCCGACACATCCCGCCAAGTAACCACTTCACGCTCCTCCCCAACCACCAAATCATGACAATGCCAGGGAGGTCTCTCAGAAAGGTGGGGTTGACTCAAGCCTTTTTAAAATGTATTGTATACCAGGATTTCAGATAGATGGGTGATGGACATTATAAACTCAGGTTTCTAGATCTTCGCCGCATATATTCAGAATTTCTCCAATTCCAAGATGGCCGGGTCACCATTATGCACTGCTTCAGAGACGTCACAATTGGATAGGCAGGGTGCCAATTATTCCTGTGTCAGAGAAGAAAGGGGCATGGATATCACTTAACCCTGTTTCTACTCCAAAATCCTTCATGGCGTTTTCAACCTGGTCTCCCAATACATGTATGAGTCATTATTCACTTAAGATTGATGCTGGTTTTTCATCTGTTTTTTTAACTGAAGTATTAATTTTAGCAGAAGCTTGCTGGATCTATTTTATGCCTTGGTTTTTCATTGAATGGTCTCACTGAGAACGGCAGTAATCTGTGTATTGTGTCGATTTTTTCAGTGTCTGCCATTAATGTTCAGCTTTGACACATCCTCACACGGTTAGGACTATGAGGAGGAGGGCGGAAGCGAAGGTCTTGACCTGGGCTCCAGGTACGAAAGTTAGGAACAGTGATTGCCCAATTGAGATTCCCTTCAAATTGCATTTAGGAAATCGCTATTCCGAATGCATGAAACTATTTTGAGTTTCATTAGCGATTGCTAGTGGGCCGTAAATAGACCCACCTGAGGAATATTAATGAGGTAGATCGCAATTTGCGACCCATTAGGAATCGCAGCCATCACAGAGATGGTGGCCGGCTGGCGTCAGCCGACCAGCCTGTCTATGATTGATTTTAAATAAAGGAATCTTTTTTTTCCCAACGCAGCCAGTTTTTCTTAAATCAAAATGGGATGCATTTAAGAAGATAGAAATGAAACTGCAAGTTTCATTTTTAAAGAACAGGGAGTGGTGCCTGGGTCCACTGCCTGCTCTTAAAAAATATTTTTTCAACCATTCTCAAAGGAGAGAGGGTTCCTAGGGGACCCTTTCCCATTTGTGAATGGGTTACAACCCACTTTCATTTGTCGATAAATTGTGAGTGTTTTGCAACCACATTTCAGTTGCACAACATTCATACATACCATTCCAGTTAGCCATTAGGAAGGGATGCCCTCAACCTGCCCCCCCTCCTGATCCCGAATTGCAAATCCCAAATAGCAATCCAGTAACAAGATACAGAATCTCAATCTGGGTTTTATACAGCCCTAAAATCATTTTTGCTGTTGCAAACAGCCCAATTCTGTGAATCAGCCCATTTGCGACCTCAAAAATGCTTCGTACTTGTATCCCCTGATTAGTTAACGGTAATCTGCCATACTTTGAGCCGTAGTTCTCCTTGACGTAGTCCCAGTTTCCCAGATCGTCCTTCCGGGTTGAACAGCAAGGTGAAAGTTGTCCACAGCTGTTAGGTGGATGATCACGGGATGAGTTTAGGGAGGCGTCACCTTTTGGATACCAGGAGGTGCAGGAGTCAGCTAAGAGATCATGTTCAAAGTTTGACTCCCAATGGGAGAGCAGAAATGTCTTTGCTTGGAAAAGTAGATCCTTTGTCTACTGCAGGAAAGCCTCATATTGTTAGGACTGTGACGAGGAAGTACAGGACTCGGAGTAATGACTATTACCGGTGGGTAACCGCATTATTCTTCCATCTCTGCCTCTGCCTGCGCTCCTGCACTGAAGAAACTGTCCTGCCAGTAAAAATCATCTCTCTGAACGTGCTCTTGTAATTTGATGACCCGGGCACTAGAGAGGGACCCATGTTATTGCAATTATCGAGAAGCTCTCATTACTCTCGGATTACCTTCCCCGGAGGGAAAACCTCCCTTCAGGCAGTAAAGCCCGGGCAGAGAGGGATTACACAAAGTAATCCCTCGCCACCGCGACCGGAGAGGAGACGGGCTGAGTGCATTGGGTTCTGCCTACTTTGTAGAATGGACTGACAGGTAGATGTATTCTTTCAGGGCGCAGACCGGCTGGGTGTCGATCTACCAGGATGAGAGATCCATGTGTGAACGCCTGCTGCTCTCCGGGGCTCTTCCATAATAATGCCAAAGTTCTTGCACACTCTGAGCAGAGCTGGAAGAGGGCAGGGGTGGTCAACAGAGCAGGGGTTTCTTGCTTGTCACACCACAGGAAGCATTCGACTCCCATTTTTTGCAGTGCCCATTAGGCCTGGGCGGTAAATTTCCTTCCGCTCGCGGAATTTGCGATATTTTGACATTTTTGCGATCCACGGAGAGGGCGAAAATGTAAAAACTTTCACAATCTGCTGCGAAACAGAAGTGTTTTCTTGTTTGCGCTTTAAAAATGCGTTCTCATGCGTGCGGTAGCGACTTACCGGGTCCCTGCATTCGCGACGAGCTTTTCTATCTTCAGTGATGTCATCAGTGATGTCATTTGAGATGTCACCAGGGATGTCATCAGTGATGTCACTGACCATGTCATGAATGATATAATATGTGACATCATCAGCAGTGGATTGAGGGCGCGCAAGTTATACTTAGTACAACTAACTATAACGGAGGAATTTCAATGGTTTTGTATGAATGAAATGTCCAGCTAACTATAACACCCCTGAAACCTATGTTTTTTTGGGTGAATTTCAATGGTTTTTTTAAATGATAATTCCTAACTATAACCTGCCTGAAACCTATGGTTTTTTCAGTGAATTTCAAATGTTTTTAAATGACAATATCTAACTACAATATCCCTATAAATTAAGTACATTTTAAAAACATATGTATACTTTTTTATAGTAAAAATAAACCTAACAGTAGTGTTTTATAACTTATAATTATACCTCCTGGTTTTATGGTATTTATTTTTTCGGAAATTTCCATCTGTATTTATCCATATTTTTTTATAAATAATTGTATGCGTATTTACCCCTATATATTTCGGGTTCTGTAAAAAAATGAATTTCAAATTAGTATATTTCCACATTTATTTTACTGATAAATATGCACTCATGGCTGAAAGACTGACCGTTTTCACTTATGTAAACACTCTTAGATGATACACTATACACAATCTTCATATTAAAATGTGCAATATTTCTTATACAAGGATATATATTGCTATTTAAGGCTCTTTACTAAAAGGCTTTTATTGTTTTTACCCTTTTACTTTTAGAAAGACAGACCTATTGGCCTACTACTCATCATTGACAGCATTTACAATCGCTCATAAAATAATCCAATTTCCGTATTTTTCCTCACTTTAAAATAAATACAGAGAGGAAAATAAATACTTTTCTATCTGTATTTATCTGTAAAAATCAGTAAAAACATAAATCAAGGAACCCTATTTGTAATGTAAGAATGCTTTCAACTTAATTTGCAGTAATTAACATATAAGTGTGGTAAAAGTATGACGCACCACCTATAATACCTGACTTTCAACAACAGCGTTCACAGTTCGATTTCGAAGTCCATCAGTATCTTAGCCCACCACTATCTCACTGTAGGTAACACCTTGATTAATCTACCCAACGCCCCAAGCGTCGGCACACCTTTCCGGAGGTAGCTTTACGCTTTACAAATGCTGGCATTTTTTTAATTAAGAAGCATAGTGATAACAAATATTACCACATTTTTTTCTTCTATTGTAAATGATATATATATATATATTTTTTATGTCTTCTATTTAGCTGTTTTTAATCGTGAGAATGCAAAGTACACAGTTTACCGGGTAACACTTTTTAAACTCTCCAATGTATGTAGCTAATAAGGACCTTATGCACGTTACTATGGACATCGAAACCTTTACAGCTTCACAGTTTGTAACTTTTCCCAACACGTGCACAAGTAAAACAGTTAACATGTGAGCGCGTGTAAACTGTAAAACGTGACATCTACATAGGCGGAGCCGAATCTTCCTTCCATAGACTACTAAACAACCAAAAACTATTGTGCGATTAGTTTCGTTTTTTCGAGTTATTTCTGCGTCGCCAATCTGTGATGCAGGTTCCCTTTTCTAGCATTGGATTCTTGTTTTGCGTCAGCAAACATATTCCGGAGTTGTAAGTAGTTTCATTAAAACACAGTAGATAGTTATAATTTGTGGCTATTTGTCAATATTTAAACATTTATATCTAGAAAAATGTGTTGTTGCATGTTTTTCCCTTTTTCTCTGTAACGTCAGCAGCTTGTTTTCAGAAACAGATAGATTGCAACAAACATTGCTCCTTTTCTAGCTCCTTTCAGCTTATATAGTTTGACTTTCTATATTATAATTTTGACACTGTACTTCGCTTCAGAGGTGTTGGTGACCCGTCGGCGCAAACCCTAAACATTTACAATCAATGTCACCACATTCCAGTTGTTAGTGTGTTTTCCCCTATGGATCATATACTGTTAGTATGTAAATTATAATATTAACAGTTAGCTGATCTCAGTGGAGTTCATGACCCGTACGCACAAAGAGTAAAGATATATAAGCAACGTCACCAGCTTCTGGTTTTTAGTCTGTTCCCCCCTGTGAATATATATATTATAATGTTCACAGTCATAATGATCTCAGAGGAGTTTATGAACCGTTGCCACTAAGATCAAACTTTTCGACCTCCCGGAGAAAAGAACTTCGGAAAATAATTACCGCTCAAAAGTATTTTGTTTTGGATCTTCTGTTAAATAGATAACTTTATTTTCCTTTTCTTTTTACTGTAACAATGGTATCAATCATTATATTGTAATAGATTGTCCTATTGTTACAGAAGAGGAATAGGAGATTTTTTGGCGCCATCTGTAATACAGCTTACAAAACATAAGAATGTACTTGATCGGATATTTTTTTTCAGGGAGCATATTTTATGAAATTGCAGAATAAAAAAATATAGCTTTTATACATATTTTGTTACTTTAAATATTTGATAAACCCTACATTTCTGAATGTTATTTTCTAATTTCTATACTTCTCATTTGCGGTTCCTACTCACCTTCTCCATAAAGAATATATAAGACCAGTTCTGTATATTATAATAGTACTATCCTATATATTCTTAAGTGAGTATGTGATTTGTTTGCGGAACAGTTTGCAACTTCTAAGCACTACAACAGAACGTTCCTCAATTCTACAAAATACAAATTTGAAAAATAATAATGCATACATTTCTATGTAATATGAAGTCATTTGTATTTAACTGTTTTTTACTTGTTCTCCTGACCTCAGATAATGTAGTGCGGGAGTGTTTGTTGTAGCACTTCCATTCTACTTTATCTAAAAGTAACTGATGCCCTCTTATATTATCAAGAATGTTGGGCAACACTTTTACAAACCATAGCAGAAAAAAGGAGGGTATGGCCACGCTTAACTGATATTTTATGAAATTCCATTTTTATTTGTAACCTCTTTCATATATGCAGGGTCAGTTTCTGAAGAAAGTTTATTTGTATTTGCTAAATAAAAACTGTTTCAAACCTAGACTGAAATTTTTTGCTGTAATATGTATTTTCACAAAATAATATATACTAAAAAATGATGAAAATATTTTTAAGAAATGAAAAAATGAATAAATAAAACACTATGAATTTATAAGAAGTACAAATGATACACAGAAGAATGATGAAATAAAATATTGAAATGAAAATGAACTTTATTAGCTCCGTTTGTTATTGTTGTGCATAAAGAAGACAAATATAGGTAAACTATGTCTCTAATGAAAAGTATATAGGTCTTGAGGGAACTTCTTTAGTATATTGTGTTTTTCCCCTCTTTTCCCTGACCTCAAAGTAACAGTAGAGGGGTCCCCTCTTATAGGTATCCAACAACACCTCCCCATCAGAAAAGTAAGTTCCACATTATAAGTAAATAGTGCTCCTGGGAAGTATCCCAGCCGCAAACTTGATTAGAAAAAACACCGCAAGACACTGTCATTTTTCCTCCGTGATTTGTACACCACACAGCAATTATAAAAATGGCTTTTAAAACATATAAAAACTATTTTTACCTTCATAATGCCTGTCCACCACATTGTAACTACTGTACAGAGTTAAAAGTATTCCTAACCTCCCCTGTACTACTTTCTTTTCCCATACTCCTTTGGAAGTGCGTCACACAATCACTGACAACAGTGAACCTTTCCCACCCAATAAGGATCAAACTTGTGCTCGGAACACTTTAGCCAGTAAAACGTCCATGTTGTTCCGCAGAAGAGGAAGGAATGACTGCCAAAACTTCTACTTTTAATGCTTCACAGCCAATGAACATTAACCTTCGTAAGGTCCCACTTGGAACACGTTACAAAATGAAATGTCCCTAATACTCAGTGAAGAAGGAAGGAATCGTTGACAACACTTCTACTTTCAACAGTTTACAGCCTATCAACATTAAGCTTGGGAAAGTCCTCCTTGGAGCACGTCAGCAAATCAGATGTCCCTCCTACTTCACAGAGCGGAAGTGAATGGCTGACAACACTTCTACTTTCAATACTTCGCAACCAATGAACATTTAGCTTGTTGTTTCGATTAGCAACATAGTGTGGTGAACTTCTAACCTCTGTGCTCATTTAAGTGTTCCATGAACTGTTTCTATGGTAACAGGCAGAAAGCTGTTTGGGGGTAGGGTTGAAAGGTACTGGCTGTACACAAACAGTTATATTTACCCAGGATCCTCTACATTACAGAAAGGAAAGCAAAGCAAGACAGAACACTTTGTAGCAGATTTACAAGCCCCTTGCACCACTTTCGCGTCACTTTTCCCATCTTAAAAATTATGCAACAGTAACGCAATGAACTTGTAAATCTGCCCCTATGCACATTACGAGCAAAACAAGTACACAACTCATTCAATTCTTTATCGATCACAATTAGACAGTGTTGCTTCAAGATTCACAATGAACTTCAATAAATACTTAGTGCCTATGTTAATGAAAGACAAGATTGTCGACATTACAAAACTTAGTGGCATATTTAGAAAGACAGAGTTAAAATTGTCATTGCTTTAACACCTGCAAAGTACAACAAAAACACCAAAAATGGACTTCAAAATCCCTTGCTATCTTACTGGAAGATTTTCTCAACATTGCTGTTTCCTATACTAGATTGAGAGCCGCCCCCCGGGCTATAAAATGAATGATTGTGGGGGCTCCAAAGCCCCCCCCCCCCCTGCAAAATTAGAAGTGTGGGGACCGAAACGACCCCCCACAAACCCGGGAACCACCACTCCCGGGTATTTGTGTATTGTGGGAGGCAGACTGCATGGCCCTCCGCCTGGAGCCCTCGAGGGACCTGGGGACCGTCACGCCCCAGGGCCGGCTCCTGCAGTGTCCCGGGGTGCCTACCCCCGGGACACTGCTGCTTGCTATGAGAAGGCAGGAGTCTCGTGGCTCCCGTCCCTCCCACAGCAAACTTAGTTTGGATTCTGAAAGACAGAGCAGTGAAATCTATTCTCACTTTCAAAATCCAAAATCAGATTGCTTTTCCACATGCAAGTTAGCATCACCCCATGTGGAAAAGCAATGCCGGCTCCCGAAGGATGTGGGGAGCCTGCACGACCGTAGGGACATTGTGGCTTCTCCCACGGTCCCCAACATTTTTTATAAGACCCGGGGGATAGGGTCCCTGAGGATATTAGAAATTACTGTTAGGGGCTCTATTTTTTTATGGTAAAATTAAAAGTCGCGCACCCAGCGCAGTGCCCAGTGCGGCCCCCTGGTGTGCATGTGCTGGATGCACGACTCATAATCTGTAGGGTGCGCAACTCCAGCACCTTTGGTGCACAACTTCTACGCGCTTGGGAGCCGGCATTGCTTTTCCACAGAAACTACGAACATGCAACTCCCAATGTGGAAAAGCAATCTGATTTAGATTTTGAAAGAGAGAACAGATTTCCTTGCTAAGGGAGGGTGGGATGGACACCCCGGGACACTGCAGGAGGAGGCCCTCCCACAATACATAAAGCCCCAGGGAGTAGTGGGTCCCCAGGCTTTGGTGACCTTGCAGCCCTCCCAAACAATTTTTTTTAGCCCTGGGGGTAACGGGTAGGCCTGGGCGGTAAATTCCGTTCCACTCATGGAATTTGCGGAATTTCGCATTCCGCGGAGAACGCATAATTGCCCAAAATTCTGCGTTCCGCGACTTCGAGAAATCTTTTGCTTGTTCGCGTTCTCAAAAATGTGTGTTCGCGAGATATTTCACCCCGAGCACGCAAACAGCAATTGCGAACAAGAAAACAGCATCGCGAACAAGCAATTAGCGGAATTTCTGCGTGTTCGTGGAGATTTTTTACCATTTCGCGGAGATTTGCGTAACGCGATTACGTAAATTCCGCCCACCCCTAGTAACGGGGCCCTTGAGTGCTCCAGGAGGGGGGCCATGAAGTCTCCCTCCAACAATACATAAACCCTCGGGGGATGGTGGTCCCTGCTGCTTTGGGGACCTTGGACCCCTCCCCCCACCATGTTTTTTTATACCCCCGGGAGTGACGATCCCCGGGGCTGGGTGGCCCCTCTGGGCCCCCCATAAAATTTAATAATTTTGCCCCAGGTATTTAGCCCTCCCGGGGGCTAATTATAAAAAAAGCTCAGTTTTATTTTATTTATTTTACGGCAGAGTCCGCGCACCGTACACATACCTGGCAGGTCTTTTAAAAAAATTAATTGTGGGCCCTGTGGGTCCTTATGGGACCCCCTAAGCAGTTCTAGAGGGTAAAATTATTTCTACCCTGCCCCCTTTCTATGTTTTGCACACATATTCCACTGACTTCCTCAGCCTCGTTTCTACAGAGGCACAAAATGGTTGCCAACAGTTCCTGGTTTCGAATGTTGACAACCACTTGACAGCCAATTAGCATTCTGTACGTGATCGGAAGGTTGCGCTTATGGTACGATGACGATCCACGCACACTCCACGGATCCACCGCGCCCATAGATATATAAATGACTTTAACTTTAATTTTCTCAGTAACTACTGAACAGATTGACACCATTTAAGCAAAAAGCATAATTCTGAGCTGAGGACTACCTCTTTGCCACATTTGGCGTAATTCCGTTCAGCAGTTCGGGCTGTAGCTGTGGCTAAAGGTCCTATAGGAAATTGCATGGGGAAAACACTTTTTGGGACCCCCTTTTTTCTTGGCCCCCGCTTGACGAATCACCCCAAAACTTTCAGGATAGGAGCGGACCAGAGCTGGCCAAAAGTTTGGAAAATTTCGCAAAGATTCATTAATCGACGTCAAAGTTATTGGGAATAGAATGTTGTGGATTTCCTATGGATAATTGGTCCTAACAATAACTACCTACTGGCGACCGCCAGTAGGTAATATATATATATATATATATATATATATATATATATATATATATATATATATATATATATATATATATATATATATATATATATATATACATATACACATACGAAATACATACATACATACAAATATATATATTCCACCAACAGTCCTGAACCACAGCAAATGATCCGCAGGAAACTCAGGTACAGACCACAACAGGGCGATAAATTCTAATTCAAGTGCTTTATTTCTCCGTTCGTCCTCAGCATGACTCGTTTCGGTTGAGTCACTGCAGCCTTGTTCACATGACCCTCCGGATATAATTAAAGTGCTTAGGTAGTGACTTCATGGCTGAACAGATCACATGGCGCATAGAGCTAAACAACATACTGTAACTCAACAGTAGTTTAAAAGGATCTTTCAAAAAAATGGGTTATTCATAAATAATTAAAATTCTTATAAATATAATCACAACACATTTGACCTTACAAAGCAATAATATAGGAACAATTTTAAATCTGTTAAACAAATCTATTCTTTCTCTGCACAGAATTAACACCCTAATTCCTAATCACAAATTTCGTCAATTGGCTTAAATGCTTTGTATAAATATAGTACATACGATCCTAGGCTCACAAAAACATTTCATATCACGCACAAATGATTTGATCAGAAAGACAAAATGCAGGTGCAAAAAATACTATAGGTGCAAAATAGTGCTTAGTGCAAGTACCTCAGATAAAATGATATTAAAAATGCATATCAAAATTCCAGGGTTAAAAAATAGCCATAAAAAATGATATTGGTATTTTAGCGGAGGAATTGCTAAAATTAATTGCATTGTAGCTTAACCTCCAAACATATTACATTATATATACAAATTAAAGTGCAAATGCAAAATGTTAAGGACCTCTTAACTTTCTCAAACTTGAGGGTAATTTTTACATGATTAGTCCATAGGTTTTTAGTTCTTGTAGACCTCCTAACCTAATATTACGGAGTACTCCAAACCATCATTAGGGCCCAAATTCATTGCCTTTACCTTATGTGGATTTTAGAGAAAATAATCAGTGCAGTTTAGACGCTGAGAAATTCTTTAACCCCATTTCCTGAGATCAGATCCAAGGACCAATGTGGACCTAAGGGATACTTACTCTAATTCTTACAGAGAACTTCCTTTACAGTTAGGGTTTATAGTAACCTTTCCTATTACAAATTTACAGAAAATTATGTATGTCTTCCCCTGTGTTTAAACCTTTAGGGATCCTCATATCTAGTAAAAGAATATACTTAGATTCCAGCTGCCTGAGTTGTTTTTCTCTGTTACCGCCCCGTATATTCTTAGGCACTGAATCAATGATATAATAACTCAGGTCATTCAAATTTTTACTATGTACCAATTTGAAATGACGGGCTACTGGGTAACTGTCATCCGAGTTCACGATTGCCCTTAAGTGCTGCAAAATCCAGTTAAAGGCTTGCAACTTCGTGCTGCCAATGTATTTTAACCCACAGGTGCATTCTAATACATAAACCGCATACTCTGTGCGGCATGTATATAATCCTTGGATCTTAATGGGGTTAGTATCAAATGCAGTGCAGTATTCAATGGTGTTTACACCAAATTTACACGCTCTGCATGATATGCACTTGTGGAACCCTGTCTTATTAGATAACCAGTTCTTAGAGCTTACCACCTCCGTACTTGATTTTCACTAAGGCGTCCCTCATAGAGGATGCCCTTCTAAAAGTGATTGATGGTTCTTCTGGTAGTAATTGATTTAGGGTAATATCTGTTTTTAACAATGGCCAATGTTTTTAATGACCCCCCCTGACTTTCCTTTCTTCCGTGTTAAACGTAGTGATAAGTCTAACCTGTTCTTGGTTTGTGGTGGGATCTGAGTTATCTTTCACCATATCTTTCTTCCTAGATCCAGCCAAGGTGTTCAAGCATTCATTTCTACTGTTAACTATTGGCCTTGTTCCTAGCACACTCTAATTCTTTAGGACAATACCCACGGGCAAGAAATCTCTTTTGTGCTTCTATTTGACAATTCTCTAGTTCTAATTCAGAACTGCAAATTCTTTGCATTCTAAGGAATTCCCTGTACGTTATACTCCTAATCAGATGCCCTGGGTGCGCACTCTTAGTATGTAAAATTGCATTCCCAGCAGTTTTCTTTCTATGCAATTTGGTTTGGATTACATTGTAGTTCACATAAATCTCAACATCAAGGAATTGGATACTCACTTTGCTTATGTCTGCCGTAAATTAATATCATTATCATTAATCTTACTGACAAAATTTCTGGCTGAATCTTCTGTACCCCTCCATATCATGCAGATATCGTCAATGAATCTCCAAAACTGTACTACATTCGATTCAAAAAGCAGTTTGTGAGTCCCCCTGAGGACATGCTCCTCCCACCACCCTACATGTAAACATGCATAGGTTGGGGAGAAACATGCCCCCATTGTGACACCCCTCCGCTGCTGATAAATTTCTTTGTTAAAAAGAAAAAAGTTATTGTTAAGACACAACTGTATCATCATTAAAATCATGATGTTATGTTGTCTGTAAGCAAGACTACGATGGTCCAAAAATGCTTTACTGCATTGAATACATCAGCATGACAAATACTAGTGTAGAGGGTGCAAGTATCCAAAGCGATTAAAACATAATACCCCTTCCATTCAATGTTGTTAAGTTTAGAAAGGAAATGTCCAGTATCTTTTATGAACGAAGGTAAGTTTTCCACAAAGTCATGCAGGAAATGGTCAACATATCTGTAAACTGCTTCCAGGAGGCTTTTTTGAGCAGAAATGATTGGTCGCCCAGGTATTGGGGTGACTTGCTTATGGATTTTCAGAATGAAATGAAGGGTAGGGGTCACTGGGAAGTTCTTTTTAAGGAAGTTGTGTTCCTGCTTACTCAGTAATCCATCCCTCTTCCATTGGTTCAATTCTTTGTGCACATTCTCTTTGAGGCATTTGATGTCATTAAAAGTGCCCTTTCTATAGCATTCCATATCACTCAAATGCCGGTTTGCTTCCTCCATGTACATTGTGCGGGGCCATATTACAATGTACCCACCCTTATCTGCTTTGGTAATGATAAGGTTGGAGTTGTTATTGAGTTTTTTATTAAGGGACACATATTGTTTTTCCATATACCTGTGTCGTTTCACTTTTCTAGCAGGGACACATTGCAACTCCTTCAACTCTTCAATTACAATGTCATTGAAGGCATCTATTGTATCTTTGGGCATGAGTGGTATAAATGAAGATGGTGGTTTGAAATGGCTGACACATGGGTGATTTGTGCTTATGCCCATAGCTTGTAGATCCTCCTGTGTGGATCTTCCATCATTTTCATCATCGGTTGCCAGGGCCTGTGCTGCTCTTAGTACATTGGTGGTACAAAAGGGGGTGGTGATGAACGGAGCATCTGAATCAATCAAACACTCACACCCAGTCAACAGATCTGGGTTTAATGCATCACCGTTCTTTAGCACTTTATATATACACATACAAATACATACATACATACAAATATATATATATATATATATATATATATATATATATATATATATATATATACAAATATATACATACAAATATATATATACTTACAAATACATACATACAAATATATATATACATACAAATATATATATACATACAAATATATATATATCATTTGAGATGTCATCAGTAATGTCATCAGTGATGTCACTGACCATGTCATGAATGATGTAATATGTGACATCATCAGCAGTGGATTGCGGGTGCGCGATATATAGTTAATGCAACTAACTATATATGCGAATTTCAATCGTTTTGTGTGAGTAAAATAAGGTTTTGTAAATGCTAATCCCTAACTATATATGGTCTATAACCCATGTTTTTTTCAGTGAATTTTCAAGGTTTTGTAAATGCTAATTCCTAACTATATATGGTCTATAACCTATGGTTTTTTCAGTGAATTTCAATGGTTTTTTAATAGCAAATATCAAAAGCTTTAAAATGTCAAGTACGTGGTAGGTAAAAACATTTTTGTGTTTATGCACGCTGATGTGCTTTGAACGCTGCCCCCCCCCCTCTTTTCTTTTAGGAGTATTCTCTGTTTGCAGATAGTGAAGGGTAGGTAATGCAGGCCTTTGCCCCTGTTGTAATTGGTCGTGCCTGCTTCCCTCTCCATTTGATTGATTGTTATCCAAGCATTTACTGTTTTAGAATTGGTTCTCTTTGGTTCATTCTCTATTTACAAACAAGCACAGAGTCGCAATACTCTGTTTAGTCTTTGCAGATAGTGGAAAATCGTTAGAAAAAACAAAAGGAATGAAGCAAAATCAGTAGGCCACTAATGGGATCTCTTTTTGACCTCGCTAAAATAGAAACATTAGGAACAACTCCTCATGAGAAATACGAAACTACTGAGAGGAACTGAGCTCGACACCATGATGGCTGCAAGACAGCTCGGCTCCGCCGCCCACCCCGCCCAAAATAATGACAAACCCTATGCAAATATTATAAATATATACAACACACCAGCAAAGTAACAGGGTAAAACGTTTTATTAAATAACTATTTACATGGCAGCCTGCTGCAACATCGATCCAAATGCATGCCGCCGTTCCCGGTATTTCTCCCCGACTACTCTGCGGCCTACGAGATGGAGAGGCCGGGGCGTTGACTAGGCGGGGCCTCCGGCCGCGACCACAGCGCCAACGATCGCTGCTGACGGAGGGGAGCCTTGCCGGTGAGAGCAACTGATCTGAAGAACAGCTGCCTGCGGTGCCTCCCTGAGCCGCTTGACGGAGGCCCCCGAGGGGCGGTGTGGTGGCGCGGACTGGGAGGGGGCGCTTGGCTCCTGCCCCCTCCCCAAGTCTTGTTGCCCTGCTGTGGCCTAAGATCGCCCGCGACATAGGCGGCCGGCTCCCGGGGTCAGGCGGAACTTGTTGCCTTTTGATGCCTCTTCCATTCTGGACCTTGTCCCACAATCCGTTTGACCTGAAGACACGTCCTGCGGTGCCCTGGTCCAACCATCACATATACCTGCGCCAGGAGACGGCATGGGGTGCACTGGAAGGGAGAGGCGGCGCGAACGAGCCTCCCCCACCTCCCCAGGTGGAGGTTTCTCAGCTACACCCCAGCGCTTCACTCGACAAGCTGAGTTGCGCCCGCTCCTGCGGCACAGTGCCTCGCTCGGCCAGCTGAATTACGCCTGCTCTTGCTATTACAGCGTCTCACCCGCCATTCGGCTGAATTGCACCCACTCTTGCGGTACAGCGACAGGCGGCTGCCACGGAGCTCAGGAAATGGTGGTCGGCTCCACAGACTTGGGCCTGGCCTGCAAGGATGGCTCTGGGCAACCCTGGAACTCGGACGCTTTACTGCTAGGGCATGGGCCCCATTCCCAAAAGCGTCCCCTCAGCCTTGAAGATTTTACAAGAGTCACCGGGGCCCCCGACTCCCGCAGACTTCCGGTGGGGAGCGACTGCCATGATTGCTCGCGGAATGGCCACGACGTGGCCACGGGGTGCTCTCATGCTGACGCCAGCTTCAGTCTGAAACATCCAGAAACACTGTAGACTACCAATTCGATCAGTTCCGGTGGAGCCCCAATGAGGTATCGCGTTGTTGCGTAATGCGTCATATGACGGGCCGCGTTAGCGCACCCGGAAGTGCTCCGGTGCGCGAGGCGCGAAGCGCAGCTTCCCGGAAGCGATCCGAGGCGCGGCGCGGAGCGCGTAACGTAAGCATAGCAGGTCATGTGACTTGTTAATAAAACTTTTCATTGGTTCATTTCACTTTTGGGTTCCTAATGATGTAAGGCTAGGTCATGTGACCTAAAAATAACACTTTTCATTGGTTTAGAACTATTTTTTGTCCCAAATGATGAAAACCCCTCCTTGTTTCCTCACTCTGACTTTCATCTTTGTGAGAGGAAGACCTTTTTTCATCACTTAGCAATAGCAAGTGTTGTAGCTTCAGCTGGTGCATCCCCACCACCACCACCACCTCCTAGGAAGAGAGTACCACCTCCTCAGGTAGTGGTTGAGCAAGAGGTGCCCCCCCCACACCTTCTTGTTGCCTGATTCGGCCAGCTCAATCGATCGAGCATGAGACTCTGTTGTGATCTGAAGAACCGCTGCCTGCGGTGCCTCCCTGAGCCGCTTGACGGAGGCCCCCGAGGGGCGGTGTGGTGGCGCGGACTGGGAGGGTGCGTTCGGCTCCTGCCCCCTCCCCAAGTCTCGCTCGGACAGCTGAGTTGCGCCCACTCTTGCGGCCTACGACATGGAGAGGCCGGGGCGTTGACTAGGCGGGGCCTCCGGCCGCAACCACAGCGCCAACGATTGCTGCTGACGGAGGGGAGCCTTGCCGGTGAGAGCCACTGATCTGAAGAACCGCTGCCTGCGGTGCCTCCCTGAAGAGCTTGACGGAGGTCCCCGAGGAGCGGTGTGGTGGCGCGGACTGGGAGGGGGCGCTTGGCTCCTGCCCTCTCCCCAAGTCTCGCTCGGCCAACTGAATTGCGCCCACTCTTGCGGCCTACGACATGGAGAGGCCGGGGCGTTGACTAGGCGGGGCCTCTGGCCGCAACCACAGCGCCAACGATTGCTGCTGACGGAGGGGAGCCTTGCTGGTGAGAGCCACTGATCTGAAGAACCGCTGCCTGCGGTGCCTCCCTGAACCGCATGACGGAGGCCCCCGAGGGGCGGTGTGGTGGCGCGGACTGGGAGGGGGCGCTTGGCTCCTGCCCCCTCCCCAAGTCTTGTTGCCCTGGTGTGGCCTAAGATCGCCCCTGACATAGGCGGCCGGCTCCCGGGGTCCGGCGGAACTTTTTTCCTCTTCCTTTCTGCATCTGGTCCCACAATCCGTTTGACCTGAAGACACAACCAGGTCCCTGAATGTGTGCAAGGGGACGGTATTGATTGAATCAAGATGGCGGCTTCACACAAAGCTAACTCAAGCGTTGCTGCTGATGCTATGCAGACAAAAACTGGTTTTCAGTTTTTACATTCTTCAGGATTTTTCCATGCAAGGCTGGTTGAGAGTTTGTAGAACGATGGCTTCAGATTTTCAACATACGGTGTGGTGGCGCGGACTGGGAGGGAGCGCTTGGCTCCTGCCCCCTCCCCAAGTCTTGTTGCCCTGGTGTGGCCTAAGATCGCCCCCGACATAGGCGGCCGGCTCCCGGGGTCCGGCGAAACTTTTTTCCTCTTCCTTTCTGCATCTTGTCCCACAATCCGTTTGACCTGAAGACACGACCAGGTCCCTGAATGTGTGCAAGGGGACGTTATTGATTGAATCAAGATGGCGGCTTCACACAAAGCTGACTCAAGTGTTGCTGCTGATGCTATGCAGACAAAAACTGGTTTTCAGTTTGTACATTCTTCAGGATTTTTCCATCCAAGGCTGATTGAGAGTTTGTAGAACAACGGCTTCAGATTTTTAACATACTACTCTTCAACATTCTTCATAAATGTAACAATGTGAGACTCACTAGGAGAACGTCCGTTTATCTTTCCTTTCAAAATGCTACCAACAATATTTTCTGAATGGAAGACACCATCTTGTAGCATAAAGAGCTGCGTCAAGGGTGGTATTGCCCAGAATGTCTTGTTTTCTAGTGCTCGTAATGAAAAAGCCAGAACTGCCGAAAGGGATTCTGGTCCTGCCGCTACTTATTTGAGACATTGAACTATACTCTGGACCTGCCTGGCCTCAACCAAAATGGCGCCAGTATGGGAGCTACTTGCAACTCCTTATGACGTTCTAGTTACTTAGCCTTGACGTTATGGGGGATGTATGCGGTCTTTGTGCACATGGCGGGCGGGGAAGGGCACTGACTGGGAATACGGACAACCCTATTGATTTCGATTTTTCATTATTGATTATTGTATTAATAAAGCTTCGAAGTAATGTTACCCATGATACTCGCCCATGGTGTGTGTATGGACGATTTTATTGTAACTGATCCTGTTATAATTTCAATTAAAAAATCAACCTTCACTGATCCTGCAACCGTTTGTCACGTTTAGTTTTTTCAATTAAATGGCTCGCTTGTTACATACTCCTATACCCCTGGCTTTTGACCCTTTCCTACGCGTGGTCTGTACTACCGCCCTCGGGCGATCTATGTAATGAACAGACTACCATTGCCGAAACACAAGGGAATGCATATCAGATGTACAGAAAGGCATCCCTTCAGGCTCGGTCCCACACACCCTTACAGTGAGAATCCCCTCCCCAATCACAATACAGGATCGTTATCAGATAGTAGGAACGCGTGTGGTGTGACGGATCTCATGGAGTGGGGGCCTTGATCTACTGTAACTCCTTTGAAGAGGGGTGATTCTTTACAGTTGGGACCATAAACTACATCCGCAGGGCTAGGTGATAGCCTGGGACCGGCCTGGACAATCGGACACAGAGGAAGAGGAGTGTCAGAGGGTGCGGTAGTGAATAGGGTGAAAGGGCGGGCACGGGGTGTGATTCTCAGGGAAGAGCAGCGCAGATGGGGGGAGGTTTATGGCCCATGCATGAGAGAGAGAGCGGGGGTGACCAGTGCGTGGGGGAGATGCTTGCGAGGGTGGGGAGCCGTGCTGAGGATCGACGGCGTGCAGAGAGTGGGTCTGGTCAAGGCATCTATAATGGCTGTCGTGCACGACAAAAGTTTGGCATTGGAAAAAAGGCAAGATGGCGCAGACAATGTTTATCAATACGGATTAATTTTCCACAGAGAGAACGGGGGAGGTCAGAGAGGGGGGGCTGTTCGTAGCGCCAGGGAGACGCGCTGGGGACCGGCGAGGGGCAGTGGGGCCATAGCGCTTTCAAAATGGCTGCTGCTTGCTAGAGCGTACGTGCCTGAGTGGGGACAAGGTGGCGCCGATTATGTTGACATCGCAAACCAGATTTTAACACTTAGACATGAAAGTGAAAACTGCACCATTGCTCCCCCCCCGACTGACACCCTCCTTTGCCTCAGCTTGGATCATCATTTGCTAAAGTGTTCAAAGACCCCACCGTGAGTATAAGCACAACCGGGGCCTTACTGCACACCCTGAGAAAAACTACGCAGCAAGATAATCTCTACCTTCTCCCTTTTCCATGTTCCAACGCTTTGAAATGAACAATATATTTACTCGCAGTGACAAAATGGCGGTCAACACTTCCTGATTTCCTTCTAATCGAATGTTAACAGACGTCACGCAGCAAAAAAAAAAAAAACGCTCACGCGCAGCCGCTGGAAGACATGTATCAACATATATGAGCATCCTCAGCCACCCTCAGAAAACATAGGGGGTCAGGATACGTCTTCCGTGCCCCCTTATACCCATTTCCCACATTGTTTTTCCTCCATCTTGTGATTTAATTAAAACGAAACAAAAAATGGCGAATTCCCGTTACGCTACAGGTTTGCGACACGGTTCGCGAACCGGGAAGCGCTTCTACCGCGAAAAATCAACTTTTTTTATTTGCCCCACGGGACCCTTTAATAACCCCAACATCATTCCTAGGGGGTCAAGAGGGGTCTACCTTGCCCCCTTTCATTAAATTCCCCCTTTGTTTTTCTCCTCCTCTTGTCTCTCGATCCTACCGAGAGACAAGATGGCGGCCGGACCGGACTGTTTAGAATGTTGACAGACACTGGAGAGCCAATCAGCTTCGCTTTGCGAAGTTCCGTTACACGTCAAGTACGCGAACCGGAGCGCTACCCGGAGTGCTGTCACAGATATATCTGTTTTTTAAAACGTTAATTTCTCAAAATCCGCTGGAGCACATATATTGAGACCTAGCAAAGGCACATCGGGCTAACAGTCCCTACAATTTTGCCAAGTTTCGTGCAAATCCATTCAGCCGTTCGAGCTAAAAGTGAGGCCAACCGCCCTGTGGAAAACTCAATGTTAAAAACGCGTTTTGGGACCCCCTTTTTTTCTCGGCCCCCCCTTGACGAAAACCCCCACATTTTCAGGGGCTGCTCAGAAACACAATGTGCCATTTTCCTGAAAATTTCAGCCAATTCCGTCCACAAACGCCAAAGTTATTAGACATAGAATTTTCAAAAATCCCATAGAGAAAAAATCCTAACTATATATACCTACTGGCGACCACCAGTAGGTAATATATATATATATATATATATATATATATATATATATATATATATATATATATATATATATATATATATATATATTTTTTTTAACCATAGGGCTTCAACAGCACAGTCTGTTTGTAGCAAGGGTTGGAGTAGCTTCTCATAATCTGAAACTGATATCACCAAGTGCAAGCTGCCCCCATCCGGAAGCCCCCTAGGGCATTCAGTTTGAGTTTGCACCACAGGCGTTGAAAGCTCGCGCGCGCGCTCTGGATGCTGCCATGGCGTTGCGCACCTGCTCGCCGGTCTATTTCTGGTCAGCATTAGGCTCCTAGCTGGAGGCGCTGCTGAGAGCAGAAACCCATCCCAGGCTCTAATGGAATTGCTTTCAGCACCGCAGAGAGACCTGGGCTGGCCATTATGGCCACAGCGGGGGGCCAGTGTCAGAATTAATAACCAGCAAGTCGAACCGGCAGAGGCGGAAGTATTTACACCTAAATCCACCAGGGAAAAAAATACAGTACGCTGAGCCTAAAACTAGTCAAATATTAAAGAGGCGTCTGCTGCTCCACCTGAGCTGTGGTTACGTCCCACGATCAAAAGTGAGGTGGTCAGTAGATTAATAAGGGAACTTTTAATTAACTAGGGGTGTGCAAAGTTGAGAAGGTTTTTCTACTCCAACTTTGTGAAGTTTTTTTTTAGAATTTCACACGCTTCATTCATAAATTTGTAAAGTTAGACAAAAAAGAAAAGTATCCCTATATGAGAAGCAAACAGCCCTGATCCTCACTTTTAGAGGGAGCTAGCATGCCTCAAATGTTTTCACAAGGACATGATTTTTCCCAAAAATGATTTTCTGAAATTGAGAAGTTAGCAACCTTTTCAACTTTACCGAAGTGTAACATTTCTCAGCCATGCAGCGATGTATGGGTGAATTTGACATTTTTCACACCACTGCTTTCCAGACAGACCTATGCACATGGAGGGCTAGAGAAGAACCGGTCACAAGTCAAACATTACCCGTTGGGAGATCAAACAAGGTTGCTTGCTCCTGGGGTCGTGGAATAGTGACGGAAAACCTTGTACGGGGGCGTGTCCAAAAAAGCTTGACTGTGCTGCAGTCCTCCTGGGTGGAGTTCTGAGCACACACCATCGCTGCGGCAGGGGATAGACAGATGCCATAGGGTGCTTGCAGCCGCGGCCCATGCAGGTAAGAGCAGTGGGGGGGGGGGGTCATTTTGATAGACGACGATGAGGAAATATCAAATAAATAATTAATTTTCCTTCGTTATCATCATCTGTCGAAAGACCCCCCCACCCGGCCTCACCGCCTCACCGCTCTTACCTATACGGACCGCGCCGGGCGCATGGTCTGTTTGCTGTTTGCTCCGCCCATTTGTTTTTCTCTCAGGACACAGAGCAGAGCTGTCTCTCTCCGGTCGTCGGTGGCAGAACTTGGCACCGTTAGTGCAGTTGCTTTTTAATTAATCCTGGGTGTAGTTCGCGTAATGCGAAGTAGCACAAACTTCGTAAACGACACGAGCATAGCGTAGTACTTCGCCCAGGGTTATTTTTTATTGTAAAAGTGGACTAGGCTGTCCCTTGCCCCCATTTGTGTGTATAGGGTGGTTCCCCTGCAACTATTCACCTAAGTAAGAAACATACGTTCAAATAATGCAAGTAAATTCGAAGAAGGACACTAAAATGATGGTATCACAATATAAGCAATAAATTGATTGTATTGGTACTCAGAGTTTAAACAAATAGGTGCTGTGTTTCCTCTTGCACTGTGTTTTTCAGTACAGTATTACTGTTTCACATGGTATCTTATGTTCCCTGTCCCTCCTCCCCCTATACACTGTTTGTTTTAATCTTCAAATAAAGAATTATGAAACTGAAGAAGGTGCCCCATGTGACGGCGCAGTAGAAATGACTAGTGAAGCAAGTGATGTAGTGCGCAGCTGAAGAAATAAAGTTGAGGAATAGAATTGAAGAATAGAAGAAACGTTACTGTACAAATAAAGTGCGTGAGCCATCAGTTTGCCGGTGCGTGCGTGAAATGACTTCTTGATACAGCCAGTACTCCTGCATTGAGTGGTCGTAGAATGTTTGCGTGTGGTCTGCAGTGGAAGCAGGAGGCAGTATGGAGCCCTGAAAGGACTTACCTGCTGCTGCTATAACCCAAGGGCCCAACAAGAAAGAAACAATTTACCTCCCACCTGACAGGCTCCAGACTCTTGTATGAAGACCCTGCCCTCTAACTTCAACTCTGAGGTAACGCAGACGTATCCACCAAACTTAGATTTGTTTCCCACCTTTTTTAATTTTGATGTACCTGGTTGGGCATGTGACGGCCCTTTACACAGAAGTATCAACGTGCCACAATATCGTTAGACGGATGAACCTTAAAGTAGAGGTGGGCAGAATGTTTCATTCCACCACAGAATTGGCAGAATTTGGCAGCTCTGTGCTACTCTTGTGACGGAAAGTCCTGGCCAAATTTCGCCAAATCTCCATGTGGCTGAATTTTTTCCTGCAAGGCACCCGAATTGCGAGCAAGATTTAGCATCCCCAAGTGCAATTTTCTAATGTGGGCGGTCGCAGTGCGAGGGCTGCTTCGCAAGTAGATCTGTTGGCACCCAAGAAGATTTTCAACTTCAGCAGCAGCAAAATCACCTTGAATGGGCGCGCGCTTCTGCTCACTGCATGGTGCCGTTCGTGCTGATTTTTCAGTGCTGCTCGCGATACTAGCAATAAATTGAAGCGCGACATGCACATTTTTTTTTCACCAATTGGCGGAACGCCGCAGAATCTCACAGAGTTTTTAAGTAACTCCACAAGTTCCGCCCACCCCTACCTTAAAGGGGCTATCCAGTTTAGAGCAAAAGAGACAGCTCTCTACTGAGTCCTGCATCTCTAGCTACCCCTGACAGCAGTCGCTCCAGAGAGTTCCTTTGTTATGTTGTCTGATTTGGTTTCGAGACCTAGTGTGACATCATACACTATATCGTCACTTTAAATGTCCAAATGGAGCCAGAGGTCTGGGCATAGTGCATGACACGATACCCTGTGATGTCTTCTACTGACTGTCTTCGTTAGTTTCTGATGTCATATGCGTCTTCTGTAAATTCTCGTTAATACGTTGAGGTCATTGAGGTTGCTTTTTTACTCATCCTTTCATCTTCATTGCTCTCGAAGCATAGCAACAATATCCACTGATGAATAGGGGCGGGCGGAACTCGTGGAGTTAAAAAAAAACAAATCAGCATGAACTGCACCATGCACACAGCAGAGGGCGCTGCTTTTTTCTGCCGCTCGAGTAGATTTTCCGCTCCAGTGGCAGCTTTCTCAACGCGAACGGTCACGACCTGCCGTAACCGGCCAGGTTGAGAAAATTTCACCTGGTGGAGATCTAGTGCCTGGAAATCGTGCTAGGGGACGCAAATTTTTGCTCATCATCTTAACGTTGACGAGTCATGCATGAGGAAAAACTCTGCCACGCGATGGTTGGTGGAGTTTGGCAGAACCCTGTGTTACAAGGGTAACAAGGAGTGGGCAAGACTCCACCGGCAGAGCAGAATTTATCACCCACCTCTGGTGATGAACAGTAAATAGGGCGAAGCACGACATTGATTGTGCAGCATTTTTGAGCACTGTCTTCCCCTAGCTGACAAAGTCCGTTTCTGTTGCATTCATGGAGATGAGCAGAATGTGGTTTCTCGGGGAACATTTCCCACTCTGCGGCCGGGGCGAAACCCTTCGTAATTGGCACCAAACGCTGTGTGGTGTGCGGAATACAATGGGTGTGGGAACCCTGTGGGTCACATGCCAGGACCCTACTGCCTTCCCTGCTTCTAACGAGGAACCCTAGACACTCCCAGGGGTTCCCTAACCACCTCCCCAGAGAAGAGGGTGTAGGTGGCGGGGCAGGTGGCAGGCGGCAGGCCCTCGCCCACCGCTGTTGCCACCTCCAAGAGATGCTCTATTGATCTGTACACCCGGTGAGTCAGGCTCGGTTGTTGCTACAGCAACAGAGCAGGGATCTCTCACTGTCCCAGATTACAGTCAGGGCAGCATTTCATCTCCGCGTCCACAGGGGTCTGTACATGTCAGCTCAATGGGACCCCAGTGGGAGAGGGGAGGAGGTCCGGGAGACATCTCATTTTTAGTGGTAACTAGTTTTTACAAAGCACTATTTCTGCAATGTTTACTCTCAAGGCGCCAATTACAGATGTTACTGCAACCCCTGCTCATTTATGGCACCAACCTCAGAAGAACAAAAAGCTGCGTCTACCTCCCCTTGAGTCAAGTCCGCAAATATAAGCTGGGACACTGGCATTATAGGGCATGGGAGTACCAAATTATGTGTTCGGTTTTTACTAAATTATGTGGCAAGGAGAGGCAAAGTATGCAGTGTAATAGAACCTAAGATGTTTCCAGGTCATGGGCAAAGCGGGCTCTGGCGAAAGCCCCATACTTTCAGGGGGGGATATGGGGGGGGGCTGGTAAAGTCAGCTGTGTTCTGAAGGGTGTCTTGTCCTGATGACCTTGAGTAATTCTTAAACAGATTGTTTTAAACACTGTTCTACTTCCATTTATTTTAATGTGGTGATGTGTGAGAGTCTATTACAGACATTTTGCAGAGAAATGTTTTTATGTTTCATGCAACATCCATAAAAAACGACCTTCAGATCAAAACAGGACCTCACATGTGAGAAATGGAAGAGGTCACAGAGATTATTTGCAGTTATATTAGAGAGCTGCTGCTGGTACAATATTGAAAATGCACATCACTAACCCTGAACATTAGTTGTAAACACATTTAGAATTTGGACCGGTGTGCCTGTTCACTGTCACCGGCCTGGCCAAAGAGGGCACGAAAGAGCTGAAATTGGATCATATATTGAAAGCTGTTCCAAAAGAGCCCCAAAATATGTTTGGCCCAGGGACCCCAAAATCCTTATGATGTCCCTGAATGTGGCACAGTTTATCACAGCATTATGTATTATTTTATCACATTAACACTATCTGGGCAAAGATTTCACATCATTAGTCTGAGTCTGACACCCAAAAACAGGAGAAAAACTGCCTGGTCACCTTTGTGAAGAGTCTTCCACTGAGTGTCAACACGCATTGCCGCGTTTTTAGTAACTTTAGATCCATTTGAGATAGAAATATTGGGCCCGATTCACAAAACTAACTTAAGACAAAATCCTAAAATTACTACTTTTGGTATTCACAGAAGTTAGGATTTTGTCTTAAGTTTGTCTTAAGACAGACTTAAGACAAAATCCTAACTTAAGTCTGTCTTAAGTCTTAAGTCTTTCGGGAACTATTCACACCAAAGGACATCTAAGCATATATGAGACTCAGTTATTGTCTCAGAACATATTAATCGAGCGGCCATCACACACCTCGTTCAGGAACTTATTGGTGACCGTTAAATTCATGTGCCTGAAGCATTAAAGCTACGTAGAACCGGTAGAAATAAGAACATATTAGTTTGTTGAAGAGCCGTAGCACAGTGACTGATTCCATCGGTGTTACCTTTTTGTATCTATTGGATATTAGGTGCTCATTTACATCTCCTGTACCCCTTGGTTGGATGTGTTAAACCATACTATTTGGCAAGGTGCTGGGTTTCACCCCACGGAAACGCGTCGATCTTACTGTCAGACCCTGTTAAACCAGTTCATCCATCAGGGTTGTGGAGATTAATTAGTCCTAAGTCTCCCCATGACCCAGACGTGTATGATGGTTTGGGGTGCATGTATGAGTGTGTCAGATACTCAGATTGAGTGAGTTTGAGAGTTGATAATTGTTTTGTGTCATCTATTTTATTTAGTGGTCCAGAGTTGTATGTTGCATTAGCCCGGAATGTGCGGGCTGGTGTGTTATCATGTGCTAAGAGAAAAATTGTGTATAAACAAAAAGTAATATATATTCTGTTTTCTAAAAAAAGGGAAAAAAATAAATGTTTTTTTATATATTTGCCTTGAATAATAAAATTATGAAAAGCATACTATATTGTTGAAGTGTTAAATTGTTTGACATTGTTCATATAAATGTTAATCCCATACTAGATTTTGTCTACACATCAAAAGAAATAGAGGTCGTGAGGGAGCTTGTCTTGCACATTTATTTTCCGGCTGGCCAGCTGCCACCGCCTCTCCTGCATCCTCTTCCCGGCTTCTTGTGAGAAACAGGAAGCACCAGGGCTCCCATGCTCCCCACAGCCAATCACAACACTGCAATGCAGCTTTGTCATTGGTCTGCGCGCCGCCAGGGGCTGTAGGGGTGGCCATGTTTCCCATTCAATCTGTAATGCATCCTGCATGGAGAAGGGGAAAAGTGCGCATGACTGGTTTGGGCGGCCCAAGAGTCATTGCACACGTAGGTGAGTCGTGCCCCCCCCCCCCCCCGCTCTTTAGCCCCGCCTCCTCACACAAGCTGCCTCAGCAGGAGGACAAAATAAAATGACAATAACAATTGCTCTGACGCAGTGGGTCGACGCTCATCTGCCTTAGCGGAGGAGCCGCCACTGCACTCTGGAAGGGCACACTGAGGGGTGCAACATTTTCCTCATGAAGAACCCCCATTCTCCTTGCCACCGAACCCCATTAAATGTTGACAGGGGGGAGCAGCCCTTCCACAATGGGAATCTACCTGCAAGAGGCGTGTGAACTGTCAAAACCCCCGACCTTTTACGGTGCAGGTGGGACCCCCAGAAATGCCCAAAAAACACCACTAGCCCTAAATTTGAAGCCACCCAGG